>NC_060121.1:522708514-523908514 GCF_021461395.2 Schistocerca americana | reverse complement strand
CAGTCCTCTTCGACTGAACTGCCTACTAAACTATTCCCTACCGAATTATCCACAGCCTCGGAGAACTTCAAGCGTATCTCTTCATTCCCTTAGTACTTTCATATCCCACTGCTTTGCGCACTGATCCTTGCTGACTCGTCTCTTAAACTTCAGCTTACTCGTCATCGGTACTAAATTTTGGTCTGAGTCTATATCTGCTCTTGGATACGGCTTAAAATCTAGTATCTGATTTCGGAATCTCTGTGTGACCATCTAACTGAAATCTTCCCGTAACTCTCGACATCCATGTATATCTCCTCCTCTTGTTCTTTTGAACAGATTATTCTCTATTACTAGCTGAAATTTATTGCAGAATTCAATTACTTTTTCTCCTCTCTCATTCCTAGTACCAAGCCTATAGGTTCCCGTAAGCCTTTCTTCTACTTCTTCTTCTACAGCCGCATTCCTGTCCCCCATGACCATTAGACTTTCAAATCCCTTTAATACTGATTTACCCGTTTAATATCGTCATATGCTTTCCCTGTCTCTTCGTCTTCAGCTTGCGACGTCTGCATGTATATTTGAACTATCGTTGTCGGTGTTGGTTTGCCGTCGATTCTGACGAGAAGATGCCTATCACTGAAGTGATCATAGCAACTCATTCTCCGCCCTACCCTCCTGCTCATCACTAATCCTACTCCCATTATACCATTTTCTTTTGCTGACGATATCACCCCGAATACTCATCTGACCAGAAATCATTGTCTTCTTTCCATTTCACTTCACTGACCCCAGTAATCTAGAATGAGCCTTTGCAATTTTCTTTGTTTATTTTCTAACTCCCTTACCACATTCCAACTTTGAAATTTCTAGCCTAGACTCGTAGAATGTTGTCATTTCGTCGGTTATTCAACCTATTTCTCACGGTCACCTCCCTCTTGGCAGGCCCCTCGCGAAGATCCGAGTGAGGGACCAGTCCGAACTCTTTTTGCCAATGGAGAGATCATCATGACTCTTTTTCTATTACAGAGCACATAATTAAAAATTTGATTCTATGTACTTTATATGTTTTTTTACGTATAAAAAAACTCACATGTAGCTACGTCGAGGAAGTTTGAAACGCACGTTGGTGTGCCCCAAAGGAAAAAAGGTTGTGGAACTCGACTCTTGACTGCAGCCTAGGTAACCTGTACTTAAGGGCAGTGTTTATGATGATCTGAAGTATACTTTATGCAAATATCTAAATAACGTGGACCAGATCCTTATTTAAGGTGCTAAATAACAGTTTAAATAGAAGCTTGCAAAATGAGACACGGCAATTTGTTCCTCTGTGACTTCCCTTCTTTGAATTCTTAGGCCTACGCATATTTTTTTCCCGTTGCTTTCAGCTTTCATCTATCGCCTAGATTTTTCGTTGTCTTGTATTCAGTTGTTCCTATAGTAATAACGTGACCATGTGTTCTTGTTTATGAGCAAAGAAATGCCAAGATCGCCTCCAAAGTTTTCCAGAAAAGGTCTGGAGGAATTGGAAGAAGTAAAATAGTGATATAATGAAAACAGTATTAGGTTTGTGTGGGGCATTGCGTGCCACTGGAAAGATTTTAACAGCAGGGAAAGCTTTATGTGCCATTAAAAATTTAGCAAGTCATCATACAAAATTTCACAAATATAATTCTTTACTGTATGCTGGTTGCAAATTTGTGGCAGAGGAATCTATGACAGGTGCAGTAAAAGTAACTATGAGTTTAAATGATGATTGCACGGCACGATTGTATTAAAGACACTATCAGTGCAGTAAAACTATTAACTCAGTTTCCCGTAACTTTTGTGTTTCCTAGCGTAATGTAACTGTTCTCTCAAACCATTTATCCCAGAGCAATAGAATCTAACAGTCAGTTGTCTTAGTCACTTGTGTAACGCATGAAGTGATATTTTTTTAGCTTTCCTACCTGAATTACACACATGAAAGAAAGTTTTGGATCACCCTGGTTTCCAGAATTCCTGAAGACAGACGTTGACTTTGGATACTGTATCACAGACACAGTCCATTTGACTGTTCAGAGATGTCAGTAAACCCGCCCAAAGATGTAAACAACCATGCATCAGCTGCGCCTATTAGATGGAGGGGGTTCGACAGCCGATCAATTTCAGTCATTCCACCAGGAAGGAGGTATAAGGCTCGTGTCGTCTGTGGTTCAACCATCTCTCGACGGTCAATACCGCGGTTCCAGCGGTTCGATCGCGTCCGCATTGTTACTTTGTGCCAGAAAGGGCTCTCAACAAGGGAAGTGTCCAGGCGTCTCGGAGTGAACCAAAGCGATGTTGTTCGTACATGGAGGAGATACACAGGAACTGTCGATGACATGCCTCGCTCAGGCCGCCCAAGGGCTACTACTAGGGCTACTACTATCAGTGGATGACTGCTACCTACGGATTATGACTCGGAGGAACCCTGACAGAAACGCCACCATGTTGAATAATGCTTTCCGTGCAGCCGCAGGACGTCGTGTTACGACTCAAACGATACGAAATAGGCTGCATGATGCGCAACTTCACTCCCAACGTTCATGGCGAGGTCCATGTTTGCAACCACGACACCATGCAGCACGGTACAGATGGGCTCAACAACATGCCGAATGGACCGCTCAGGATTAGCATCACGTTCTCTTCACCGATGAGTGTCGCATTTGCCTTCAACCAGATAATCGTCGGAGACGTGTTTGAAGGTAACCTGGTCAGGCTGAACGCCTTAGACACGCTGTCCAGCGAATGCAGCAAGGTGGAGTTTCCTGTTATTTTGAGGTGGCATTATGTGGCGCCGGCTTACGCTGCTGGCGCTCATGGAAGGCGCCTTAAGGGCCGTACGATACGTGAATGCCATCCTCCGACCGATATTGCAACCATACCGGATGCGTATTGGCTAGGCATTCGTCTTCATAGACGACAATTTGCACCCCCATCGTGCACATCTTGTGAATGACTTCCTTCAGGATAACGACATCGCTCGACTAGAGTGGCTAGCATGTTCTCCAGACATGAACCCTATCGAACATGCCTGGAATAGACTGAAAAGGTCTGTTTATGGACGACGTGACCAACCAGCCACTCTGAGGGATGTACGCCTAATCGCCGTTGAGGAGTGGTACAATGTGAACCAACAGTGCCTTGATGAACTTGTGGATAGTATGTCATGCCACGATGAATACAGGCATGCATCAATGCAAGAAAACATGCTGCTGGGTATGAGAGGTACCGGTACAGCAATCTGGGCCACCACCTCTGAAGGTCTCGCTGTGTGGTGGTACAACATGCAATGTGTGCAGAATGAGATTTTCACTCTGCAGCGGAGTGTGCGCTGATATGAAACTTCCTGGCAGATTAAAACTGTGTGCCCGACCGAGACTCGAACTCGGGACCTTTGCCTTTCGCGGGCAAGTGCTCTACCAACTGAGCTACCCAAGCACGACTCACGCCCCGTCCTCATTTTAAATGTTGAACAAAGTATGTGCACGACGTAGTTTCTAACCAATTTACTTTTTTTTCATATATTTCAGTAATTGTCCTCTTGTAAGATGCTATCGCATTTCACATCCAGTTTGAGCATTTTAGAATTAGACATGGTAGGCTTTCGGAAAAGAGGTATCGTCCTTCCTCTAGTGATGAAGACAGTTCATCAAGTTCGTCTTATCCGTAGAGGAAAAGATATAAGGCTTTCACAAACACTGGTTAGAAAGCAAAGATTTTTGCATACGTTGATCAAAGAAAACGACTTCGCAGAAAAGGGTGTGATTTGCTCCGCTACGTTTTAGAGGGAAGAAAAGCTGTAGTGGGTGATGAAAAGACATAAAAACTCATGCTGGCTCGAGAGCAATGTCGTAAAAATAAAACAGTTACAACTTTCTGTGTGAGTCCGCTGTGATATATGATGAAATTGCATCTGTTTATCATAGTATAAAACACGGCCTTAGCTACAAGTCATTAGATGACATTCCATCATTCCTTGTTTTCAGACAGTAATATTGCTTAATAATACAGTTAAGATGTGGTCTTAGTTGAGCTTCATAAAATCTTTTATTTTTTGTGTTTTCAGATGCTTGAAACCGAGGGAATTTAAAAAATTTGCCTTTTGCACTTCAGTACTTTGATGTTAACCACGGGAAAAGTCAGAGACTGCAAGATTTTAATGAAGACTCTAAGTGAACCGACAGAAACATTTTCCATGCAATAAAGGACATTACAGAATCTCATGGCTATCAAGTAAGCGCTAACAGTGCTGACAGTGCTGCAGCTAACTATGGCAAAAACAATTCGGTTTTTGTCTTACTGAAAAACGAAACTCCATCTATTTTGAGAACTAACTGCCTCTTCCAAATCATATATAATTATGAAAACATAGTCTTAAAATATTTCGCTATGATGTAGGAGCGTTTGTTCTCGAAATCTACAGTGCATTTGGCTATTCCGCATCAGATGTTCTGTCACTGAGAGAATTTTCAGAGTTTGTGGAGACAGAACTAAACTAAACTCCAACCGAACAGGACGTGAAGGCCCAACGGTACCGCCCGTCCGCCGTGTCATCCTCAACCCACAGGCGTCACTGGATGCGGATATGGAGTGACATGTAGTCAGCACACCGCTCTCCCAGCCGTTTTGTCACTTTAGGAGAGCTTGTGGAGATAGAGTTTATGGAAATAGTACAACATGTAGTACAAGATGGCTCTCGCTACTTCCTACGATTGACGAAACTGTATAGTTCTGGCCGGCCATCAAGTCATATTTTATTTCAGAGGCCGAGGAAGATTGTTCGAGACTGATTTGGCAGTTTTTGACATCAAACACCGAGCCTGATGCTGAAGAAACTAAACATTCACTTCCTGAATGCCATTTACAAGTTCTGCAGCATATTTCTTCCCTGTTTAATACGGTTGTTAGAAAACCGTTAATCAACTCGGTTACTTCTGTTGAGCTGGATAGAATAATAAGGGACCTCAACAGTAAGCTAGCGAGTAGGAAGCAAGATAAATACTTAGGAAAGAAAGTTCATGAAATTCTGGGATAAATTCCAAAATCACTGACATTTAGTTTTGAAATCTTTCTTGTCGCAAAAAAAAGACTTTTCTGAGAACAAGGTGTTCAACCTGCTCACAAGTTTTTCACTTAAAGAACAAGAAGTTTTTCATCTGTAGTGACAGTATGTTCCAAATGTTACCAGAAAATTGAATATCAACATGGATGAAGATCAGTTACACAATGTATTATGCGATTTATACGTGCATTCACTGAACGAGATAAAAATAAAGCAGAAGACCAGACTGGGGCAACTGACATCTACCACTCCCAACTGCTTAAGCTCATACCATACGTATTTTCAGCTCCTACCAGTAATACATTTGCTTAAGAGAATCTTCAGTCTCATGCATTTGAAGGAAAGCGCAGGCGACTCCTATGTATAAGAAGGGCAAAAGATCGGAGCTGCAAAATTACAGAGCAACATCCCTAACAACGGTTTGCTGCAGAATCCTTCAATATATTCTCAGTTCGAATATAATAAATTTTCTCGAGATAGAGAAGATTATGTCGACGAATCAGCATGGTTCTAGAAAGCATAGCTCGTGAGGAACTCAGCTTGCCCTTTTCTCACATGATGTATTGTGAACTATGGTGAGGGGCAACAAGCAGATTCCATATTTATAGATTTCTGGAAAGTGTTTGGCGCGGTGCCCCATTGCAGGCTGTTAAAAAAGATACAAGCATATGGAATAGCTTCAAAGATATGTGAGGAGTAGAAGACTTCTAAAGTTATAGAACCCTGTATGTTGTCCCTGACGGCTAGTGTTCATCGGAGACAAAACTATCGTCAGGAGTGCCCCAGAGAAGTGTAATAGGACACTATTGTTCTATGCATACATAAGTGATTTGTCGGACAGGGTGGGCAGTAATCTGCGTTTGTTTGCTGATGATGCTGTGGTGTACGGTAAGGTGTCGAAGTTGAATGAGTGTAGGAGGATGCAAGAAAACTTAGACAAAATTTCTGGTTGGTGTGGTAGATGGCAGTTAGTTAGTTACTTTTATGTTCAATGTATCATTTTGCACGATAAATCGTCATGATGTCGAACGAGTCATTTTACATTCACCCTGCAAATTAATTTGTACATCTGTTTGCACTCTAAACATCATCACTATATTTTTTTCCCGAAATGATAAAACAAGATATACAGACTGAGTTAGCAATTCCTACCCACCACCTTTTACACATTACAAATATAGAAATTCTTCTAATGAATAGAAGGAGTTGTCAAGGAGAAACTTTTTCAATTTTTTTTCAAATTTTACCTTCCTGTCTGTTAGAAATTTTGTATCACTGAGTAAGTGGTAAAAAATTTTTGTTGCAGCGTTGTGCACCCCTTTCTGTGCTAAAGACCACCTTAATGTTGAGTAATGAATGTAATTTTTTCTTCTAGTATTGTAATTATGTACCTCATTGTTCCTTTTGGACTGTAGTGGATTATTTCCAACAAACTTCATCAGGGAATAAATACACTGTGAAGAAGTAGTCCGAATGCCTAACTTCTTAAACAGATGTCTACAAGATTATCGCGGGTGAGCACCACATATTATTCTTACAGCACGTTTTTGGCAGTGAAGACCTTCTTTCTTAAAGATGAGTTGCCCCAGAACATTATTCCATATGACATTACTGAATGAAAATAAGCAAAATATGTCAGATTACTGATTTCTCTGTCCCCAAAATTTGCTATGAATCTGAGTGCAAATGTGGCTGAACTAAGTTGTTTCAGGAGTTCCAAAATGTGTTTCTCCAATTTAAATTATCATCAATATGGACACCTAAGAATTTTGAAGTTTGCACCCTATGTACTATTTCATCACCATGTGTTACGCTTATCACTGGTGCAGTACCCCTAGAGGTGCAGAACTGAATATGATGTGTCTTTGTGAATTTCAGGGTGAGGCCATTCGCAGAAAACCAGTCAATGATACTTTTGAGAACTTTCTTCACCATTTCTTCCATTTCTGTATGTATACTGGGAGTGATTAAAATACTGGTGTCATCTGCATAAAGAACTAATTCTGATTGTTGTACACTAGACGGTAGATAATTTACACATATGAGAAACAGTAGTGGACATAAGATTGAGCCTTGGGGAACCCCATACGTGATTTCTCCCCTGTCAGAATTATGTCCCTGGATTCCGTTGGTTGAGTTACTACTAACTACAATTTTCTGTATTCTTTTGGTTAGATATGACATGATTCATTGGTTGGCTATACGATCAATCCCATAAAACTTCAATTTATCTAGAAGTACACTATGATTCACACATTCAAATGCCTTGAATAAGTCACAGCTACCGGCGTTGTTTTGTTATTTAATGATTGTAATATCTAGCGTGTGAACTTGTAAATGGCATTCTCAGTAGGCCGGTCGGTGTGGCCGCGCGGTTCTAGGCGCTTCAGTCTGGAACCGCGCTACCGCTACGGTCGCAGGTTCGAATCCAGCCTCGGCCATGGATATGTGTGATGTCCTTAGGTTAGTTAGGTTTAAGTAGTTCTAAGTTCTAGGGGACTGATGACCTCAGATGTTAAGTCCCATTGTGCTCAGAGCCATTTGAACCATTCTCAGTAGAGCAGCCCTTCTGAAACCCGAACTGTGATTTGCTGAGTATACTATTGTTGCCAAAGTGAGGTACTACTCTAGAATACATCACCTTCTCAAAAAGTTTGGAAAATGATGTCAGCAATGAAATAGGACGGTAGTTACTGATGTCTCTCTTATCACCTTTCTTAAAGAGGGGTTTAACAACGGCATATTTTAGTGTGTCTGGAAAAATGCCTTGAGTTAGTGATGCATTACATATTTTGAACAATACTGGACTTATTATATGGGAACAAATCTTTAGTACTCTATTGAAAACACCATCAAAACCAGAAGAGCTCTTATTCTTGAGAGAATGTATGACCCTCTTGATTTCAGAAGTAGAAGTTGGTTGTACATTCATATGATGTAATTTTATGAGAGTTACTTCTCCAGCTAGCTCTGAATGTAGAAAAATGGAAGTTAATGCGGATGAGTAAGAAACACAAATCTGTAATGATCCGATACAGCGTTAGTAGTGTTCTGCTTGACACAGTCACCTCGTTTAAAAATCAGGGCGTAACAGCTCAAAGCAGCATGAAATGGAAGCAGCATGTGAGGATTGTTGTAGGAAAGGCGAATGGACGACTTCGGTTTATTGGGAGAATTCTAGGGAAGTGTGGTTAATCTGTAAAGGAAACCTCATATAGAACTCTAGTGCGACGTATTCTTGAGTACTGCTCGAGTGTTTGGGATCCGCACCAAATCGGATTGAAGGAAGACGTCGAAGCAATTCAGAACGGGCTGCTATATTTGTTATGGTGGGTTCAAACACACGTAACTTTTATGGAGATGTTCAGGAACTCAAATGGGGATCCCTGGAGAGTAGGCAACGTTCTTTTCGAGGAACACAACTGAGAAAATTTAGAGAACCGGCATCTGAAGCTGACTGCAGAACGATTTTGTTGCCTTCAACATACATGCGCGTACGGATCACGAAGATAACACACAAAAAAGTAAGGCTCATACAGAGGCATATTGACAGTCGTTTTTCCTTCGCTCTGTTTGCGAATGGGACAGGAAAGGAAATGACCAGTAGTGGTACAGGATACCCCGCGTCGAGTGCCTTAAGGTGGACTGCGGAATATCTATATAAATGTGGGACAGGAAAGGAAATGACCAGTAGTGGTACAGGATACCCTGCATCGAGTGCCTTAAGGTGGACTGCGGAATATCTATATAAATGTGCATGTATATATGATGGAGAACCAGTGGTCAGAAAAAAGAATTCGGATGTGCAAGGTCTTAATGAAAAGAGAACTCAAATAAAAGTGACCTTTTCTGAAAGTTGTGACGAGTTCTTGAATTTTCTGAAGAAGGGGGGTGGGGGTGGGGAGTATGAAGGACTACTGAAAGGAGCAAAGAGCAACACGAAATAGGCATTCAAAAGTACGAAACAGTGATCATGCTACTGCTGGCCATTTTCCCAGATTTTTATATTTCTTTTTTGTCTGAACTTTGAATTTAACTTATTATATTACCTGTAAATATTCATTTAAAAACCATTTCATGTTTAAATAGCAAATATGTACATTAAAAATAGTAATGAAAATCAGAACACTTTCTTTTATATTTTTGTGTTAACACACTATTACAACTAAATTTTGATATGTTTAGTAATTATAGGTACAACAAATTTGTTATATTGTTTGATGACATTTGTAGTGAACTACTAGCATTTTCTCCATTCCGTATGATCGAGAAGTTGTTCAGCTAGGTTTTCTTGAATGATGGCATTCCTAAACTGGAAAGATGTTGCGGTTTTCTTCGTACATGCAGGTATATCGGCGAGAGCGCTATTGACACAGGTTAGATATAAAGCTATTCAAGATAATCTCCCAACTAAGAATTTTCCTGAAAATTCTCTTCAAAAAGCTTATAAATTTAAGAAAAAGGTGCCACTTTACACCATGAATTATTGATTTATTCTGTAAGATTGGTGTTAACCGATTTTGTCCATTATAAATGGTTTTCGTGAAAGCCTGCGACTGCGAAAACCATGAGTTTGTTTACAAATAAATTTTCTGCTACCCGTCACGATTTTCTTTTATTCATATTTTACACGACGCATTTCGGGAAATGATTCTCATTTTCAAGTGCGTTTTCTCAGTGTACTATGCCATTTTACATAATGCTTTTGATGTGTTAGATTCTGCTTTGTTTTGTCGTCTTCATTGCAGTGCCTAAAAACAAGCAATTTTTAAATTAATTATCGATTTCTAACAAAGTAGAACCTCATACATCAAAAACCTTATGTAAAAATGGCATAACACTTGAAATGGGAATCATTGCCCAAAACGCACAGTGTAAAATGTAAACAAAAGAAAATGATCACTGGCAGCGGAAAAGTTATTTATAAATAAACCCATGAGTGTTAACATTAGTACCTACATTATAAACATCTATTACGTAAGCACTGTTTGTGCGCTTTCGCTCTTTGACACGGTGGTCCGTCAATCAAAAGTTGTTTGGCTGTATCTGCAGAAACTGAAAAAAATTGCAAATTCTTAGGAGGATGTCAGAGCACTCCGTTCTGCACTCGTAAGGCTATTCGAGGACGAGAATAACTCTTGCTGGATCTTAACAGTGTACAGAAAACTAACCATTTCGAGTTACGAGATTTATTATTAAATAAACGATATAAAATAATTTCAGGACAAGTAATTCACTTG
The DNA here is from genome assembly GCF_021461395.2 of Schistocerca americana. Lineage (NCBI taxonomy): Eukaryota > Metazoa > Arthropoda > Insecta > Orthoptera > Acrididae > Schistocerca > Schistocerca americana. The sequence goes on along the minus strand of NC_060121.1, from coordinate 523,898,209 downwards.
TATCACTTCCAAATTGCAAGCCCCCCGTCTGTATCTCGGTACACGTAAACAGAATTGCAGAATAGCGATGTAAAGCACAGCATGTACGGCATGAACAGAGGCAAAAGAAGGAAGTATTAGAATAATGCGGTTTTTTACATTCATATTAGCAGTTTCCTTACTTTCTCCTTTAAAGATTGCATTCGTTTTAATACTGTGCGGAGCAAGTGTAGCAACAGCGAGCCAGTACAGGCGTACTGTCACGGCGTTATTGAAAGGTACATGATTGTCGAGCGGTTCTTCAAGAGGCTGGTGCTTCTGTTGCCACAAGAATTATATCACTTTCTTTTTCAGGCTTTATTTCTTAACTGCAAATTTTCTGTAGCTATGGGGGGGGGGGGGGGGCGAATACAACATTACAAGTTCACGAATTACTACTTAACAAAAACTGCAGAATGGAAATTCAGAGCTCTGAGTAATATTTTGATGATTTAGCAAGCTTGGTGTCTATGAGTTGCAACTGTGAAACCATGGAAGCATTTGCAGTAACTATGTCAATAGTCTGTGCGAAGGTTACTAACAAGATCATATTTGATGGCAACATATTAAACAGCTGCGGTGCGGAAAGCGCTAGTCTTTACAGAAGCCAGCAGCGAAGATCAGTACAGGTTGTGCGCTCTGGCGTTCGTAGTTGGAACTTCGAACTGAGAGTTTCTGCTCGAGTCCCAACACACCTGCTCCAGATAGCGCTACGGTGCACCAGCGCCTGATGAAGCAAAGTGAAATGTGTGATGTGACATTATCTTACTCTTGGATCGTGCTATTTAGCATCTTTTTATTTAAGGTCACCATAAGTCCCGTTCTTTTTTTTTTTTTGGAAAAGTCATGATTTTTGTAGCTCTGTCCCGAACTTTTTCAAAGGTAGTCTCGGACACCTCTTTGTCTCACAATTATGGAACGATTTATTCTGAATTAGGTATTTATTTCAAATGTATTGGTATATTTCATTATTAGTTAAGATGTCGAAACTGTTTGACGAGAGATTTTACACTTACCAACTGACATTGTTGCACTGAAGTCACAGAGCTGGTTTCTACCCTTGTGTTATCTATAAGAGCGAAATTATATCAGATTGTATTGTGTGTTACGTATTGTTACGCTATATTGCATCAGATAAGTCGAGGGGTCAGATTGTATTGTGTGTTACGTATTGTTACGCTATATTGCATCAGATAAGTCGGGGGGGTGGATACAGAATTTTTTATGGGGGTGAGGGGTGACATGGATTAGAAGAATAAACATTTCCATATACACACATCAAAAAAAGATTTGCATCACACCGGTTACCAGAACTCCTGAAGATAGACGTTGACTGTGGATATAGTATCACAGACACGGTCCCTTTGATTGTTCAGAGATGTCACTGCAGCGTCTTATTAGACGGAGGGGGTCCGACAGCCGATCAGTTCCAGTCATTCCACAAGGAAGGCGGTACACGGCTCGTGTTATCTGTAGTTCAACCTTGCCTAGAAGGTCAGTACCACGGTTCGATCGCGTCCACATTGTTGCTTTGTGCCAGGAAGGGCTCTCAACAAGGGAAGTGTCCAGGCGTCTCGGAGTGGACCAAAGCGATGTTGTTCGGACATGGAGGAGATACACAGAGACAGGAACTGTCGATGACATGCCTCGTTCAGGCCGCCCAACGGCTATTACTGCAGTAGATGACCGCTACATCTACATGGTTAATCTGCAATTCACACTTAAGTGCCGGCAGAGGGTTCATCGAACCATTTTCATACTACTTCTCTACCATTCCACTCTAGAATGGCGCGTGGGAAAAAGAAACACCTAAATCTTTCCGTTAGAGTTCTGATTTCTCTTATTTTATTGTGATGATCATTCATCCCTACATAGATGGGTGTCAACAAAATATTTTCGCATTCGGAAGAGAAAGTTGGTGATTGAAACTTCGTAAATAGATCTCGCCGCGAAGAAAACCGCGTCTGTTTCAGTGACTGCCACCCCAACTCGAGTATCATATTAGTGACACTCTTACCCCTATTGCGCGATAACACGAAACGAGCTGCCCTTCTTTGCACTTTTTCGATGTCCTCCGTCAATCCTACCTGGTAAGGATCCCAAACTGCGCAGCAGTATTCCAGCAGAGGGCGGATAAGTGTAATGTAGGCTTTCTCTTTAGTGGGTTTGTCGCATCTTCCAAGTGTTCTGCTAACAAAGCGTACTCTTTGTTGCGCCTTCCCCACAATATTATCTATGTGATCTTTTCAATTTAAGTTGCTGGTAATTGTAATGCCTAGGTACTTAGTCGAACTGACATCCCTTAGATTTGTGCGATGTATCGTAGAACCAAAATTTATCGGATTGGAACTTTTCGCACCATACAGAAATTCTCTCTAGATCAATTTGTAATTGGAATTGATGGTCTGATGATTTTACTAGACGATAAGTTACAGCGTCATCTGCTAACAGTGTAAGGGAGTTGCTCAGATTATCACATAGATTATTTATGTAAATCAGGAACAGCAGAGGGCCTATGACACTACCTTGCGGAACGCTAGATATCACTTCTGTTCTACTCGATGATTTACCGTCTATCACTATGAACTGTGACTCTACCTACGGATTATGGCTCGGAGGAACCCTGACAGCAAGGGCATCATGTTGAATAATGCTTCTTTTTGCAGTCACAGGACGTCGTGTTACGACTCAAACTGTGCGCAGTAGGCTACATGATGTTCAACTTCACTCCCGACGTCCATGGCGAGGTCCATCTTCGCAACCACCAAACCACGTAGCGGGGTACAGATGGGCCCAACAATATGCCGAATGGGCCGTTCAGGACTGGCATCACGTTCTCTTCACCGATGAGTGTCGCATATGACGTCAACCAGACAAACGTCAGAGACGTGTTTGGAGGCAACCCGGTTACGCTGAACGCCTTAGACACACTGTCCAGCGAGTGCAGCAAGGCGGAGGTTCACTGCTGTCTTGGGGTCGCATTAGGGGCCAACGAACGCCGCTGGTGGTCAAGGAAGGCGCTATAACGGCTGTACGATAAGTGAATGCCATCCTCCTACCGATAGTGCAACCATTTCGGCAGCATATTAATAAGGCATTCGTCTTCATGGACGACAATTTGCTCCCCCATCGTGCACATCTTGCGAATGACTTCCTTCAGGCTAACGACATCGCTCGACTAGACTGGCCAGCATGTTATCCAGACATGAACGCTATGGAACATTCCTGGATGGATTGAAAAGGGCTTCTTTTTAGGTGACGTGACCCACCAACCACTCTGAGGAATCTACGCCAAACCGCCGTTGAGGAGTGGGACAATGTGGACCAACAGTCCCTTGATGAACTTGTGGATAGTATGCCACAACGAATACAGGCATGCATCTTGCACGAATAGCGAGGGTCTCAACAGTTCCCTGGGGACACAAATGAAGCAATGTCTTTGTGCTGTTGGTCTGTCTAACACAGTTCCTGTTTATTTTTGTGCGCCAACGGCCTTGCCGCAGTGGTAACATCGGTTCCCGTCAGATCACCGAAGTTGGATGGCTCATCATCCGGTCTGCCAAGCGCTGTTGGCAAGTGGGGTGCACTCAGCCCTTGTGAGGCAAGCTGAGGAGCTACTTGATTGAGAAGTAGCGGCTCCGGTCTTGTAAACTAACATACGGCCGGAAGAGCGGTGTGCTGACCACATGCCCCTCCATATCTGCATCCAGTGACGCCTGTGGGCTGAGGATGATACGGCGACCGGTCGGTATCGTTGCGCTTTTCAAGGCTTGTTCAGACGGAGTTTATTTTTGTGCACCTGAATAAATACAAATTTTGTTTTGCCACAGACCTTACGTTGTAATTTATTAAGGCCTATTCAGTGGCCTGAAAAGTAACAGATACCGTTGGTAATAAAACACATGTAATTTGCAAGAAGTGCTAAATTCAGAACCGTTTGGAGTTCGTAAGTACAATGGAACAATTAGTAAATTAAATTCACTCTTTTATTCACAAATGTATTGATCACATTTGGTAGATTTATGGCAGTTAACCTGTTCCCACACCAATAAGCATCATCAGAAGAACTAGCTTGTTACGAAAGTAACATTCAAAAAGGCCGGTCATGAGCCTAGACTTGACTAGTATGTTTAATGCCTGGTATTGTCCGGATTTCTGGAAATTAGCGCGCGCGCCATACGTTCTGATGTGAAATGTAAAAACTTGCACAACGAATAACGCAGGAAGACCATCATAAATGAACCATGGATGCCAGCCTTCGACAGATTATTAAAAGAAAGGGAGCAGTGGTATACAACTACGGAATAGACACAGAAAGACTATATATGAGGGTTGAAGCCACGATGAAAATTTGTACCAAGGCCAGGATTCGAAACTGGGTCTCCCGTGCACTAGGTAGATGTACTAACCACCACGTCATCCTGTTATTGCACAACTGCACGAACTACCGTAGCACGCTCCCCTCCTCAATCCTAATTTGCATTCACACTTCAGCTCACTTGGTATTCTCCCCAAACTCGAACAGCACTGCAGGGATTTTCCAATTATATTGGAATAGCACATCATCACCGAATGAAACAGAGGTTCTTGCCTCAAACCTACGCATAGGTGCTTTAATCAAATGAGACTATATGATTCGGAGATACATAAGTGTCAAACATCTACAATGTATACAGGGTGAATCACATAACATTTGCACCGCAAATATTGCGGAAATGGAAAGTGCTATCGACGCGCCGTTTTCACAGAATGTATTGGTAGCCAGGGGGATCGCATTCTTAGCCAATAAAAAAAGTAATAATTCTTAGAAAGTGTATTTTTTGTGAGAACACACCCTTTTCAAATGGAAAAATGCCTTTTGGCGTCAACAGACTATAAGTAAGGGAAATTAGAAGGTCAGAGGTGTTTGTTGCATGATTCTCGTGCGAGTTTAATATATATCGTATTTTGAAATGTTTTGACATTGACACTTGTTTGTGCCATTCAACCTGCGTAGTTGCTAGATGCAATGTTGTAACGTTTGCTTAAGGATTGCTTGTGCGTTCCTTGAGTGACAGTCCAAACAGTAGGTCGTGAGCGGACGATGGCATTTACCAGTGCAGAAAAAGTCTACATCTACATCTACATCCATACTCCGCAAGCCACCTGACGGTGTGTGGCGGAGGGTACTTTCAGTACCTCTATCGGTTCTCCTTTCTATTCCAGTCTCGTATTGTTCGTGGAAAGAAAGATTGTCGGTATGCCCCTGTGTGGGCTCTAATCTCTCTGATTTTATCCTCATGGTCTCTTCGCGAGATATAAAGTAGGAGGGAGCAATATACTGCTTGACTCCTCGGTGAAGGTATGTTCTCGAAACTTCAACAAAAGCCCGTGCCGAGCTACTGAGCGTCTCTCCTGCAAAGTCTTCCACTGGATTTTATCTATCATCTCCGTAACGCTTTCGCGATTACTAAATGATCCTGTAACGAAGCGCGCTGCTCTCCGTTGAATATTCTCTATCTCTTCTATCAACCTTATCTGCTACGGATCCCACACTGGTGAGCAATATTCAAGCAGTGGGCGAACAAGTGTCCTGTAACCTACTTCCTTTGTTTTCGGATTGCATTTCCTTAGGATTCTTCCAATGAATCTGAGTCTGGCATCTGCTTTACCGACGATCAACTTTATATGATCATTCCATTCTAAATCACTCCTAATGCCTACTCCCAGATAATTTATGGAATTAACTGCTTCCAGTTGCTGACCTACTATTTTGTAGCTAAATGATAAGGGATCTATCTTTCTATGTATTCGCAGCACATTACGTTGTCTACATTGAGATTCAATTGCCATTCCCTGCACCATGCGTCAATTCGCTGCAGATCCTCCTGCATTTCAGTACAATTTTGCATTGTTACAACCTCTCGATACACCACAGCATCATCTGCAAAAAGCCTCAGTGAACTTCCGATGTCATCCACAAGGTCATTTATGTATATTGTGAATAGCAACGGTCCTATGACACTCCCCTGCGGCACACCTGAAATCACTCTTACTTCGGAAGACTTCTCTCCATTGAGAATGGCATGCTGCGTTCTGTTATCTAGGAACTCTTCAATCCAATCACACAATTGGTCTGATAGTCCATATGCTCTTACTTTGTTCATTAAACGACTGTGGGGAACTGTATCGAACGCCTTCCGGAAGTCAAGAAACACGGCAAAAACGCGAACCACTGCCCCATCTAAAGCACTACATACTGTACCGTAACGCTACTCGTTACGCTACACCAACATCTTAGCATTGACTACAGAAATGTGTAGATTATGAGGAGTTGCTCGACCACTGTATCGTATTATTTTAAATTCCCTAAGCATAGCCAGTGCATAAGCTGGACTGCTGGTTGCACTTTGGAACTCACGAGTGGTTTCTTCCGCTGACTGTACGCTACTTTTTGCAGTAAACCTCCGCAATGCTTGACGGCCCCTATGCGCCAGTACATGAATTCTGCGTGGTTCTGGTTTTGTTCTGGTTGTCCCTTCACAAATACAATGCACAATCAAAACACCAATACTCGACAAGAGCAGCTTTAGAAATGTTGAACTGTCGCTGATGGATCTATGGTTTAAATGACATCGAATGGGTAGACGACGTTGGGAGTCACAGATCTCCTGGCTGACCTACTCTGCTGATACTGCTTCTCTACTGATAATACTCGCCAGTTCTTTTACACTGGCGGGTTCGCCTCTCAAGACATCTAGTAGTCAATTGCCCAAATCATATTGGTGTCAGGTTACCTTTGATCAAATGGTATATAACTTCTATGTGGCCCATCTGAAGACGAGCCTGAAATAGTTCAAAAATAATTTATGGAAGTAAACGGATATTCCAAAAAAGTGACTAGTTGCAATTTTCTGTATTTACATAACACACACAGTCACAGGTTGTAGAACATCCGTAACAGATAAACTTAACTGGAACTAGATGACAGTTTAAAACTGTATGCTGGACTTGGCAGCTCTATTTCGGAGCCCTCCCTTTAGCGGGCATTGCTCTAGCTATCCAGGCAGAACTCAAGATTTGTTCTCATAGGGTGGGTTTTCAGAGGGACGGTTCTCGATCGATCCCGTGTAGCGCAGCTGGTGAGCACATCGCCCGCTGAAAAGAGGTTCTGAGATTGAGTTACAGCACAGGACACAGTTTTTATTCCACTAGAACGTTTCAGAAGAGCTGAGACTCAGCTGAAGAGTTAAATCATTCATACGGAGATGGTTCGTTTGAAGAGGGTACGCCCGATTTCTTGCCCCAAAGTCTAAGCACGCCATAATCTTCTAAACCTTAAACCCTAATCTCCCTTTAAAATCTCCTGAAATAACCGACCTATTTTACTGTGTGATATTTTACACATTGCCTGAAAAAGTGAAGCACCCAGAATGGGAGAACGAAACGAGATAAAATTACATGGGATAAGAGAATACACGGTTTCAATAATCAAGTGAAATTTACAATGAACTTGGTACTTAGGGACGAGTTGTAAGTTTGACACTGCGCCACCTCTGACGCGGATGCATGGACTGATTCGACTGGGAAGGGTGTCATAAAGCCAATGTACCCTTTCCTGATAAGAGCTGACCCACATCTGGTGTAACTGATCCTTGTAATCCTGGAAACAGGCATTGGGACGAAGTTGACGCCTGAGCTGGCTCGATATGTGTTCTGCTGGGGATAGATACAGTGATCTTGCTGGCCGCAGGAGTACGTCAATATCACGCAGATAGTTGATACAGACACGTGCCATGTGTGGACGAACATTTTGCTGTTGAAAAATGGCACCTCTGTACTGCCGCACAAGAGGAAGCAGAGGAGGACGCAAAAGTCAGGCAGAGTCCTCTCAATCACTACCAACTGTGACCTAAACTAAATGGCTCTCCTGAACATGACGGCAGGAGTATCTCAGCTGTGCCTCTCCAAATCATTGGAAGAACGATACTCTCCGCAGGTCGCCGCCATGCAAGCCGACATTTGTTTCTGTAGTAGTGCAGAACTGCGATCACCTCTGAGCGCAATGCATTGCCATTCACCAACATGCTTCCTGGCGACAGCACCCGCCGTTTGTGTTATCGTGTTAACAGCAGCTTATACATGGGACTCCATTTCCTAGTCCGGCTACTGTCAGTCTGCTACCAATAATGGTGTGGGACGACAAACAGTGTTGCAGGGAGTCCATAGTTGTTCTCGGATGGGAGGCGCAGGTTTGATGCAGTTACGATATGCCTGGTGCGCGGTGTTGCGATCCCCCCTTGTGGCGGTCATTGTGGCCGACCGGAACCTGGACTATGAATATGCCTACCCTCATGTTGCCACGCAATTAAATATCGGGCCACTATCATAACTGAATTCCCGACAAATCTGGACATTGCACGATTCGACCAACCCATCAATGTAGACCCACAGAGTCAGCGTCGGACAGGTGTTGGAGGCGCGGCACCTCCGTGTTTTCCACAGATCAGTCGACATCTAACGCTGTGCACGCCTCCCCTTTATCCTACCAGGCCTCGTAAAATACTAAACACGAACAACACTAATGAGCTACGGTGGCCGCTACACCTGTCACAGAGAATTTCAGCTCTAATAATTTATTTGTTCAAATGGCTCTGAGCACTATGGGACTTAACATCTGCGGTAACCAGTCCCCTAGAACTTAGAACTACTTAAACCTAACTAACCTAAGGACATCACACATATCCATGCCCGAGGCAGGATTCGAACCTGCGACCGTAGCAGCAGAGCAGTTCCGGACTGAAGCGCCTAGAACCGCTCGGCCACCGCGGCCGGCAATTTATTTGTCCACCGATGGAGTCTGCCTGTGAATTTTTCTATTGGCATCCGATCTTGTCCTTTAAGTGCTTCACTTTTATTAGGTGGAAGTGGTTTTCCCGAATATTGAGATATAAAAGTAGCAGAGCACCATCCTATTGGTAACTGAGAAGTACGTACTGTCACTTTCTAGCCGAGCCACGAATCGATTTAAATCCAAATGCCGCATAATAATAGGGAGCTCGCTCATAGTTCCTTTTTGCATAGGGATTATGTTTATGTATGCGAGGTGTTTTCATATTGCTGGCCTTTAACATCATAGAGCTTCTTTCTTTTTAAACGTGTGTATGTGAGTACAGACTGTACGTCTTGTGCGAAGGTCAGAAGTGCTGCAGTCATGCTCTGTTACCTCATTAGGGCGACCGAGGCTACGTGCCGCTGAAATGGGAATCATTATCATAGAATGTGTGGAGGATGTATACGTCTCGACTTACAAGTCCGGTAAAACATGCAGCATCTGAGACTGTGTATGTATTTGGATATACATCTTGACGGAAAAGAATCATTAAAGATGTAAACACAGACACATTTCTACTTTTTACTTTCTATAAATTTTAGCGTCTATACTTGCTTTAGCATATCAACAGAGGCTGACGATGAAATATATATTTTTTTTATGAGAAACTAAAAGAATTAGTGTTACACTATTTCTCTGTTCTAATTTATGAATGGAAAACGCCCTTCCGTTTATCTCAGTAGACCTATTGGGTACAAATGTTGAAATTACAGCTCTTATTATGAAATGTTGTTGACAGAAGGGATATATTATTACTAATGAATTAAACGCTGTACAAACATACTAAAATCATTCAGATACGTATTACACTCACACTCAATTGTGGTTGTATTCATTCAGCACTTCGATTTAATAACCATCTCTGGGAGTATAACCTAGGGCAGCGAGTAGTGTTTTGATATATCAAACACGTGTTGGATGGAGTAAACACCGTCTCGGGGGCTAGAACCACTGAAGAGGAAGTAATATAATGCGAGACCCTTGCGTACACAGCATTTGATAATCCTTCCAAGGTGCCAAATTAATGACAAAAGCGAAAACTGTGGTTGGTACTCGAACACATGTACGGATATAACAAGACTGTAGAATACTTGCAGAATGTTAGAACTATGAAACTGGAAAAAAAATCGTTACAAATGGAAATATCTTGCTCAAACAGATTACTAGTACCGTACAAAAAAGTTGATAATTACCGTCATTATCATTGACAATAAAGAAGGAAGAGCAATTTGGAACGCATGTAATACTTGGATAGCGAAAACATTGCAAAATCAAAGAAAGCAGTTAAATGGTGCTGTGTCTAAGTTTTGTGCTCATAACCTCTCACGCACAAACGTAGCGAGAAGTGGGAGTAAACCGAGGAGTTGAGAAAATGGAGTGGGGGAGTACGTGTGACGCGTTCATGGGGATTCCTACGTTAGAAGAAACCCCCTTCCCTTTCACATCACAGATCAATTGCCTCAGTCACATTATTCTCAGAGACTGCTCGTCCCTGCAGATCAGAAATTGATAAGTATGATATTAGCAAACTGCAGGAACATTCATGGTCAGATCCAAGAATTAGTAACACTTACTGAAGGTTGTGCCATGCACACGTGACATCTTTGGCGCTCTAGTATCGATTGCTTACGCCCTGTGTTCGTCTCTGGCCCGTTGCTGGGCGACCGGGAGAACGCCTGGTCGCAAGAGGGATGCCTAAGCAGCAGCGGACGCAGATACACTGGCCAACCAGAACATAATGATCACCTACTTAGTAACCTATATGTCCACCTTTGTCACAGATAACAGCGGTGACACGTCGTGGCATGGAAGCAGTGAGGTCTTGGGAGCAGGGAGTTGACACCACATCTGCACACACAATTCATCTGATTCCTGTAAATTCCGGGGAGGGGGCAATAAGCTCTAAAGCCACATTCAATCACGTCCCAAATGTGTCCGATCGGGCTCACATCTGGCGAGATGGTGGGCCAACACATCAATTGGAACTCGCCACTGTGTTCCTCGAACCACTCCATTACGCCCCTGGCCTTGTGACATGGCAAATTATCATGTTAAAAATATCAGTTCCGGCGAGTTACATGATAGTATGAAGGGGTGTACATGGTCTGCAACCAGTGTAAAATACTCCTTGGTCGCTATGGTGCCTTCCACGAGCTCCACTGGACCCATAGATGCCGACGTGAATGTTCCCCTGAGCATAATGGAGCCGCTGCCAGCTTGCCTCCGTCCTGCATTTCAGCTGTCAAGGAGCTGCTCCCCTAGAAGACGACGGATTTGCGCCTTCCCATCGGCATCATAAAGAAGGTATTGGGGCCCATCTGACCATGCAACGCTCTGCCACTGCGCCAACGTCCAGTGCCGACGGTCACGTGACCATTACAGTTGTGGTTGTGGATATCATGGTGTTAACATTGGGACACACATGGGTCGTCGGCTACGGAGAAGCATCGTTAGTAGTGTTCGGTGCATTTTGTGTCGAGACACTCTTGTACTCTGTCACGCATTAAAGTTCCGCCACAGTTTGCCGCCTGTCCTATTTTACCAGCTTGTCCAGCCTACGAAGTCCGAGATCAGTAATGAGGGGTGGCCGCCCAACCCCACGATGTCTGGACGTGGTTTCACCTTGGTTTCGCTACGTGTTGAAGACACCCACCACAGCACTCCTCGAACACCCCACAAGTCGAGCAGTTTCCGAAATGCTCGTGCCGAGCCTGTGGGCCATCATAATCTGCCCTTGGTCAGACAGACAGATTGCGCGTCTTCCCCATTCTACAAACGAACAGCACGCTCACTGATACTACATACACTGCGTGTGTGTCTGACTAGCAGTCTTCCTATCTAGGTGACGTTGCTATCGCCTGGACGGGTTTTCGTCGGTACTACGTCGGTGGTCATAATGTTATGGCTGATCAGTGTATAATGCTGACCACTGATAGCTGTGGGCCGGCCGCGGTGGTCCAGAGGTTCTAGGCGCTCAGTCCGGAACCGCGCGACCGCTACGGTCGCAGGTTCGAATCCTGCCTCGGGCATGGATGTGTGTGATGTCCTTAGGTTTAAGTAGTTCTAAGTTCTAGGGGACTGATGACCACAGATGTTAAGTCCCATAGTGCTCAGAGCCATTTGATAGCTGTGGGAGAGCGACTTCTAGCGGCTGTGGGCAGTTGGAAGTCCGCGTTTACCGACGACGTATGATCGCTGTGTTGGTGCGAACATAGCTAGAAGACGGCGACCTGGTTTTTGGAGGGTTAGTGACGCCATCACGCCAGTTGGAGTTTGTCAACTACTCGACCGTTTAAGGAAGTGAGCCTGCTTGGGGAACTGTTGCCCGTCCGTATTGTGGACTATATGGTGAGGCCTTTTTTGTAATGAGCAGCAACTTTGTTCTCAATCTATATGTGAACAACTGCAAACTGTTTCCTTTTCAGCCTACCTGCTTTTTTTGTCGTTCCTCCAGTCCGCTGTCGTGAGTCAAAAGCGTTCGTTTGTGTTTTGATATATGCCTGTATCTGGCAGATTTTCTGGTCACATATTCGTGATTTGTAGAGCACGTGTATTAAACTTCAAAATTTGTTGTCTTCTCGTGACATTACTTAGCAGCGTGACTCTCTTGTAGGGTGTGCAAGACGCGCTTTGTGTCATACCATTCTGTACAGTACCTGCTCTGATTTTTTCATGTGATGCTTGCCATCCTTCTTTAAAATGTCTTGTATTTTATTAAAGTAGAGTTCAAGGTACTTCCTGTTGAGGTTAACAGTAAACTACCTGCAGCTCATATTATGTAGGGTCTTGTGCTTTTTAAAAATAATGTTTAGCTCGCCGGTCTTTAACTCACTGTTGGTTTTGGCACTTCGTTTGAACAATGTTTAGCGCTTGGTGCTTACCCAATTGTTTTTATTCATTGACCTCTTGTATTTTATTAGAATACTGTTTAACACTTTCAGTGCTTGTCAAACTTATTTTACGCATTTGTTTTATATTTAAATAGATTAGTGTTTAACTCTGTCTGTATGTGTGTGTTACACGAGAGATTAGTCACCATTCATCAGGGACCTCACTGTATGCTTTAGTCGACCTAATGACATTCACCACATGATTTTGCAATACATCTGTGGAAACGGTATTTATTTTGTTAAGGCAGCTGGCCAGCTGCTTGTATCAAGTCCGTATTACTTTTCACTTGGTATTTTCCGAACTAGCCACCTGTGTGATAATTAACTTGGCTTTTGTTTATTTACCGCTGCAGCGGAACGGTTTTAACTGATTACGTCTGTATATGTGGTCGGATTTTACTGCCGTTAATTTTTCTGTAACATATCAAATGAAGCGCTTGGCCTATTTTGGTTTCTTGTGTGCCAACTGTAGATGATTTAATGCAACTGATTCCTTCTCAATCCTGTTTCAGTAAATCTAAGCGACATCGTTTAGACCCGGGCTTTAGTTTAAGTTTAAACTGATGTTTTGCTCGGCCATTACTCGTTAAAGCTCTCCCCGTGTTTAAATTTAAGATCCTCCAAAATTGTTACTAAGTTGCGTAAATCCAGATGTACTTTCACCAGTTGGAACGTTGTTAAATAGCCGATGGCCGTTAATTCTGTTACCGCCATATTTGTCATAAATACTGTTAAAGTTTGAAAGGTGGCTACACTGAGCCACAGCGCCAGAGATTGCCCCAAAGAGTTTTATTCCGCCGCCTCCACTGGCAGTCAGTGCTTGTTGATAAGTAGTAGGAGTCAAGTCGTTGTTGAGATGTCGTCGTAGTGAGTGCTTGTGCAGATCTTGGTGAGAGGATATTGATAGCTGTGTTATTTGTGGCCATGTTGTATGCAGTTGTTTGATAGACTAGACAGCAGATGTTGTTCGAATGAAGATATTGTAATGATCAGAGTGCTTTTCGTCAATATATATGAAGGTAAAAAAAATTCCCTTTTTTTATTATTTCAATGTCTTAAATAATGCGTCGTTACAGGTTCAGTCAACAAAGCATCTGGCTCGTGTTCTTGTATTAGAGTGTAATTCTGGTTTTCTTGCGCAATTATAGTATTTCTATTTTTTTTAATTACTTCAGTATAAATGGTATTTAAAATTTCTTGTCTTATTGAAGAAGAACCGTGCCAGATGTGTACGTTGAGTCACACTTCCACTCACAGAACAGTTACACTTGTGCTTTGGTTTCGTACGTTTTATAGTTGCTGGGGACTTAATTAATTAATTGTGTTAACGGAAATTTTCTTTCATTCTTTGTTGTTATTCTATGCAGTCAGATTGCGTACAAATACTAATCAGGGCCAACCGTTTACGAGACCTCGTAATAGGACATACAGCTACTAAACAAAGATTAAAAAGAATTTGCATTCATAATTATAATTAAGCCCCCATGCACGTGGTGACCGCTGCTTCGGATCGTCCCTTGGAATTCTTCTGATTGTAAAAATAGCAGACAGTAGTATTGTTGTAGTAATTTGTAGTTTAGTAATTGTAGTCTATATTGCATGTGTAGATTTGGTAATTGTCATTCTTCTAATGGTATTTTTTGCAGAATTTAATTTTTGTTGTCTTGTATATGGGTTTAACAATTTTGTGCAAATATGAAGATTTCAATTGTTCGTTAATCGTGTTTGAGGGAAACATTTCGTGTGAATGGTATTGTTGGAGATATAGTGTCATTGTGTGTAATTTTCGTATAGTGACGAGTTTTGTATGTTTTGTAAATGATTACGCGATCGATGAAAAAGGCAAAAATGATGAATACTGAGAATGACGAAATTGTTAACATGGCGAACTCGCCAACACAGGAGAACAGGATGATGAATAATGAAGTTGAAAACAATTTAATAAGTCAGGAAAATAGTCCGGAACCATTTCAAAATTTTTCTCAATCAAAAAATTTACAGAATACGAGATTAACGCTAGAAGATTCTGAAATAGTATCGAACAAAGATAGCTTGACAGCTATGACGAAAGAAGCTGATTTTTCGGGAAATGTTAGGGGTGAAAAGAGTTTCGAACCAGTTACTATGGAGCAGTTGATGAGTGCAATATTAAATTTGGAATCACAAATAGGAAGATTTAACACGAAGATGGAAACTTTGACAATACGGTTAGGCTCACAAATAGGAACAATTAAAACCGAGATGGAAACAATGGAAACACAGTTAGGCTCACGAATAGGGACATGTTTCAAAAACATGAAAGACGAATCAAAGAAAGAAATTAGAGAAGAAGTACAACCGATTTTGAATGCTCACAATAATAGTTTAATTTCAACAGAAATTAGACAAGAGGAACAGGACAGAGAAGAGGAAGAAAAAGATCGCGTGATAGTACAAAAATTTTCAGAGTTAAATTTACAACATGCACACGATAAGGAAGAAATACTTGAAAGAATCGAGGAATCCGTACCAAATGACAGAATAAATAACTTAACGCAACAGTATGAACAGTTAACTACTAAATGTGACAATACCGAAACCCGAGTCGCGACACTTACGGAAGACGTAAATAAACAGAAAGAAAAAATAGGTGACTCATCGGAAAGAGTTGAGGAGATCTCAGATAAACTGATAAGTCTTAGTTTAAATGGGGAAAGAGATTCAAATGATACAGATCCATTACCATTTGCAGAAACCGAAGAGTACCAGAACATAAATAATCATGTTGAAAATCAGAGAAAATTTAATGAACGCGTTAAAAGGGAATTTGAAGCATTACAAAAGCAAGTCAAACAAATTGAAGGCGAAATCGTAGGAAAAGACAGCAAAAGAAATTTAGAATCACAAATAGCAGAGGGGTTTGAAGAAAGTAATTTGTTTCATTTACGGGATGCAACAAGAGAGCGCCAGGCGCGCGAACTTGACAATAATCGACATTGGGACTGGGACAGACACGGTAGGTCTTTGTCGCCACGAGGAGAAAACTTTCACTATAAACACTTCTTAACTGTTCGGAAATTTAAGATCTTTCGCAATTCTAAGAACGACATACATCCATGTTCATGGTTAGCTCAATTTCTGTACGCACTTCCACCAAATTGGCCACTAAGTCACAAACTGGAAATTATGTGCGGCTATTAAAGTCCTCAGGGGATTCACTACACTAAGTGAATATGTGCCGCAGCGTGCATAGGGCCCCGAGCTGTAGTGGTGCTATTTCCCTTTTAGTTTTCTGCACCACTGCCTACTCTTTTACTATTCTTTGCATCTGTCAAAACAACTCTTCGACTATCAATCTATCTAGAGAATCGGTAAAGATTAACTGGATATGACTATTTTACCCAAAAGTGATTTCGGAAATTACCATTTGGACTTACTGTATCTTCAGCAGCATTCATTCGTAGTTTAAACGAAATTTTACCTGTTTATCTTCGTGACAATATTACTTCGTATGTTGACGATATTCTTATTGCTAAACGTTCTTGGAGTGAGCATAACAAAATTTTGGATTCATTATTACGTATTTTTGCGAGAGTTGGCATTACTGTGAACTTGGAAAAATCTGAATTTGGTCGTTCTCAGGTGAAATTTCTTGGTCACATTATTTCTACAGTAGGTATTCTTCCTGATCCAGAGAAATTAGACGCTCTTCGTAATTATGCTGTTCCTACCACAAAACGTGATGTTAGTAGTTTACTTGGTGTCTGTAATTTTCTTAGACGCTTTGTTAGATTGGACGATTTGGCCACACCTCGTTTATGTGAACTATCTGGAAAGAATTCTAATTGGTGTTGGGATGAGGTAGCTCAATCAGAATTTGAACAACTTCGTGATGCTTTAGTTGCTGCTCCGCTTCTTTCACATCCGGATTTATCTAAAGATTTTTGTTTGGCGACGGACTCATCATACAAAGGCCTAGGTGCACATTTATTTCAAGAGATAGAAGAAGACAGCGTTGTAGTGCAGAAAACTATTGCCGATCTGTTCTTGCCAAATGTAAATTATGTCAAAAGGCTAAGCCGCCAACTATTTCTCACAGAGCACCGTTGTTTCCTATCATTTCAGCCAAATTAAAGGAGATGGCTGCAGTCGATTTGTTTGGTCCAGTGGTTCATTTTACTAATGGTTTTGCGTACATTTTGGTAGCAGTGGAATTGACATCAAAATATGTGTGTTTTACACCGTTACGCAAAGCAACAGCTCGTTCAGTATCTAATGCTTTCATCAAACATTTTCTTAAAGAAGTGGGTCATGTTGATAAGGTTATATCAGATAATGGATCACAGTTTCGCTCTAAAATTTGGCTTCGTACTCTACGGCGTCGTAAGATTAAACCAATTTTCGTTTCACTTTTTCAGCCTCAATCTAACGCTTCAGAGAGATGGATGAAGGAAATCAATAAATTGTGTCGACTTTATTGTCATCAGAATCACAGAACTTGGGATCAGTATCTTCATATTTTTCAAAACATTCTGAATGAACTCCCTAATGATTCAACTTCTTTACCGCCTATATTGATATTAAAACATAAAACACCGACAAATCGCATTTCTGAAATCGTTCCTTTTCCGCCTTCACGGAAACTGCGGCATTCTGAAGTTGTCAACCTGGCTCTATGAAATATTGCATCTGCGGCTGCTAGAAGAGAGAAATCAGCTAAACATCCTGGTCGTTTAAAAATCTTGTCAGTTGGTCAAAAGGTGTTAATTAAGTCTCATCGTTTGTCTCACAAAGGATAGGGCTTGTGTCGCAAATTTTTTCTGCTTTATAACGGTCAATAGAGGGTTCGCAAAATCATTCATGATAACACTGTCGAAGTAGAAAATCTTAAATCTCGGCGCTCTAAGGGAATACATCATATATCGAACGTTAAAATTTTTATGGAATGACATACTTTTGAGAAACTAACAGCTAGATGTAAACATGCAGAGAATACAAGGATACCGCGCCGTGTTCCGGCGGCGGCACATACTCAAAGCAACAGCAAGTCTGCGCGCCGCACAAGGCAGTCGTTGACCGTAAACAATTACTTCCTACGTCACGCGCCTACAGGTGATCGAGCGCTCAGTGCGAATGCACTGACAGCCGTAAACAAATACATAGTGTAATTTCTCCGATTAAATTCAGAATAAAGCTATAGTGACTTGAAAAATTATGTTATTAACGTTCAGTATTTTTCAGGATACGGTTGAATAAAGTATTTAAGAACTTCAGGTAAATTCTGTGCGTGTCCAACGTTAAGACGACTAGCTATCGAGAAAATTTCAGGAAGAATGTAATTTCGAAGAAGAAACTAATGTACTAAAAAGGTAACTATTAATTGAGTTTATTTTTCAGGTAACATATTTCCACTTAGGTACGTACTTTAGACGTAATTTGCTGCTCGCGATTACGTGATTCATACTTTATGCTAAATTTTATGTTCTATGACTTTACTTGTGAAGCGATGTGCTTGCGTACGTTAACTGATTTTGACAATGATTGATTAATGAACAGGGTTGTTATTTGTATATTATGCATCGGTTGGCTGCTATGCTTTTTCACTGATGTCATATTTTTTTATTATGTGTCTGCTGTGCTTATTTATTTAAACTATAATTGTCACCTGATTAGTTGTGCTGATATATATGTAAGTAATACTTTGTGATTTATCTGCTTGCGCCTTCATGTTTACTTATTAAGATGACATATGAACAATTATTTGCTTATGCTGATATGATGCTAATGACCTGTTTATTACGTAAGATATATGTTTGCTGCTGTGCGTATGGATTGCATATTTATACATTTCTGTTTGTTGTCATAACTACTCTTTAATTTGGTATATAGAAATGCTGATATACTGTGTACGAACATAGAGTTTAGGTCACACCATGGTATTAATTATAGATTGTTTGCTTGGCAGAGCCTCGTTGTAGGAATTGTGCTGCATCCACTTGTTGACATTCTGTTCTCTACTGGTATATTTACTCGCTGTTGCATGTTTTGCTTATGCTCAGTGCCTTATATTTTTAAGATAAGAAAATGAACTGCTATAATTCGACGAACGACATTAGTACAAGAAACTTCATAGAAGTCACATGAGCTGGAGGTTTTATGGAAGCTGTATAAATTTATGCTAATAGGAAGGAAGCTAACGACATGACATACCAACACTAGGGTTAGACCATTGACAGTTATTACACTGCATTCTTCGTGAGCAATTGAAATAGGAAGTGACACTTGACACAAGAAATACTCCACATGTATGTTTCTGATTTGCCATGATTCTTGAAGTGGTGTACACACTGTGAAATATTATGATTTATTCACTCAAAGTCTTATGTGATCTTTCATACTACGTACTCGTACTTACTTACTGAAAGTTCTTCGAACTGAAGGCTGTTAGAGGTCATGTATGCATTTTTTTTAATTTTATGATGGACAAGGTAACCAAAATGTATCTTACAATTCATAATGAGTAGAAGATTTGGGTCAGATGGATTACACAGAGGTTGTGTGTGGACATTGTGTCTTCGGATTATATGGGATGATGAATTGAAGTTTGCACTAGGATTTTATCTGTACTTGTTCGGGGAAAGAGTTGTTATGGAAGTGAAATGATATTGGCGATAAGGTTTATATGTATCGACGTATTGAAGAGGTATTATTGAGGTATTGAGATTATGTGAAGTTGATGATTATTGGAGTTTTGGTGGACAAGAGGTAAGGTAAATGATATTGATGATAAGGTTTATATGTATCGACATAAGAGGTATTATTGAAGGATTAAGATTATGTGATGCTGATGATTATTGGAGTTTTGGTGGATAAGAGGAGCATTTTTTTTTTGTTGGTTTATATGGAACAAGGAGGATGAAGATGGCAGACTAGAACACTCAAGTAGAAGGAAGATTGTCTACACACACACTTTGTTAAATCACTAAGCAGTATATACCTTTTTTTGAGAGAGGAAGCATTTGCATATCTTGGCACACTGACAGTTGTTCAGCAACCGTACATTTGATTTGGCTTGGCAAACATTGGTCTTGACATGATGACTATGACGTTGACTAACTATTATTGACTGTTATACATTGCTGCCACTACTACTTGATACACATGATGAACATAAAATTTTGACAGAATTACATTTACACAGTTAACACTATTCAATTACACAGTAGCACTTAATGTGGATGAAAGATGAGTGAGTGTGTTTTGTGTGTTTTCCCTTCCTAATGCCAAATAATTGGTACCGACCTATCTCCTAAATATTATTTTACTTGTTTGTTGTGGCTTGCACTGACACCCATAAATACTATAGGTTTACTGATATTTGTGTATTTGTAATAGTTAATGTGACAATTATCTGATATCATTTGTGTGTTTATTATAATTTGTATGTTTAGTGTAAGAGCATTGATAATAATTTTGTAAAAGCAATTGTGTGTGCATTCAAACTGTTGCTCACACATGCACCTGTTCAACATTGATGTGTGACACTTAGAAATGTTTAATTTCTGCTGATGAACTATGTGATTAGTGATAGTGAATATTATGGACTGTTACTTGCACTTTTTCTACACGATTGGTGCCACTAGGACATGTTTAACTTCTGCTGATAAACTCTGATGAACAGTGTGATTAGTGATAGTGAATATTATGGACTGCTGTCTGCACCTGTTCAACATTACTGGGTGTCACTAGTGGAACTGCTTATACTGAAATGATGTCACTGGTTGCTGTCTGCACCTGCTCAACATTACTGGGTGCCACTGATGGACTGCTTCTACTGAGATAATGTCACTTGTTGGTGTCTGCACCTGCTCAACATTGCTGGGTGCCACTGATGGACTGCTTCTATTGAAATGACGTCACTTGTTGCTGTCTGCACCTGTTCAACATTGCTGGGTGCCACTATTGGAACTGCTTCTATTGAAATGATGTCACTTGTCGGTGTCTGCACCTGCTCAACATTGCTGGGTGCCACTGATGGACTGCTTCTACTGAGATAATGTCACTTGTTGGTGTCTGCACCTGTTCAACAATGCTGGGTGCCACTGTTGGAACTGTTTCTATTGAAATAATGTCACTTGTTGGTGTCTGCACTTGTTCAACATTGCTGGGTGCCACTAATGGAACTGCTTCTACTGAAAAGATGTCACTTGTCGGTGTCTGCACCTGCTCAACATTGCTGGGTGCCACTGATGGACTGCTTCTACTGAGATAATGTCACTTGTTGGTGTCTGCACCTGTTCAACAATGCTGGGTGCCACTGATGGAACTGTTTCTACTGACATAATGTCACTTGTTGGTGTCTGCACTTGTTCAACATTGCTGGGTGCCACTAATGGAACTGCTTCTACTGAGATAATGTCACTTGTTGGTGTCTGCACCTGTTCAACAATGCTGGGTGCCACTGATGGAACTGTTTCTACTGAAATAATGTCACTTGTCGGTGTCTGCACCTGCTCAACATTGCTGGGTGCCACTGATGGACTGCTTCTACTGAAATGATGTCACTTGTTGGTATTTGCCATTACCTGTTGACCATTGCTGGGTGCTACTGCTGGAACTATCAACTACTTGTTTTTTGAATCATTGAAAGCATTTTATGTGAACATTTGTATAAACTGATTTTTTGTGTATTGTGTAAACTATTATGTAAAGTCACATGTATGAAAGAATGTGTATTGCTTACTGTATTTTATATATTAGGTTATTGAAAGGTTAGTGCAAAGCCAAAATTTTATCTAATTATGTGATATTTACGTATTAATATTATCTTTTATTTTTGTCTGTATTTTTGTGGACGAATTTGTTGGTATTTTCACCACCAATGCTGGCAAAAATACCATCAAATTCTGGCCCGTGGAGGAAGGGCATATGAAAGGTGGCTACACTGAGCCACAGCGCCAGAGATTGCGCCAAAGAGTTTTATTCTGCCGCCTCCACTGGCAGTTCTTGTCGAGAAGTCGTGGTGGAGAGTACTTGTCCAGATGTGGCAGTAGTCAGTGCTTGTTGAGAAGTAGTAGGAGTCAAGTCGTTGTTGAGATGTCGTCGTAGTGAGTGCTTGTGCAGATCTTGCTGAGAGGATATTGATAGCTGTGCTATTTGTGGCCATGTTGTATGCAGTTGTTTGATGGGCTAGACAGCAGATGTTGTTCGAATGGAGATATTGTAATGATCAGAGTGCTTTTCGTCAATATATATGAAGGTAAAAAATATTCCCTTTTTTTTATTATTTCAATGTCTTAAATAATGCGTCATTACAGGTTCAGTCAACAAAGCATCTGGCTCGTGTTCTTGTATTAGAGTGTAATTCTGGTTTTCTTGCGCAATTATAGTATTTCTATTTTTTTAATTACTTCAGTATAAATGGTATTTAAAATTTCTTGTCTTATTGAAGAAGACACAGAACAGTTACATTTGTGCTTTGGTTTTGTACGTTTTATAGTTGCTGGGGACTTAATTAATTATTGTGTTAACGGAAATTTTCTTTCATTCTTTGTTGTTATTCTATGCAGTCAGATTGCGTACAAATACTAATCAGGGCCAACCGTTTACGAGACCTCGTAATCGGACATACAGCTGCTAAACAAAAATTAAAAATATTTGCATTATTAATATAATTAAGCCCCCATGCAAGTTGTTTGAAGTGTAATTCTGTCCTCTTACGTTTAGTAGGTGTTACCGATAAACTGGTTTCATGGTCGAAGAAACATGTTGCTTAATGAACTTGTGTGTAAAATTGTATTACTGGAAATGGCTTCACCATTGTAGAAATCATTATTGTGCACTTTGCCATTTGTGCAGTTTTTAATAACAATTTTTGACTGGGCCTGATCTGTAACTCTTTGTTAAGCACTTGCACTGCAGCTGCTTAAAACTTTAAATTGTTTTTGACCTCGCAGCCAAAGCCACTTACCATTTGGCGTTAAGCAGTTTTTGCAATTGCTTTATCTGCTGTTCTTGAATAAGCCGTTAATGAGCAACGCTGTAGGGTGACTAACAGTTTGAAGCAACTGCTTAATACTTGAATTATCTCATAATTTGATGTTGGCTCTCCTACGTGCGGCTACTCTTCTTGCTTTAATTATCATCTTCTTCAGTTGCATCTCAAGGGTTATATTTAAATGTATATTACCTCATTGTAAAAGGTTTCATATTTTCGTGTTAATAAATCACTGTTCTAGTGCACTTTATTTTGTGGTTACCGTTCCTTTCCACTGCCCAACTAGCTTCCTACCGCTTCAAAGGTTATGGTCTGCAGATAGTATTACGAACAGAAAGTTAGTTGAAACCGGAAGCGAACAGCAACGAAATCCTGGTTGGAAAATTGATCGTAAGGGTAGGTTAGTCGTCAATGGTGGCGTCGAATTTGTTGCTGTAAAGAATTCGATAATATCTAGCAAGGTGAATTAATCTACATGAAGTTAAGGCCAATTAATCTAGTGAAGTTAAGTTCTTATAGATCACTGTCAGTAACTGTAGTGGTAGATTTGCACAATTTCGTGAATAGTTTTCCTGATGATGCTGTTGTATAGGTGGTGGCTGACTTGACAGATATAGATTGGGAGAGTTATACTATAAAAACTGGTACCAGAGGCTGTGATTCGTGTCACATTATTCCGAATATCTCGTTCGAAAATTACTTCGAGTAGACAGAGAATTAGTTCGTCAAGGTAACGTCTTATACCTCCTAGGAGCAAACAGATCTCAACTTGTTGGCCCAGTTAACGTAGAGGAGGAGGTCTGTGATCATAAGGCTGTGGTAGCATCAACGACTACGTCTATTACTAGGAATGTTCAGAGAGGTAGGAAATATCTTTGCTTATCTAGAGCGACAGGATTCAAATTGCAGAATATTTGAATAGTCACCATCAAATACTCAGTGCCAAAGACTATGAGGAGTACAAATGGAATAAATTCAAAAGATCGCTCAATGTGCCTTAGAGAAATATGTTCCGAGAAACGTCTTAAGGAATGAGAAAGACCCAACGTTTTTTAATAGCCGTGTCAGAAAACTGGATACTCAAATAAAGAGAGCTACAACTTACTCGTAGATTCAAGTGACATAAGCTGAACGAAGAGAAAATGAACGTAAGGAGAGCAATGACAGATGTGTTTAAAGACTCTGAATGAAAAATTTTGTCAACTAATCTGACTGAAGACCAAAAGACATTTTGGTCTTACGTAAAATCTGTGACCATAATGGCATCGAAAAGAAGAATCACAGAGGGAAGGTCGACATATCGAAATCGGTCTTCCGAAATTGTTTCACTGCGAAATACTGAAATATGGCCTTTTCTTTCAGTCATCGCACGAACTTCGAAATGGCGAGTATTGAGATAACTGATCGCGGAATAGAAAGCAACTACCTGATCACAGAATAGAAAAACAACTACAGTCGCTTTGCAGTGGAAAGGCGTCAGCACCAGTGCGATTCTACAGAAATAACGCGAAAGAGCCTGCTTCTCTTCTAGCAGTGGTCTATCGTAGGTTGATGGAGCAACGAAGGTTATCTAGCGAGTGGAAAAAAGCGCACGTCATTCCCGATTTCAAGAAGGCTCACAGGACATAAGCAAATAATTATAGGCCTATATTGTTGACGTAAATCTGCTGTAGAATTATGGAACACGCCTTATACTCATACATTACAATGTTTTTGGAGAACGGAAATCTCCTCTGTAGAAACCAACATGGATTCCGCAAATCGCTCTGTTCTGTCATAAGATCCACAGCGCTGTAAATATTGACGCTCAGGTTGATGCAGTTTCCCTCGACTGCCATTTAGTGAAAAAAATACGTGCTTATCGAGAATCGGACCAGAGTTGCGACTGGGTTCTAGATTTCCTTGCAGACAGAACTCAACTCGTCATTCTTAGCGGAACAAAATCGACAGATCTAAAGGTAATTTCCGGAGTATCTCAAGGAAGTGTGATATGACCGCTGCTGTTTACAATATATATAAACGATCTAGTAGAATGCGTCGGAATATCTTTAAGGCTGCTCACATTTGATGCGCTTGTCAGTAAGGCGGTAGCAACGGCACAAGATGGGAACGATTAGTAGAAGGACCTCCAGAGGATTGATGAATGGTGCAGGGACTAGCAGTTGACCATGGACGCAAATAAATGTAACATATTGCTCATACGTAGGATAAGAAACCCATTACCATACAACTACACTATTGATGACAGATTTCTGGAAATATAACTACTGTAAAATGTCTAGGGGTATGTGTCCGGAGTGATCTTAAGTGGAATGACAACATAAAACTTTTCTTTTTATGAAAAGCAGATGCCAGACTGAGATTCATAGGAAAAATCTTAAGGAAATATAATCCATTCATTAAAGATGTGTCTGACGAGGCTTCTTTTCGACCGATTCTTGGGTACTGTTCATAAATCTGGGATCCTTAGCAGGTAGGACTGATAGAACAGATACAGTAGATTCAATGAAAAGCGAAGCGTTTCGTCACGAGATCGTTTAGTCGGCGCGAGAGCGTTGCAGACATACTCAACGACCTCCAGTGGGAGACGCTACAAGAGAGGCGTCGTGCACCACGGAGAGATTAACTATTGAAATTTCGAGAGAGCGCTGTCCGGGAAGAGTCGGACAACACATTACTTGCTCACCCTATAACGCAGCTGTCGGGATTTGCTATTTAATTATCCCGATTTGCTAAAATTCTGACCATGAATGCAGCGGACTACCCGACGCCGTGTTACAACAAAATTTCATGTATACACGGTATTAAATTTCACTTTTTACATGCACGAACTGATAACTTTGAATTTGGAAAAAGAAAATTGAACAGTGACAGGACACGGAGTTAGGGAAGTTGAGCGTACTGGAGGTTTACTGAATGTCAGAAGAGAAATTAAAAATAAACAACAACATTTATTTGACATCAGTAGTCTAAACAAGAATCATACATTACTGCACAGTTGTACTATATTCTGTCGTATTACTCAATTCTTAGCGAAAAGATTAGTTCCCGAAAAATTGTCTATACAAGTAAATTCTCTTTTCAGTTTCAAGTATTCCGCCAGTTAATAAAAAAATTAAAAATTTAATATGCTGTTCATCTACATCTACGTGATTACTGTGCTATTCACAATAAAGTGCCTGGAAGATGGTTCAGTGAACCATCTTCAAGCTGTCTCTCTATCGTTCCACTCTCGAACGGCGCGCGGGAAAAACGAGCACTTATTTTCTGTGCGAGCCCTGATTTCACTTATTTTATCGTAATGATCATTTCTCCCTATGTAAGTGGGAGCCAACAGAATGTTTTCGCAGTCGGAGAAGAAAACTGATGACTGAAATTTCATGACAAGATCCCGTCGCAACGAAAAACGCGTTTGTTTTAATAATTGCCACTCCAATTCGCGTATCATGTCTGTGGCACTATCTCCGCTATTTCGCGATAGTACAAAACGAGGCGCCCTTCTTTGTACTTTTTCGACGTCATCCGTCAGTCCCACCTGATGTGGATCCCACGCCGGACAGCAATACTCCAGAATAGGGCGGACAAGCGTGGTGTAAGCAGTGTCTTTATAAGACCTGGTGCATCTTCTAAGTGTTCTGCCGATGAATCGCAGTCTTTGGTTTGCTCTACCCACAACATTATCTATGTGATCGTTCCAATTTAGGTAATTTGTAATTGTAAACCCTAAGTATTTAGTTGAATTTAAAGCCTTCAGATTTGTTTGTCTTGTCGCGTAATCGAAATTTATTGGTTTTCTTTTAGTACTCTTGTGAATAACTTCACGCGTTTCTTTATTCAGGGTCAACTGCCATTTTTCGCACCATACAGATATCCTATCTAAATCATTTTGCAATTCGTTTTGGTCATCTGATGTCTTTACAAGACGATAAATGACAGCATCATCTGCAAACAATCTAAGACGGCTACTAAGATTGTCTCCTATATCGTTAATATAGATAAGGAACAATAGAGGGTCTATAAAACTTCCTTGGGGAACGCCGGATATTTCTTCTGTTTTGATCGATGACTTCCCGTCTGTTACTACGAACTGTGATCTTTCTGACAGGAAATCACGAATCCAGTCGCACAACTGAGGCGATGTTCCATAGGTACGCAGTTTGGTTAGAAGACGCTTGTGAGGAACGGTGTCGAACGCCTTCTGGAAATCTAAAAATAAGGAATCAGTTTGACATCCCTTGTCGATAGCACTAAATAATTCATGAGTACAAAGAGATAGTTGTGTTAAGTATCTTTGTAGACTTTTACAAATCGGACTGAGATTTGAGCAACTACCCCTAAGCGCACTAGCTTTACAAGTGGCTCTGAGCACTATGGGACTCAACTGCTGAGGTCATTAGTCCCCTAGAACTTAGAACTAGTTAAACCTAACTAACCTAAGGACATCACAAACATCCATGCCCGAGGCAGGATTCGAACCTGCGACTGTAGCGGTCTTGCGGTTCCAGACTGCAGCGCCTTTAACCGCACGGCCACTTCGGCCGGCAGCTTTACAACAAGACAGAAAATTTATAAAACGTTTCTTGTTATTAGCAAGCGTATATACCAACTTAGAAACCATGTAAAATATGCACTCAGCATTTTACTTAAATCTGATTATTAAAGGCAATTTACTCCTTAAGCACTACCCATCCCTCTGACCAGGCTCTTTTACAAAACTTCAGACAACGTTACTCTTTCTCTCTGGCTTTACATGAACAAGACAAGAAAATTGAAAATAGGTTATCAAATTACCGATCGTCAGCAACAAGAGGGCAAGAATCCTACTTCCTTGACAATCAGATTCAATCTGTGTTGAACAGTACTACACTCCTGGAAATGGAAAAAAGAACACATTGACACCGGTGTGTCAGACCCACCATACTTGCTCCGGACACTGCGAGAGGGCTGTACAAGCAATGATCACACGCACGGCACAGCGGACACACCAGGAACCGCGGTGTTGGCCGTCGAATGGCGCTAGCTGCGCAGCATTTGTGCACCGCCGCCGTCAGTGTCAGCCAGTTTGCCGTGGCATACGGAGCTCCATCGCAGTCTTTAACACTGGTAGCATGCCGCGACAGCGTGGACGTGAACCGTATGTGCAGTTGACGGACTTTGAGCGAGGGCGTATAGTGGGCATGCGGGAGGCCGGGTGGACGTACCGCCGAATTGCTCAACACGTGGGGCGTGAGGTCTCCACAGTACATCGATGTTGTCGCCAGTGGTCGGCGGAAGGTGCACGTGTCCGTCGACCTGGGACCGGACCGCAGCGACGCACGGATGCACGCCAAGACCGTAGGATCCTACGCAGTGCCGTAGGGGACCGCACCGCCACTTCCCAGCAAATTAGGGACACTGTTGCTCCTGGGGTATCGGCGAGGACCATTCGCAACCGTCTCCATGAAGCTGGGCTACGGTCCCGCACACCGTTAGGCCGTCTTCCGCTCACGCCCCAACATCGTGCAGCCCGCCTCCAGTGGTGTCGCGACAGGCGTGAATGGAGGGACGAATGGAGACGTGTCGTCTTCAGCGATGAGAGTCGCTTTTGCCTTGGTGCCAATGATGGTCGTATGCGTGTTTGGCGCCGTGCAGGTGAGCGCCACAATCAGGACTGCATACGACCGAGGCACACAGGGCCAACACCCGGCATCATGGTGTGGCGAGCGATCTCCTACACTGGCCGTACACCACTGGTGATCGTCGAGGGGACACTGAATAGTGCAGGGTACATCCAAACCGTCATCGAACCCATCGTTCTACCATTCCTAGACCGGCAAGGGAACTTGCTGTTCCAACAGGACAATGCACGTCCGCATGTATCCCGTGCCACCCAACGTGCTCTAGAAGGTGTAAGTCAACTACCCTGGCCAGCAAGATCTCCGGATCTGTCCCCCATTGAGCATGTTTGGGACTGGATGAAGCGTCGTCTCACGCGGTCTGCACGTCCAGCACGAACGCTGGTCCAACTGAGGCGCCAGGTGGAAATGGCATGGCAAGCCGTTCCACAGGACTACATCCAGCATCTCTACGATCGTCTCCATGGGAGAATAGCAGCCTGCATTGCTGCGAAAGGTGGATATACACTGTACTAGTGCCGACATTGTGCATGCTCTGTTGCCTGTGTCTATGTGCCTGTGGTTCTGTCAGTGTGATCATGTGATGTATCTGACCCCAGGAATGTGTCAATAAAGTTTCCCCTTCCTGGGACAATGAATTCACGGTGTTCTTATTTCAATTTCCAGGAGTGTATAATACACTTCAATTATGTTCACGAGCACAGTCACAAGGCAAAAACGAAGCTTCACTGGGTATTAAATCTACGGTTTCCCCAGATTTACGAAGAGTCAGTCTTAGCACTTTATCGAACATCAGCTGCACGTTCCTGTGTTCTCGCCACTGTCTTGCCAACCCGCGCATGGTGATATTGGATAGCTGAACAGCAACTAACGGATGCAGCTTGTAGGTAGGCTGTTTAGGTTTTTATGTTGGTAACGTCACGTAGAGCTCTGTATGAAAATCACTGGCTGTGCCGTGTGAAGTGTGTGGCTGGTTGGCATTGTTGGAATATTCGCTATTGTAGTGTTGGGCAGTTGGATGTGAACAGCGCGTAGCGTTGTGCAGTTGGAGGTGAGCCGCCAGCAGTGGTGGATGCGGGGAGAGAGATGGAAGAATTTTGAGAGCGGACGATCTGGAAGTGTCCATCACAAAGAGTAAATTTGTAATTTTGTATATCATGAACTGATATATATATATATATATATATATATATATATATATATATATATATATATATATATATATAATTGTTAGTCAGGGCCATTCTTTTGTAGGGATTATTGAAAGTCAGATTGCGTTGCGCTAAAAAAAATATTGTGTGTCAGTTTAGTGATGATCAGAATAAATAAAGAGAGAAATGTCTGAGTACGTTCAGTTTTGCTCAGCTGTTTGAAAATCAAATAATGTAGAGGTTAACCAGTACAGTAATTGATAAATTTTTCGAAGGGGATGTTTCAAGCTTTAGATCACGAACTGTCCGCTTCGCCACGAGCTGCAGAGTCCATCACTCTCCTTGTTGCGAGTGTCAGTGCCCAACGGTAACGTAAGGCGTCCTCTCTTCGTGACCGTAAGTCACTTGCAGACAGCCAAGCCTCGCTCGTGATAGCACGACGACTGGCCGACACTTGGACCAGCTAATCGCTAGGATGCAACGGCAACTTGCTGTAATGGAACGATGGGCTCTGCAAAATAAGATAACGATCAACCCGACGATGACGGCAGCCGTTATGTTCACACGGAGGAAACCAGTTCTGAACGACAGACTCCAAAAAGCTGATCAATTTATCCCATGGTCACCGGGAGTGAAGTACCTCGGTGTCTACCTTGACAAAAAATTGCTCTTTACGCAACATATTGACGACAAGAAGACGGCAGCCCAGAAGATGGCCAGGTCATTGATTCCGTATCTGAAGAGTAAGGATCTTAACCCTAAGACTAAACAATTGTATAAGTCAACGGTGGAGCCCACAATGTTATATGGCTCCACCTCGTGGGGAACTACGTGCGTCTCCAACTACAACAAACTCCAAACGCTGCACAACATTTGCTATCGATGGATCACAGAAGCTCCATGGTGGACAAGAAACGTCGACATCCGCACCGCACTCCACGAGACCTCTATACAAGAGAAGGTCCATGACAAGGCTCTACAAGCATTTGACAAAATTGATGCCCTTAGGGACGAAGGTCGACAATTAGAATCGGTAGGAACGGTAAACCCAGCAAGATGCCACAAGTATCGAGTACCGAAGTCAATAACGTTTAACCCCCCCCCCCCTCCACCCCAAAGGCGATCTGTCATAACACGAGGAAACGAGGAAGAAGTCACACAAAACAGCCTACACACATCTCACCTTCCACAGGAGATAGACATCACCGAAGACAGTAGGCTAAAGGACCCATTGAGTGCCCAAGCCTAACTGTCCGCAACTCCGCTCTCCCATTCAGCTCCCTTTGATCCCCCCAGATATCGATTATATAGACCAACTGCTTAGCTTGTATTTCGAAAAAATAGCCGAAGAACTACGGCACGACCCCGATTTAGCAAGGTCGATACTTAGACATGGCTCAAAAATATTTCCGAATGTTGGAAGGTTGTCGTAGGTTTGCTGATGATGTAATATACAGTATCAACGAATGAGATAGTAACTTAGCTTCGTAATAAATGTGGTACCCACTCACGGAATCATATTTGCAAACTATACTACTGATCATGAACTAATCACTATAAATATGAACACAGATGATACTGTGCAGTTAATGAATCTATCAATTTACTGCAGTGGTAGAATAGTACGTTCGTACAGAAACTTCATAATTCTGTTACTTATAAAAATACGCGCATTTTATGATGATAGTTTCCAAGAAATAGTGAATAGAAGAACCAAATTGTCTGTACTACATTTAATTCTTGAATTTCAGAACGTGAGCGAATAGAGAATAGAGATGTAGTGAAAGAGCAGTTTACAAACAAAATAGGACTTAGCTGGATTTTTTCTGTAGACAACATGGTTCAGTGGCAGAGAAACGATTTCCGTATTCTTCGTCGTTCCTTGCGTTGCAGTGTTATGTTAATTATTTTATTGAGGCCAACTTCTTCTTGTGGTATCCCCACACACAGCCACATTTAGGTATTTCTCCCTACTCTATTCCTCGACCACCACAAACGCAGACAGCTGTCCTCAGAGCACACACCACGACGACGACTGACTCCCACATACTATTTTCGATGCCGTTACAATAAATTAAGTCTTCGTCTAAGAAGACAGTTCTGTCACAGGTATGATAAGAGGTTTTATATACACTGTTTATTGTTATTACACGTTCTACGGTTTCTGTGTTGTTCATGTTGTGGAAAATTGTTCACAAAAATAGTGTCTACAGAATGATCGCAATGTCCCATTACCCCAGTGTATCACATAGATGTCAATCAGTTGCCGGCCGTGGTGGCCGAGCGGTTCTAGGCACTTCAGTCTGGAGCCGTGCAACCGCTCCGGTCGCAGGTTCGAATCCTGCCTCGGGCATGGATGTGCGTGATGTCCTTAAGTTAGTTAGGTTTAAGTAGTTCTAAGTTCTAGGGACTGATGACCTCAGAAGTTATGTCCCATAGTGCTCAGAGCCATTTGAACCATTTTGTTAATCAATTGTTTTTTCTTATTGTTGCGGGTGCTGATATACGTGGAAATAATGGCTGATGAGTCCACTCACACCTTGGAGGAACGTCGTAATGCACATGTAGTCTCACGGACGTCCCAGTACAAGAAAGTTAACGACAGATAATCAGCATAATTTTACCTTAAGGTTTCAGAAATCTTTTCCGCCAAAACCAACCATTTTAGGGCTGGAGAGAAAGCTCTTTGTGGCTAGTCACATAAAAGATAAGTCCCTCTCAGGGTGACCACCAATTCGACTAAAACGTTTGTGGAGGCTGCAGCGCTGTCAAACGTTCGCCAAAAAAGTCCACTCGCAAACGGTCCCGGATGTCGGAGTTTCGTATTCGACATTAGGAAAACATATGAAGAATGTTTTGAAGTTAAAGGCACTTAAACCTTCGTCTGTAAACGAATTATGTGGTAATGACATGTAAAAAATGTCATCAGACTTGTGGGCGAATTCCCGATGTCTTTACAACTCTTCCGTGAAGGAGGAAAATGGTTTTCTCGGACGAGTGTGCCATACATCGCGGTGCAAAGGCAAGAAACATTTAATTCTGGAGTAAAGAATATGCAGATTTTAAAGAAAACTGCAGATTATTATGAACCACTTTAACGCAACCCACCATATCTTATTATCCTGGCTGCAGTTTCTGCAACCCACTTAGTAGATCCACATTTCTTCGACGGTATTTTGAATCACATTATGCATCTCACCATGTTACGTGATTGGTTTATTCCATAACTGCGAGACTCAGACTGCCCTATCTTGTATGTTTCCGGAAGGGATGGGGCACCAGCCCAATATACTATTGCTGTTAGAGAATGTCTCAGGATGTATTTCCACATAAATGGATTGGAAATGGTTCTGACCATCTGCCTGTGCCTTTGTAATGGCCACGCCGAGGTCCTGATCTGTCATCTTGCGACAAGGCATTATGGGGGGCACATCAAAAAGAGGGTCGTTGCTGCCACATGTTACGAGACAATTGAAGAACTTATGGATGCAGTTCGAAGCGCATTTACAGTCATCACGCCAGCAATGTTGAGGTGAATTTCATATCGTACATGGAGGAGAATCATATTTCGTTAGGAAAAAGACTACGTACACACAGGCACTCCGGAATAAATAATCAAGAGTGGGCACACTACCTCAAAGTTTTTCTCTGACATGATCCCACATTAATACCTGGTGGTTATAATTAAAGTGCAGCTACTCACAGAGTAATTATCGTAAGGCAGATAAACTCGGTAGATTTTCTAACGCGTTAATACGGAAACGATTTATGCTGGAAAAAAAATAGTTCCAATCTTGGCCACCAGGTGCAAATCGGGTGCTGTGAATGCATGAAACATGTAACGGATTAGGAACGAGACGTGGGCATAAAAAGTCAAACAAGTGAGCAAGGCATAATTTTGATTTTATTATTAAGCACCTCTT
The DNA here is from genome assembly GCF_021461395.2 of Schistocerca americana. Taxonomy (NCBI): domain Eukaryota; kingdom Metazoa; phylum Arthropoda; class Insecta; order Orthoptera; family Acrididae; genus Schistocerca; species Schistocerca americana. Next base: position 523,864,764 of record NC_060121.1, on the reverse strand, counting down.
ACACAATTCGTTCAATATGAACACTGGAGATGTCGACGAGCTGCTGCACAGAGCCAAATTAGCAGCTGGTGGCCAAAATTGGAACAAATTTTTTACAGTGTAGATACAAAGGTTCCGCGTTAACGTATTAACATATCTACCAACTTTCGCTGCCATGCGATAATTAAAGCCCACACTGGACGTCCGTGAGTAGCTGGACTTTAATTATAACCACCCGGTACAATGTGCCCATTATGAGTATGTGAACACGCGATAAAGGGAGGTAGCACTTTGTGATCACTCTGAACAATTACTATTTCGCTCATACAGAAATATGACAACATTTACGCAAATAGTTACATACACTTCTAACCGGTGGCATTACTTATTACGTTCACATAACTCTGGCGCATACTTCAAAGTTCTTCAACTTGGATTATCAACTGAAATTAACAAATACTTGAATGAAAAAATATGCAGTGCGTTTATGTTTCGAAATTGAGTGTCTTTCAATGTATGTTACTGTCTCGACGTAACTTTGTCGTTACACCACATACGTCTCGCAAAATGGCCACAACGAGAAAATTCGAGATGCTAGAGATGAGAGGGAGGTTAACGGACGATCATTATTTCCACGTGCCTTTCGCGAATGGAACAGGGAAGGGGGGGATGAGTCAGCGGTACCAGAAGTACCCTCCACCACACTTCCTCAGTTGGCTTACAGAGTATTGATATAGATGATGTAGAAGTACAAGAGTCACCAGCGATTGGTAGTCTTGACTACTGTGTCCTTTAACAATTTATTGGGTCAACGATAGCTTAGATATGTACAAAAAATGTTCACATTACCGGTTTCTGCAAATTTTTGCCATCTTCAGATGTGCTTTGTCAACAATAAAATACGTACACACAAACAAATATAGCTAGGCTCTTTGAACATCTTAAAAGCATTTGACATTTAGGTCATGGTAGCCATATCGCCACGTGATAAAAGATTGTAATTACAATAATGTCTTGCGCTGTTATGTAAGTAAGGATATGGAAGAGGGCGCGTAGTCTGTGCTCTACTTTCAAAAATGGTTCAAATGGCTCTGAGTACTGTGGGACTTAACATCTGAGATCATCAGTCCCCTAGAACTTAGAACTACTTAAACCTAACTAACCTAAGGACATCACACACATCCATGCCCGAGACAGGATTCGAACCTGCGACTGTAGCGGTCGCACGGTTCCAGACTGAAGCGCCTAGAACCGCTCAGCCACAACGGTCCGCTGTTCTTCTTTCATTTGTGCTTTAAATGGAAGAGTAGGGATAGAGATTTGTGGCAGCACTTGCTTCCAACTTCTACTAATGTCCAGAAGCACTGACATATACCTGCACCATATATCCTATGTAACAGCGTAGTAGTTACAACGCTTACTACTATTTTTATGATAGAAATAAATGCAAGATTTGGTATATATGCCAGTTCAGTGGTCAAACTCCCTCGTTAGTGGCAACAAACGTAAAACGCATTTCCGCAACGAACTGTCATCGTTATTTCAGTAGCACCACAGTCATTAATGACAAACCCGATGGGTTATGTACAGTAAGCGGTAGTTGGTATAACACAGAGTCATGATCTGAATCGAATAGCTGCTTTTGATTTTGCGGCAAATATTAGCTATCAACGACACGTTCAAACCAAACTCTTTGTCGAAAGCTGGAGCTCGCAAATAATAGCGGTGAAGGACGACGGACCAGTTATGCAAAAGAACTCAGCAGCTCGGTTAGGGTAATCTACACGTTAATGGTGCTTCACAAACTGCAGGTGTTAAGGAAGTTAACATGTCGCCAATTTACGACGGAACTTCTACATTTTCAAATTAGGAATGACGTACTTAGTAGCAGATTTATTGTTGACTTGCTAAGAGTGCTAATCGACTCATTTCGTGAGCGGTTACACTGGAAATATGGTATTTAAATTTAGAGCGTATCTGCATGTAGCCGCATAAGTATACTGTTCAAATGTATATTCAGAGTCATGTAAGTAACTATAATGTACACGGAAGTCAAACCAATAGACGGTCTTTAAACGTACGTCATGTAAGTCCTAGTGTTAGACCACGTTATTGAACACAGAGATCAGCCTGATCTTCTATCTTCGGAATAGAGGCGTGTTCTCTTTATTATTAACCTGTGTGATCTGCTGTTTACTGAGGATACCTGTCTATTACAGCAGCTCAGTTTGTAAACAGGGTCCAGTGATGTTGAACTGTATCTGTATGTAATGTGTTTGCAAACAGTCAACATTGTTGCTCAGCCGTACAGCGGCTGTGCTGTTTCATCTATGGGAGTTCGTCAAAATCTAATACGTAATACATTTTTGAGCAAAATACCGATTTTGCAAGGAGTTCAATGTTTTTGTCATGTAGGACCATGTCTGGAAACATGCAAACATGGTGTGTCCAATCGTCAAATAATTTTTGATGGGTTTGCACCTTAACAGCAGAAGCGTGGCACAAATGCATTTTAAGATAGTGGTATACAAAAGCACATTGGTAGTCCAACCGTTGATGTTTAGCACGGATAGTCAAATATTTTGATTTGTAGCCATTATTAGAAAGCCTTAGGACGTGTCGCGAAATTTCTAAGAAATGGTCGTTTATCATTGGTCATCGGTACGGTCTGGTTAATGAAATACAGTTGTTATATATGGGAGTGAATACCATTACCTTTGGTACAATATTTCTTTCTGCAACATTTTAAAAGAGGTTTTTGCATATCCATCCTTGTGACTGGATGTCTGGGTGACTCCTACGGTTCACCTATATAAGAAAATGAAAGACCTACAGCCGTCCATATGAAGTCATTTATTGTTGTTGGAGAGACATCACAGTTACACGTACTCTGCGTGAACTAGTTATCTTGGCCAATGATGCATCGTGTATACGGATGGTTTAACCCCTTCAGCATCAGGTAAGGTCTGAAGATGGTGCACTGAAGCGCCGAAACTGGTAGCTTTACAATGAATGACATGATAAGGACGGCTGTACGTGTTTGATTTTCTTACGTTTTAAATGAGGCTCCATTCTCTGGAATGTTACGTTTTGAATTAAACCCTTGTATGGTGAGAATAATAAAACTGCATCAAATAACATGATTCGAGCAAAGTGAACATAATTCAAAATTAGTTTACTGAGAAGTATGAGTAAATACTTCAGCAAACTGTACTGTTCATGTCGTTTCGAGGGAAATCGCTTTCTTCGTTGAAACAAAGAAGTGCAAGCAAATGATATTTAAAAAGCAATTTCCACTTTCTCTGAAATATGGTGACGTACTCAATACGAAGGTACTTCAGTTGCTGGATTCCGTCAAAAGAGACTATCGTTTTGTAACAGTGTTGTTTAGTAATACTGCTATAAAATGCACATGTGCGGGAACATATCCGCAAGTGGTAGAAAGAATTCAATTTGTAGGAATAAACTCTTTCAATTTAATCAAGATTCATTCTTAAATCTCGGTGCTTTGTGGGCCTGAAATTCTGTAACTTCTACAATTTGTTAATAAAGGCTGTCTGTTCACTCATCGGATTAATATTATCAGGCACAGAAATATAAACGGGACTATCGAACGTGTCGACAGAAGCGAGATAATCATCTATAATTTGATGCATAGGGTGGTCAGTCCAGTCGCTACGGCACATCCTTTACCGTGCGAGTTTGACAAGAACGGCGTACGACTCCTTGGCAGCCATAGGAAGATGACGTGGAATCGTCAAGACTCCGTAGAATCTCTCATGTTGCCATAAATGTACTGTGTTGACAGGGAAAACATTGGACAACATTTTCGGCAACTATATACATTCTCTACCAAATGATGCCACATCTACATCTACATCTGCATATATACTCCGCTAGTCACCAAGAGGTGTGTGGCGGAGGGCACAATTCGAGCCAAAGTCATATCCTCCCCCCCCCCCCCCCCCCTTTTTCTGTTCCACTCGCGGATCGCGCGAGGGAAAAACGACTGTCTGAACGCCTCAGTACGAGCTCTAATTTCCCTTATCTTTGAATGGTGATCAATGCGCGACTTGAAAGTTGGTGGCATTAGTATATGCGGATAGACGGCGCGCTAAACGGAAGGCTACATCTTCGGCGAAGAACGGATTTCGGAATTAAGTGAGCGGCCCCTTCCTCTAGCGCGCCGTCTATCCGCAAGTGTGTCCCACTTCAAGCTTTCTATGAGATTTGTAACGCTCTCGCGATGGCTAAATGTGCCAGTCACAAATCTTGCCGCTCTTCTTTGCACCTTCTCGATCTCTTGAATCATACCCAACTGGTGTGGGTTCCACACAGACGAACAATACTCCAAGACTGGACGAACTAACGTATTGTAAGCTATTTCCTTTGTTGAAGGACTGCATCGCTTAAAGATTCTACCAATAAACCGTAATCTATAGTTCGCCTTGCCGGTTACTTGTGTTATTTGATCATTCCATTTGAGATCATTTCGAATAGTCACACCCACATACTTGACGGATGTTACCGCTTCCAAAGACTGGGCATTTATTTTGTACTCGTACATTAATGGGGATTTTCGCCTTGTTATACGCAGTAGGTTACACTTACAAGGGGAAGGCCTCAGACACGGCCAACCGATTCGGCTCAAATTTGGCAGGTCGCTTGTGTACAACCTAAAACGAAGGAATCTAAGATATTTTGGGTCAACACCCCCGCGTTTTTTGAGAAAATCACCCCTAAAGGTTATGACGAGCAATCGACTCAAAAATTGGCGGGATCGATGGATAATTTTAACTAGAGCATTTTTCATCATCAGGTATGAGGTCCGAAAACGCATACTTTTCCAGAAACTGAGGGAAGAAACTTTTACAACTGACGCTTCTGTACCCACATAGTAAACGCTTTTTGCCAACACTGATAGCGCAACGGCCAAGGTAACTAGCCGTCACGGTAGCTCAGCGTGTCCGGTCAAAGGGCTGGTTGCCCTGTGTAAAGGAATCAACGATCAACGTGAACGGATGTCATGTGACGTCCGCCCAGACCAAGCGCAACGAACAATACCGAACAAAATGCAGAGAATAAAAAAAAATAAAAAAAAGTAACTGGCTGGGAATCGGAGAACCCGGGTTAGAATCTCAAAGAACCTAGTGGATGTTCTTCTTTTCGTTTGTATTTTTCCGTATCTCGGTTGATGGGGATAGGAGGATTAATAAGGTAAGTAAATCAATAAGGAATGATAACAATAAGGTAGGCAAATAAATGTCTCAAACCTCTTGGAATAGTAAACAACTAAAATGTTCCTCCAGGTCACTTTACAATGGCTCTTCCAGTCACTGTTACGTGTCCTCACTTTTCTTCGAACAATTAAATGGATGGTACTTGTCATATAAATATTCGAAACAAATATACTCACGGCACCAAGAACATCTCACGGCACCAACATCATCTCTTTCGACAGCTATACTGTTCCTTCCGAAGAGTCGGCGGAAAACAAACTTGGTGTACGTTTAAAAATATGTCTTTTTCGGGAATTAATTTTGATGAGTACCACGCATACGATACCATTGCCCAAAGAATCGGTGCTGAAAGTCGGTTATGAATTATGCTGTGAACAGTTATTGCCTCCGTGCGGTTGTGCAATTCCCGCTGGGTTTCCAGAAGTACACTGCAATTCTGAAGCCTGGAAATAAAGTTTTTAACCTGGCGATAGAAATAAACATCACACGGCTGGCACACAGGTGTGCAGTTTGGCGGTATTGCTTTTACTGTGCATGTCGGCTGACCCTCACCATCTATAAACAATGTGTCATATATTGTAGTATCAATTTTTCCACTCCAGGAATCCAATATTAGACAAGACTTGTTATCAGAAACGTATGGTTTTAAAACATTCGTGCGCCGTGTACGAATGTGTTAATTTGTTTTTACTACCAACTGCGACAAGGGTCCGTTTTTCTCCTTTATGGGATAATGTGCGTCGAATGTTCACCCGATACTCGCATCCTGTTTGATCGGTGTTGATCACGTAATCACGATTAAAACCGGTCATGAGTGATGCCGTTTGTGTGCTGAAAAGAGTCGCCACTTTCTGTATATCTTCTATATTTTGCACCTCCTTATGAGATACGTACTTTAGTGACGTGCCGTTGACGAAATTTATACTCCGATTTGAAATTTCTTGCCCAAGATAATGATGCAGCAAACGTAAAATCCTTGTTGGCTGTGTATTGAAGCGATGCACCTGCAGCACACTCCTGAAGTATTCTCGTTGTTACATTCTTGTTACGACAACGAGATTCGACAAATCGGTCGTATGTCCACTTGCTTATCGCCTGGTATTTGTCGTAACTTGTCCCTCCTTTAACGATATCACTTTCCCACAATCTCAAGTCCTTCTTACTTTTCAGGGCTGTTGTTGCTCCATTCTTTTGCCGTGTTTGTTAAGTTCCAATTTGGATGATTCCTGGTTAGCGCTACCTCCTTTACATTTACTTCAAGGGGTATAGCGCCGTAGTTCAATCGTTTAGTAACCGCTTCGTAATACTCATCGGGAACAGATGAAACACATATTTTCTGCGTCGTGGAGATTTCCAATGTGTTATGACCATTTTGCGATTCACTAGTCGGGATATATTCCACTGAATCACCTTCTGTTTCGCCTTCATGATATTGTACTTCAGTTTCAACAAAAGTCATTTCGTTCGTCAGCTCCAAAAATCGCTCGACGATAGCCGCTCCTATTGATCTGGAACGCCGAGAAACAGAGCTGCCTGCTTCTGCTAGTGCATTGATAATGCATCTGTCTCGCAACACTTTTACAAACCAAAACACAGCGTCGGCAACTTCCTGCTTGCCATCGTCTGTGACAGGCTCCCAACTATATATTACAGGGCTAGTCGAAGGGTGTACATCCTCCTTTATTCAGATTATGCACCTGAAAGATATGACACAGCAAACAATAAATAGTTACTACGGCATAAACAGACGAGCTAATTGCTACAAACTACATACAGTACTCGTCATATGTCACTTACGGAAGAACACTGTATTCATTTACAAAACGTATTTCATTCGACGCATTAACGATGGAAAAATCACTACATGTATCCGCGAGGTTCGCGGCAGCCTAATGACAGAAAATAACTCTTTCCGATTGACTTCTATAATGCTCGTGCCTTCACTCTTCCAGGTTCACAACTATGATATGACGTAGAGGCAACCGGGACAACATAACTCTCCTCGCGTGCATTCTGTCCCGTGCCTCGCTGTAAACAAGCGTCTCGAGGTTGGCTATCTGTGATCACTCGTGAGGAATTCGCAGAACTGTTACTGGGAGTTGTTTTCATGTGACAAGGCTTAAAAGTTTAATACTTTACTAACTCACGGCATTTGTGAAATTAGTTTGCCTACCCTATTATTACCATTCCTTATTGATTTACTTACCTTATTAACCCTCCTATCCCTATCAATTGAGATATGGAAAAATACAAAATGGTTCAAATGACTCTGAGCACTATGGGACTTAACATCTGTGGTCATCAGTCTCCTAGAACTTAGAACTACTTAAACCTAACATCCATGCCCGAGGCAGGATTCGAACCTGCGACCGCAGCAGTCGCGCGGTTCCGGACTGAGCGCCTAGAATCGCTTTTTTGTTTTTTTGTAGTTTTTTTGTGTTTTTTCTTTTTTTTCTTTTTTTGTAAACATTTTCTTGTCTTTTGAAAACCCGTTAATAAAATGGAACTAAAAAAAACAAGTGCCACCGCCACTTTTCATCCTATAATAAAAAATCTAGGCCACTTCAGGCGTTGGCTCCTGACTAAACCTACCCCTGAGAGCTGCCTATATACCGGGGGAAATATGGGAAATCAAGGTTAGGGCTATCCTTACAAACAAAACAAAATCTTCCTTTTTATGATTTTTTTTTTTTTTTTTTTTTTTTTTTTTTTGTGTAAGTGATCAGAGGCCTTCTGCGCCCCGCTGGTAATATGTTGAGTCACGTCTTCTCGAAATTGATGTGTTCCGTTCAATTGTTCAGAAATGTTCATTGGTTCAAACAGGAAACCTTCTTCTCTCTTGGCTTAACACATTCCAGCTGCGAGGCGGCTCGTGGAAAGCACTCCCAAGGAAGTTCGAGAAAAATTGTCTGTGTTTTGGGTGACGGACAACGACATAATGACGGTCATTGAGGTATGTCCAAAAATTGAGTACAGAGTCTACAGTTTGTCCAAATATGTAGTGAATGGCATGTCCGCGAATCCAATTCACAGCATTGGTCTTTGTCCGACGAAAATAGTCACGTTCCGGAAATAATAATGAAAGGGGAGTAATCCGATCCGGAATGTCCCGCGTTAGAAAAGCCACAATACGTCGAACCAAGTGCCAAACCTCCGCCGCCGGTCCGCAAACAAACCGATGTTCATCATTGTCTGGCACTCCACACGTGGAGCATAGAGGTGATTGGGTGAGGTGGATACGATGAAGGCGAAATTGGTTGATTTGCTTACCATTGACAGTTAGGTACCAGACAGATTGTACATTCGTGTCAAGGTAACAGGCGAACACCGCGCGCCATACATGACGCCAGTCAACCTGGGGGAACTTTTGTTCAATCGGGTTAGGTGGACGACCTAATTGGAGGACATTGTATACTGCCTTTGTCTTGAGTAAAAGCTGTCTTGGTAAGAAGAGGCGTAGATAACTGAGTTCCAGAAAGAAGTACCGTATATAATGGAACTGGGCCGGAACATCCGAGATCATCACTGGGGCTGACAGTGAGACCGGCGAGTATGCCGGCAGGAGGAGACCAGTGAGGCTCGTTGGGCAACGGGTCCATACCGTCATCTGGGAGCTGACAAATAGGGCGCGAGCTCTATCCGGCACGTGAAACAGACCTATCCCTCCTCGTTCACGGGGAAGAGTAAGGGTTGCATAGTTAACTTTCAACAACATCCCAGAGCTGACGAAAGATGCCATCGCTGCCAACATGCGACGTGCCACAGTAAGCGGGAAAGGTAGAACTTGTGCTACATGGAGAACTCGGGATGCGATATATGTATTGACATATCGAGCTCATTGGAGAATATCTAGGGATCGAAGGCGATGGTCCATAAGACCTGCTCTGATCATTAAAAGGAGGCGTCGGCAGTTGATGGTGGCTGAACGCCGGAGATCAGATGAAAAATCTATTCCCAAACAACGAATGGTATCAACGGTGGTGAGAGGTGTAACGCACTCCACGGGAAGTCCCGTGCCAATGAACATAACTTGTGACTTGCGTACGTTTAAAGAGCTACCTGACGCCTCACCATAAGTCGCTACCCACGTCAAAACAGCTCGAACCTCGTCGGCATTACGTAAACAGATGACTACATCGTCAGCATAGGCCGTGCAACAGAATCGGTAGCGATCTATGGACAACCCTACCAAACGTTGTCTTAGTCCACATAGCAAGGATTCCAAGGAAAAGGCGTACAAAATTGCTGATAGAGGGCAACCTTGACGTACGGATCGACCTATTATTATCGGTGGAGTGAGTCTGCCATTGTACATAATCCTGGATGAGGCACCCCGCAGATGGCGCATCACTACCGTGATAGCGGCGACTGGGAAACCTATATGGTGGAGAACGGCCGTAAGGAACGAATGGTCAACCCTATGAAAAGCTTGACTAAAGTCCAAAGACGCAAGTGCCCCAGAGAGGCGTTGTGCCTGGGTAACGGCGATCATATCCCTGTAGCGGCATAAAGCCGTGCGAATATTATTATTTCCTCCCAAAGATGCTTGGTCTGGCGACACAACGTATCGGGCAACGTTTTTAAGTCGTGCTGCCAAAAGGTGAGTGAAGATTTTCATATCACTGTTAAGGAGGGTGAGGGGCCGATAATCACTGATGTTGTTGCCACAGTGCGGTTTATGTACAGGAATAATAATTCCTTCCATGAAAGCGTCCGGCACAGGTACTTCCGGAGACACCAGTTCCCAACAGATGGAGGTGAAGGTGGACTTTAACAAATCACGGAAGGTGCGATAAAATTCGAGGGGAAGACCGTCGGGTCCTGGGGAGCGATTGATGGTTCCTGCCCGGATCGCATCGCGGACTTCCTCATCAGTCACCTCTGACATCAAGTCAATCGCCGCATCTCCTGGGATACCACCGAAGTTGAGCTGTGAGACTTCCTCGATCAACTCTGAGGAATGTGGAATTGCGGCGTAGAGCTGCCGGTAGTGGGCGTGAAGCACATTCCCTATTGCAGATTGGGTTACGTAGCGACGCCCTTGTTGATCCGTTAGGACGTGAATCAATTTCGCCGTCGATTTTGTCGTTCTTGGATGATATGGAACATCGACGGATGTTCATGAGGCATGCGATCAGCAGTACGAGATCGTACTATCGCTCCTTCCAAATGCCGTCGCATGAGATTGGAGATTTGGGCCTTAGCTTGGTTCATCCTTGTATGGCGCTCAGGGGAGGCTGGCATCGTGGAGCATTCTCATAGGATTCTGTAGTAAAAGTCCATAGTGCTCTTCCTCCAAGCGACAACATCTTTGCCATACCGGATTAAAGTTTTTCGAAGAGCAGGTTTTGCACACTGGATCCACCAGGATATGGTAGACGGATACGTGGGTCGGCGTCTATTACGTGTGATCCAAGTGTCTTCTATTAGAAGTCGACAGTCAGGTGAATTAAGAAGTGCCGTGTTCAGTTTCCATAGAATCGCTCGGCCACCGTGGCCGACTGGAAAAATACAAACGAAAAGAATAACATCTAGGTTTCTTCGAGATTCGAACCCGGGTTCTTCGATTCCCAGACAGTTATCGTGGCCCTTGCGCTATCGGCGTTGTTTTATTTATTTATTTTTTTTTTTTTCATTTTGTTCGTTATTGATCGTTGTGTTTGGTCGTTGCGGACGTCGCAAGACATCCTGTACAAGTTTGGTGGTTGATCGTTCCACTCAGTTTTTTATTACAGAGGCCAATTGAATCTCTGACCGAACACGCTGAACTACTTTTTTTTTCTGGACCTCTTCCACTTCAGGCGTTGGCCCCTACCAACCATATCACCCCCAAAATCCTATCTAGCCTAACATTTTTTTAAAAAAATAAAATAATAATAATAAAAAATAAAAAGAGAACAATCTGTTGCCACCGCCACTTGCACCCTAGCCGGCCGCGGTGGCCGTGCGGTTCTGGCGCTGCAGTCCGGAACCGCGAGGCTGCTACGGTCGCAGGTTCGAATCCTGCCTCGGGCATGGGTGTGTGTGATGTCCTTAGGTTAGTTAGGTTTAAGTAGTTCTAAGTTCTAGGGGACTTATGACCTAAGATGTTGAGTCCCATAGTGCTCAGAGCCATTTGAACTTGCACCCTAACTTAACCTACTTTTTTATTTATTTTTTTATACATTTTTTTAAATAATATATAAAGGAACTGAATAAATCTTCTTGCCGTGACAAACTGTCCAATACCTGTGAAACAGAAGAACACGAAATCAATCAAGCACTTCTGATTTGTTTTATGTTACGGCTTCTGGCAAAATTAGTTTTCCTGAGGCACTTTGACTTGCTGTACTACAAAAATAAATAAATAAATAAATGCCAACTTAATTATAATGAAGCCAATTAGTATCGACTCGCTGTAGTGTTGTGCACCAACCAAAAAAAAAATTACCGCTTCATTATGGCAAAGTGTGAAGTAAGAAATTTTGAAACAAAGCTTTGTATTTCCGACTCGTTTTAAGATTGTGGTGCTCTTCCATTATATACTGTATGTACTCGTCTATACTCGCATGTGTATTCGTAACTGCAAAATATGCAAACTGGCCGATAATCCAAGCGTAGCTATTGTGCTTTGTTGCAGGAAAGAAATGCCAGTCTGGTTGAAGTACATCTTTAAGTGTTATAGCAGAGTCTGTGGTTCTAGTAATGATTGCGAGTTTTTCTCTAGTCCAGTCCCATATGTGGTATTGGTCTCGGCAGATGAGAATGTGTGCCAAGGTATCTACAGTATGGCAATGATTGCAGTACGGACTCTGCTTCATTTTGATATTTGTGCAGCTTTTCACCTGTGGGGACCTTCTCGTTTACAATGTCATACCACGTGGACACTACTTTGGAGTGGAGGATGGGATTGTTAATGTTTTTCCAGACGTTACTCCAGTTGACCGCTGGATATTTCGCTTCGATTGGGTTTTGCCTATGGTGTCTCGTGAGGTGGTAATAGGTCCTTCTGGTGTTAAGCAGCTGTGAAGTATCTTGAATATAGCTCATTTCCAGGTAGTAAGTCCGGACGTGATCGAGTTGAGCGCTGATGCGACCAACAGCGACTGGGGCCTTTTTGCTCGTTGGGGCTAACCTGTTGAATAACGTTTTCGTAATTGTCTGATGATGTGACTGCAGTATATTGCGGATTCGGTCCATATATACGGCAGTGCATTGGTTCTTGATGTCTTTGACGCCCAAACCACCAGCGGCGCGGGTTAACACTATGGTTGGCATGGCGAGTTTAAAGATGTTTCCGCTCCATATGAACCAATACGCTGCAGCTAAAAGCTTTTGCGTTGTATCCTTGGGTACTGGTAACACTGCTGCGATGTGATATATTTTGCTTAGCGCATAGCTGTTAATGAATAGAGCTCTCTGTATCCGATTGAGCGTTCTAGTTGTGTGTTCACGGAGAGTAGCCCTGAATATATCTAGTTTATGGTCCCAATTGGCTACTGTCATCGCTCTTGGGTTGGCCATTAGAATCATACCTAAGTGGTTCGTCCTCTCTGTTCTTTGTAGCCATGTTCTTTGAATGGTCTCCATATGGGGTCCGACAAGTAAAATTTTCGATTTTTGTTCATTGAGTTTGGCTCCGGAAGAAATGGCGTAAGCGTGGATTATTTGTTGAACGACTTCCATTTCTGAGTGCGTGTTAACTACTACACTGACGTCATCAGCATAAGCGTGACACACGGTTTTTGTACCCAACACCGGTAGACCTTGTAACCTGTGATGCAGGTTTAACAGTAACGGTTCTACGGCTATTGCGTATAGTGCCATAGAAAGGGAGCAGCCTTGTCTCACTGATTGCTTGATCGGGACTGGTGAAACTTTTTTTTTTTTTTTTTTTTTTTTTTGGTCATCAGTCTGCTGACTGGTTTGATGCGACCCGCCACGAATTCCTTTCCTGTGCTAACCTCTTCATCTCAGAGTAGCACTTGCAACCTACGTCCTCAATTATTTGCTTGACGTATTTCAATCTCTGTCTTCCTCTACAGTTTTTGCCCTCTACAGCTCCCTCTAGTACCATGGAAGTCATTCTCTCATGTCTTAGCAGATGTCCTATCATCCTGTCCCTTCTCCACATATTCCTTTCCTCTCCGATTCTGCGTAGAACCTCCTCATTCCTTACCTTATCAGTCCACCTAATTTTCAACATTCGTCTATACCACCACATCTCAAATGCTTCGATTCTCTTCTGTTCCGGTTTTCCCACAGTCCATGTTTCACTACCATACAATGCTGTACTCCAGACGTACATCCTCAGAAATTTTTTCCTCAAATTAAGGCCGGTATTTGATATTAGTAGACTTCTCTTGGCCAGAAATGCCTTTTTTGCTATAGCGGGTCTGCTTTTGATGTCCTCCTTGCTCCGTCCGTCATTGGTTATTTTACTGCCTAGGTAGCAGAATTCCTTAACTTCATTGACTTCGTGACCATCAATCCTGATGTTAAGTTTCTCGCTGTTCTCATTTATACTACTTCTCATTACCTTCGATTTCTCCGATTTACTCTCAAACAATACTGTGTACTCCTTAGACTGTTCATTCCGTTCAGCAGATCATTTAATTCTTCTTCACTTTCACTCAGGATAGCAATGTCATCAGCGAATCGTATCATTGATATACTTTCACCTTGTATTTTAATTCCGCTCCTGAACCTTTCTTTTATTTCCATCATTGCTTCCTCGATGTACAGATTGAAGAGTAGGGGCGAAAGGCTACAGCCTTGTCTTACACCCTTCTTAATACGAATACTTCGTTCTTGATCGTCCACTCTTATTATTCCCTCTTGGTTGTTGTACATATTGTATATGACCCATCTCTCCCTATAGCTTACCCCTACTTTTTTCAGAATCCCGAACAGCTTGCACCATTTTATATTGTAGAATGCTTTTTCCAGGTCAACAAATCCTATGAAAGTGTCTTGATTTTTCTTTAGCCTTGCTTCCATTATTAGCCGTAACGTCAGAATTGCCTCTCTCGTCCCTTTACTTTTCCTAAAGCCAAACTGATCGTCACCTAGCGCATTCTCAATTTTCTTTTCCATTCTTCTGTATATTATTCTTGTAAGCAGCTTCGATGCATGAGCTGTTAACCTGATTGTGCGATAATTCTCGCACTTGTCAGCTCTTGCCGTCTTCGGAATTGCGTGGATGATGCTTTTCCGATAGTCAGATGGTATATCGCCAGACTCATATATTCTACACACCAACGTGAATAGTCGTTTTGTTGCCACTTCCCCCAATGATTTTAGAAATTCTGATGGAATGTTATCTATCCCTTCTGCCTTATTTGACCGTAAGTCCACCAAAGCTCTTTTAAATTCCGATTCTAATACTGGATCCCCTATATCTTCTAAATCGACTCCTGTTTTTTCTTCTATCACATCAGACAAATCTTCAACCTCATAGAGGCTTTCAATGTATTCTTTCCACCTATCTGCTCTCTCCTCTGCATTTAACAGTGGAATTCCCGTTGCACTCTTAATGTTACCACCGTTGCTTTTAATGTCACCAAAGGTTGTTTTGACTTTCTGTATGCTGAGTCTGTCCTTCCGACAATCATATCTTTTTCGATGTCTTCACATTTTTCCTGCAGCCATTTTGTCTTAGCTTCCCTGCACTTCCTATTTATTTCATTCCTCAGCGACTTGTATTTCTGTAATCCTGATTTTCCCGGAACATGTTTGTACTTCCTCCTTTCATCAATCAACTGAAGTATTTCTTCTGTTACCCATGGTTTCTTCGCAGCTACCTTCTTTGTATCAATGTTTTCCTTCCCAACTTCTGTGATGGCCCTTTTCAGAGATGTCCATTCCTTTTCAACTGTACTGCCTACTGCGCTATTCCTTATTGCTGTATCTATAGCGTTAGAGAACTTCAAACGTATCTCGTCATTCCTTAGTACTTCCGTATCCCACTTCTTTGCGTATTGATTCTTCCTGACTAATGTCTTGAACTTCAGCCTACTCTTCATCACTACTATATTGTGATCTGAGTCTATATCTGCTCCTGGGTACGCCTTACAATCCAGTATCTGATTTCGGAATCTCTGTCTGACCATGATGTAATCTAATTGAAATCTTCCCGTATCTCCCGGCCTTTTCCAAGTATACCTCCTCCTCTTGTGATTCTTGAACAGGGTATTCGCTATTACTAGCTGAAACTTGTTACAGAACTCAATTAGTCTTTCTTTTCTTTCATTCCTTGTCCCAAGCCCATATTCTCCTGTAACCTTTTCTTCTACACCTTCACCTACAACTGCATTCCAGTCGCCCATGACTATTAGATTTTCGTCCCCCTTTACATACTGCATTACCCTTTCAATATCCTCATACACTTTCTCTATCCGTTCATCTTCAGCTTGCGACGTCAACATGTATACCTGAACTATCGTTGTCGGTGTTGGTCTACTGTCGATTCTGATTAGAACAACCTAGTCACTGAACTGTTCACAGTAACACACCGTCTGCCCTACCTTCCTATTCATAACGAATCCTACACCTGTTATACCATTTTCTGCTGCTGTTGATATTACCCGATACTCATCTGACCAGAAATCCTTGTCTTCCTTCCACTTCACTTCACTGACCCCTACTATATCTAGATTGACCCTTTGCATTTCCCTTTTCAGATTTTCTAGTTTCCCTACCACGTTCAAGCTTCTGACATTCCACGCCCCACTCGTAGAACCTTATCCTTTCGTTGATTATTCAATCTTTTTCTCATGGTAACCTCCCCCTTGGCAGTCCCCTCCCGGAGATCCGAATGGGCGACTATTCCGGAATCTTTTGCCAATGGAGAGATCATCATGACACTTCTTCAATTACAGGCCACATGTTCTGTGGATACGCGTTACGTGTCTTTAATGCAGTGGTTTCCATTGCCTTCTGCATCCTCATGTCGTTGATCATTGCTGATTCTTCTGCCTTTAGGGGCAATTTCCCACCTCTATCCGCTTCTCCGCCCTCTTTGACAAGGCCGTTGGCAGAATAAGGCTGACTTCTTATGCCGGAAGTCTTCGGCCGCCAATGCTGATTATTTATCAAAATTTAGGCAGTGGCGCGTATCGAACCCGGGACCGAAGACGTTTTGATTATGAATCAAAGACGCTACCCCTAGACCACTTAGTTGACCACTAATTTTTATTCGAGAGGATGCGCCGACTATACATTTGCGTATGATCTGAATAAAATGAGCACTGAATCCCATCCGTTGCATTACAGTTAGTAGAAAGTGGTGGTTGATGCGGTCAAAAGCCTTATCGAAGTCTAAAAACATGAGACCAACATTGCATTTACATAGCCACCACAAATATATCTCTATATTCACATAATGCATTCGACATTGATCTCCCTGGGACAGCACTCATTTGATAAGGGCCAAGTAGTTTCGGCAGTACCGTCTTCAGTCTACAGTTTATGAGTCGGGTGAAGATTTTATAGTCGGAATTGAGGAGTGTTAGTGGTCGAAAATCCTTCAGAATAGTGCTACGTGGTTTTTTGGGGATCAGTACAATCATTCCTTCGGTAAACTGAGATGGCATCTGCACGTCTCCCAATAATTCATTGCATATTTTGGTGAATTCCGGTCCTATGATGTGCCAAAAACAAGCCATCTAAACCAACAGATTTCTTTGTAGTCGAGTCTTTGATTATGGCACATAATTCTTCCTCAGTTATGTGTTCTACAAGGTCGGCGTTGTCAGTCGGATGGACCGTGGGTTGAATGTTGGATAAAAGCGGCTCACTTGCCGTCGCATCAGTCGCCGATGCGGAGTAAATATCTGTATAATGTTGCAGCACGTAGTTTTTTATTGTGACTTGTTGATCGTATTCGTTCCCCTGTTCATCACTGAGAGTGTGGATTGACTTTTGTTTACCTCTCTTGGCTTCCCGTATCACGTGATATACGGACGTATTCTCCTGCGTCAGTTCAATCGGAGGACGCGATCGAACTTTTGTCCCCTCTAGTGATTGTCGCACCAACGCCGTTATTCTTGCTTTAGTGCGTTTTATTCTAGAGCTGTTTGCTACTAATCCCATGGGGTCATCATATAGTTCGCGGAGGCAAAGAAAGTGATACTCCAAGGTGTGTTTTCGCCAGTACGCTTTCATGCGACCATATCGTGCGATGCATTTTTTTATCTGCGGTTTCGCAGACTGTAACCACCACATGATGTGTGTTGGATATCTGGATTGCATGCGAAGACAACGCTGCCATGTATCATGGATCTCCTGTTTCAGTACTGCGTCCTCCAAAAGTGACACGTTTAGCTGCCATACGCCCCTTCCCAGGAATGTTTTTTGTTTAGTATGCTTCGCGGTTATATGAAATGCGCAGTGATCCGAGAAGTTAAGAGGCCATATTTCACAGTCAGTTACATTATGGATAAAACCTTTCGTTACATACAGCCTGTCTAGTCTGCTTGCCGAAGTACTGGATACGTACGTGTATCCTCAGGTGTGCGGGCGAAGGTGGCACCAAGCCTCTATCATATTTAGTCCGTTAATTAACATCAACAGCTCCTCACAAAAGTTGAAGTTCGCGATTTAATCTTCTGGACGCAATACGCAGTTAAAATCTCCACCCAAAATTATGTGCAGTCGAAGATACGCTATTAATGGGACAATTTCGTCCCGGAACAGGTTGCCCCTTGCTCGTTTTCCGCTGGATCCAGAGGGAGCGTATATATTAACAAGAAGCAGATCATATATTTGTGCAGTTATGCCTCGTCCAGATTCAAGTATTGCTTTTGCTGTACATGGTATGCCGTGTTTCAAAAAATGGTTCAAATGGCTCTGAGCACTATGGGACTTATCATCTGTGGTCATCAGTCCCCTAGAACTTAGAACTACTTAAACCTAACTAACCTAAGGACATCACACACATCCATGCCCGAGGCAGGATTCGAACCTGCGACCGTAGCAGTCGCACGGTTCCGGACGGCGCGCCTAGAACCGCGAGACCACCGCGGCCGGCGTATGCCGTGTTTGAACAATATTCCTGTTCCACATTCATTGCCTATATTTAAGATCGCCTCAAAAAAAATGGTTCAAATGGCTCTGAGCACTATGGGACTCAACTGCTGTGGTCATAAGTCCCCTAGAACTTAGAACTACTTAAACCTAACTAACCGAAGGACAGCACACAACACCCAGCCATCACGAGGCAGAGAAAATCCCTGACCCCGTGGGGAATCGAACCCGGGAACTCGGGCGTGGGAAGCGAGAACGCTATCTCACGACCACGAGATGCGGGCAAGATCACCTCATATCCGTACACATCCGCTATTTTGGTCGTAACTACCTCTTGTAACATCGCTATGTCAATGTCGGCGGCATATAAGTAGTCCTTCACAGATTGTAACTTTACTTCCGAAACTATTCTGTTTACATTGAACGTGGAGATTTTATACGCCTGCGTCATTCGGTAGTCCAACTAAGCGCATTCAGTGTCGTCAGACCATGCTGTCTCCGTATCAGGTCCACAGCGGTCAACAGTGTCCATTGGTTCTTCAATTGGAGGGGCGAGGTTCATCTGTACATCCTCATTCGGGTTGGGGATGTTTGGCTTTCCGATGTCTACCACGCTTTGCTTTCCACTTCGATCTGTTTGAAGATTTTTTTTGGTACGGGAGAGTTTTTTCTCCAGTTCTTGAATCTCTTCAGGGCTCTGTTTTCGTGTTTGCCGTTTAGGTTTCACCGGCTGCTGTCTGATGTTGTTCAGCATTCTTCAAATCTTCTAAGCGGGTGGTGTTTCGAGCTAAATTGTCGACCGTGCTCTTGGTGGATGATGGTGTCAATAGAGAAATCGGTTCACTATGAGGTTGCTCATTCCGGTATGGTTCTTGCATGTCATTCTCAACAGCGGAAGAATCGGAGAATTTGCTGTGGCTCCCAATATCTTTCGGTGTCTGTTGTGTTGAAACCGTTACAGCTGTCACGATTTACTTAGGTTCGGGTGGTCTAGCTTCTGTCGTGTCAGTGGTGGCAATCTGGGCTGCTTTCGGGTTGGATGGTTCTCCGAATTCACATCAGGGCTTGGGGTCAAGACTTGGCCGCGGGCAGCCGTAGCGTAAGTCGCTGGCAGCGCAGTCATAGCCGGCGGTCGCGGCGCCTCGCCAGCCGGCAGCTGCGCCACTCGCCGCTGTAAACACTCCGCGCGGACGTGGCCGGGAGAGTTTCACGCCGCGCACGTCCTCGGCTGGCCGTCGTATATAACGATACCTCGGTATCCGCAGACGCTGATGTATGACAGTACATGTTTGTGCAAATCGACCTTTAATTGTCTCACTCCGTTGAGAACTTGGAATTTGCGCGCGTTGGACCACCGTTCGGTAACATTGCTGAGAACTTTACCGTACGGCGCTATCACTGCGTTTATTTGTTCCGCCGGTACTTCGAATGGTAGTTCGAATATCCTGATAGTTCGTATTCCAAACCCTGCATGCGTTACGGTGACTTCGCCTACGTTTCCATCACAATGTTTAAACTTCATAATTCCTCCGCAAGACTCAACTATTTTGTCACATAAGTTAGCATTCCTCAATTTCACAAATACAACGCTGCTCATTATCGAAAGATGCATTCCAATGACATCCTCTGAATCAACTTTCACTTCGTATTCCAACCAATCTTCGATTTCGTGTAGTTTAGGTCGGGCGTAATTACGATCAAACGAGAATTTCAAAGTATCTTGTCTGTTCAAGTGGGCCATCACGGATTTATATTTCAAATTTCAATATGCGTAGAAGTTCTGCAACGATGCAAGAAGCACTGCGACTTACCACGCCGAAGCACAGCAAACTGCGGCGCACGAAACTCAGCACACGTCCGCACAGCACGGCTGACGCGGCGAGACTTCATGTTGTTCGTTATTGATCGTTGTGTTTGGTCGTTGCGGACTTCGCAAGACATCCTGTACAAGTCTGGTGGTTGATCGTTCCAATCAGTTTTTTATTACAGAGGCCAATTGAATCTCTGACCGAACACGCTGAGCTACCGTGCCGGCTAGCGTTGTCGGCGAAAAACGTTTACCATGTGGGTGCAGGAGTGGCAGTTCTAAAAGTTTCTTTCCACGATTTCTGGAAAAGTTTGCGTTTGCGGACCCCGTACCTGATGATGTAAAATGCTCTATTTACAATTATCTATCGATCCCTCCAGTTTTGAGTGGATTGCTCGTCATAACCTTTACGGGCGATTTTCTCAAAAACGCGGGGGTGTTGACCCAAAATATCTTAGAGTCTTTCGTTTTAGGTTGTACACAAACGACCTGCCAAATCTGAGCCGAATCGGTTGGCCGTGTCTGAGGCCTTCCCCTTGTTAGTAATATTGAGAGATAACTTCCAGTCATTACACCACGCATTTATTTTCCCTGCAAATCCTCATTGATTTGTTCACAACTTTCATGTGATACTACTTTTCTGAAGAGCATCACCGGCAAATAGTCCAATGCCGCTGTCAATACCATCAACCAGATCGTTTATGTAAATCGTAAAAAGCAGCGGACCTATTACGCTGCCTGAGTAAAGACGAACTAATTGAGGTCGCACTGTAGTCGATCCAGAAACATGCCGATTCCAGGAAGCATGTGCATGACAATGTTGCGAAGTCGCAAAGATATCACACAAACCACTAGATGTTTATTGAGTGATACGCAAATTTATAGAAATGGAACAAAGAAATGAAGGAATTATATCAGTGCTACATTGATGCATTTAAAATCAAATGGACTGCGTCAGAAAAACTCAGTGGAGGCTGCTTGAATTAATACAGATAAACCCTATAATCTACAACGTATTGAAATGACGCGATTATATCATGGCGGTTATTGTTGCTATCACAGTTAAGGTGGCAAAACAGCTGGTAGACAGAACGAGACTTCTGTGGCTAACTGCAGGAGGCGGACGTTGCATGTTTGCGCAATCTGTAAAGGCGAATATGACATCGTGTGTGGCCCTGGTGGAAGAGACGTATTTCCATAGGGAAGGTAGAACTGTTTTCGGAGCCCTTGCTGAAAAAGGGAGTCATTTGCTGTCACTTTCTCGTGAGAGCACAAAGGAGCGTCCAGGATCATTGGAGGCTCGGGAGCAATATAAAAACGATTTAATTTATACTCAACATCAGATCAAGACTGTGCTTTAGTCGTGGAACGCTCTCTCTGGTAGAGAGCATTGGCAAAATGTTAGTGTACGTGAGGAACCATAAAACTGTAGACTACGTCCACGTAAGAGCTGTCCACTCTCATATATTCAGATGTGGTGTTTTTCCCATACAATGTTGTAGGAATGAAGTCATTGACATCCTCGTAATATACAGCAACTGATGATACTTAGATGTTTTCATATTCCGTGGATCTTGTTTATAACTTTCCGTTAATGTAGAATATGTCAAATTGTTTCTAGAAAATAATATATTCTGTGAAAATATAGCTACCTATTTATCATGTTCGTGAATGGTTTTAGTATAATCGGTGTTTAAACTGAAACACACACACACACACACACAACTAGTTTTTATTGGAGAATGGAATCGATCGTATGGTATTGTTGGCAGGGAGGCCCCTTTCGGGTTAGTTCTGCCGCCGTATTGCAAGTCCTTTCTAGGTGACGCCACATCAGCGACTTGCGAGTCAAGGATGACGAAAATGATGATGGACACAGAACACCCAGTCCCCTGCCGGGAATCGAACCGGGGCCCCCTGCGTTGTATGCGGTAACGCTGCCGCTACGCTAAGGAGGCGGACTAGTTTTTATTGTAAAACATGTTGTTGCTGTGGAAAGAATTGTCAAGAAAATAGGTTTCCAGTTCTTCTTAGTGACTATCAACACCTGTACTTAACTAGAAATTTGACCGACTGCTCCCGTGGCTAATTTCCTCTTTTTTATGCAAGTCAGGTTGTGAATAGCGGACATCGTTTTTACTACTAGTGGTATATGAGAACTACTGTGTATTGTTCTCAGACTGGATCAGTTGTTTACAGAAAAAATAGGTATAATGTTAGGCTTTTAATAGAACGGGTAGTAGCTTAATGAGATAGTTGGATGTACGTCACATGACATCCTTGTTCAGATTTTTGGTCATAAAATGCTTTAAATTTAAATATATTCCATACGACATCAATGAATGGAAATGCGGGAAGTAAACTAAATTTCCAAAATTTCTGAAACCAAAATTCCACAGTCACACAGACATAGCGGTGCATGTAACAAGACCTTAAAGATCCGAAAGACTCCCATTTCCCGAGTTAAACAATGAGCAGACCCAGAAAGTTTCAACATTCTGTTTTACGTGTTACTGTTTTGTAATGTTCTGC
Organism: Schistocerca americana; assembly: GCF_021461395.2. Classification (NCBI taxonomy): domain Eukaryota; kingdom Metazoa; phylum Arthropoda; class Insecta; order Orthoptera; family Acrididae; genus Schistocerca; species Schistocerca americana. Next base: position 523,842,201 of record NC_060121.1, on the reverse strand, counting down.
TTCAATTTTTGAAGTTTCACTACTTTTCGCACACGTGTGTGGAATGTTTACCTAATTGTTAATTTATAAAAATTGACCACGTAACCGTTCCGTAATTTTACCGAGATTGTCATTAACCACGTTTTCTGCTGATGCACTTCTGTCCTGGGATTCCTCGGCGTGAATCATCATACGGAAAAGAACTCGGCTGAAGAGCGGATAACACACCATTCATCTCTTGACTATGGCACTTGTATTATTTCTGCATTATCGATCAAGTGGAAGGTCAGATGCGTTAAACAGAGTCGTAGTGGTTCTAGCATTGATCCCCCTATGCCCCACCAGTGAGATGTGGCTGATGTGCCAAGCATAAATGATGAAGTTAAGCTCCAACATATTGTGTAGATGGAAACAGTATTGTGATTGATTCACGTGTGGTCTCCTATTGTAATACAAAGCCATTATAATATTCCCCCTGCAGTAATCGAGTGCAGCAATTGAGTGTACCTTGCAGTGATTGGGAACGCGGTTGCTAACGTGCTTTCGTAATATTTGTATTGTTCTTGCAGACTGCACAATTTGGAACATAAGCGTTTTCTTCAGGGTGTAGCAGATTGGAGCATATGGAGAAAAGAGAAACTCGAACAGTTTTTATTGCATAATATAGTTTTATTTACTTAGAAGAAAGCAGTGGGAGGTGTGTTCAGGAGAAGGGGGGGGGGGGGGGATGGACGGAGAGGCAGGCGGGAGGCGCCGCCCTGCCGGCCTAGTAGACGATCCTGTAGCCGTGCTGCTCCACTGGCTCCACGCTGTAGGCGACGTGCACGCCGGACGCGTAGGCGTAGGGCGCGGGCGCGACGACGGCGGCGGCGGGGGCGGCCACCGAGTAGCCCAGCGGCGAGACGACGCCGCCCAGCAGGCCGGGCGCGGCCGCGGCCACAGCCACCAGCGCGAACAGGAACAGCTGTCGAGGAAAAAGATAGCTGTGTCAGTGAACCAAAACAAATATGTAATTTTATTTCATTGTACGTTTTTTTATCATTTCATTTAGAATAGGCCAAAACGATAAATTTTAGATGGGCTCAATTAAATTTGAATTTAATCTTGAGAACGACCACTTTATGTAATAAGATTGCTTGTTTAACTTGATGATGATGAGGTCCCATAATCCGAGGAGTGTAAGGAACGATGCGGGAGACCCGCACCACCGAAATGGCTCAAATGGTTCAAATGGCTCTGAGCACTATGGGACTTAACATCTGAGGTCATCAGTCCCCTAGAACTTAGAACTACTTAAACCTAACTAACCTAAGGACATCACACACATCCATGCCCGAGGCAGGATTCGAACCTGCGACCGTAGCAGTCGCGCGGTTCCGGCCTGAAGCGCCTAGAACCACTCGGCCACCGCGGCTGGCCCGCGCCACCGATTGGGCATGGTCTCCTCCGACCGTAATGGAGATGATTGATGATGATGATGACAACACAACAACACCCAGTCATCTCGAGGCAGGGAAAATCCTTGACCCCGCCGGGAATCGTACCCGGAACCCCGTGCGTGATAAGTGAGAACGCTACCGCAAGACCACGAGCTGCGGACTTTTTAAATTACATTATTAAATATTACACTTGACGTCTCAATTCGAAATCGTTTGTCAAAAATGCATCGTTTGCTGCAGATACGTTCCGAGAGATACGTGCAGGGAATCAGCACTTAGTGACGAATATACTGTGTTGAAGCAGTTTTGTCTCTTGCAGCCAACCAGCGATAACGAACTTGAAGACACGTGTCACAGTGCAACAGAGCAAAGCCGTAGCATTAAGTTTTGTGAAGGCTTGACGTACTGTGAACTGCAGGAAATCCGCTACAACAGAACTAAATTAGTAATAGTAAGTGCGACAACAGACTACATTAAAACACATTATCAAGTTTTTTGTGGGGAGGAAACATGTTTACGACAGTTTATGGACACAGAGACCACGAACCTCTTCCTCCGGTTTTCTTCCTGACGTACTTGCTCTCTGTATATCGGTACGGTATTTTTTTAAAAAAATGGCTCTGAGCACTATGGGACTTAAATTCTGAGGTCATCAGTCCCCTAGAGCTTAGAACTACTTAAACCTAACTAATCTAAGGACTCATACACATCCATGCCGCCGAGGCAGGATTCGAACCTGCGACCGTAGTGGTCGCGCGGTTCCAGACTGTACCGCCTAGAACTGCTCGGCTACCCCGGCCGGCACGGTATTTTTCTTTCCTGTTTATGTTGCTAATTGCTTTGTGTGTTGGACCGGAAGCATAGATGTACTGTGAGACCGGTCGTGAGACGTGCTTGGATATTTCATTCAGACTACCTGCTAGCAACTCTATTTCTGTATTTAACTCTGGGAGCAGCAATGAAAAGTCATTGCGACAGTGAATACCAAACGAGCGCGGGAGGTTCTGGCGCAAAACTGGCGCCTGCCTCACACTGGCATCAAATTAGTTGAGGGCAGCAAGGAAAGGTCTTAACGCCGCCGCTCACGAAGATTTGGGTGAGCACAGGATATTTGTCACACAATTTGACTTATGAGATGACAGCAACAGCAATGGAAGTTAGTGGGGAGTCACTGACACCTGTGACCGTGAGTCACGTGTTTTGCAAAACTATTTTCACACAACATAAGAAGTAGCGTTTATAGTTCTGCTTGGAGAAAGATAGATGATCGTCACAGTCTCACAGCACAATATAAGCGCTACATTACGACGGACATGTACATCGATTCAAAACGAATCCTTCGCTGTCAGTTCAGAGCGGTTTATGAATTTGCGAAATGTCTCTCGTGCCCAGTGGAGATTACCTTGAAAGTGAATAAAAGTTTCTATCATCTATTTCCTTTGCAAGTGATAACTATTTACCGAGCTTCTAGGCGCATCTTGTACGTTTACGGGGCGATATCAAGCAATTCAGTGGTGCAGAGAAGACTGAATATTTCTACATATACATCTCCATACATAATCTCCGAGCCACCGTATGGTGCGTGACGGGGAGTACCCTGCACCACTACTGGTCATTTCCTTTCCTGTAACACTCGCAAACAGAGCGAGGGACAAACGACTCCCTGTGCGCTTTAGTATGAGCTCTATTCTGTCCAATCTTATCTGCGTGGTCGTTACGTTGACGACAGCAGAATCGTTCTGCAGTCAGTCTCAAATGCCGTTTCTCTAAATATACGCAGTAGTGCTAGTCGAAAAGAACGTCGTCTTCCCTCCATTGCTTCCCATTTGCGTTCCCGACCTACCGGTAGCAAATCTATCAGCCCGTATTTGAATTGCTTCGATGTCTTGCTTTCACCCGACCTGGTGTACATCCTAAACATTCGAACGGCAGTGAACGTGGGTTGCACTGGTATCTTATTTATGTGGCCTCCTTTACAGATGTACCACACTTTTCTAAAATTCTCCACGTAAACCGAAGTCGACCATTAGCCAGTGATTCATCTAATAAATAATCTCAAACGATAACAAAACGGGAAATATTTTATTGGTGTCTTTTAATTTGAAACCATCATTATTAGAACCACATTGCGCACTCTCGTAGGGACGGTTTCTGTCGTACCGATATTAGAACACAGTATTCTGCGCATCCCAGGAGTGGCCACATGTCTGTAATTAAGTTATTACAGTTACCACGCAGTAACGCACGTTTCAGGAACAATTGCCTGAGAATGACACGCGTACACTTGAGATGTGGAAGAACCATAATTTCTGTAGAATGAACAAAGTCATTTTACAGTGAGTTTGCTAATTATTTGTCTCACAATCCTCGCCCTTTCCATTCCCAGTAATAATTTTTTCAAGATTTTTGTAGGCACTCATTTACTTTTATTACGGAAAACAAAGGAATTCGGAAATATATTAAGAAATTTGTTCCATATACTTCCGAAATATTGGGCAATATAATTTATTACCTGGCATGAAAAGCTGAGAAAAGATTTTTTTCTTAGGCATGTTCCGCGCTAACATTTTTTGGAAGTCTTTCTCCATTGACAAGTGAAACCATTTATTTCAGAGTGGTACGCTTTACTCAGCAAGGTTATTGCACTTCTTTGCATGTTAAGAATGAGGCTATAAATTAGTGGAGAGCGTTTCAGAGCTGATAGTCCAACATTCTAAGAATAATGTTATAATGACGGTTCTTACGTTAAGTGTATGGAACTAAGTCCTATTCGCAGCGGTAGGAAACAGAATCGTAAAACTTCTGGACAGAGTAACCGTTCCACAAATATTTATTGCAGAACAGTCACAGAAAATTTGTACTGGCTTAAGCGGCGCTGTTGTGTACCAGTAAAAAAACAATGTAAGAATGGTGAATTACGTATAGTTATTTTAACTTCTTAACGGTTCATAGCACGAAAGCATGACCGTAATTAATGTTACGGATCTATAGCTATTCCAATTTATAAAACAGATGATTCCATCTGAGAACACATGTGGATCAAAACACAGTGCAATAAGTTTATTTGAAAATGCGTTCTCATACTTCGATGGTCAGTGCCATTGAAGTACAGGTTATTAAACGTATGATTTTTTAACCACAGAAAATACACCGTAGCTACTTTGACAATTACTGCACGGTTTTATGGGACATTATTCACACAAACGGTCTCATATTTGTACTGTGGCCTGCATCGGGTGCTGTTTTACGACTACGAAAGTAGGCAACACGCGTTACTATACAGATACGCGGGCAGCCGATCCCAACACTTGCCTCAGCTTCGCTGAGGTCACTTCGGCGTTGTATTTGTACGTGATTCGACCAGTACGGATGTTCAGAGGTAATCGCGCCCGTGTGACGGCTAAAATACGTCCACTAAAAAGGTTGCTGACATGGTTGAACCATAAGGTGGCCATCTTCCAAAGCGCCAAACATCCGAAATCTGGTGGATTTTATTGTTCTAATGCAGTGATCAATAACGTTCTTTATGCCATACATATTTAGAAATTTCGACAGAGAGACAGAAATCCATACGAGGTTTCTGTGGCGGCTGGATGACAAGTTAAATGCGAAAATACTCGGCGCCGCGTCTTTTAATGCACGCAATGGAGCCGGACACGCGTGGTGAGGCAGAGAATACTTGTGGCAGGACTTACGAGCTTGTACATGGCGGCGGAGCGGGCGTCGACTGGCTGGCAGCTGCTGGAGGAGCGAGTGATGCTGCGGCAGTGCCGGCGGGCCTTTATATAGCGGCGCCCCGCCCCGCCCTGGGCGGCCTTCAAGAGCCTCCGCCGCCCAGGGGCGACGGACACGCCGAACCGCCGCTACCACCAGCACAGCTGCCGGGCCGAGTACACGACTATCTCATACGGTCAAGTTCTGAAGTCTGGGGAACAGCCGGGGTTTGGCAGTTCGCCATTTTATTAGCTTTAGAAGTGACTCATGCAGTGTTTGGACGAAATACACTGAAGAGCCAAAGAAACTGGTACATATGCTTAATATCGTGTAGAACCCCCTCAAGCAAGCAGAAGTGCCGCTGCACTACGTGACATCGACTCGAATAGTGCTGAAGGGAATGGACACCATGAATCCTGAAGGGCTGTCCATAAATCCGTAAAAGTACGAGGATGTGGAGGTCTCTTCTGAACAGCACGTTCCAAGGCAGCCCAGATATGCTTAATAATTTCCATGTCTGGGGAGTCTGGTTGTCAGCAGAAGTGTTTAAACTTATAAAAGTGTCTCTGGGGCCACTCTGTAGCAATTCTGAAAGTGTGGGGTGTCACATTGTCCTGCTGGAATTGCCCAAGTCCGTCGGAATGCACAATGGACACAAATGGAAGCAGGTGATCAGACAGGATGCTTACGTACTTGTCACCTGTCAGAGTCGTATCTAGGCGAATCATGGGTCCCATATCACTCCAGCTGCACTGCTCCACACCGTTACAGATTCTCCGCTAGCCAGAACAGTCCCCTGGTGACGTGCAGGGTCCATGGACTCATGAGGTTGTCTCCGTATTCGTACACGTCCATCCACTCGATACAATCAGGAACGAGACTCTTCCAATTAGGCAATATGTTTTCAATCATCAGCAGTCCAATGTCGATGTTGTCGCGCTGAGGCGAGGCGTAAAGATTTGTATCGTGCAGTCGTCAAGAGTACACGAGTGGGCCTTTGGCTCCGAAAGCCCATATCGATGATGTTTCATTGAATGGTTCGCAGGATGACACTTGTTAATAGCTCAGCGTTGAAATCTGGAGCACTTTGCGCAAGGGTTGCACTTCTGTCACGTTGAACGATTCTCTTCAGTCGTCGTTGGTCCCGTTCTTGCAGGATCTCTTTCTGGCCGCAGCGATGTCGGAGATTTGATGTTTTGCGGCATTCCTGATATTTACGGTACACTCGTAAAATGGTCGTACGGGAAAATCCCTACCTCGGAGATGCTGTGTCCAATCGCTCGTTCATACTCACTTAAATCTTGATGATCTGCCATTGTAGCAGCAGTAACCGATCTAACAGCTGCGCAAGACACTTGTTGTCTTATATAGGCCAACGTCGTATTCTACCTGTTTACATATCTCTGTATTTGGATACGCATACGTATACCAATTTCTTTGGTGCTACAGTGAACTACTGGAAAAAGGGAAATGAAACATCAGAAGCAATGGGCTCACATTAGTGAAGTATAATTCACACATTTTACAAGCCGTTCACTGTATATATGATCCGTTCCCAAGCCCTCAACCTCACAGTCCGCAACCGTCCAAGGCACCTATTATCAGGTTGGTCCGTAAGTCGTAGCGTTTTTCCATTAGTTTAATAAACACAACAGAGATACATAATACAGACTTCAGTCATCAACAATGTATTCTCCCTCACTTTTTACAACAGTCTGCCAACGCTGGGGCATCTTGTCGATTCCGCTACTGTAGAAATCACGTGTCTTTGAGGCGAAGAACTCGTCGAGCCATGTTACAACTTACCATATGAGGTTGGTGACATACAACATCATTATCTCAATCCTTTACTTGTTTTAAAACTTTCCGATACCCAGATTGTTAAGACGACAAATAGCACTATTTCATCGACCATAAAATAATCGTTCTAACTCTTGCTAACATATTTTTATGTGTTTTTCATTCATTTCATTCAAAAGTTGGAGATCGGAAACATGGTCGTTGCCACTCGGTCCATTAATTCTGGTATCTAAACAGAGTAAAAATGGTTATGTGGCAGTAAGTTCAAGATTATACCTTTGTACAGAGGCTGTGTCGACTAACAATATCTGCATGTCACGTAGCCTCCTGTAACAACAATGTAGTTCTGAAACAGTGCACAGAAACGGCAACAGGGATGTCATTGTAGCACATAGCGTTCCCCTCTACTTCTAACAGCTGCCGCCGACAGTCAAATGTTGTCACTGGCATAGTGGACCATACCAGAGAAGACGCGTCTCATTCGTATTACACTACACTGATCACGTTTGGTGGGAGCAGATGAATATCTTGGAGAGAGGGATGGCTAACGCCGAAGTGTGCGCACATGTTCTCCCACCCGAGAGAGCTCATCTCCCTAACATCGGAGAAACATCAACCGACTAAGACGAAAATCTTGTTGGTACGTTTCAGAGTTCCCTTAAGGAAGAATCTACTCTAATCGCTAAACATAGATCCGAGTATTTCCCTGTATCACTGAAGGTGATGGTTGTGTGTTAAAGGTAGCAGGGAGATGGTAACCTTTACTCGCAGTCCAGTTTGCAGTAAACTGTTCCTTATGGTTAGAGGTGACACGGTGGTTGCAACACTGATATTAATTTTACCTGCAGCTACCATGGTAGCCCGTATGTATTATTATAATCGGATTCAGTGTAGTTCACAATTATTTACATTTTTTAATACTTCATATGTGACTAGTTTTGGCCGATTCCTATAGTCAGATTTGTCAAAATGAAACCCTCTTTGCTGTTACAGTATGAAATAAAAGCGAAACACAAGTAGGGGGAATGTAGAAAGTAACGTCGTATAACATTATATCACAACATGAATCATCTGATAAAACGTATCTTGTCACAATATCGCACTGCTATGTTATAGGTCGTTACAATCATCTGCTGAAGCTTTGTGTAAGATGTCCTTTACTAAAACACATCTCGCATATAGATAGGCCTCGCCTTTGTGCCTTGGATTTTCGCTATGTTCATTGTAAAATTATATACTTGTGCAGCAATACCATCCGTAATGCTATCACGTAATGTTTCGATAGATGTCCCAAAAATTAACTGTCATACTGTGTCAATAACAAAAATAAGTAACAGTGGTAATCTGTCGAAACTTATCAGCATAATTAAATTATTTTATACAGGTTTGCTATTACAGGCTTTTAGGTGTAACAGTTGTGATGTAGCATATAAAGGTTTGATATATGACATCATCCTTATTCAGAGTCATAAGTACCTGATTGTTGCCAAACAGTTCGGATAGACTCGTAAAATAAGTTTGAAGATCGGATAACTTTCAAATCTCTCTCTTCACGGTACTCATGCAGCGGAGACAGCACCGACCTGTGTGCTCAACAAGGAGTTGGGTTCTTCTCTATGTGACAAAGAATTTCCTTTCCAAAGTCGAGAGTGCGGTGAGTCCGTGGAGCAGCACAGTCCCGCCCTCATTGTTGCGAACGTACAAGTTTCACGCAGCTGTTGTTGTAGCCTGACGAAAATGGTATGTAATGTCACAGTTACAATAAGGCCTGCCGACGGTCCCCTCTTATGAACTTGTGTACGTACCGTGAAGCTGGAGATTTGAAAGTGTTCCGATCTTCAAAATTAATTTATATTCAAATGGTACATTTCCACACATGGGCTTCGTATTAAAAGTTTATCTGGTAAGACCCATCTACAACCCCCAGAAGCCTGCAATAGGAATTGTCAAACACCCTGTATACAGTACAGGCCGTTGTAAATGTAACCTCGCGACTTGATGGTAATTACCGGTAACCTAATCGGTACGTCAACAATTGGCATTTCGGTGTTGCGACTCTGTTGGCTTTCTCTTTTTAGACAACTGTACATATAAGCTGATGACATCTGTTCAAACAGTTCTCTGTCCCGTGCTGGAGTGCGTAACATACGGGAAATGTTTCACTACTTGGAAAATACCGTTTCATAAGAAAACATTACTGAAAATTTGCGATACTGTGGGAAACTTGATGTAACTCAGCTAAATTATTTTCCGTTTTCAAAAAGTTTGGTTTAAAAGTAGTACAGAACAGTGAAACTGATTGAGTACTTTAGAGGACCTGAAAATATAAGCGAATAAGACTGGATGATACAGAGTAAAATCAATGGAAAATCCAGGATGTAATAATGACAATATTATGGAAAGGATAATTGCTACTCATCGTATAGCAGAGATGCTGAGTCGCAGCCAGGCACAACAAAAACACTGTCAATCAAAGCTTTCGGCCAAACAGACCTTCATCAGAATAGACAACATACACACATACACTCTACACAAACATAACTCACACACTCAAGACCTATTTGCCGGAAAGCTTGGTTTGACAGTCTTTTCGTTGAGCATATCTCCGCTATATAGGGAGTAGCAACTATCCTTTTCATAATATTGTCAGAATAAAATTACGGCTATTCTTCCCAGAGTATAGACTCTATGCAAGATCAGAAAGATATTTTAATAGGAAACAAGTAAAGTAAGAAACTGCAGTTCGTTATCTAGAATTTGTATACTGGTTCAAGTTGTTTAAATGGCTCTGAGCACTATGGGACTTAACATCTGAGGTCTCCTAGAACTTAGAACTGCTTAAGCTTAACTAATCTAAGGACATCACACACATCCATCCGCGAGGCAGGATTCGATCCCGCGACCGAAGCGGTAGCGCGGTTCCAGACTGAAGCGCGTAGAACCGCTCGGCCGCAACGACCGGCTGTCTACAGGGAGGAGGGGCTAGACAGAGGGAAAAAAATATATTCGGTGACGTCAGCGTGTTTTGGCTCGCATGTCGGTTCGACACGCCGTTCAAACCAGCACGAGGAAACGCTACAGTACAGCTGAAGACCGGATCTGTTCTTTTTACAGACTGTTATGCCCATGTTGACTGGCTTGATGACATAGTTGGCCAACAGGCAACATGTTAACTGGAAGAACAGTTCCTAGCTACTCCTACCACAATTTTCTATCTTTAACACGGTTTTTATATCCACGTAAAAATGTAAATCGCTCCGCGACTCTTGTCCTGTGTTCAGAAGTAAATCTCCCAAAATTCTCTGCTAATTCCCAACGTTAATCAAAACTAAAAAGATATTACACCATCTTTGTGGTCTGTTTAAAAGCTAATGATTTTTCAAAGTAATAAATTATTTTTACAAATGCCTTGCTTAATAGAAAAAGGGAATTTGATATCTATTGCGTGAAATTTTAGCAGTTTATTACTGCAATGAATGTGTTCATTATGCCTAGAACTGCTAAAACTGAAAGGGGTAAATGCTTGTTCAGGCGAACGCAGGTTGCCAGAACGACCCAAAGGTGGCACTTGGTGTATGATGCTTACTGCGAGTAAGCAAGATATTCAAAAACGTTCTGCTATAGCAATGTATTCTTCAAAATTTACAATTTTCTATTAACGCTTCAGCAGTCTCTCAAATTTAAATTGTAAACCGCACCTTTCTCGCGACTGATACGAGAGCAGCTTGCGGAGGCAGTTGCAAGGATGCCCTGAGACGGCCGCGCTTTGGCTCTGCTCTTCCGCCACTCCCCACGGGAAGGTCACAGACCTCGTCGTAAGGCGAGCACTCGGCCTCGGCGAGCAGCTACGCGATACTCCTCCAGGGCCGGAAGACTCTCCTGTCAGAGCTTTCGTCAGTCTCAGACACAGCACGGCTACCACCTGTAATTTAGTCATCGTTGATAACGAAGGTATACGAACTGCTTACTGCAGAAAGGCAACATATCCATATTTCCTACATTCACAGTAGAGACAAAAAACTGAATAAAACCGGTTTAATGCAATTTGTCTCCTGACATTTTTTCCTGTTTTTTTTTTTTTTTTTTTTTTTTTTTTAATGTAGGTTGACTTGCTTATTATATTCGTGTACAGGACAGGAATGACGTAAGGGGAACAGGACGACGACATTGTTAGTGTTGTACACTACCCACTGTAAGTTGGGAAACACCATGCTGCGTACTACAACGGAGGAAGATGGAAGTGATCTATGTAAGTTATTGGTTAGAATACGGAATAGCAAGCTCAAATAACGGTTAATAATGACACGCACAGTATTGTACACGTAATTATTGTACATATACATAGATATTGGAACATACTAGTACTGCTCCGTTTTATGTAAACTGACGTCACTTGTTCAAGAAATTCTGCTAAAAACGCCAGGTGGCGCAAGCAGACCGCATGGCTATGTAGACGTGCGTTGTTTACATTTCTGTTCACTTGTAGCTGCGTTTGCATAAAGGTATAACACGCCGCGAAAGTAACTGAAAATGGCCCCAGAGTTCCAGATTCCTTATAAATCACTTTGCACCAAGAAGGCAATAGTGTTCGAAAAATAGCAAAGAAACTGATGATTTCCATCAACGGAGTTGTCAAAACCGTACACCGGCATCGAGAAACAGGCTCCTATGGAGATCGTCCTCGCTCAGGACCACCCAGGAAAACATCAGAACGCCAGGAAAAGTATTTGGAAGTGACCAGTAAACGTAACAGATTAGAAACTGTCCGTGAATTGTGCTGAACTAAACGCAACGAAGGATACACCGGTGAGTGAGTCAACAGTGAGACGACACGTGACAAACAACAACACCCGAGGTTATGTAGTAACAAGGAAACCACTGTTGCGCTCTGTTAACAAGAAGAAAAGGCTTCAGTGGGCTAAGACACACCAACATTGGACAGTGGGGGATGGGCAAAGAGTCTTATTCACTGATGAATCCAAGTTCGGAATATTTGGAAGTAAACGCCGTCAATTTGTACGCCATTTACCCCATGAACGCTTGAATCCTCAGTGCGTAATTCCAACTGTAAAGCATGGAGGGGGTTCTGTGATGGTATGAGGATACTTTGGAGGGAATAAAGTCGGAGATTTGGTGAAAATAGATGGAAAAATGAACCAAATGGATTATCATGCCATTCTCCTGCGACATGCTAAGACATCTGGTTTGCGTCTGATTGGAAAAGGGTTTGTCTTGCAGCAAGGTAACAACCCGAAACATACGTCTCGCTTGTGTCAGAACTATGTGAAGTCTCTGGAGGTTCGTAAAATATTGAAAACCATGGAATGGTCTCCCTAATCCCCTGATTGTAGCCCAATCGAGCTGCTATGGGAAGAATTAGACAGGAGGATCCGAAAACGGGAAATCATGAGTAGGTCACAATTGTGGGAGGTCCTGCTGGATTAATTCCAACCGAAACCTTGGCAAAACTGACGCAGCGCATGCGGAGAGTGTGCAAGGCAGTGGTGAAAGCAAAGGGTGGCTATTTTGAGGAATCAAAAATTTAATTGTTGCATCTTCCTGTGTATTATTTGAGCTTGATAACATTTGGAAACAACAAAATGCATTTTTATACTGTATTTCCTTTCCATTGTCTACAATTACTATGTGTTTCCAAAATTATGGAGGGTACTGTAAATGTTCCCTTTCTGTAGCAGTCTGGATTTTCCAATTAATTTTGCGATTAAGTTACTCATATTAAAATAGAATTCTACAAATAAACTCTTTTATTGTAATAAATATACTTTTTCGTATTTCTGAGTGATGTAAGACATTTTATATGGCAGCATTGCTCAGTTGCCTTGTTCTACATCACAAGGTGCTATAATTGTCGGCCACGATGTGACTGAAAACTGCATCTGATCTTGAGGGTTATAGACGAAAGATTTCTTGAAGTCATCCATTTTGTTGTTATTTGTAGGCAGTCCAGAGGCGTAGGCTTTCTTTGAAGGAAGTTGCAAAGTTTTTCTGAGCCGAAAACTGCCCATCGTCAAGCATCAAATATTCATGTTGCACTATGTGGATTTTCAGCTAAAATATCATCTCATGGTGTTTTGTAATAGTGAGAGGCATTTTCAGGTATGTAGGAACGACTTCACCATACGAATTATTCCTCATGCATATTATTTTTAGAATGTACGCCAGTAGGAACTTAGTTCAATAAAAGAACCCACCTTCATTTGAACAATGGAAAACTTATCGTTTTTTGATGAACGTTTTATGAGTTTCATGACATCACTCACGGGATAATATTTTTCCTCCTTCTACCAACAAGTCATACTTCCCTACCTGCTGTAAAGAGAAAATTGACGACGTTGTCAGGCCCGCGTTATCGTGCAAACAGGTTTCCTTTTTGTGGTAAACAATGCATTGATCAACTCAGAACTGTAATCGTCAAAAAATGAAAGTTTATAAATAATGCACCATTTGATTTTCTGCAGTAAGCGTTTCATATGTTCCAAAGAGACAAAAGATGTTCAGCCAATCAGAGTAGAGCTATTTTTCAGAATACTTGACCCTCGTTGTTTAAATTCTTAAAACAGGATTTGTGATCTGATATGAGTATCTAAAAATGAAATGTGGAGATACCTATAAATAATATGAATTAGACGCCATTCGATACAAGATTGCCGGCCGCGGTGGTCTCGCGGTTCTAGGCGCGCAATCCGCAACTGCGCGACTGCTACGGTCGCAGGTTCGAATCCTGCCTCGGACATGGATGTGTGTGATGTCCTTAGGTTAGTTAGGTTTAAGTAGTTCTGAGTTCTAGGGGACTGATGACCTAAGATGTTAAGTCCCATAGTGCTCAGAGCCATTTCTTTTTATACAAGATTTTTTGGAATGGAAGTGAAATTGAACACATATAAAAATCTGTACTGATAATTATTGAGCATTGCTAAACAAACGAAAATTTTTGTATCTTGGACAAATGGTGTAGGTGAATAGCAAGTGGGTTGATAACAAAGTTTTCTGTTTTATTTTACCGCTTTTAAAACTTCAATGATCTTTAGTGGTTACGAAGGACAGACAATGTGTTTAAGATGGACCAACACTACGAAAATGTAGGCTGCAGCTCAGTAATGAACTATACATCAGCAACAGGCCCTGTTTCCTACCAGCACTTGTGTATCCTAACCACAAAACAAGGACGAGTTTAGGAGCAATATCTTGTTTTACTCTGCGTTTGTAAATGAACTGAATGTTTGTAGCTCTGACACTGAACCATAAATTAGAACCGTAAATTGAGCTTCCTAACGATGACATGCTTAGTATGTTGCTCATAAGATAAGAGTCAAAACTCACAATAGTAATACCGCTACGAAACTCCTGACCAATAATTAGTCGGAGTGCTCATGAAAGACATTGTGATTTCATTAGGATGGTACACTCACAAGCTAAATAACTAGAAATACGATGAAAGGTAATAAAACTGTTACATAGAAAATATTATTTACTTCTACGAGCGGTGTTACGATATGTCTCGCTGAAAAACACAATATAAACATCAAAACCATTGTAGAACTTCTAGAAACTTTCGGCGTTCTTCTCCATAAAATATAGACACTTCCTGCCTTATGAAACTGTGTAAAACTACTTTCGCCGAACTACATGGCATGATTATGTTGTTGAGAAGTCAACGTTTTGTGCTTCTTGCAGCAGTTAAACTAGTACTTCACATTAACTGTGGTTAAAAAAATTCTTTTGCTGAAATAGCTCTACACTACATTTGTTCTTTATGCAGTTACCTTTGCAAATCTAGAGAGCATTTAACTCGATAGACACTTTAGGAGCAATGGTCTTCTAATCGGTGGGTACATACCATGAAAAACCTGTCGTGCCTGTATGAACAAGATAGCCTTTTTCTGCCACTACTGAGGTCAGTAAAGGAAGCTTTGCCAACAACTGTCTATTGTGAAATTACACTAAAAGCAGAAGATTTATAACGCTTTCAAACTGGCGTCAGCTTCCCGTTTCAATGTTTTGCGACTATGAGTTCAGCATTGTCACTCTGAAAGATCACCTTTTGATGTCTATCGCTGTATTGTGGCCGTTTGTCTTTCAGTGCTTGGCTAAAACGCATCAGTTGCTTCCGATAACGATCTCCTGTGAGTGTTTCCGTTGGTTTCAGTAGCTTCTAAAATCTTTCTTCCACCGACATGCCGGTCTTCGACGTCAAAATCAGCGTTCTTGAGTCGTTGAAACCATTCTCTGCTCTTTCTTTCTCTAGTGGTCCCTCACCGTATATCTTACCCTGCGTTTTATGAGCCTCAATCGGAGATTTCTTCGTGTTATAGCAGAGAAGTCAAACTTTCCGCTTGACGAGAATTGGGCTCGCAAGTTGACGCTTTCAATCGAGCATACTTTTATGACGCGATCACAGATCGACTAATATTTTGATGGAATTATACTTACAACTGCCAAACCTTATTGTATGACACTTACGACCTTCCGCCTTCACCACCACTTGCCGCTACTACCATGTACAGTAAAACCTCGCTACAGTATAACCTCGAAACGCAAAGAAGGTCGGGTTATCAGAGGAACACTTTTATTGACCCACAACATTTTTAACTAGAAATACTGCTAGAAATTTTGTTCCATGTTAAAACAGAAACAAAACGAAGGTTGAGACACTAAAAAAATCTTCCGCAGAAGTGTAAAGTACGATAGTGCCGGTACTGTGAAATAGTCTGTATCGTACGGTAAAATACTGTGAATGAAAGTTAAAGATTCGTACGTACGTTGTTACAGTACCGCATTTACACACTACTGATTTGCATTTAATTGTTTAAAATATGAGAAATCACTTTGAGAAAAATGTTCTGTTCTTAAGCAGGACGAAAAAGTGTGTAAAGTTCCTTTGCTTATCAGACGATGACCTTGATTTTGCCGCGATGTTATGACATTTCCTAATCCACAGAATGTCTGTGGGGTGGACGTAGAGCTTCTCTCAGTGTACTGAAGTTCTATACCAAATGCATTTTTAGCGTCTGTATGTGATACTCGAGCCGTAGTTCATTGTCTTCGTTGTCGTCGTTATCTTTCTCGCTCTCACCATTATTCGAGTTACAGCGTCAGTGATTCGCTCGTCAGTTACTTCTGCTTCCGTTGCACATACAACGTCAGCTGTTCTGATCCACTAATTGTCACCTGCCTCGGTATACAGTTGTAAAGACAGCGTTACATGTGTGCCTTTAGTTGGTTCCATAATTTAGTTTAACATAGTTTAATATGTAAGGAAAACAATGTCACTGATTTATAAAAAAAACTGTGTGCACAGTGACACTTATTGATCGAATTAGATATAAGTTACACCACTGGCCATTAAAATTGCTAGACCAAGAAGAAATGCAGATGATAAACGAGTATTCATTGGACAAATATATATTATACTAGAACTGACATGTGATTACATTTTCACGCAAAAAATGGCTCTGAGTACTATGGGACTTAACATCTATGGTCATCAGTCCCCTAGAACTTAGAACTACTTAAACCTAACTAACCTACGGACATCACACAACACCCAGTCATCACGAGGCACATTTTCACGCAATTTGGGTGCATAGATCCTGAGAAATCAGTACCCAGAACAACCACCTCTGGCCGTAATAACGGCCTTGATACGCCTGGGCATTGAGTCAAACAGAGCTTGGATGGCGTGTACAGGTGCAGCTGAGCATGCAGCTTCAACACGATACCACAGTTCTTCAAGAGTAGTGACTGGCGTATTGTGACGAGTCAGTTGCTCAGCAACCATTCACCAGACGTTTTCAGTTGGTGAGAGATCTGGAGAATGTGCTGGCGAGGGCAGCAGTCGAACATTTTCTGTATCCAGAAAGGCCCGTACAGGACCTGAAACATGCGGTCGTGCATTATCCTTCGGAAATGTAGGGTTTCGCAGGGATCGAATGAAAGGTAGAGCAACAGCTGAAATGTAACGTCCACTGTTCAAAGTGCCGTCAGTGCGAACAAGAGGTGACCGAGACGTCTAACCAATGGCATCCCATACCATCAAGCAAGGTGATACGCCAGTATGGCCATGACGAATACACGCTTCCAATGTGCGTTCACCGCGATGTCGCCAAACACGGATGCCACCATCATGATGCTGTAAACAGAACTTGGATTCATCCGAAAAAATGACGTTTTGCCATTCCTGCACCCAGTTTCGTCGTTGAGTACACCATCGCAGGCGCTCCTGCCTGTGATGCAGCGTTCGCAGCGATGGTCTCCGAGCTGATAGTCCATGCTGCTGCAAACGTCGTCGAACTGTTCGTGCAGATGGTTATTGTCTTGCAATCTGTTGATTCAAGGATCGAGACGTGGCTGCACGATCCGTTACAGACATGCGGATAAGATGCCTGTCATCTCGACTGCTAGTGATACGAGGCCGTGGGGATCCAGCACGGTGTTCCGTATTACCCTCCTGAACCCACCGATTCCATATTCTGCTAACAGTCATTGGATCTCGACCAACGCGAGCAGCAATGTCGCGATACGATAAACCGCAATCGCGATAGGCTACAATCCGACCTTTATCAAAGTCGGAAACGTGATGGTACGCATTTCTCCTCCTTACACGAGGCATCACAACAACGTTTCACCAGGCAATGCCGGTCAACTGCTGTTTGTGTATGAGAAATCGGTTGGAAACTTTCCTCATGTCAGCACGTTGTAGGTGTCACCACCGGCGCCAACCTTGTGTGAATGCGCTGAAAAGCTAATCATTTGGATATGACAGCATCTTCTTCCCGTCGGTTAAATTTCGCGTCTGTAACACGTCATCTTCGTGGTGTAGCAATTTTAATGGGCAGTAGTGTATTTCACACTAAAAGTAATCGAACCATCGTACCCAGCAACGGTCAACTGCCTACTGACCCATATCGTAGACTGTGTGTCATCGACAAATCCAGAATGGACCTTAGGAGCGGCCTGTGTACATAAACAAACACCCGAAATTGGATGGTCGGAATAAGTGGGGCGAAGGAGCATCCGAGGTCGGATTAGCGAGGTTCTGCTGTATCGCAAAACGGCGGGATTTAAGTTGTAGACCTATTTTGTAGTATATGACACATCAAATTATGCGTATTCTTTTAGTCTATGTTATTCTGAAAGCGTCGCACTGCGCTCTGGTGCGAGTAGGAGAGAGAGATCCGCCCCCACCCCCTCCGCGTAGATCGCGCCTGCGCCTGCGCAGTGGGCGTCGCGGGACGAACTGGAGCGGCGTGGCGTGGGGGGCGGGGCGACGCCCTGCGTCTCGTGGGCTGCTGCGCTGGCCGGCTCTGCCGCCGCAAACGGCGTGGACAGGGCGCGCCCACCTCCGCATCCACATCCACGCCCTTGTCCGGCGGTCACTGCTCGGCATCCGGTTCGTGGAACCCGGACCGTGGCACCCACCACGCCAAACAGCCTTTTCAGATTGCCGGCACAGACTCCGCGTCCGGACCAAATTAGCTTTCGGGGAATCCGGAGGACCCAGTCCTTTGGAGTTCCGGGGATTTGCCATCGGAGAATGAGAACCAGTGAGTGGAACGGACAGAAAGAATGGAGGAACAAACTTCCTGCTGTCGTTCCCGTTGTTGCATGAACACAGATGATTCTTCCTCTCGATGTACAGCAAAGGGAAGGATATACAGAAGATTAAAGCGTGCAGCGACAAATTTCCTTTCGGAGTGATCAATTTTACGCCCTCAGAATCGAATGTAACACTGACACGAAGCTGTGAGCTCGTTTACCCTTCTTTCCGTGTTTTTCACGTTTGTTTGTTTACTTTTCAACCGACGCTCCTTTGATTTTTGTTTCTTGTTTTGACGCCGGAATAAATATCTTTCTTATCTCTCTCTAAACTCTTTCCATCTTCTCTTACATCCAACATTCTCAATAGTTTGTGTCGAGTAACGTTATCCCGAATACCTGGCGTTCGCACGTGACTCAACGGAGCAGCTCCATGAGTTGAATGTGCCTCAGTTTCTGGGAGGTTTGCACGGGTATCTGGAGCCTTGCTGTTTGTAGGGGTTCCCAGCGATGTTGAAAGTTGCGTGGTGGAGAGGTTACACAGCGATCTCTGTTCTGACATGCGTTCATTTAAGTTAAAAACCGCTTCATTTCGAAATCAGGGAAGTGTTTGGAAGACTTTACCGTACTTATTAATTTTTCATCGTGTGTCTTGGAACTTAGGGAAGTTTCCATACTTTCCAAGAAAGACAATAACCACACATGGATGGACGCAATCACATAGCTACCTACCCACTCTGCTCTTCCTGCGGTAGTCAGAGAGTTTGCTCTAAAATAAGTCCAGACGAAGAAGCTTACTTGCAGACAACCCACAGTTACCCGCTTTCAGTTCCTGTTTCTGCATAGTTGTTGGAATAGCTACAAACCTGCGTCTGCTTCAGAGTCGCACAAGCTGAATCATTGTGGAAAGCAGTAGTCAAATGGTTCAAATGGCTCTGAGCACTATGGGACTCAACTGCTGTGGTCATCAGTCCCCTAGAACTTAGAACTACTTAAACCTAACTAACCTAAGGACATCACACACATCCATGCCCGAGGCAGGATTCGAACCTGCGACCGTAGCAGTCGCACGGTTCCGGACTGCGCGCCTAGAAAAAGCAGTAGTCAACATCAATAGCACATGGAATTCTGGAGTCACACGAAAATTATGCTCAATGGCGCGTGTCACTTGTCCATTCACTATATAATGATATCCTTCAGGATTTGAGTGATACTCACCTGATTGTCCTTAAAAATAAAGGACACCCTTTTCGGCGACACGAAGATGACGCTGGTTTAACGGCACTGAGCGAAAAACAGATAGGCAGCTATTCAGCTACATAGTCAAGCGAGATATTTCATGAGCTGTGTGATCCAGACGCCACAATTTCTTCAAATCCATATTTTCTCTTGCACTGTTCACCTTATAGTGTTGCCACCCTTACCGAGTTAAAGGCTACTGGATGTCCAGAGTATGCGATAACGGTTTCTCAAAGGCATATTTCTTGAATTATTTCCCCCAGCACTTAAAATATCCGTTCAATTCGTTAATCAACAACATGTTAAAATTTGGTTTCGCCTTACCCAATGCCCATACCTCATTTTCATATCTCTCAAAAAAGCAAGGAAAATAATGTTGGCAACATGGTGCCCATGCTACATTCAGAAATTTCAGCTTCAGTGCATGACATGGCGCCTCTCGTTTCTTGTGTTTAATAAATCTTTTCTTGCGGAAACCAGTATTAGTATTACGTCTTACTTTATTTGCCCATCTTCCTAGCGTTTCTTCCCGGATAAACGACTTCACTGACTTCGAATTTACCCTCCACAAATCTAGTATCTGGGTCTTCTTATTATTTTTACAACCAAAGTTGGGCAGAATGTCTCTTATCGAAACTAATGGAACCATTGAATCCATGCTGCTTGCGGTAGGCCGACATCTCGCATTCTTTTGGGTAAATAAAAAATAGTATGGTATAAAGTAGCATTTGAAAATAGTATATTCCTCGAGTCATCCACTGTAAATGGGAAAGTCATGGTTTTGGTAGTCGTTTATTATATCATTCATTTCACTCCATTTAATTTGCTACGGATATCTAGTTTATGCCATGAACTCATTCCCTTCGTACATACGAAAAATCTCATTTCTGATGTTTGTGTTCATCCTAGCAGTGCTAAATTAATTTCTCCATTCAACGAAACAGAACCAGTTTAGAGACAAATTTATGTATTTAGATTTTAAGATGATTCCTCGTAAGTTCGTATGTGCCTGTTAAGGATTCTATTCCGTTTGCTGTATGTCAGAATATTTTGCCACACTTGAGAGGTAAACCTATAGCGAGATGTATCGCAACCGAAACATTTGAATGAATTTGCCTTTTATATTTTTCCTCATAAACCATTATTTTTTCCCTGTGTAAATATTTTCCGTACGTATACATGATTTTCTATTTGATGGTCGATGTCAATGTGTTATATGTCGTTAGTGTTCGGTTTAATTTCATTTCACTCCATTCCAACCTGTCTTCTCTCAGCACCAGGTCAGTTGAACACAAAATGATCTCAATGTCATAGTTATCCCCCAAACATGCTGTTTTTGGATTCGTCTCCTAACTTTTCTATAGAATTTTGGTTACGGTTCACCTTGATTCTAGACGGATCACTAGAGACTTTCTCATCGTATTGTTTGTAAATTCTGTGTTTCTTTAATCATACAAGAAGGTTATAACATTGACTGAATTGAATGGTATTTTATAATTTTTTCGTAGATACCACAATTTGTGTCGTCATACTCTCTCGTATGCACTTTCATAATCTTAAAACAGCATTTAGGCTGGTAGGATATATGTCTCTATGTTTCTATAGTATCTGTTTCGTTGTAAACATTGCACATAAGCGCGAGCTTACTTTTTTAAACCTGCTCAGGTGTTCCAGCAGTATTTGTTCAGCTAACTGCTGTAATTTATTTTTAATTAATGTGGTGTACATTTTATATACCTCGTTCATTAATACTATTTCTCTGTAGTTACTGCAGGTGCTTGTCTTATTGGCTTTCTATTCCTTGTGTGTTCTCTGCGCTCAATAAATCACTGAAGATAGCATTGACTGACTGTTTCGTCTGTAACAACTTCATTTCATTTTGTGTTTCATATGTAAAGTTACAGATTCTGGAGCCCTCCTGATTCTAATAATTTCAATGCTTCTTCTACATCAAAACTTGAAGCTACATGCCATTTGTTAGTGATAATTGTATCTGTGATGTATTTATCTTCCTTGACCAGTTTTTATTTATAATGTCAGTCCACCGAACCAAAGATCACGTTGTCACTGCCGTCAGTCTTCACCAGAGCCCCATTAATTGTTGATTCAGGGGTCTTGTAGGGTTTACATATTGTCAGTTCGGCTTCGTAGCATAATTATTTTTATCCCTTTCTCATTCTCAATTCATCGGAAACTTGTCAAGAGATTTCTGAAAAACTTTATGGTCACTGTGTTTGCCTTTTGCTTGTTGTATCTCCACCTGAGGTCATTCAATGCCGCATTGTGTTCTAGATATTCGTTATCTGCAACTGCACAAACTGTAACTAAAATGATGCAAATGTAGGATCGTGGCAGAACTGACTTAGGCAATACATGACGAATTAGACTTTAGCAAGGTAATTTATTTCCATAAAGAACAGAATAAAACACTGTCTTGATAATTATAGCCACAGTGCGTAATAATTGTAAATGCCGTCGTGTGAAAGTGCTGTAATGTACTCAAACCAAGTTTATTTTTAATTCGCAATTTCCAAGTTAATTTCAGCCTGATAGATTTTCCGTTATACTGATGGGAATGATTGATAAACCAAAACATAATTAATATAGAGTACTGAAATTTCGGGAATACTTTCGTCTAGGTAACGTATTTAAATGATTAAAATTCCAAAATCACAGGTTAACGGAAGCACGAGATAGGCCACTGGAAATGTGAACTGCTGGTACATTAATAACCGGTGTAACCGCCAGTATGTTGAATGCAAGTATCCAAATGTGCAACCGTGCGTGCCCCATTGTGTTGAACATGCGTCGGGCGTCAGTGTGTGGAATGGAGTTCCACACCTGTCGCACTTGGTAAGCCAGTGCAGGAACGATTAATGCTGTTCGTGGATGATGCTGGAGTTTATAAAGGCACATTTGCATGCCGAGCGTGAGTTTCCTCGGAAACGCGAGATATTAATTAAATAATCAGTGACAAATAAATAAAGCCTATGGCACACAACTGCAGCGCTGTGTCGCTGATAAAACAAAAGCACATTTTCGTTACTCGTATGTTTGATTAAAAAAGGAGAGCTCTGGTTGAAGTGGTGCGAGAAGCACGTATTTTAGTTTATTGTCTGGCACACCGCCATATTTCATATTATAGAAAATTACTGCGAGTTGCAACCATACTAGGCACTCGATTCTGAAAGGAATTTATATTTATAAAAGTAAGTAGGATTGTGAACAGTAGGCTTATTCATTGAATATATATGATTTAACTAACTGTGTAATTTTTTTGTTTAGTAGACAATCACCTCTGTACGACGTTTTGGCATGGCTGGCAAATTATTGTAATATTGAGATTTAGTTTATGAGTCCGCACCTACCGCAGCAGTCTTTGGAAACGATTTAATCACGAAGTCCGATTATTTCAGTTTTATTTCACGGTCAACTACGAGTAACATTGCCTTTACGAAAAAGCCATTGTCAAGCGTCTGATACCGAATAATCAAAACCTGACGACTCATAGGAGAGCCAATCATACAGATAAAAATAATTAATATTTCATTTTATTTTATTTTATTTTATTAATTTTATATTGGCGACTGCGTGTCGGACTTGTTATTTTGTCATTTGTTACATTGTTCTCTTTGTTTCATGTGAAAAATCAACCTTCTGGACCTGGACTTGACTATATGAGAAATAAAAAAAATCAGAAGATATTTGCCAATTATAAAATTTTGCGGGAAGACGCAAAGAAGCTTCCAGCAAAATAAGGTAAGACGCAGCATCTTTGCATTAGCAGGCTTGACCAGACGTATAATTCAGTGTATTAGCTTTTCAGTAAAATTCTGTAGTGTTTCTTTTCCGCATAACAGTTTCAGTGATAAATTCCATTCTCAGTATTTTTCCTTAAACAATAACGTATGCAACAATACCAATACACGAGTGTACAATATGGCCGACTTCTGTACGATATCATGTAACATGGCCAGCAGCCATTACCAATAATCTCAAATTCAGTTTATATTTTTAAATTAACAGACAGCCATTGTTGCTACGACCGATTCATGCTCAACTGCATTTTATTTTAAAACCAGTGTCAAACATTAATTTCTTGAAATATATATCACGTGTGGCATGGTAATAACTAGAAAACAATACGCAAAAATGGAACAGCAAAGACGCACTATTCAGACGCAATCCGACTCGGACGAGAGACAAATGTTAGAAAATGACTTTACGACAGCAACCGGTAGTGACGATTCATCAAACATTGAGGCAAGTGTTGACGAAAATTTTGACAATAGGCCTTCCACCACAAAAATTTCAAAGTCTCAATCAGAGCCCATGTTAATGCATGACGTCACGTCTAATGACGCGGCGGGGGCAGAGACCTTGCAAACAGTAAACATTGCCAACATGTTACAAGTGCTAATGAAACAGAACGCGGAAAACATGGCAACCTTAAAGACACAAAATGACGAAATTAAATCTGACCTCATAGCAATCAAGGCATGTAATGACACTTTGTGTAAACGTGTGGAACTTATAGACGCCACACTGACCAAACAGATGACTGAACTCAGTACGAAATTTTCCCAGCTCAATACGAGACAAGAAAAGACTACAACTGACGTAGCACTTTTACAGACACAATTAAAAAACCTTAATGTCACGTGTGAAGCTCTTACTGAACAAATTCAAACATATCCTTCAGTACACGACAACCTTGAAAAACGAATTACTGACGTGCAGAATAAATTTGACGATGTTGAACAACACCTGACTGACATCTTACAATCTGATGCCACAGCTCATTTTCAAAATATTAATAAAGAATTTCATGATTGGGTAGAGAACAAAGACAAACATTTTGATAGATGAATACGTGAAAATTTACCAACAATTGTGCACGACTCTGTAGCGGAATACATCACTAATAACAAACAGCTGATTAGTGACGCAGTACAATCCGTCACTGCACCCATGAGACAATTCACCGATCAACCACAGTCTGAATGTAACGAAAACATCAGTCAAAATGTACAGTTCAGAAACCAATATACATACGAGTGTGACGCACACATACCGCACACAACATACACACAAGAACAAAACACACCACGACAACAACACATACCACAACGTGTAAACACAAACACAAGCTATTATCATGGTAAACCACAGCAACATTATCGTAATTACTCGCCAGTTGAGCATTGCAGTAATTACAGTGGTACAAATCCATATCATAATGCAAAGGAAGAAGAAAGCTTAATGAAACACAGGCAATTTCAGATTTTTATCCCAGAAAAACGAACCATTCATCCGGTGATTTTTCTCAAATCTTTTAGTAACGCATTTCCACGCACTTGGAGTGACCGGAAAAAGATTTCATATATTGTCGGTTACATCCAAGGCGATGCAGCTGTCTGGGCATACAGTCAAGCTGACGTGTGTACCACGTACAGTGAGTTTGAGCGTGCTTTTCTGAACAAATTCTGGTCGCAATCCGTCCAGGAGCGACTCAGAAGACAAATCTTAGAACCTGAAACTTTTAACAGTAAAAATGGTAACTTACGCAGATATTTTGAAAAATACTTGAACATGGGACACTTTTTAGACGAACCAGTCGCAACGCGTGATATACTCCGAGCGTTGAAGGCCAAATTGCCTTTCAACATTAAGGAAAAACTTCTACATATCCCGGATGACGATTCAGATTATTTTTTAACAGCTTTAGATTCGGTTGACATGTTACTTGAAGATCAGCGCTTCGCGCGGCAAAACAGCAGCCACAATGTTTACACTAGTGGTATGCAAAACATGCAGGCTTGCCAACACAATTCTGGCGCGCCCACAGTTGGATACGCGGTACAGCAAAAACAGCAAACTCACATGCCGTCTCAATACGGAAATCAAAATCAACACGCGTATTCCAATACAAACAACAATTACAACAGTAATAACACTTCATGCGGCAATCCATACAAAAGGCACCGCGGTAATAACAACAACGGTAACAACGGATACAAATGTAACAACAAAAACACAAACAGAAATAGAAATAATAATAACTACGAGCCAAGACAGCATCAAGGCTGGACTCGTAGCGATCAATACTTTCATTCAAACACTGCTTTACCACAGCAGCCACCAGGACAAAATTGGAGCATACCTTACGACCGACAGGTAAGTTATAATGCGCAACAGCAACAACAACCGCAAAAGTTTGGAGATCATAATAGGCAATATCCGAATGTGAATATAATAGAAATGACACCTGATGCACAACCCCAATCTGTGTCAGTACCTAGTACAAATGATAATCCAACAAACTAGAAACAGTCACTACTTTGCCCCAGGTCGTGGCTGAAGAATTGTTGGGGGGCGACTTCAATGTTAATCAGTTATTTGACACCACAATTGAACAACAGAATAATGATGTGCCTAATAATTCTAAACAAAAGCTACCTGTTTTATTTATAAGATACAACCACAATAACAATATATCAGATGAACTTTTACAAGACAGTACACAATGTCGTTTAAACACAAATGAAATTGTTTTAGCATCTACTACTGGTGTAGTAGGTGGGATTCCAACTACTATTATCCTAGATACAGGTGCAGCTGTGAGCGTTTTGTCTTTTAATTTCTATAAAAAGATGTGTGAATTCGAACCTGTGCCTGAGTTTCCTGCCCAAAACTGTAAAATAACTACCGCTCTAGGTAATAAGTCATGTAGGGTTACGAAGCAAGTTTTTGTAAACGTTAAAATAGGTAATGGAACCGTACAATGGCCATTCCTGGTTGTACAAAACCTTGTGACAAATTGCATATTAGGAATAGATATTATGAGCGAGAAGGACTGCATTATAGACTTCTCCAAAGGTAAATGTATTTTAAATGATAAAGGCAGTGTAATTATTATTGATTTGGACAGGAGAACTCTAAAGCATGACAAACACTGTACAGGGTACAAGGTTCAGTTAGTACTTGACAAAGACATTCAAGACATGCAAACACACTCATCTGACACAGAGCTAATGGACTTGAAAACATTGCTTGATCATAAGATAAGTGAAGCTACAGCTCTCAGTGTACATGAACGTATAAAACTACAGGAAGTGTTATCCAAATATTTACAAGTTTTTACCAAACGATTAGGTGTTATCAACACGTATGTGTACAAGATTGAAGTTAAGCCTCACAAGATCTTCTACCATAAGACATATAACGTACCGTTATCTCAACGACCTGCTGTGTGGCAAGAATTAAAACAAATGTTAGACTGCAAGGTCATTGAACCATCCACCTCACCTTATTGTAGTCCTCTACTTGTTGTCAAAAAATCAAATGGAAGCATTAGGTTAGTGTTAGACGCACGAGCTATTAATGAAATAATTTTACCGGTTCACACAAAACCGGAAAATTTAGAAGAGCAATTACAGAAATTTCTAGATGCAAAATATTTTTCCACAATAGATCTCGCTAATTCGTTTTGGCAGGTGGGTATCACTCCTGAATCACGGAAATATACTGCATTTATGTTCGGGGGGCGAACCTATCAGTTTTGTGTTCTACCCTTCGGACTGAATGTCAGCTCTGGGGTATTCATTACAGCCCTGGATACCGTGCTTGGCGACGATTTAGTTGAGACAGTCACACACTATGTAGATGATATACTGATAGCTACACAATCCTGGAATGAACACGTTGACACACTTCAAAGAATTTTAGAAAAATTTGCACAAGCTGGAGTCACAGCCAACCTAAGAAAATCAAAATTTGGTTGCAGTGAGATAAAGTATTTAGGACATATCATTAATTCACAGGGCATACGTCCGGATCCCAGTAAATTAGATGCTATCAGAAACTTTCCTAGCCCTCGAACTAAAAAGCAGTTAAAATCATTCCTTGGGCTATGTTCATTTTTCAGACGTTTTTTGCCACAACCACTTTTGAACAGTAAACATCTGCTAAATCTACTCAGAAAGAATCAAGTTTGGATCTGGTCGGAACAGTGCCAGAATGACTTTAATACAATTAAACATGCTTTAGTGAATGCTAACATTTTGAGCCATCCAGATTTCAATTTAGATTTTTGTATGACTTGTGACGCTTCACGTACTGGCTTGGGCTGTTGCTTATTTCAAGTTGTAAAGAATAAAGAGGAGGAACAGATAAGAATTATTGGGTTTGCGAGTCGCACTCTAACTGAATGTGAGCGTACATACTCCACTACTGAGTTAGAAACACTTTCCATAGTATGGGCATTCAAGAAATTCAATTATTATTTATTTGGAAAACATACGGTAATTTACACCGATCACCAGGCCCTGAGATTTTTGTTAACTTGTAAACTTGTACATCCTAGACTATCACGATGGGCAGTTACACTTCAGAACTACTCTTTTGAAATTAAGTACATAAGAGGTAAGGACAACACCATTGCAGACACTTTGTCTAGACTTCCACAAGGTATGAATGATACCAACAGTGACTTAGAAAATATAAATGACTACAGGATTCTCTTAATGCAAGACAAGCAGTATCACCAATATTATATTGATATGTGCAGAAACATGGCTGAATTACAAAAATCTGATCCTCACTGGTATAAGATAATAACATTACTGGTAGAAAAACACAATCATCCTTTGACTAAGTATTACAAGTTACACAATGATGTGTTATTTTACCGCCGACATCCAAATGCTACTAACTGGTGTGTATGCATTCCCAAAGAGTCTGAACGTAATCTAATTTGGCACACACACTTAGTTTGGGGTCATTATGGGGCGAAAAAGTGTTTGGCAAAGCTCAGTACATACTGTTATTTTAGCAATATGAGAAGAAAAATTTACAGGGAACTGAAAACATGTGTCATATGTCAAAAATCAAAACCTCAGAATTTATCCACAAAAACAGATTTACATTCTATTTTACCTAGTAAACCCCTGGAAATTCTGTGTACTGACATCAGTGGACCGCATCCAGCAAGCTCTGGAGGCGTCAAATATATCTTAGCTTTTTACGATATATTTTCTAAACATGTAAAACTTTATGCTTTAAAATCCGCCACTGCAAATGCTATAATACGAAGATTCTCAAGTGATTACCTGACGCACGTGGGAAAACCTAAAGCAATTCTGTCAGATAATGCAGCATACTACTCTGGGTACAAATGGAGAAATTTCTTGAAGGACAATAACATTAAAAGTATATTTATTTCGAGGTTTAGTCCACAATGTAACGCGACTGAGAGACTTTTCCGAGAATTAAATCGATTCATGAGGACCTATATTTCATCAAAACATACTAATTGGGTGTCCTACCTAAGTCTTTTCGAAGACGTACACAATAACTTAAATATTTACGATACGAATTACACACCTAACGAGATCATGTTCAATTGCAAACAGAACGATCAGTGGATAGAACCATTACCTAAGTTGTCAGACAAGGAAATCACACCTGAACAGAAAATAAAAGAAGTATTGACTACATTGACACATCATGCACAAATACGAAACAAACATCACAGAAACATAATAAAAAGAAAACAAAAATTCGAGGTAGGAATGCTTGTACTACTTCGTACTCATCATAAATCTGTAGCACTCAAACGACGCAATGCTAAGTGGCGTCTGCTATATGAAGGACCTTATATAATTGTTAACATACCGCATCCTGGTGCGTATCTGTTACAACATCCTAGAACTGACAAAATTATTGGGCTATACGCACACCGAGATCTTAGAGCATTTCATGCCAAATAATGTCAAAGTCATACCCATGAAAACATTGCTAAGCAACTCGCAAAACTCTCTTTGCTACAACACAGATAATAAGTAGTATAGAAATTTTCATTTCAGCGGTTCCAGTGACGCAGTTGAAGACAGAAGAACTTTTCTTTCAACGCCGCGGCACCACCGAGAAGACTGAATATTGAAGTAAAATTTATGATTACGTAGCAGTGAATGATATATAAATTTTTCACGGAACATTTGTGACTGTAGGTACCACTGACCTGGTATGACACCTGACGAACCGACAGACGTCATCTGTGAAGCGATCTTTTACTTCGAGAAATAGATTAGACGCACATCTCTCAACACGAAAAGCATCTATCAGTAGTCAAGGCCACACAGACACTCTACACACACGCACAAAACGCGAGGAATCGAACATTTTCTCTCTCTTACTATTTTGAATATTTATTGAGTAGTGAAAACGCCTGGTCTTGCCTACTGATGTAATGAATGTTGTGTCTAACCTATCTTAATTTCAGATGACATCACAAAAAACATCGATAATATCCCAGCAAAACCGCTAAAGAGGATGTAAATATCTGCAATTCATGTAATCAAATGTGACACAATGTAATAACCTATAGCTATGTAATGATGATGTAAACATGTTTATGTGCAACTGTATTATGTTTATGCTAAGAAAATATGTGACGTGTGTATGTATAATTACTTATTTTCTTTTTAACTGATGTATCATGTAAAAATTTGAACAAAACGAGTGCCAAAAAGACATTGCATAGTGAACCACTGTTCACGGACATTAACGTACATTACTAAGTCTGCAACTACGCAGAAACCTATGTGAAAGAAACTGTTAATGACATTCATGATGCATCGTACCTTTGTTAACGCGATGAACGATTTCTTCGATGAGTAACTACGAACATTTAGGTGAGCTATATTTAAAAAAAAAAAAAAAAACTGAATATGTGAAGTGCATATTTCGTGCATCGTCTAGTGACATTACTACAGTACCCAACTTCAAGATGTTAACTGGATTAAATGGACACAAAGTGCCTGTCCAGAAAACAACACGACGGGTGGAAGAGTTTTGGTTGGAACTTCAGGGAATGAAATGTTCTCGAAATGTGACGGACACGCTTACCTGGACTGTCCAAGGATCGACGCCAGCTATGTGCCGTCCGAGGTTCTGCAACCAAGCTTCCACGGAATGTAAAAAAAACGAACTGCACGTGGACCAATTACTCGACGGGTTACGTCTGATCTGTAATAAGCAATGCTTTTACTCACAACGAACTGCATCACAACGACTATAATGGAAATAGGAAATGGACACGCTTATGTATTAATCACGTTGTTATACAACGATGTTACTGTGATCAAAAAACTTTACCACGACGATACTAACCTGTAAAAAATTATTGTGCAGCAGATGAATATGAACTGTGATAACGACACGATGTGTATAGGGCAACGCACCTGAAACAACAGAACATTTTTCGTTGAAGCATTTCATTGCAATGCTATGTAACTAAGAACATTCAACAATCTAAAGTTGTATTGTATTATAACAAATATTGTAATTTTAAAACTAAGTTACCTGTCATAGAATGTAGTCTTCATATGTAATCTTGGTGGAATATTTTCTTTGTGCAACGACTAAGAAATGCGCGCGCACACGAACAATATGAACTGCAATACTGTGCCGCATGATCTAAATTTACGAAATAACGGCAGTGCCGTAGTTACACAGACGCTTCTGCGCATGCGCGCACTCTCTTTTGCCAACATAAGAACTTTTTCGGCGCACGCGCGTCATTCAAATTTTGTATATAATATACAGTATAATGTAAGTCATGTAAATAGTTGTAGCTAACTTAGATTTTCTTGTGCCTTTAGGTGAATTGCTCGCCTGCAGGTGTGTCCTTTCGCCTCGCAATTCAGGGGGCAATATAAAGGCACATTTGCATGCCGAGCGTGAGTTTCCTCGGAAACGCGAGATATTAATTAAATAATCAGTGACAAATAAATAAAGCCTATGGCACACAACTGCAGCGCTGTGTCGCTGATAAAACAAAAGCACATTTTCGTTACTCGTATGTTTGATTAAAAAAGGAGAGCTCTGGTTGAAGTGGTGCGAGAAGCACGTATTTTAGTTTATTGTCTGGCACACCGCCATATTTCATATTATAGAAAATTACTGCGAGTTGCAACCATACTAGGCACTCGATTCTGAAAGGAATTTATATTTATAAAAGTAAGTAGGATTGTGAACAGTAGGCTTATTCATTGAATATATATGATTTAACTAACTGTGTAATTTTTTTATTTAGTAGACAATCACCTCTGTACGACGTTTTGGCATGGCTGGCAAATTATTGTAATATTGAGATTTAGTTTATGAGTCCGCACCTACCGCAGCAGTCTTTGGAAACGATTTAATCACGAAGTCCGATTATTTCAGTTTTATTTCACGGTCAACTACGAGTAACATTGCCTTTACGAAAAAGCCATTGTCAAGCGTCTGATACCGAATAATCAAAACCTGACGACTCATAGGAGAGCCAATCATACAGATAAAAATAATTAATATTTCATTTTATTTTATTTTATTTTATTAATTTTATAAGTTGTTGTCCGATGTTATTCCACATATGTTTCACTGGGGACAAATTTTGTGATCGAGCAGTCCACATACCGTATAACTCGTTGGGTCGCAACAACTGTACTTGGGCGAGCGGTATCCTATTGGAAAACACCCCTTGGAATGCTATTCACAAATGGCAGCACAACAGATTCAATCAGCAGGTTGAAATAAAAATTTGCAATAATCACGAAAGTGCTCCCCAGACCATAATTTCAAGTATTGGTCCAGTGTGTTTAGCAGGTAGACAGGTTGGCTGTAGGCCTTCAACTGGCCTCCTTCTAACCAACACAACAACACAAGAACCAACTGTCATCAGAAAACACAACAGACCTCCGTCCAGCCCTCGAATGACCTCTCGCTTGACACCAACGAAGTCGCAAATGGCAGTGGTTCGGGGTCAATGAAATGCACGGTATGGGGCACCTGTCTCGGAGCTGTCCTTGAAGTAACCGATTTGTAACAGTTAGTTCTGTCACTCTGGGGTCAACAGCTGCTCTGATTGCTGCTGCAGATGCAGTATTATTCAGCAGAGCCATACACCGAAACACGATGGTCTTCTTTCTCGATAGCACCAAGTGGCCGTCCGGAGGCCAGTCTTCTTGCGACCGTGCACTCTCGTGACTGCCACTGCCGACAGTCATGTGCAGTTGCTGGATTCCTGCTCAGTCTTTCTGCTATATCGTCCTATTACATGACCCCATTCAAACACAGTAAGGTGTCGATAAAGGCGTTTTTGCCGCCATAAAGGCATTGTTGACTAATATCAACTCAGCACTGAAACAAGTCTATTAAATGGTTCAAATGGCTCTGAGCACTATGGGACTTAACATCTGAGGTCATCAGTCCCCTAGAACTTAGAACTACTTAAACCTAACTAACCTTAGTACATCACACACATCCATGCCCGAGGCAGGATTCGAACCTGCGACCGTAGCGGTCGCGCGGTTCCAGACTGAAACACCTAGAACCGCATGGTCACACCGGCCGGTACAAGTCTATTAGGAGCTGGTTATCTGCATTTCTGGAATTTGTACATAGTTTGGACGTCTCAAACGCTAAGCTACAATTTTGAATCATTATTCACGCGCTGTCTTTGGTCAGAGTAGTTGTGTCGGTGGAAGTTGTATTTACTTTGGTCATCGCTGCTTGGCAGATAGGAGCGCGCGATTTCTGTCGTTAGAGTACTAGTGAGACAGACGCCGAACAGGGGACTCGTGGCAATGTGGTCGTAAAGTTAAGTGCATCTGTGTTTAAGTAAAGTGATGTTTATTTGAACGTTGTAAAACAGACGAGAAGGAATTTGTCAGTGATTTACAACGAAAAGAGTGTGAAGAGGA
This sequence comes from Schistocerca americana, assembly GCF_021461395.2. Lineage (NCBI taxonomy): Eukaryota > Metazoa > Arthropoda > Insecta > Orthoptera > Acrididae > Schistocerca > Schistocerca americana. The sequence continues at coordinate 523,808,726 of NC_060121.1, read as the reverse complement.
ATAAAGGTAATATTTATAATTATTGGCACTGCAGTCGCGCAACTAGTATTCATTGTTGAATGAGACATCCACATCAGAGAACTTTAGATTTTTCATTAATGATCGAGTGATTTTCATTGTAAGGTATTTTTCATATTATTCAATTATTTATCTGACTTTTGTGAAAGTAAGAGTTTTACATCAATGTTGGGCTTTGTCAAAGTTAATGAATGTTGTAACATGAACTGCACACAAGTAATAGTATATCAGGTAATTTAAAAACAGTTGTTAAAGGAATATTTCTTCTAAGAGCATTGTCCACACCTTCGATCCACATCATTTTTATTTAAAGGAGTGTCTCACTCAATGATGTGTGTAAAACAGTTAATTTTTTGTCTGGAACATTGCACTCAGCTTTCAGCAACTGTTGTTAGAAATTTGCAATTGGAGCACAGAGAGCATCAAGAACCGCGTTTCCAAGCATTTACGTTACGGGTTTAGATATTTTCATCTCAGGATCAGTTTGTTAAGAAAATTATCATCGCACAGGGACCATGTCATTAACAGCATAATTAGGCATATTAACGCACAGGGACCACTTTGTTTAATTAAAGACATTAATAGTAAAGTTTAAGATTTAATCAGTTTGCACATTTTTTTACAAAGGTTATAAAACAGCGCCAAATCCATGTTGTATTCTCGCAGGGAGATATATCTGGTTTCTCTCGTAGTTGGAAATGCACAAAGCCACCAAAAGCTAAACAACAGCCAAGTTACAATCAACCAACCAAGCGAGTTCAAAATCAAACGAAAGGAAAATTCTACTGGTCCTGAGCCTTCACTGGGAAATTTAGCAAGTATTAAAGTTACATTTCAGCGAAAGTGTCTAAAGCCGTACAAGCCACAAGAAGGATAAGGCAAACCGCCTAACAGCCTGGCTTTATCACCACCCAAACAGGCACAAGTTCCTCTTCCTTACACCCGTCAACTGATCTACCTTATCTTCTTCAAAGAAACTCAAGCTACTCCTGCCACTATATATGGACACACTACTCTCTCACAACACCAGTAATGAGTTTCTGATGCATTGAAACTATACAAACTAAAACTTCCTGGCAGATTAAAACTGTGTGCCGGACCGAGACTCGCACTCGGGACCTTTGCCTTTCGCGGGCAAGTGCTCTACCATCTGAGCTACCCAAGCACGACTCACGCGGCCGGCCGGAGTGGTCGTGCGGTTATAGGCGCTACAGTCTGGAACCGCGTGACAGCTACGGTCGCAGGTTCGAACCCTGACTCGGGCATGGATGTGTGTGATGTCCTTAGGTTAGTTAGGTTTAAGTAGTTCTGAGTTCTAGGGGACTGATGACCACAGCAGTTAAGTCCCATAGTGCTCAGAGCCATTTGAACCATTTTGAACGACTCACGCCCCGTCCTCACAGCTTTACTTCTGCCAGTACCTCGTCTCCTACCTTCCAAAGCTGTGAGGTTCGGCACACAGTTGGAGGGGTCATTAGTGGTTCAAAAGGTACCCTCCACCAAACACCATTAGGAGGCTTGCGAATTATCATATAGATATAGTTAACTTGATAACTTGCTTTAGCTCGATTCCTGGATTGCGTATAAAAATCATACTCCTTTAGAGCAAATTATCCTTCCTGAAAAGTGTGTGACGTTACAGTTCATACCACCTGAAACCACTGGACAATGTTTTTTTTCTGTGTCTATAAAACATAATACTGCACAACTTGCAGCTACGCCTTAAAGAATGGCCAGTTTCACGCTAAGCTCTCCTACCTTCCAAAGCTGTGAGTTTCAGCACACAGTTTTAATCTGCCAGGAAGTTTCATATCAGCGCATACTCCGCTGCAGAGTGAAAATCTCATTCTGGAAACATCCCCCAGGCTGTGGCTAAGCCATGTCTCCACAGTATCCTTTCTTTCAGAAGTGCTAGTTCTGCAAGGTTCGCAGGAGAGGTTCTGTGAAGTTTGGAAGGTAGGAGACGGGGTACTGGCGGGAGTAAAGCTGTGAGGACGGGGCGTGAGTCGTGCCTGGGTAGCTCATATGGTAGAGCACTTGCCCGCGAAAGGCAAAGGTCCCGAGTTCGAGTTTCGGTCCGGCAAACAGTTTTAATTGGCCAGGAAGTTTCATATCAGCGCACACTCCGCTGCAGAGTGAAAATCTCAGATCGACAAACTGCCGACCATGGGCAGTGGTTCCGGCAGTGTTCAGGGACGAGGTTTCGCAACAGGTGTAGGACAACGTGTTCCCAGATCATGGCAGTTGCAGAACAACAGATTGAAACGTGCCTGAGAAATTCTACTGGAAAATTAGGAGACGTGATATGGAACAATATGTGAGAGACTGCGTATCTTGAGCACAGAGGGCTGACATTAGTTATCAGCAAACCCCATTGCAAAGATTTTCATAGGCATCTAAACTTTTGGAAATGGGTGTATTAGGTAGTTTAGGACGTTTCAATAGAACATCGGCAAGGGTAAGCGTATACTAACGATAATAGGCCGTTTTCACGATACAGAACAATGGCACTAGTGACAGACCATCATGCTAACACATTAGCACAAGCGGTGATGAAAAGCTGAATAAGATATCATAATTACTGATTAGGGTACAAATTTTGTTTCAGAGTTAATGAAACAGATGTGATGTTTGCTTCACATTCGAAATCGAATCCTGTTCATTCGTAAGCAAACGAGCGAGCAAAGAGAGTGCATAGAAACATTCTTAAAATATTAAGCCTCTATGGCAGTAGCCATTGCAACTGTAGAGACAAGTACCTTCAGTTCATGCCCTCACAAGGAACCCCTTGAGTACAAAGTCGCAAGTTCAGTCTTCAGTAAGGCTTATTTGAAAGTGCTGTGTTAACAAGTATGATAGGAAAAATATTCGCCGCTAATGACTCGCAATGTGAGCTGGAAGGGCGACACAAAAAAATTAGTGTCTGGGAGGTACAGAGACCAATATCCTGTAAGATATATGTATTACAATTCACAAAAATGGACTTAGTGGACAGTCAAGAAATGTCCAGAACAAACCATTACCTTGCACCATGAACACCGAATCAAAAATGGTGCGCCACAGCGATCACAAAGGTTCGCACGATCAAGATCGAAGGCGAACTCCTTGGGAGCTACAAACCGTGCAGGACATTCAGCGAAATATCTACTCTTAAAGAATGCATATGGAATCATATTGGTGTAACGAGATGATGAGAACTGATGGGCTGTGATGGTATGCAACCGAACGCTAAACACTCTGCTGTGGAGCTTATCGTGAAACTAGCCATTCTTTAAGGTGTAGCTGCAAGTTGTGCAGTAGTATGTTTTATTGGCACGGAGAAAACAAACATTGTCAGTGTGTTGGTGTTATACTGACGAGTTACTCAACGGATTGATCTGAAAAGTACCCTTTGGCTCCTGCAAGAAGCAATTTCTGCCCCACACTACTATAGAAGTCAGACAGACGCTCCTAACATACCAAAAAGAAATGCCCGAAAAACTTTCAGCAATAAATATGTTCTGGAGTCGTCAGCTGTAAGGAAAAGACACAAAAATATTCTATTACGTAACTACTGGGATACATGGGTACTGGAGTATTGCTAGTTAGTGTAAGAAAAACATTAAATGAACGGAAAATATTATTTATTGCAAAATTTAAGAAAAATCAAATGAAACTGTTATTTATGAACTGATACACAAATTTCCGGCTTCTTTTCGGAATAGGAGGTTACCGCTTATGGAATTTTTATTGTTTATTGCAAAATTTAAGAAATATCAAATGAAACTTTTATTTAGAAAATGATACACAAATTTCCGGGCTCTTTTCGGAATAGGAGGTTATCTCTTAATGAATTTTTCTAAGTACGGTCAAGGCTGTCACGTGAGAAATGTAATGCAGCGACGTGAATGAAGTATGTTATTTTTAACGGAGGAAAGATAGGGCTCGTCTATGCTGTAGCACACAATACCGTGAGCTGCAATGACTGCTGCCTGCATCGTTCGCCACTGAAAAATAACAAAACTATCTCTTTCTATCTGGATTAACCTTTGCGAATCGAACTCTCACTACACCTTGATGAAGTCAAGGACTCCTATATGCCCCTAGTCTAACTATTGGCGTGGTACACCAGTCAGATAACCGGTCCACTGCGATGCCACTCAATGTTCGTTCGCTGGTGCTAACTAATACTCTGTCTGTAATCACACCGCACATTAAGTGTTGCGGCCAACACAGTGAACAAACGCTTAATCGCGAGCGATTCAATATAGAGTATCACTCTGATTCGCTAGCGACGGAGGTCCTCTCTCAGTGCAGTACTGAGTAGAGACTTTGTTCCTTGCTGTGTGCATGCACACACGAGCGCACTCGCTCCCACTACGTATTCCCGCTACAAGAGCATCACTGGAACGACTTCCCTCCACGCAAAAAGTGAAAGGGTATATCATCTGCTGTCTTTCCCTCACTCCTCCCGCTCATTGTGTCAGAAATAGTCCACCAATCAGCATTACTCTTACAAAAGGGAGACTGGCGCTCCATTTAAGCCGACCAATCCGGAAATACGTAGCATCTGCGTTAGGCATTTACTGTCCACTTGTGAGAACTCTGAAACTGCACACTAGGTCCATCAACAAATGCGTATGCTGGGGCTCTCCCAAACAATACAACGGGTTTTGCTTTTAAGGTGAACACGCAGGCCATTATCCCTTTTCTCTGGCAAGAACTGTTTTGGTCCGTGGGCGGTCGGGCAGTCGGCACAGCTGCATGCTAACTCACCGTCCTACGGACTTTCAAGCGGGCTGGTTGCCTCCAACGAACAAAAACTCCTGTTGCTATCGTGTCTTGAATGTTTGTGTATGCCAGCATAGATCTTTTAATCTCAGTGTGCACTTGCGATTTATTTATTAGATTTGCATATTGATTAAATGGAAATAAGTAAAACTGACTCTATCCTATCGAGTTTGGGCTCGAATAAAACGTCTTGATACGCAAAATACGATGGTGAGATCGGAATATGTCTGAAATGAGGGTCAGGAGACGATGCCACCTTACAAAATGCTGAGGCTGAACTTGTCCAGTGGTTTCAGGTGGTGTGAACTGTAACATCACAAACTTTTCAGGAAGGATAGTTTGCTCTAAAGGAGCACGATTTTGATACACAGTCCAGGAATCGAGCAAAAGCAAGTTATCAAGTTATCTAAATCTACATGATAATGCGCAAGCCGCCTAATGGTGTATGGCGGAGGGTACCTTTTGTACCATTAATGAGCCCTCCAACCCTGTTCCACTCACGAATAGCTTGTAGGAAGAATGATTGTCGGTAAGCCTCTGTACTGGCTATAATTTCTCGAATTTTCTCCTCATGGTCAATACGCGAGGCATATGTGGGGGAAGTAATATGCTGTCCTACTCTTCCGAGAAAGTGCTCTCTCGAATTTCAGTAGCAAATCTCTCTGTGATGCACTACACCTTTCTTGTAACGTCTGCTAAAGGAGTTTGTTGAGCATCTCCGTAATGCTCTCATGGCGGCTAAACGATCCTGTGATGAAACGCGCCGCTCTTCGTTGGATCTTCTCTATCTCTTGTATCAATACTCCCTGGTAGGGATTCCAGACAGATGAACAGTACTCAAGAATCGGTCGAACAAGCGCCTTATAAGCCACTTTCTTCGTGGGTGAGTTACATTTCCTTAAAATTCTTCCTTATGAATCTGAGTCTGACATCATTATTTTGACCTGCTATTGGCCAAAACCAGTGCTCATACCGTAATTGTAGTTCTCTAATGCCAATTTTCCCACTCTTGCTTTCTGTGATGTAAATATTCCCTACAGCCCTCGCAAGATCACGCACACGAGAAAGAACTGTGGAGCATCTCTAACTTCTCGCAGCACAATAAATAACTTTCCATCCAATTTCCCATCCAGATTGACAGTAGGCATAGTTGTATACGAATGCGTTAAGGCATTGATGTTACTCGATTTTGATAAAACTCACTTCATAACTCCAATTTCTAGGGTTCTTTTCATATGCATTTCGTCTTTAAATCCCGACTGATCAGAGCTGAAAAAAATTCCTTACTCAACGACAGGATAAGTTTGTTTATCTCACCTACAAATTTTCGCACAGATTACGTAGTTTGCTGTGCATCGTTATGTTGATTCTCTGTTTGAAATTTCGTTATCTTACGTCTTCAAATTCTGTGTCACTGTTAAGTTAAGCAACCATCCACTGCTTGTCTTGAAATCAGTGTAATCTATGCACTACACTGTCATATTGCGGCGGACTTATTCGAAATCTATTCACAATTGATTTTTTACTATGTTGCGGATGATCTTCCATTATGTTTAGTACCTGCTCCTTGGATAACGATTGTGATTTATGTTTAGTACCCACTCCTTGAACAATGATCGTCCTTTACTACGTTTCACTGGAGACGGGGTTTGTGGCTCTTCTCCCTGTCCGACAAGGACGATGAACTATATAGTTCGACACTGCTTCAATATCACTTTCACTTGTGAAGCACATATCGTCATCATTGTGCTCCTTATGTACATTGTCAGCACAGTCGAGCGTATATGACACCACACATGCTCTTGATTCATCTTGCAGAACTGGTAATATTTCGTCTGCCACTTCTTTGTCACTATGCGAAATTCCTTGGGCTCCTTTCTGACGAAATAGCAACTTCGGCAACTGTTGTTGTAGATATAATGCAATGTTTACTTTGTTTATCGTTTCCATTGCTCTGCTTCGTATTGATACCACTAGCGCAGTAGCACTGTTGTGAGTTACTCATCGACTAAGCATTTCAAGTATGCTTCGTAACCTCATGCTCTGCTCACGATTGGATACCTTCAGTCCCGCATCATGTTGTCGTTGCAGCCAATAAGTGGTTGCAAAATTGGAAATTTGTGGTAAGTTCCTATGTGACCAAACTGCTGAGGTTATCGATCCCCAGGCTTACACACTACTTAATGTAACTTAATCTAACTTACGATAAGGACAAAACACACACCCATGCCCGAGGGAGGACTCGAACCTCCGACGGGGGGAGTCGTGCGAACCGTGCCAGGACGCCCGGACCGCGCGGCTATGGTTGCAAGGTAGACAATATGTATGGTGTCGAATGCCATAAACGTCACTCCCCTTTTGCGATCACGCATTCACTGGGTTCTTTGTCAGTGTACAACTCAAAAGTCTATATCAGTGTCAGTCTTCCGCTGTCGGGGGTGGTTTACGGCAGACAGGGTAGAGCTTAAATTTGGAACTAATAGTGAAACATTAAGGGAATTTGAAAAATGTTTACATGAAGTGTGGCAAAGAGTGAAATGAGCCAAAACGGAAGCCTTAGAACATCAGGAACAGGTGGGACAACGTGTTAGGAAATTGGTACGGTATGGAACGGGTCAGCAAGCACTGTTAATAAACCCATATAGCCTAAAGATAGAACTACGTAATTTTTAACCGAGTGCGACGATTGGTTTAAGGCCACTTAAATGACTTTTCCAGTAAATACTAAGCTACAATTTCCAACGAAATGTGCGCAAGGTCGAGCCATCAGCTGCACTAGTACCAAAGAAAGTGTCTAAGAAATTTAGGAAACGGATATCCAATAACGTTCAGGTTCTACATAGCGTACCTTACGCACTCAGATCATGGTTTAAGTAGTTTGTGATCAGCTTTTTCTGTTTTTTTCCAGATTTATGAAGTAGATGCATTTCTTTATTTCGTTAAGTGTTATTACAAATTTATTGGTGTGATATGTATAGCGTTTGGAAGTCTTTTTTCCATTACTTGTAGGGTGAAAGTTATATTTATGGTTATATTTCTTCTTATTTATACATACTTTCGGAAGAGGGAGGGAAATAATAAAGGTTCCTTTCTCTTAAGTGTATACAAGAACGAACTCAGGAAGTGCTGCTAACCTTAAACAGAGAGAAGCTTATGTTTACATGTCACCGAAGAGTTGCGAGAATGTATGAGAGAAAGCATGACAATTTTGTCCAGATGTGTGAAGTACCGCTGTTTTTAAGAAAAGCGGGAGCAACAGAATGTCGGAGAGAAGTGCTGGCCCTACAACCACATTTCCAGAGAGTAGGAGTACATTGGATTTATTCAGCTTTCTGACCATAAATCGTAATCATGAACTGTTTCGAGAACAGAAAGTTCAAAAGCGTGACAAAAGTAGAATTATGAAATAGTGGTATTTTGATAAATGGTACAGATTGTGATATAGCAGGAGCGTTGTTTCCCATTCCAGCTACCATCACCAGTACAACTTAAATTATCACGCCCTGCGTTGTATTCGTATTCGCTGGAAAAATTGTTACAAGTGCTACCTACACAAAACATGACTTTCGTAAATAACACCTTGAAACCCGACATTGGATGAACATATAGCATCGCAGAGAGAACGAATTTCTGTGGAACAGATGTTCCAGCACATGCACAATACCGAGACAAACAACGTTATAACATCAAGACTATAAGCATTCCAACTACCAGTGTTGCTTCGGTTCCACTAGCACTTTGTGTACTCTACTGTTGCTTTAAACGTAAAGCTTCCTAACCCTCTGAGTTACCAGTACATCAGATAGCTGTAGAGTGTCTTACTAGTATAAATACCTGAGTACTCTTGAGGAACAGAAAACGTAATATAATAAAATAGTGAATTTATATTTGGATATAAAGAGTCAACAGAAACAACATAGAATTAAGAATCATATTGTACTAACATCTAAATAATAAACTATATACATTGTGCAGTTGGCAATGTAAAATATATGTCATGAGACTGTTTCATAAGCTACTTGAGAAAAATTCTGGGTGAGTTTTTAGAATGTAAGGTGAGTTTTGCATCACAGAAAGGAATTCTGGGTGAACGTAAAATTCTTCAAGTTTTTTTCTGGCAAGAGCAAAGTCACGCCAAGACAGGGCGGGGCACAGCGCTACAATCAGAATGAAACCTTAAAGGATGGCAGTGTTGCAAATAGGAACATTGCCACATCACACTAAAGCACAGAGTGCAGAGTACAAACACAGTAGAATGATCATGTCGTAGCGTCTTTCTCACAGCACTGCAAGGGGCCATAACAACACATAAATGATATGCAAGAATGGCTTTCAGCTAGCTGACATGGCAGAAAGCGCCAAGCTGAAGAACTGAAAGCCAGAGCTGTAACAGCACAGTACAGTGTAAACTGACGATCTTAGAAGATGGAATCAAATTCACTCATCATTGCAGCTCGATCAGCATATACCAACCAACAAAAATACTGGGATTTCTGACGTACACATTCTACTCAGTTGCCAGCAGTCAGTCTTCTGTTGATGTGACAGCAAATCCATGTCGAGGTAGTATTACCTACTTTTGGACTTTTTTCCATGATGGTGATTTAAACTATGAGGCACCAGACATCCTGATACACTGCACTGCCATGGAATGCTCTTGCTGTCTACTTTGCAGTTACAGATATGAAGACCTGATCTCCTTAGACCGGCATCCTAATGCGGGCCAATTGAGGGTGATCTGCCAGCTGCCAGCCATCCACACTATCAAGGAGAAGCATATTATCGTTGCTACCCTGACTGTACCTGTATGCAAATACTGAAGTCTGGGCTGTCGCTTGTTTGGAGGTCAGGGCATACTTCCATGTGGCAACCCTCATCCCATGTGGAACTGCTGGCTGCTGAGATGGGGAAGGCGTGAACTCCAGTGTCTTTGAGAGCACCTCAGTAAAGCAGCATGCCATGCTGATGACATTCTGACATCCCGGACACCACCTCCAGATTTGTGGGTCGGCGTCTGGTACGACGCCATCCTTGCTGAAAGTGTAGTTTCTGACCTCTGACATGCACTATAGATACCACTGCGCTGGACGAGTCGGCAGCTTCTGTCTGCCTTCAGTCACTACCATGAACCTGCTTGCATTGTATGAATCTTGAAAACGAATGTATTTACAGGCAACACTGTCATCCTGCTCATTTATAGATTACAGCTTCCTGTGTTCCCACAATGGATTTGCATGCTCCAGATATATCTTAAATTTTTTCTTGCACGTCAGAAGTGAACACACAAAGCAAAATTTTTCATTACTTTGGACTTTAATAGCGCCTTTTTTTATTAGCGGTATCGTTTGGAAGATCGACATATGAAGATCTACAGTTAATGAATCAAACACATGTATGTGAATGTCCAGATATAGGACTCTACTAAAAGCCTTCCTAGAATATATCTCTTCTAATTCAGGGAGTCAGGGAAATATACAGTTTAATACTGACTTCCAGTACCTCTCAGCAGTTGATTTCCTCCACAATATCACGTTAATTGCATTCCACATATGTAGGATGATGTTCTGGCAACACCACCTGCTTTAGAAAATATGAGATTAGAGAACAGTTAGCATTGCACTTGATTTCAGGATATCATGGATGTTCTACGACCTTGGAAACTTGCTGTCCCAAACAGTCACACATATAGGATTAGGCTCGGGTCGCAACATGCGACCAAATTCTCGGCACAGGCAAGTGATATCCTGCTTCTAAATGCACCTGGAGTCACTGAATAAGGCAGTACCGCGGTGCGACATACCTGATTCTTGTTGTCATGAACAACATGGAATGGGGAGCTGGTTCCTCACAAGCATCTTCTAACCAAAGTGCGGGCCTACGGAGTATCGCCTCAGTTGTGCGACTGGATTCGTGATTTCCTGTCAGAAAGGTCACAGTTCGTAGTAATAGACGGAAAGTCATTGAGTAAAACAGAAGCAATATCCGGCGTTCCCCAAGGAAGTGTTGTAGGCCCTCTATTGTTTCTGACCTATATTAACGACATAGGAGACAATCTGAGTAGCCGTCTTAGATTGTTTGCAGATGATGCTGTCATTTACCGTCTTGTAAAATCATCAGATGATCAAAACGACTTGCAAAAGATTTACATAAGATATCTGTATGGTGAGAAAAATGGCAATTGTCCCTGAATAAGGAAAAGTGTAAAGTTATTCACATCAGCACTAAAAGACATCAGCTAAATTTCGATTACGCGAGAAGTCACACAAATCTGAAGGCTGTAAATTTAACTAAATACTTAGGGATTACAATTACAAATAACCTAAATTGGAACGATCACATAGGTAATATTGTGGGTATAGCAAACCAAAGACAGCGATTCATTGGCAGAACACTTAGAAGGTGCAAGAGGTCTACCAAACAGATTGCTTACCCCACGCTTGTCCGCCCTGTTCTGAAGTATTGCTGTGCGGTGTGGATCCGCATCAGGTAGGACTGACGGATGACATCGAAAAAGTACAAAGAAGGGCAGCTCGTTTTGTATTATCACGAAATAGGGAAGATAGTGTCACAGACATGTTACGTGATTTGGAGTGGCAATCATTAAAACAAAGGCGTTTTTCGTTGCGACTGGATCTTCTCATGAAATTTCAGTCACCAGTTTCAATCACTAGTTTCCTCCTCTGATTGCGAAAACATTCTGCTGGCACCCACCTTCATAGGGAGAAATGATCAGCATGATAAAATAAGAGAAATCAAGGCTTGCACAGAAAAATTTAAGTGGTCGTTTTTCCCGCGTGGAGTTCGAGAGTGGAATGGTAGAGAGACAGCTTGAAGGTGGTTCGTTGAACCCTCTGGCAGGCACTTTATTGTGAATAGCAGAGTAATCACGCAGATGTAGATGTAGATGTGGTGCCGACCATTATGTTATTATTAATACTACTATAGCCCAATAAAGGGGTCAAGGCCGGGGTGAGTTCGATGTTGAAGTTAACGGTGGTGTGGGTGCCGACGTTAATGGTCTGTGTGTGGGTATTGGCAGTGATGGAGGTGATTTACACTATATATATATATATATGTATGTGTGTGTGATATTAACAAGCATGCTGATTCTAAATCAGAGCCATCAGATGGTGTGACCTAATTACTGTCTTTATTAGTCAGGCATCTGTTAGCGTCAAGCTGCGATGACAGTAATGCCGTGAACTAAGTTCCAAATCATCAGATACAATAGCCAATGTCTTCATCAAATACCCATCTATCAGCAATCCTAACAAAATGCAACTGTCCGTAAATATAAATACCCAAGCACACACATATACATATATTTAGAAAAAGGTTCTGGTGTTTGCAGTTTTCATAACTAATTTCCAATAGCTTGGCTAAGTTCCAAAGCGCCATCAGGTACAGTAGTCAATGCTTCCATCAAACAGTCATCTTTCAGAAATCCTAGGAAAAAACAACAATCTGTAAATATAAATATATTACACACATATACATGTATATACACTAAAGAGCCAAGGAAACTGGAACACCAGCCTAAAAGCGTGCAGGGCCCCCATGAGCACGCAGAAGTGCCACAGTACAACGTGGTATGGACTTAACTAATGGCTGAAGTAGTGCTGGAGGGAACTGACACCATGAATCCTGCAGGGAGTGGAGATATTCTCTGAACAGCACGTTGCAAGGCATCCCAGATATGCTCCATTATGTTCATCTTTCGGGAGTTTAGTGGCCAGCGGAAGTGTCTAAACTCAGAAGAGTGTTTCTGGAGCCAATCCGTAGCAATTCTAGACGTGTGATGTGTCTCATTATCCTGCTGGAATTGCCGAAGTCCGTCGGAATGCACAATGGACATGAATGGATACAGGTGTACAGACAGGATACTTACGTACGTGTCACCTAACAGAGTCGTGTCTAGACGTATCAGGGGTCCCATATCACTCCAACTGCACACACCCCACACCAGTACAGCGCCTCCACCTGTTTAAACAGTCTCCTGCTGATGTACAGGTACCATGGATTCATGAGGTTGTCTCCATACCAATACCCATCCACTCGATACAATATGAAACGAGACTCGTCCGACCAGGCAACATGTTTCCAATCAACAGTCCAATGTCGGTGTTGATGGGCACAGGCAAGGCTTAAAGCTTTGTGTCGTGCAGTCATCAATGGCACACAAGTGGGCCTTCGGCTCCGAAAGCCGATATCGATGATGTTTCATTGAACGGTTCACACGCTGACACTTGTTGATGGCCCAACACTGAAATCTGTAGCAGTTTGCGGAAGGGATGCACTTCTGTCACGTTGAACGATTCTCTTCAGTAGTAGTTGGTCCATTTTCTGCAGGCTCTTTTTCCGGCCTCAGCGATGTCGGAGATATGATGTTTTACCGCATTCCTGATATTCACAGTACACTCGTGAAATGGTTATATGGGAAAATCCCCATTTCATCGCTACCTCAGAGATGCTGTGTCCCATCGCTCGTGTGTTGGCTATAACACGGCGTTCAAACTGACTTAAATCTTGATAACCTCCCATTGTAGCTGCAGTAACTGATTTAACAACTGCGCCAGACACTTGCTGTCTTATATAGGCGCCGTATTCTGCCTGTTTACTTAACTCTGTGTTTGAACACACCTGCCTGTACCAGTTTCTTTGGCGCTTCAGTATATAAAAAAAAGATACTTATGCCTAAAGTTTTCGTAACTAATTTCTGATTGACAATTCCCCACTCCCAGAGTGTCTAATGTCTCCACTAAAAATGAATGTGTAACCACATCCTTCAGTGGTGATGGTGTGCTATCATCGTGAACCACAATCGAGGCATTGATCCAAGGTCTTGTGCTATTGTTGCTGCCCTAAAGGGACTGTGTGACACTTGCACTTGTGTGGGGATACCGCGAGTGCTAGGGTGCGTTATCTTTTGTGAGAAATAACAAGACAATACATTGGTTTAAAAAGTCTTTTATTTGCCACTCAGCTTAATAGAACTTTAAAATGATGTAATGAAGGCAGAAAACAATAATTCTTATTCTTCCTAATGAGGTGCACTGCAGTGGTGGACATCTACACAATTAAAGACTTCTAATTGCAGTGTTCTTGTAAATATCATGTAGCCATAACAATTTTTCACTACCCCATGCTTAAAAATCGTTTCAGTACGATCAAAACTTCGAAGTGATACCACCATATCTTCATAAATAATTTGTGATTCATCCCAGTGTATTCTGTGATAATTATGCATTAACCGTACCACGATTTTAATCATCTTGAAGTATTCCACGTTTCTGAAAAGTTTTCGTGATGTGATGTAGGTGACGAATGTGATGATGACTCGTCCATCATTCCTAAAGTAGGTAAAGGAAATATCTTTAAGTATAAAGTGCACATATTCATCGAGGAAGCCTTGGGTGTCAGTTATACCGTACGTGATTTGAGATGCCATTATGAAACTGTTTGGATGCAATATTGCACTTATTAATTTATTTGGTTCAAATGGTTCAAATGGCTCTGAGCACTATGGGACTTAACTTCTGAGGTCATCAGTCCCCTAGAACTTAGAACTACTTAAACCTAACTAACCCAAAGACATCACACACATCCATGCCCGAGACAGGATTCGAACCTGCGACCGTAGTGGTCGTGCGGTTCCAGACTGTAGCGCCTAGAACCGCTTGGTCACTCAGGCCGGCAATTTATTTGGACCCTGTACAGGTGCGGTGAGTGGAGGGCAATTAATAATGTGATTATGACGTACTAATGCGTACGCAGTAGTGTCTATGGGAAAATTTTCGGAGGCTTCAGTTTCTGTATGGAAATCAATGGGCTCTATTTTAACACTCTCATTCTGTTTTGAGCAATCTATAACGGCAATTGGAACACACTTAATAAATTCCTTTGAATTGAGCAAATACCAGGCCTCTTCATTCTCATAGCATGCAGGACAAAACCTTGCATACATATCAGAAAATAGGCTGTAGACATTATTAGTCCAATCTTGCTGTAAATTTTCATTTCGGTAGAACCGTGAATTAAGATAAACTTAAGCACTTGTTAAATTACGATTGTGGAATTCACTCGAATCATCTTTCAGATTTCCTTTCCAATTTGTCTGAAATGAACGTATGGTAAATCGAGGCATTTATAATTCAACTGATGTTTTAATAGTCCATGATTATCAGGATACGTTCTGAAGTAGAGGTTATTCAAGGCAATCAAACACTAAATGCTATAAGCTTTCCTCATGAGTTGCAGGGATATAGGGCATTTACAAATTAATCTGCTATGCACAATCTTATTGTCTTCAGCGTTGCCAGCCCCCTGGACACATGAACTACTGTCTATTCCACTTTGTACCAAAATGACTTCTTGCTTTACATTAACTACAAGACTTTCCATGTCCTTGAAATATCCTGTCAATATCTTGAGAGGTATGCAGGCACTAAATTACTTCTGCTAATATCAGTTTCTCCATAAACCATTCGGCACTTTTCTGAACTGCTCAAGTTCAGTTTTTGAGTGGAAACATGTTTTTAAGTTTGCTGTGATACCTACATTCTGTAGGTGATCAATCTCAACCCCATTCAACTCGTACCTAATTTCCTGAAACAAGAATGTGATTTCCTTACGTGTAAAGTGAGATGTTGCTTTAGCGTTCCCATTTGTTTTTTTCACAAATTTTCCCTCAAAGTATAGGAAACTGTTGCTGGAATGGTTTAAGCATTTTGGAGTTGAATCCCAATACTGATTTCATTGTTCTTATCAAGCTTTACTGAAGTTAAAGGTTTGTGACCGCAGCTCGTGGTCGCGCGGTAGCGTTCTCGCTTCCCGCGCCCGGGTTTCCGGGTTCGATTCCCGGCGGGGTCAGGGATTTTCTCTGCCTCGTGATGACTGGGTGTTGTGTGATGTCCTTAGGTTAGTTAGGTTTAAGTAGTTCTGAGTTCTAGGGGACTGATGACCATAGATGTTAAGTCCCATAGTGCTCAGAGCCATTTTTTTTAAAGGTTTGTGTGAGAAGTATTCCTTTGACGCACAATTCATTCATCATATTCAACTGTGGTGGTTATATTGAGCGACAACATTGTTCTTGTGTGGTTTCAATCCCAGCGATTTCAGGAATTGATAATACTTCAGCATTAGTGCATTAATTTCCACTGCAAACGGGTACGCTGCTGACTGTGTGTTCTGATTTTATAACATACAAACGTACAAACGTCCTGCTGCAACTAAAAATGTATTGCAGTTTCTTCACCGTGAATGTGGATGAGTTGTCGTTGACATTTCTTCGGTTTTGTGCCCTGGGCCAACAATACGGAAGAACCCATAGATTATATAAATCAGTCTTTCGTTGAGATATGAGTTCGTTGCAGTACTGCACTTCAGGTGAATTTGTACTAACCAGTAGTACGAGGGTGTGTCGACGAGGGTGTGCTGAAAAGCAGTGCATCCGAATTTGTTATATTAAAACTCTTAAAGCTTTTTAAATAAAATGAACGTTATTTACATTCTACATATTTATTATTCATGTCTACATATATATTTCTCAATTTAGTCAACCTGGTGACGAAGACATTTCTCCCAACAAGAAACCAATTTATTAATCTTGTCACTGTAGAATATTTGACTTTGCTGATGAAACCACAACATAACCTCTGCTTCCACCACTTCATCACTGCCAAAGTGAAGTCCTCGAAGGTGTTTTTTAAGTTTCGGAAACAGATGAAAATCAAATGGGGCGAAGTCGGGACTGTGTGTAGGAGGGTCGATGACAGTGAACCCAAGGCACTAGACTGTTGCAGATGTCTCAATGATCGTGTGTGGTTTGGCACTCTCATGCTGAGGGAGGGGGTGCTCCCTGTATCGACGAACTCTTTGATTTCGAAACTCGATTACAGCAAGCTCTTTCTCAGTCAACGATATAGTTACGTTATACACTGGCATGTTACAAGCTACAGTTTGGCGTCCACTAGCGGCAGAAGGCTTGAAGTATAAAGATTTAGAATGTTAATGACGTTTGCTTTATTCGAAAAGCTTTAAGAGTTTTCACATTACAGATTCGGAGGCCTTACTTTTGGGCACGCCATCGTATTTTTAACAGATTGAGCTGATTCATAAAATCTATTCAGATCCAGCTGCAAAATTTGCTCCTTTGAGATACCTAGTAGCGAAGATATTTAGGTTTCTTGTCCAAAGTCTGTAACCTCGGTGGTTGTTCTTACTTCTGTCTTCAGTGTATTGACATTCATGTATAACCCAAAACCTGGTGCAGACTGTTCTAAATATATGTTTGAATTATCAGTGTTATCAGTGTCACATGCGATGTGGGGTACTTGCACATCTTTCCGACATCTTAAATGTAGTCTCCAGTTTTATGTTGTGATATAAGGAACAGTGTTGTATGTTTCTAATCCTATCAATGTAATACTTCAGTCCGCTATGCTTAATTAAATTGTTGGAAAGTAATTCCCATAAATTTCCACACAGGTATCTATTGCAGGTGTCATAGCACTGGAAATAGCAGAACACATGCTTATTGTTGCTGGAAAAATAGTGGTCTAATTCTTCAGATGGTTGTAAGTCCTCAAACGAACCAAAGTAATAGACAGTATTTCAGTACTTCTTAACAGATGCCACCCAGTAAGTTCGAGGTCATACAATATCTAAACTTACTATTCCGCATTCATTAGATTTCGACATAGACTTATGGAGAATATGTAATATAAACACTCCACAAAATATTGGAACTGAGAACTCTTCACACATTTCAACGTATTTATATTTGTCAGTGGTCTATTGGGCAGTATTCAGGGCAAAGACATGCAGCTTTTTCACGGCCTATGCCATATTTCAAAATATATGCCCTTGGATTTGTTCGTTGCACCTTAGAAACCTGTAAATATTCTGTTGACCTGTTTGGTGAGTACGAGTCATCAAGTGCAGTCTTATATTTAGAAATATGTACTAAATCACCTACCTTAAACGTCTGTCTGCATTTACGTACCCCTTTGATATTATTTATTTAGAAACTCATTATCATGCACATCGATTGGTTGCATATTCATTGTTAGATATAATTTTCAATTATACTGGTCAATTTCTTGCAGGAGAATTACAGCTCAGTACAGTCTGTGAAAATTAAAACTCAGCACCATTCGTTCTGTTATTGTTCTGTTCAAATGTTCCACAAAGTTGGCTTCAACTGAGAGAATATCGAATGGTGAGTGCCGTGTTCCATACTGCTCCATTACAATCCTGAAGTGACTGTTATGAAACTCACTGCCATGTTCTGTTAGGAAGTTGTCTGGGATGTGACTGGTTCTCATCTACGACACTTAACCAGTATCCTGTGCAGCAGTACTTGTGCAGCAGGCAAGCAAATTTGGATTGCATATCGATGAGCAGTAAAATATATTTGAAAGCCTCAAATATTGTATTATACGCATCTATGTGGTAATGTCTCACATGCTGGTTTGTGAAGGTCTGCAATTACTGTTTCCATCTTTCAGTAATATATATTTTTGAAGCAATGAAATGATTGAAACGATTTCATTCTAATGAACTGTACTCTGAGCTGTTGTCAATGCTATGAACATTCATAATCATTCACCTATTTCATTGGAATAGTCGGGGTATACGTATTGTTGGGATCGATTTTTAATGTTTATATTCTGCATATCTATATTCAGTTGAAAGTACATTCCCTAACGTTGATTTAATACTGATTCTGTACTTGGAACTGTTTGGGTTTTCTGTTTTTCTTCAATTCGCTTGCTTATATACATCAGCCATATGTAATATCTGACCATACATTTCTATGTTGTTGTTGTGGTCTTCAGTCCAGAGGCTGGTTTGATGCCGCTCTCGATGCTACTCTATACTGTGCAATTTTCTTCATCTCCCAGTACCTACTGCAACCTACATCCTTCTGAATCTGTTTAGTGTATTCATCTCTTGGTCTCCCTCTACGATTTTTACCCTCTACGCTGCCCTCTAATACTAAATTGGTGATCGCTTGATGCCTCAGAATATGTCCTACCGAGCGATCCTTTCTTCTAGCCAAGTTGTGCCACAAATTTCTCTTCTCCCCAACTCTATTCAATACTTCCTCATTAGTTATGTGATCTACCCATCTAATCTTCAGCATTCTTCTGTAGCACCATATTTCGAAAGCTTCTACTCTCTTCCTGTCTGAACTATTTATCGTCCACGTTTCACTTCCATACAAATACTTTCAGAAACGACTTCCTGGCACTTAAATCTATACTCGACGTTAACAAATTTCTCTTCTTCAGAAACGCTCTTCTTGCCATTGCCAGTCTACATTTTATATCCTCTCTACTTCGGTCATCGTGAGCTATTTTGCTCCCCAAATAGCAAAACTCATT
The DNA here is from genome assembly GCF_021461395.2 of Schistocerca americana. Taxonomy (NCBI): domain Eukaryota; kingdom Metazoa; phylum Arthropoda; class Insecta; order Orthoptera; family Acrididae; genus Schistocerca; species Schistocerca americana. The sequence continues at coordinate 523,789,551 of NC_060121.1, read as the reverse complement.
TACTACTTTAAGCGTCTCATTTCCTAATCTAATTCCCTCAGCATCACCCGATTTAATTCGACTACATTTCATTAACCTTGTCTTGCTTTTGTTGATGTTCATCTTATATCCTCCTTTCAAGACACTGTACATTCTGTCCAGCTGCTCTTCCAGGTCCTTTGCTGTCTTTGACAGAATTACAATGTCATCGGCAAACCTCAAAGTTTTTATTTCTTCTTCATGGATTTTAATTCCTACTCCGAATTTATCTTTTGTTTCCTTTACTGCTTGCTCAATATACAGATTGAATAACATCGAGGATAGGCTACAACCTTGTCTCACTCCCTTCCCAACCACTGCTTCCATTTTACGCCCCTCGACTCTTATAACGGCCATCTCGTTTCTGTATTAAATGTAAATAGCCTTTCGATTCCTGTATTTTACCCCTGCCAACTTCAGAATTTGAAAGAGAGTATTCCAGTCAACATTGTCAAAAGGTTTCTCTAAGTCTACATATGCTAGAAACGTAGGTTTGACTTCCCCTAATCTATTTTCTAAGATAAGTCGTAGGATCAGTTTTGCCTCACGTGTTCCAACATTTCTACGGAATCCAAACTGATGCTCCCCGAGGTCGGCTTCTACCAGTTTTTCCATTCGTCTGTAAAGAATTCGTGTTAGTATTTTGCAGCCGTGGCTTATTAAACTGATAGTTCGGTAATTTTCACATCTGTCAACACCTGCTTTTTTTGGGATTGGAATTATTATATTCTTCTTGAAGTCTGAGGGTATTTCGCCTGTCTCATACATCTTGCTCACCAGATGGTAGAGTTTTGTCAGGACTGGCTCTCCCAAGGCCGTCAGTAGTTCTAATGGAATGTTGTCTACTCCCGGGGCCTTGTTTCGACTCAGGTCTTTCAGTGCTCTGTCGAACTCTTCACGCAGTATCATATCTCCCATTTCATCGTCATCTACCTCCTCTTCCATTTCCACAATATTGTCATCAAGAACATCGCCCCTGTATAGACACTCTATATACTCCTTCCGTCTTTCTGCTTTCCCTTCTTTGCTTAGAACTAGGTTTCCATCTGTGCTCTTGATATTCATACAAGTTGTGCTCTTTTCCCAAAGGTCTCTTTAATTTTCCTGTAGGCAGTATCTATCTTACCCCTAGTGATATATGCCTCTACCTTCTTACATTTGTCCTCTAGCCATCCCCGCTTAGCCATTTTGCACTTCCTGTCGATCTCATTTCTATACCTTTCTGTAAATACATAACAATTTTAAAATGTTTGAGAATGTTAGATTCAGTAGATCTAATGTTCTTTCAACTAGTCTGTCCCAGTCTGCATTGCATGCTTTGTTAAACTTACAAGCTTCATACCTATCATATATAGTATTTCCGTGCTCACCCTATTTTTCTGTATATCAATCGCCGCAGTGTTTAATAAAATCGTCAATAGCATCTTCTTCGTCGTTGCCTTAGAGATTCATCCAGGAAATTTTGTGAGAGGCCTAAATAGTTCTCTGAGAGATTGGATTCTTTACAAATGCCTAATTTTAGCAGTCGCAATTTCTTCCAGCAGCCTTGCGTGCTTAAACAGCTTTGTGTTCTGTCGACATGTTGTTACAAACTAAGCTGGCTTTGAGATAGTATACTGCTCACATACACTCTCATTTGCTTTCTTTTCAGTTTCATCAACTCTTGTAGATAACCTTATAGTGGCCAGAGAATGAGTATTTACAGCACTTAGACCTTTTTTGAGTGTTTCAATCCTCATAGCATGATCTCTGTTGCTACTGTTGAGCATCTGAATTATTTTAATATGGGTCTTAATGTTCATAAGAACAAATAAAAAATGTGCTGCCTTCCCCCCTAAGCCTGACTGATGAAAGACACACGCGCAAATTTTTCCATAGTGTGATTCATAATGGTGCAGTTACTTCATTGTTTCTCTCTATATTCTCTATATATATACCATCACGATTGTAATACATCCTGAAAGTTTAAGCTGTGTCAACCATAATGCAGTTGACTTATTTTATCAATAACCAAGGACCTGTACTGTGAATGATTCCAACCATCAGCAAATGTATGTCAGTTCCTACGTATGCTTTATAAATGTGTTTCATATGCATATCATTTTTGTAAGAATGCATGGTTTCGTGGCGATATAAATCAATAAAGTGTTATCGGGCTTCTAGAGACGTCAGGTGGTTAAAATCTGAGCAGCTTTTTACCTATCCCTCCTAGGCCATTTTTATGGCCTCGCCGTTGTATAGCTGCGCTGCTGGCTGTGTCGTCGCTGGTGTGCTTTTCTTCACCAAATGTGGCAGTGTTTTCGTCACGTGTCTGTCGCGCCCGCTTCTACCTCGCGACGGCCGGGTCGCAGGCTATACTGAGCTGCAAGTCATCATCTTTGTTGAGTGTGTTTTCACGTATTTTTATTTCCTTTTTTGACGCTATCGCAAAATCCCTTCGTTCTCATAATGACAGGTGTTTCGTCGAATAGAATTCTGTGTCGATTTTCTAAAACGTGTTCTGCTAGGGCTGATTTTTCAGGATAGTGTAGGCATCAGCACCTCTCGTGTTCCGTCCGGCATTGCTCCACAGTGCGCACTGTTTGGCCGACGTAGCAGCAGCCGCACTGACATGGTATTTTATACACTCCAGGCATTCTAAGCCCTGGATCCTTCGCAGGCCTCATCAGCTGTCGTATCTTTGCTGAGAGCCTCAACACTGATGAGATGTTGTGTCTCCTCAGGGGCTGGCTAATATTTTCCGGCACTGTGCCACATAAGTGCAAAAACGCAAATTTCTTGTGCTCTTCCTCGTTGGTGCTTTTTCTGCGTTTATTCGATAGTAAAATTGTGGGATTCTTTAACCGAATAGTGACAACATCGTTTTTTCCACGTGACGGCCAGTATTTCAAGGACTTGGATGTTGTGACGATGGAAAGTCCTTTAGCTCCATCCATAGCCAATGGGGAAATTTTGAGACATCACTTTGGACTTGGTTCCAGACAGGCCAGATTGCTTTTATCGTTACGTCGACGACACTTTTATCGTCCGACCCCATGGACGTGAAAAACTGGGAGAATTCTTGGATCACTTGAACGGAATTCACGACCACATTAGGTTTACGGTAGAAGTAGAGATATATGGTGCATTGGCTTTCCTTGACGTCTTAGTTTGCCGGAAAACCAATGGTAACCTCAGCCACAGAGTGTACAGGAAAACTACACACACGTTTCGGTATCTACACGCTCTTAGTCACTATCAACCGTGACAAAAACGTGGCGTTTGTACACCCTCGTCCTCCGTGCTAAAGTCGTCTAACACGCTGAAAATCTTCCACTAGAACTATGCCATTTCCGAAAACGTTTCCGGGAAATTGGGTATAATCACAGCGAGGTATCACAGGCTATTTCTAGTTAGGCATGCAGGAGAATCACCACAAAGAAGAGAACGGAAAACAGCGGCGCAGTATTGGGAAAGGTAAGCCGGCTCCTGAAGGGACACGACATCGCATCAGTGTTCAGACCCGCAACAAAAATACAACTCATGAGCCCGTGAACGACGATCTAGAGGTTAGAAGGACTGGAGTGTACAGAATACCGTGTCAGTGTGGCTCCTACTACATCGGCCAAATAGTGTGCACTGGGGAGAAACGCAGGATGGAACAGGAGAGGTGCTTACACCTACACTAGCCTGAAAAATCAGCAGTGCCAGAACACGCTTAAGAAAATCGACACCAAATTCTATTCGACGGAGCACCTGTCATTATGAGGACGAAGGGATTTTGGGATAGCGTCATAAAAGAAGCGACAGAAATATGTGAAAACATCTTCAACAAGGCAGGCAATTTGCAGCTCAGCACAGTCTGGGTCCCACCCATCGCGAGGTTGAAGTGAGTGCGATGGACTCGAGACCAAAACATTGCCGCATTTGGCGAGGAAGCCAGCAGCGCAGCTATATAATGGCGAAGTCATGACGAAACGGCAGTCATTTACCGCTTGACAATGGCCTAGGAGGGCTCGGTCGAAAGCTCGTGAGATTTTAACCACCTGAGGTGACTGGTAGCCAGAGAAGATTTTAGTATCTTATCTTGTTTGAAAGTGATAATAAAGTTTACATTATCCCTTACAAACTGCTTTTGAATCCTGACCTATGTTTGAGTGATATGAAAGACATCTACTGCCATACGTCTAACAAAGCAGAAGTATTTCCATACTTGACCTTGATTTTCCAGTGCAACATCATCAAATATAAGTAACATTTTGGACTTCAGCTGGCATGACGTTGCTGCTGTTATACAATCTGTGGCTGATAGTATCTCCTATAATACCTGGTATTTGGGCTGGAATAATATTTTTAAAAATATGTATACATGTTCGAAGTGAATTCCATTTGGATGCACGAGCAAGAACATGAAAACATTTCTCTTTCCACAATCTGATGCACCTGCAATTATCGGTTGTATATTGTCCAGAAAAAGTGCTTTTCTGCTATATTCTCAGCCCAATCCGTTACTACAAAGTTCTTGTGAAGATGGTATTTCGTCCATATGCTCATGGTGATGAAAATATGGCAGTGTTTTATAGGAGAAAACACACGTCCTATACACACTTTTTCATTATTTATAAAATCTTACATGTAACAGCATGTAGGTACATGCTCAAATATGAATTCAATTCTATGGCTACATCTAGTGTGCTAAATATATTACTGCATATTGATGTGAAACACATGTTTTCTTTAGTAGGATGTGGAGTTTATTGTTACAGTTCTACTAAATTAGTCCATAAATTTTCATAAAAGTTGTATACATTTTGCTCCCAGGTCCCCATCCCATCGAGTGCATGGCGTAACTAGTACACGTTAAATCCTTAAATACCCTCTCTTGTTTAACGTGGTTTCTGTCTCATTAAAAGTTGAAAGTTCATAGGAGATCAGTTGAACTGATCTTCTGATAACTTAATAACACTGTAGGAGTTTGGGGATTTGAGCAAACATACCGCAACAGCCACTGAGTTTTCACGTAACTAACACTGCTCTGTTTGTGGTTAGTATCACTTTATTACCACAGCACTAAGCGTTTCAAAAATCACAGCTGAAATGAATCCACAATCCAACATCATTCTGACACAGACATTTTTGCTCCAGCTAGATGGTACGTTGAAAATTTATGTGAGCTCCATTGGTGATGTGGTGACTTCGTCAGTGGATACTTAACAATGCCACTTGGAAATAAAACGAATTAGTTAAACTACACACGCACACACACACACAAACACACACACACACACACACACACACACACACACACACACACACACACAGACAATACTTACATGATGCAGAATGTTTTGGTGCAGAATCATTCATGATGCTGGTGTTAAGTTTTTTGTCACTTATTTCTAACTGAAATCATTCGTTGTTACTGGTATATATGTTATTTCTGTGTTGCAGCATGGGAAACCTTGCAAAAACAGTTTGTGGTCATAGCAGAACGGCTAGTTGGGGAACCTATGTTGAATCTACAGTTTGAAATGACTACTATTACGACTACTACTACTACTACTTTTACTACTAATGCTACTACTAGTACTACTTCATTGGCTGCCACAATGACCACATGTCTTTATGAACTCTCATAAGCCTGTGTATGATATAGAAAATAGGTCAGACAACTATAGTTGTGCATTTGCAATGTAACTTAAATGCTTTCGTTTGCTGGAAGGTTAGTGAGATTAGGAATAGCAGCTTAAACAGGCATGCTCATACACTAGAAATAGCATTAATTAGAAGTATAGACATACAGAAATGCTTTCTCACTTTGGAATGTTAATAATGTTGGCAGAAACAGCACCCATCGTATTCGTCCAGAACAATATGCTGCTGTCCAGTTTTAAAACTTAAGCATGGTTAAAGTCATCAGAAAGAGAGAGCATGTGATAGGCATGTGTAGACAGTTAGTGAGAATGCGACTCAGTCGCATCTTGTTGTCATGCAGTGATTGGCTATGGGACTGGAAGTTGGTGTAACTGGCATAGTGGCACAAGTGTGCCCTGCAGCTGGACACAACGTGGGGTAATCTGTGGCTCTATCATGTGTGCCTAATATTGACTCGTGTCCCCAACGCCATAGCGTGCAGTGGGTGTGGGCACAGTTACTGGCTGGAGGTGGCTGGTGCTACGTGTTCTGTGCAGTGCCCGGAACTGTAGCAATCTTTGCAATTGAACCTTGGACAGCTACACAACTGGTACAGTGTTAGTAGTTATTTAAACAAGTAAAGTGTTAACACAATAATTTTTAAAGAAATAAATAAAATGTAGTGGCAGCTCCTCACATTCCTATCCTGCTAAAGACACAGTGGTAGTTGCTTAAACATAGTAGGCAACACAAATGAGTTGTGATAATACATACATAGTTTTCACATTTCCAAAAGTGCTCATCTTGGATGTTTTGAATTTATTGCCTTTTATGTGTTGGGAAACTGGGCTTTAAAATTTTCTATGGATTTTTTGAATTTCCTGCCATTTTATATTTAGTAGTAGTGGGCTGCGAAGAAACCATAGGTAACAGAAGAAATACTTCCGTTGATTGAAGAAAGGAGGAAGTACAAACATGTTCCGGGAAAATCAGGAATACAGAAATACAAGTCGCTGAGGAATGAAATAAATAGGAAGTGCAGGGAAGTTAAGACGAAATGGCTGCAGGAAAAATGTGAAGACATCGAAAAAGATATGATTGTCGGAAGGACAGACTCAGCATACAGGAAAGTCAAAACAACCTTTGGTGACATTAAAAGCAACGGTGGTAACGTTAAGAGTGCAACGGGAATTCCACTGTTAAATGCAGAGGAGAGAGCAGATAGGTGGAAAGAATACATTGAAAGCCTCTATGAGGGTGAAGATTTGTCTGATGTGATAGAAGAAGAAACAGGAGTCGATTTAGAAGAGATAGGGGATCCAGTATTAGAATCGGAATATAAAAGAGCTTTGGAGGATTTACGGTCAAATAAGGCAGAAGGGATAGATAACATTCCATCAGAATTTCTAAAATCATTGGGGGAAGTGGCAACAAAACGACTATTCACGTTGGTGTGTAGAATATATGAGTCTGGCGATATACCATCTGACTTTCGGAAAAGCATCATCCACACAATTCCGAAGACGGCAAGAGCTGACAAGTGCGAGAATTATCGCACAATCAGCTTAACAGCTCATGCATCGAAGCTGCTTACAAGAATAATATACAGAAGAATGGAAAAGAAAATTGAGAATGCGCTAGGTGATGATCAGTTTGGCTTTAGGAAAAGTAAAGGGACGAGAGAGGCAATTCTGACATTACGGCTAATAATGGAAGCAAGGCTAAAGAAAAATCAAGACACTTTCATAGTATTTGTCGACCTGGAAAAAGCGTTCGACAATATAAAATGGTGCAAGCTGTTCGAGATTCTGAAAAAAGTAGGGGTAAGCTATAGGGAGAGACGGGTCATATACAATATGTACAACAACCAAGAGGGAATAATAAGAGTGGACGATCAAGAACGAAGTGCTCGTATTAAGAAGGGTGTAAGACAAGCCTTTCACCCCTACTCTTCAATCTGTTCATCGAGGAAGCAATGATGGAAATAAAAGAAAGGTTCAGGAGTGGAATTAAAATACAAGGTGAAAGGATATCAATGATACGATTCGCTGATGACATTGCTATCCTGAGTGAAAGTGAAGAAGAATTAAATGATCTGCTGAACGGAATGAACAGTCTGATGAGTACAAGTATGGTTTGAGAGTAAATCGGAGAAAGACGAAGGTAATGAGAAGTAGTAGAAATGACAACAGCGAGAAACTTATCATCAGGATTGATGGTCACGAAGTCAATGAAGTTAAGGAATTCTGATACCTAGGCAGTAAAATAACCAATGACGGACGGAGCAAGGAGGACATCAAAAGCAGACTCGCTATGGCAAAAAAGGCATTTCTGGCCAAGAGAAGTGTACTAATATCAAATACCGGCCTTAATTTGAGGAAGAAATTTCTGAGGATGTACGTCTGGAGTACAGCATTGTATGGTAGTGAAACATGGACTGTGGGAAAACCGGAACAGAAGAGAATCGAAGCATTTGAGATGTGGTACTATAGACGAATGTTGAAAATTAAGTGGACTGATAAGGTAAGGAATGAGGAGGTTCTACGCAGAATCGGAGAGGAAAGGATCATGTGGAAAACACTGACAAGGAGAAGGGACAGGATGATAGGACATCTGCTAAGACATGAGGGAATGACTTCCATGGTACTAGAGGGAGCTGTAGAGAGCAAAAACTGTAGAGGAAGACAGAGATTGGAATACGGCAAGCAAATAATTGAGGACGTAGGTTGCAAGTGCTACTCTGAGATGAAGAGGTTAGCACAGGAAAGGAATTCGTGGCGGGCCGCATCAAACCAGTCAGTAGACTGATTTTTTTTTTTTAAAAAAAAAAAAAAAAGTTGTGGGCTAGGTCTGCCATCATAGATTTCTGTAATTTCCAGCCATTTCAAACTTAGGACAACAGACTTATTTCTGTTATCTTTGACAACAGAGGAAAGGGGAGTGAAACCAAGCAATACTGCTTGAATCGCTCAGTTGGTAGAACACTTGCCTGCGAAAGGCAAAGGTCCCGAGTTCGAGTCTCGGTCCGGCACACAGTTTTAATCTGCCACGAAGTTTCATATCAGCGCACACTCCACTGCAAAGTGCAACTCTCATTCTGGAATTTAAAATTTACGTTAGAAGAAGATCTGGTCAGAAATAACACTTCTGTGAGGCAAGAGCTTAACAATTATTTAGAAGTACTCAGAAATTAAGTGATGGGGATTGTGCAGAAAGTGTCAACTGATGTCCCCATGTGGGGACTCCCAGCCATCAGCGCCATACGATCATTTCATTTCATTTTATTGTTGACTGTTCGTTAATTACTTTGACTGTAATAATTATGTAAAATACGGTCGTCAGATTAATGTAGCTCGATGGTTCCTGTGACAGAGTAACCTAGCGCATTAATCGAAGCACAAATGCTGTGAATCAAAGGGCATGGATTCGATTCCACTTTTAGCGTTGGACAGCGATACTGTCAGTGCGGTTCGATTCCAGAGCTGTAAAATGAGTGAGGGTATCAACATATAATATTTTATTTGAGCCTAACATGTAAATGAGTTAATGAACTCAGAAATCCTGTTAAAAACTGCATATATTCTTGATGGATTTCAATTATTGTGATAGAATCACACAGAAACTCGACGAGCATGGGATAAGTCAGAACAAAAGCGTCAGTGTTTTACTAACCACGGAGAGTTTACGTTCATATTGTAACGTGGTTTGCTGAGTCAGAAACAAGGGATCATTCTTTATGGCTGCGCCCGCACGACACGTCCCCTCTCTAACACTGTCCGTCTACGAGTAGGCTCTTGTGCCGACACAAAAACCATTGACCTTTCCTCGGTGGGTGACTTCAGACAATGTCCTGCACTGGTGCCTCTAAGGTTGTCAATCCAACTGATGTCGTGGGCTAGGAACGCTTCTCCCACCTCCAACAGGAGCAACAGAATAATGTCTCTGTTATCTTTCTTGGAAAGGTTAATTGCACGAGGACTCAAACTGACGATCTCTGTCTCCTTCTTCAAGTTTGAACTTAGCCAAATCACGTAAAATGATGAACTGTAGTCCCACGGAGCCGTATGGCGTTTAAATCTTATGACGGTTCAGCTCACCACTGTATGATTGCTTGGAGTTCGGCTTGTGGTCAACAGATGGCTCTTAAATGTATTCTAATTTCTAAAACGAAAGCAGCTGGGTTTAGTAAACAACCCACATGGCAAACAGAGTAGTTCGTTGTGACGATGATGTGTGTTTACAGCATCTTCTAGAGAGTGCACACCTACCTGAGTACTCTGTTCGCTGGCAAACATTAGTAATGTACCACCACTATCAGACTTCATGCAAAACCATGGGCTCATTCCTCAATGCACTTACCACCAACTGAGAAGGAAAATGATGTCACAAAAAGGGGTGTTTGTTCCTGCTTGTGTAAAAATTGTGGCGTTGCTCTACATTTAGAAGACTGTTTTGAGTTCTACCACACCAGAAAATCGTACCAGCTTATATTTAAAGCAGTCAGACTAGCTGATAGGTATTAACTCTGATTTCACAGCAACCAGTAGGGTATGTCACTGGGTTAACAATCTCGTCCTCACTTCCTGTCCGAAGAGGCGACCGTTGTACAGTGTTCTTCCCAACTATGAAGCATGTGTCACCAACTGCGTACCATGCTACTCCTCTGTTACTTCCGTCGCTCACGTCTTTGGTAATTTAAAATTAGATCTACAAAAATTAACGCTACGGTCGCAGGTTCGAATACTGCCTCGGGCATGGATGTGTGTGATGTCATTGGCTAGTTAGCTTTAAGTAGTTCTAAGTTCTAGGGGACTGATGACCTCAGATGTCAAGTCCCATAGTGCTCAGAGCCATTTGAACAAAAATTAAACATGGCTGTTAATTCAGCAACTGTACGTAGGTAAACATGGAGGGGTCGAAAAAAAAAAAGCTAACCAGTTGCAAATACAGATTTATTAGAACTCTTGCTCTAGGTTTCGACAATTTTGAAACTGTTGTTTTCAGAAGGTATAATCGACCTTGTTGCATCACATGCTGAGACAGTACAACGAATATAGGCAGACAGATCTTGTCATATGCAACGTTCATCTTAAGAACACAAATGATCTCAAACCATGACTCAAGACTGCAGCAACGTAACATTTCAAGTGTGAAGATTAAATGCCATTTAGTATGAGGCCACTACACTTGGCCGATAACGAATAAATATTTTTGAAATCAGAAGGATAACATTTCTAGATAAATGCCTATAGAGGATGCACTAGTAAAATTTAAGCAATTTTCTACCGCTATCTGTTACTTAGATCTCGCTTCACACCGTATTTTACCCCCATAAGCTAAATGGTACCGCCATAAGCCTCTTAAGGGGAGTAATAGTGCCCTATCCTCATAAATTTAACATATTTTCTCAAGAATTATACAAGATAATAAAATAAAACTTTGCCGGGATATAGAGTCATATCTTCTATCTTCACTGATCTTCTGTCATGTATCTAACTTTTTTAGGAATCACGTTATGAATTTTTTAATGAAGGTCTTAAATATTTATATGATTTTTAAAAACTATGTTTATGATCAAACTATGAGTGCTACCTATACCATTTGCAGATCTACATAAACAAAATGCTGCTGTCAACAAAAGATAAAAATTCAGATTGTGACAAAATAAAACACCTACAGCCGTTCTTATGATTTTATTTTATTTTATTGCAACCAGTTTCAACGCTCCAGTGCGTGATCTTTAGGCTGTTGTTGATGCGGTACGGTTTGATTTGGTCCCTACATATATATATATATATCACATCAGTTGCCAGCATTACTGGATACGCAAATAATCTGAACCTTACGTGTCAGCACTCCAACTCAACTGGCAGTTCATGGTTGGAATGCAGACACGTAAGGTTCAGATTATTTGCGTATCCAGTAATGCTGGCAACTGATGTGATATATATATATATATATGTAGGGACCATATCAACCCGTACCGCGTTAACAACGGCCTAAAGATGACTCATTGAAGCGTTGAAACTGGTTGCAACAAAATTAAAAAATCATAAGAACGGCTGTAGGTGTTTTATTTTGCCACAATAGTAAACGGCCGTCGTCCCAGAGACCTCTTGCCAAAGGATGAACATACAAAAAATTTCAGAGGTTTAGCTTAAGTAGTTTGGGATAATGGGAAATATTTCCAAAAAAAAAAGCATTTGCCAGAAATCGCACTTGAAACCTGAAGTAAAGGAAAATGCACTGTTGAATAAAGAGATGGTCTAAAGCTCTCCAGCTCTGTAATCTTTATCGACCAGTTGCAGTCCCTTTCTACGTCTATGGGATTGTGCTGCTATTGTTGTATTTTTGACTATAATTTCTGCCTTGTAGACTCGTTTCCTACATTGTAACTGTAGAATTGCTTCTGTTTAATGGCCAGACTTAATTCCAAATTGCTTCACTACCAGTATTCTGCGTGAATTTTCATCATTAAAGTTGATCACAGAATCATTGACCCCAATCTTCAGGGTTTTCAAGTCCACAAATACGTCTGCCCACACTGCTATTCTCATCCTTCCAGGTTGTCTGTATTCTCTCTAATGGCTTGGCCATAGTATTCACTTAGCTGATTGATTGTTTCATCAGTCAAACGTCCTCTTACAATCTACCCATCTTCAAGCTTTTTGCTAGAAAAGTTCTGCCTGATTTTATGCAGACGGTACCTATCTGATTCTACATGTGAGTGACACATTTTAAATTGTTCGGTATTAGGCGATCATAGTGCCTGCTGTCGATTACTATTTTGTATGAACTGAAAGCACCATCACCAATGAATTTAGCACAGCGGACCCCACGTTGTTCTTGAGAGCGCTAAAAGACCTTCACAGCTGAAGCGCTTTCCATTCCTGCACTGCATCCCTCATATGTTTTCTGACAGTTGTCTTCACGCAGTTGTTTCTTTCCCGTATTGGTGCCCACATTTGTACATTCATGGCAATGGTTTGACAATACGTCAACATCAAACACCCTCCATTTACCGACACTTAAGGCAGTTTCACGAGAATTTTTAGATTGTTGGTTCTCTGCGGCCCAGTAAGCGGAAAGTGAGAAAGGTTTCAAAGGTGAAGGGGTCCAAGTACTGAAGCCGCAGGTAACCACTTTCATTAAATGTTATGTCTCAAAAATAAATTGCAACATTTGCTACGCCGATGATTAACACTGGGTAGCGGAGAGGAGGAGACACAATTTCAATTATTTTTTTGTGCAGCAAGAAGGCCTCCTACTAAACTAAACTCCATCAGAACAGGTTTCTGGACCTTACCAGTTCTGGCCGACCGCCGTGTCATCCTTAGCCTTTAGGCGTCACTGGTACGGGTATGGAGGGGCATGTGGTCAGCACACCGCTCTCCCAGCCGTATGTCAGTTTCCGAGCCCGGAGCCGCTACTTCTCAATCAAGTAGCCCCTCAGTTTGCCTGAAAAGGGCTGAGTGCATCCCGCTTGCCAACAGCACTAGGCAAACCGGATGGTCACCCATCCAAGTGGTATCCCAGCCCGACAGCGCTTAACTTCGGTGATCTGACGGGAACCGGTGTTACCACTACGGCAAGGCCGTTGGCTTTTTCAGTATTACTCGCCATAATCTCATTGTCTTAGATGAAAAATCCAACAGGACATGTTATGTAGAATCTATTTCCATTATTTCTTCATACCAGATGAGTTTCGATTTCAGTTGGTAAGAGCTGACGGTAGGGTTCTGTGGCGCAGACCTCACGAAGTCATGGAAACCAGTCCCTTTGGTAGAGTCGCATTAAAGAGAGAAACACAGCTGAATGAGCAACAAGTCCAAATATACTCAACGAAAGGTGTAATGCGCCTTACAATACGTATATGCTACCATGCGTGACACCACAAACAGGAAGTGATATCACAGCGACCAGTCAAGCCTACCTATGCAGCAGAAGGTTTATTATAAATCATCATATATCAACGCCTCCTAGAACAAACAGTCCCCGATATATCTCGTCGTAACTGAAGAAGCGCTCATAAAACCTGTAGAAGTTACACTGGGGTGACAAAAGTCATGAGATGGCGGAAGTATCGCGTACGCAAGGTATAAAATAGCAGTGTATTGGAAGAGCAGTAATCACTCAGGTGATTCATGTCGAAAGGTCTTCGACGTGATTACGGCCGCACGACGGGAATTAACCGACTTTGAACACGGAGTGGTAGTTGGAGTTAGACGCATGGGACAGTCCATTTCGGAAATCGTTAGGGAATTCAATATTCCAAGATCTACAGTCTTGAGAGTCAACAGGAATACCAAATTTCAGGTATTACGTCTCACCAAGGACAACGCAGTGGCGACGGCCTTCGCTTAACGATAGTGAGCAGCGGCGTTTGCGTAGGGCCGTCGGTGCTAACAGACAAGTAACACTGCGTGTAATAACCGCAGAAATCAACGTTGGACGTACGACGAAGGTATCCGTTAGAACTGTGCTGCGAAATTTGCCATTCATGGGCTGCAGCAGCAGACGACCGTGGCGAGTGCCTTTCCTAACAGCACTACACCGCCTGCAGTGCTTCCCCTGGACTCATGATCATATCGGTTGTGCCCTAGAGACTGGAAAAACGTGGTCTGGTCAGATGAGTTTCGATTTCAGTTGGTAAGAGCTGACGGTAGGGTTCTGTGGCGCAGACCTCACGAAGTCATGGAAACCAGTTATCAACAAGGCACTGTGCAAGCTGCTGGTGGCTCCGTAATGGTGTGGCCTGTGTTTATAAGGATTGGACCGGGTCCTCTGGGCCAACTGAACTGATTACTGAATGCAAATGGCTATGTTCGGCTACTTGGAGACCATCTGTTCCCAAACTACGATGGATAATGCACCATGTCATCGGGCCATAACCGTTTGCAATTGCTATGAAAAACGTTCTTGACAATTCGTGCGAATGATTTGGCTATCCGGATCGCCCGACACGAAGCTCAAAATGGTTCAAATGGCTCTAAGCAGTATAGGACTTAACATCTAAGGTCATCAGTCCCCTAGACTCAGAACTACATAAACCTAACTAACCTAAGGACATCACAGACATCCATGCCCGAGGCAGGATTCGAACCTGCGACCGCAGCAGTCGCGTGGCTCCGGACTGAAGCGCCTAGAACCGCTCGGCCACAACGGCCGGTGACATGAAGCCTATCGAATATTTACGGGACATAATCGAGAGATCAGTTCGTACACAAAATCCTGCTCTGCCAACACTTTCGAAGTTATGGGCGGCTCAGTATTTATGCAGAGGCTTCCAATGACTTGTGAGTCCACGTTAAGTCGAGCCGCTACACTACGTCAGGCAAAAGGAGGTCCGAAACGATATTAGTGGGTACCCCATGAGTTTCGTTATCTCAGTGTCCTCACACAGTAAATTATTCTAAAACAATTTAAAAATAGTTATAGTCAACTAAAGTCAGTGGTGCATACATAAAATAAATGAGATAACCCCAAACAACATTTTTCCATAAAAAAATTAAAATCGACATTTTAAATATACACCAACTTTCTTCTGCCCTCACGGCAGACCATATCTACAAATACTGGAGAAAGAACCTCTCGATTTGTTCCATTTGTCAAAACTGGTGGAAGCGTGCAGTATTCAAATTTTGACTCTGTGGTGCAGCACACGTACAGTAAGACGATCCTTCTGTTGGGTATAGAAGTAGTCCTAACCCGACAGCTATCCATGACACGTGATCCTACCTCTCCATCACCAATAGAACCCGAGGTATGAGCCCCGGAAAAGACCCTTTTTTCCGTCGTTTTGGAACATAACAGATAGCGCATGCTGTCTCAAGCGTGCCGATATCCTGGAAAAACGGAGTGGAAGCAGGGAGGGACGGCTGCCATTAGGAAGTCCCGTTGCGGGTTTGCGGAGAGGGCTGCGACGCTGGCAGCACGGGAGACGTCACCACGCCACCGCTAGGCCGGCAGGTAGCGGCAGCGGCGGTGGCAGTGTCTGGTTTCGCGGCGGCGGCCGGGTCGCCGTTACGCGCAGCGGCCGGCCCCGCCCTGTCCGCCGCCAAGGCCAGCGCGCGGCCTTGGCTGCCGCCTTCTCTGCTCTGCTCTGCTCCTTCCCGTTGGTTCAAGGTCCCGGACCACGCCACGCCCTGGCCCACCAAACACAGGACAAACTGGATCACTCGCGACGCTACCGCCCAACTGGTGGCCGCCTCTAGCTGTCACTACAGAGTCACTGCGTCTGTGCCAGTTGACCATCCGTGTGTAAAGTACAGACTCCCTGCTTGACGACATTGTCTTTGTAATCGACAAAAAAAACTTTGTCCCAAAAATAATTTGTCGATGTTGCAATCCCTCAGTCCGACGAAGATTTGTCGATGTTCCAATCCCCTAGTCCCAATCCCTCAGTCCGACGAAGATTTGTCGATGTCCAAATCCCATATTCCAACTAAGATTTTTGTGGGGTTCCACTTGGTTGTAAGAATTTGTCGAAACTGGAAACCTCCTCCTAATATTCTTTATTACGACTCCCTCCGCTCCACTATCAGCTCGCGTGGTATATGGCTTCTAAAGCTTAGGCTGTTGAATCCCGCTCTGCCTTCAGGGGTACAGAATGAAATGTATTAATAAGTGTGGTATAGTACAGAGATCGCTTTGCCACAGCAAAACTGCCAACGCGAATCGATAACAGAGACATTAGCGAGGGCTCGCTGCAGTCCGCAATGACGTACTGGAGGAGCTCCACAAGACCACGCCTCCCCTCTCAGCACAGCAGCACCCTCACGCTGACGTCAATATACTAGCGACCTAGCTAGAGCTCTGCCCCAGTTCGTGACCTCATCTGAAGGAGTCACCATCACAGTATAGGACCAACGTTATAGTTAAAGTTCCGGATGGACTTGTTCATTTAAATATGGAGCACCATACTGCAAGAGAACAATTTTTTAGTGAGTGCATTAAGCGATGCTTTGCTAGTTCATGATAGTTGTAAAGTATCCAGTTGACCATCCATGTGTAAAGTACAGACTCCCTGCTTGACGACATTGTCTCTCTAATCGATAAAAAAAAATACTCTGTCCCAAAATTAATTTGTCGATGTTGCAATCCCTCAGTCCGACGAAGATTTGTCGATGTCCCAATCCCCTAGTCCCAATCCATCACTCCGACGAAGATTTGTCGATGTCCAAATCCCATATTCCAACAAAGATATTTGTGGCGTTCCTGTTGGTTGTAAGAATTTGATGAAACTGGAAACCTTCTCTTAATATTCTTTATTAGTTCTCCCTCTTCTCCACTATCAGCTCCCGTGATATATGGCTTCTGAGGCTTAGGCTGTTGAATGCCCGCTCTAGAGAATGAAATGTATCCATAAGGGTGGTATCGTACAGAGATCGCTTTGTCACAGGAAAACTGCCATCGCGAATCGATAACAGAGACATTAGCGAGGGTTGCAGTCCACAATGACGTACTGGAGTAGCTCCAGAAGACCACACCTCCCCTCTCAGCATAGCAGTGCCCTCACGCTGACGTCAATATACTGTCGACCTAGCAAGAGCTCTGCCCCAGTTCGTGAAGGAGTCGCCATCACAGTATAGGACCAACGTTAAAGTTCCTGATGGACTTGTTCATTTAAATATGGAGCATCATACTGCAAGAGAACAGTTTTTTAGTGAATGCGATGCTCTGCTAGTCTAAGATAGTTGTAAATTCTCCAGTACTCCTGTGGCAAATAACTGTGTCAAAGTAAATTTATTATTCATTTATGTAATAAAGTGAACTAATATTCAATGTGTTCTAGTGTTATGAGCCTCGCTGCAGAACAATCAAGGAATCCATAGCTGTGGCCGGACGAAAGTAGCTTCGCCTGGTCACAACAATAAGTAATACTACGAATCAATAACAAAAAAGTGCAGCTCATTCTCAATGAAGGACTGACGCCAAGAGCTACTGCCGAACTGACAAAGTCACAAATAGAAACATCGGGCAGTTTCGCATAAAGCACTGTTACAAAACCAGATACACTGAATTTACACAATTCTATGAAAAATCACAATTATAATATCTCAAACATGTTACCATTTGAGCATCACTCTGATGGAAAGCTTGAATAATCTTATCGAGCAGCTAGACTATGTGATAAAAAGCATCAGGACACCCCCAAAAACATACTTTATCATATTAGCTGCATTGTGCTGCCACCTACTGCCAGGTACTCCATATCAGCGACCTCAGTAGCGATTAGACATCGTGAGATAGCAGCATGGGGCGCTCCACGGAACTCATGGACTTCGAACGAGTTCACGTGATCGGTTGCCACTTGTGTCGTACGTCTGTAAGCGAGAGTTCCACACTCCTAAACATCCCTAAGTCCGCTCTTTCCGATGTGATAGTGAAGTAGAAACGTGAAGGGACACGTACAGCACAAAAGCGTACGGGCACCTCATCTGTTGACAGACAGAGACCGCCGACAGTTGAAGAGGGTCGTAACGTGTATTACGCAGACATATATCCAAACCGTCACACGGGAATTCCAAACTGCATCAGGATCCACTGAAAGTACTATGACAGTTAGCCAGGAAGTGAGAAAACTTGGATTACATGGTCGAGCGGCTGCTCACAAGCCACATATCACGCCGGTAAATTCCAAACGACGCCTCGCTTGGTGTAAGGAGCGTAAACATTGGACGATTGAACAGTGGAAAAACATTATGTGGAGTGACGAATCATGGTACATAATGTAGCGATCCGATGGCAGGGTGTGGGTATGACGAATGCCCGGTGAACGTCATCTGCCAGCGTGCGTAGTGCCAACAGTAAAATTCGGAGGCGGTGGTGTTATGATGTGGTTGTTTCTCATGTAGGAGGCTTGCACAACTTGTTGTTTTGCGTGGCACTATCACAACAGAGGCCTACATTGATGTTTTAATCACCTTCTTGGTTCCTACTATTGAATGGTGATTACACCTTTCAACACGATCGAGCACCTGTTCATAATGTATGGCCTGTGGCGGAGTGGTTACACAGCAATAACATCCCTGTAATCGACTGTCCTGCACAGAGTCCTGACCTGAATCCTATAAAACACTTTTGGGATGTTTTTGAACGCCGACTTCGTGGCAGGCCTCACCGACCGACATCGATAACTCTTCTCCGTGAAGAATGGGCTGCCATTCCCCAAGAAACCTTCCTGCAACTGATTGAACGAATGCCGGCAAGAGTGGAAGCTGTCATCAAGGCTAAGGGTGGGCCAACACCATATTGAATTCCAGCATTACCGATGGAGGGCGCCACGAACCAGGTGTCCGGATACTTTTGATCACATAGTGTAGATCGATTTGCTAATCACATCATGTCTCATGGAAACATTCACTGAATGCTATAAATCAAGGAACTATCAATATAAATAACGATAAGTTATTACGTTAAGCGTCAAACGTAGTGAAACATTGCGTCACTCGTCGAGGGCTATTTGAACGTTGTATTATTGAAGAATCATGTCTGTCAAAAACCTGGAATAGTAGTACACTGAAGCGCCAAAGAAACTGGTTTGGCATGCGTATTCAAATACAGAGATGTGTAAACACGCAGAATACGGCCCTGGGGTCGGCAACGCCTATATGACAACAAATGTCTGGCGCAGCTGTTAGATCGGTTGCTGCAGCTACAATGGCAGGTTATCAAGATTTAATGAGTTTGAACGTGGTGTTATAGTCGGCGCGCGAGCAATGGGATACAGCATCTCCGAGGTAGCGATGAAGTGGTGATTTTCCCGTACGACAATTTCACGAGTGCACCGTGAATGTAAGGAATCTAGTAAAACATCAGATCTCCAACATCGCTGCCTCCAGAAAAAGATCCTGCAAGAACGGGACCAACGACTACTGAAGAGAATCGTTCAACGTGACAGAACTGCAACCGTTCCGCAAATTGCTGCAAATGGTCAACGAAACGTCATCGATATGGGCTTTCTGAGCCGAAGACCAACTCGCTTACACTTGATAACTGCACGACACAAAGCTTTAGCCTGGGTTCGTGAACACCGAATTGAACTGTTGATGACAGGAAACATGTTGCCTGGTCGGACGAGTCTCGTTTCAAATTGTATCGAGTGGATAGGCGTGTACGGGTATGGAGACAACCTCATGAATCCATGAACCCTGCGTGTCATCAGGGGACTGTTCAAGTTGGTGGAGGCCCTGTAATGATATGGGGCGTGCGCAGTCGGAGTGATATGGGATCCCTGATAAATCTAGATACTCTTTGATAGGTGACACGTACGTAAGCATGCTGTGTGATCACCTGCATCTATTCTTATCCATTGTGCCTTACCACGCACTTGTGCAATTCCCACATGTCCAGAATTGCTACGGAGTGGCTCCAGGAACACTCTTATGAGTTTAAACACTTCCGCTGGCCACCAAACTCCCAGGACATGAACATTATTGAGCATGAAACTTCCTGGCAGATTAAAACAGTGTGCAGAACCGAGACTCGAACTCAGGACCTTTGCCTTTCGCGTGCAAGTGCTCTACCAACGCTTATGGAGCATATCTGGCATGCCTTGCAATGTGCTGTTCAGAAGAGATCTCCATCCCCTCGTACTCTTACAGGATTTATGAACAACCCTGCAGGATTCATAGTGTCAATTCCCTCCAGCACTACTTCAGTCATCAGTCGAGTCCATACCACGTCGTGTTGCGGCACTTCTGCATGCTCGAGAGGGCTCTACACGATATTAGACTGGTGTAGCAATTTCTTTGGCTCTTCACTGTAAAAAGAATTACTAGCGATTTTGGAAAACTCGATTCTGCAAGAACAATATAATAAACAGTTTATTTGAGATACAGAGTCACAGCCAGGAACTGATTGTTACAAACAGTGAAAGAGCCCGGAATATGTAATCATTCTAACACGAATGGATCCGTTTCCTCGTTGGAGAATATGTTCAGGCACACAAGTGCTGTGATGTGGCAGCCGTCACTGCGGAACGGCTTAACGTAGGGTCGCTGAGTCGTTCTTCCACTGATTTCAGCGAACCAGCACACGAGGTGAATATCGGTCAGTTCTTTATAATAAACCTATCCGTACTGGCGTGTATCACTGTAAACCTACAACGAACGCTACAGGAAAAGAAAATCCAACACAGAACCGGGCACTATTGATAACGAGAGCGAAGAGTAAATTGGGCTTTATTGTTCTCAACAGGAAGTATCAGGAATGAATGGAATAACGAGACACAAAGATTCGGTTTATTGTGCACCTATTTTCTATGTGACATTGATACAAAGATGAATGGGTGTAAGAAATAAAACGAAGTGGAGTTGTTCTATAACGAGACTTCGGAGACCTTGGGTCTCTTTTGCCAAAATACTCAGAAAATATCCCTAAATAACCTACGAAATTTTGCCGATAAAGTTCGGGCACATCCCGTGAATTAAATATGTTTATGAAAGCCCAAAGAGGACAAAACTTATTACATAAATTTACTTGTAAGTCCTTAGTTAAAGACTGTGCTTAACTCTCATATCAACATTGTTCCAAAAAATTCAATAACACAATAAAAGACAAACTATCGACCAACAGTATCTGCTCTACCTTTGCCGAAGGCAAGTCAGTGTCGCAGTTTAAATACGGTTCAGCTTATCTTCGGAGTCAGTGTGGTCGGTCATTGGATTGCAACAACGTGAGTCTCAAAATGTCAGAAACCAAGTTGGGCGTCGTACCACGGCAAACAAATGGCAATTGTCTTTTATTTATTGCCCAATAGTGCCCCATTTCCTAACTTTTATGTCTGTACGTAATCATTTTCGATATCTACTGCAGGTGACTTGTATGTTCGTGTGTTCGCGGCGAAGCTGTCCCGAAATGTGGGGATCGGCAGTGTAGGTTTTTCCGCGTGGCGCGGCCCTGACATACGTCACATGGTCACAGTACAGGAACCGCTATCAAGGTGAACAAAAAGAAGCGCGGAATTATTGGAGAACTTATTCAGTGAGAAAGACACGAGAGGACAACAGATATAAAAGATAGAGATCTGACGTTCAGGAATTACTTAACAATCCATAATTCAGTACTATGCGCAGTGTGTACACATTGTCTTCGTAGGAAGTAGTGATGGTAGCATATCAAATAATGGACTGGAGACGACGGCTCGGCTCAGATGATGGATATTGTTGAAAGTATATACGATTCAAAACAACTCTTCTGTTGCACAGGACAACAGAAAACGCTGAGCTAAATTCATGAAAGTCTATCCACAGATCACCTAGTGCTATAAAATAATCTCTTGAGGACAATGTAATACGCCTTAGGATTTTAAGGTAAACTTATTTCCTGATCAGATTTTCCCATGGAGTGGACGAGGAAGTAAGTTCGGAAGGAGGGAAAGTTGGGAATAAAAGAAGAGGTGATAATGTTGCTACGTGACAGGTATCAGCCAACAGTCTGAACGTTATCAGAGAATTGGAACCAGAAAATGGCTGAATGGAGGAAAAATTCTTTATGTGGATGTTGGACACCTATCAGTAATGGTGCGACAAGTGTTCAGAGAATTATATTTAGTGAATATGTGTAGGTTCTGTGTGCAACATAGTGACATAGTTATTCTTATTACGAGGTAAGTAAGTTAAAGTTAACAACACATGTACATCGTGGTCATATGAGCCTGACCACCAACTCAGTAGAAAAGTACGTGGGTAGGACACAACTTGTCTAAGGAATGGTGAGAGAGGATGTCTGCCTGGACGTATAGGGATTTCCTTCCTGCTCCTTCCGAATATTTAAGGAGTATTATTAAAGCACATTTATTGATTGAGAGTGAGGAAAGAGGCTGGAGAAACGTTGAAAGGCCTCTGTTGGATTCCTTTCATGTTAATTTCTTAAATCTGTTGTCATTTACGGCATACATTCCACTTCTAAATTTACTGTGGTGTTTCTGACTCTATCTGGGAGGAGACTGAGCAGTGGAACGTGTTACTTTTACACATAAACAAAAACGATCTCTCACACTACTACACTTTAAAACAGTTTATATGTAATTCATGTCACACAGTCTCATATGGAACCTACATCTGCTTTCTTTTATATAGTGTATATGATAAGATACTGTCATCCCCCTTCTCTTCTGTGTGAAAAGATGAATGAGCAAATGTATTTCTAGGTGCATGCTTGATGATAGCAGAAAAGCCTGTCTGCTAGAGAACAGTAGGACCAATGTCGGAACAGGTAGCTACGCCTTCTAAAAGCAACGAGGTTTCTATTCTTGGTATGGTCCTGTCCATTCCTTGTCATGTTGGTATAGGAAGCTGCCTCTCTGGTCAGCTCCGATTGTATCTGCAAGGCACCCTCGGTAGGGGCCCACGCCAGTCTGTCCACGACGAGCGTCTGAAGTGGTAAGATCTCCGGCTATGCACGTGTCTGCTAAGTCCATAGGACAATGGATTTCTTAAGTTCAGCCTAACTGACAATTTAAACACCTTTGTTTCAGGTTTAGATCTAAAATATGTTATCTTAAATTGCAATGCAGTTAATTCGAGTGTGAAGTTCAGAATACCTTCCAGTAGTTGCTTTGTCACTACTTTGTGAGCAAAGTGGAACCATGTGTTAATGATCCGTAACTCTAAGATCATCAGTCTTAAAGGCGAATGTGCGTGGGATTACAACATCTCGTCTTGACAATATTTTTCAATATAGCAACTTTTCTTTATGTTCAACCCACGTGGGGTGTAGTTTGTGAGACCAGTACCACGTGCTTATATAATTGTTTGCCCCATCAGGTTAATAGTATGACGATAGTAACCAGTTCGAGGTTTTTCTTTTGTAAATTGCGTTTCGATGTAATTTATTTTAATTATCAGAATTATTGTGGAGTTACACTCTTTGTGTATACCAAGTTGACCACGTGAAGTATGTGGTGTACTCATCAAAGTAGCCCTCAGCTATTCTTTTCGAGAAGATTTCACAGACAATTAGTATGAATTTAATATACCAGTGTGTGGTAATTTCGTGACGGACAGGATTGCGCTACGACTGTAACTCCTTTGGGTGAAAATTGAATCGGTTGGTTGTGGTTAATTTTTGCATATGTTTCAACGTTCTTCGTGTGTTATTTTATGAATGCAGTGTTGTATGAAGTCTCCCAATCTTGGCTCCATATTTGACATGTTCCGTAAGATTACATACTCACATTTTCACAATCCTAAATAAGGCACCAGCTTAGTAATGAATCAAGTTTAATATGCTGAAATTTTAACGCAACAATGATCAATGTTAAAATAAATGTCCAATATAAACTGTTTTATTTCTTTTTATTTGGCAGTTTGGTAAACTAGACTGGATACCTGGTGAAACAGTTGCTCAGTAATTCAAGGATAACTTCTCCAGATAGCTCACAGCTTTTAATCCGCTTTTATTATCTTGAATATAAGCACCGCTTTCAGAACAACTTAATGCATCAACTTTACAACGTTACTGAAGCTCTGCGAAAGGTCCACTGCAACAGACAAGATACATTTACACAATTAGCGTATCTTTAATGTTATGTCGATGCAATATTTATAAACTTGGTTGGTTTGGGGAAAGGGACCAAACAGTGAGGTCATCGGTCCCATCGGATTAGTCAAGGATGGCGAAGGAACTCGGCCGTGTCCTTTCTAAGGAACCATCCCGGCATTTGCGTGAAGCGATTTAGAGAAATCAGGGAAAATCTACATCAGAATTGACGGACGCCAGTTTGAATCGTCGTCCTCCCGAATGCTAGTCCAGTGTGCTAACCACTGCGCCATCTCGCTCGGTGCTATAAACTTACAGAGTTCAGGGTTGCAAGAGGTCCTCCTACGATGATCGATATTTAGTTATACATACACAGTATTCTCGTGAAGTTTACAAAAGATTTCAGTTGTTAAACGTACAAAATACTGTTTCATAACACATTGACTGCTGGCAGTTGTAGTTGCTAGCAGATAACTGTTACGAGCCAACAAGCTCTGTATTTTGAAATGTGTTCCTGCATTGCTTGTTGAGTTCAGTAAAATTTTATAGAAGAATCTTGAACTCATAGAGTATGTGAACTGGGTGGAAAGCACAAAGACAAAGAAAAATTTATCCTAACCATTAGGGAAAATAATTCGCTGATATGCAGTACTGAATTAATAACACTAACAGCACATTAATGAAAACAGGACAAGGGCGCGAAACACTGTGTAGAAGGATAATCGGTGTATATCTGACAGTTACCACAATCACACCCTCAACAGATAGGGTAAGTCAGTAACATAGCTTTCAGAGTAAAATGGATCACAAAGTTCGCAATGAAACTAAAGTGATTAAATACGTAATATCTGAAAGATTTGAAGAAAACTGTCTGTTGCACGAAACAGGAGATAGTATGAACGTCAAGCAGCGACATTTAGATTCTTTTACAACGGTGAAATGTGTTCCGACTTCATGTTATTATGAAACGGATTATTAACAACTACTGTGGTTCTGCCAATTACCATCACTTACCACAATTTACTAATTGTGAGATTGTACAGTAATTTTTTGATGGTAATTACTCGTAAATTCAGGCGTGTTATCGTCACTACACCGACTGAGTAGATCCTGAATTAGTGGCTAATAGTGAATGGTTTTAACTCCAGAACATAAAATAAATTATCATATATTCCACAATACGAACTAGTAGACGACATTCGTCTATTTGGCGTTAGCTGTAAGAAATCCTTACATGTTGTAACGTTACGTGTATGTAGGCGAGTTCTTCAGCCACCTAGAATTAGTATGAGGTAAGTCTGATTTGTTTGTACAGGTGAACGCTAGTGGGTAGCTTCAGGGTCCAGGGTCGGCCTGGCCGAGTGACCGATACCGGTCAGCCCGGTGCAAAGGCGAGCAGCTCTTGGCCGGAAGTGGGCAAAACCCAGAGCAGGAAATTTGGATGGCAGTTGCTCGCATGTTGTGTGCAGTATATGCACTAGAAATGGTGGAGTTTAAGGTAGCCTGAAATACGGCTACTTACAACTATTATAAATTCAATAGTAAATCTCAGTTAGGCCTACATAATAAAGCAAATCTGAAAACAGCTGCGGTCTAGGAAAAATGAGGTCTATCCAATGGAACGATCATATTGTCACTATCTTAGAAACTACGGAAGTTAATATCTTAGAGAAACTCACTATTTTCACAATTACCTCTATGATTAAAGAATTTTTAAACACCTCACGCGGGTTCAACAAACAATGTCTCAAATGATACCATTGCACTATACCCATCATCCCTGGAAGCTACATATTTGTATCTAATTTATTTATTGACTTATTACGTATTTATATCCTTTTCATTATATCCTTTTAATACAACAACACAGCAACCCATTGGAGCATCAGTGTGTCACACCTTCTAATTCTTGTGTAGTTATATAAGGAATATATTACTATCTTAGCCGGTAACTTTATCTAAATGTTGATTACAACTGATATTAAAAACTGCGGTAATTTAAAAGTAGTCAGTCACACGTGTTAGCTGACACCAGCGTTGAAGAGTAGCAAAAAACACTTCTAACAAGCAGAAATAAATAATTGTTTCCACAACAGTTAACAATATTTGGTTGTACTTTTATGTGAGCGCAGATGAACAGGAATGCTAGCTTATATATTTATGAACAAACTCTTATCTATATTTATCTTAAATGGTTTGACATGACAGAATGTTTATAACATTTCCTTATTAATTATTATTATAATATATAACTTTAGTGTAGAAAATAGTCGAGTTAAGCCATGTCGCTAGAACATAACAACAGTGTATTCCTGATGAGTATTCCCTTCAGCCAGTGAGAGTTAGAGATTGCCACAACACCACTTAAATCAAGTGGAAGCAGACACTTTTTGAGAGTTGTACTCAAGGGAGTGATTTAGTTCACTGATTCATTAGATCAGAAGAAGGCAAACCTACCTGAAGTAATGTGTGATATTCGGTCATGTAGCTGACTGATTCTGGGCGGTAAACGGCCACTAGAAAGCTTTAAAATTTGGAGGGACTTTAGCTTTCATATGGTCTGAATGAACTCCAATTCTAAACTTAAACTTCTCCACTTACATTACAGAATTGAGCCTAGACAGAATACGAGTGTCTACATTTTATCTCTCATGGTCTGATGGATAAACTCTCAAGTCAATTATAATAATTATTATATAATTATTATGAGTTGCCGAATATTTTGTGTACTGTAATCACAAAATGGGCTTAGTGTCTTACACGTCTTGGATGATTATTTAAGATGGGGATTCTGCTCCCATTCTTCCTACTCACTTAACGCAGTTTCTTTGCATTTTAATAAGGTTGTCTTTCTGTCTGTATTATAACAGATAACTGTAGGATCACTTTCCGTTTATTTGAGGTTGTTATCTTGCATAAGCATTACTCGACATAATTCTCTAGTGGTAACTATATCTATTTCGGATGTTATAATAGAACACTTTATTTACAGCGACTCTGCTCCTTAGCATGAAAGCATATGTGTACAGCTTGACGCTATGACTTCATTGAGTCATTTTTTCTAAGCCCTAGATTACTGAACCATCATAAAATATACGATTCCTGCCAAACTATCACTGTCAGTACAGGTTGTACGACAGGACATATTTACTTATTTTGTGTGTGACAGACCATTGGAAATATAATAATTGTAGTTAACTAATGCATTAATTATAAATTATGACTTTCTTTGAATAAAATATGGAATGGTGAAATTTCCATTTGCTTAGGAACATGTATAACCCAGTCACCTAAGATGAAAGTGACTGCAGGTAAACTTGGAATTGCGGTTTTCCCGTCTGACATTTGACTCTAATCCCTTTAGAATTACCCAGCACTTCACAATATTCTGTGATCCTATTGGATTATAGGCCGTTTGTGTGGAGACTCTGAGTGTAAGACTTTGCAGCAATTGAGTGCTTGAGAATCGTAGCAGACGTTGGTTGCGGGGAAGTTGGAACTGCAAGACAGAACAAGAAGCTATGAAGAGGCGAGCTGAGTTCCATTCTGCAAGAGTCAATGGCACTGATTTCGACGGTGATGTGAGCGGCAGTGGTGACCACAGCAACATGGACCACCGGTGGCGACGTCAAGTTTATCTGCATCAGCAATGGCAGCATCTACACTTGTCGCCAGTAAAAGCCAGCATGCCTCATAAGTTAAGTGTATGCGCCAGCAGAGTGAAAATGCATGAATACACTGGGTTCCGTCAGTGCTGAAGCTTACAATGCTTAAGCAATCGCCCATGCTATTGACCAATTAGTCCTATATCTGAAAGTGAGTGTTGATAGGGACAATATTAATGGGGTAAATAGTCCAAAATTGAGAGGAGACGTAAGTTTACAGACGATTCATTGTCACAAATTATGCACATTTTTCTAGAACTACAATCTAACACAGATGCATTGGGTACAGAGCTAGGTTCAGTAAAGCAGAAACAGGTATAAAAATTGAGAATTTAGAGACAAAAATTGAGAATCTAGAGACAAAAATTGAAAATGTAGAGACAAATACAGAAAGTGTAAAAGCCGAGGTGGAAAAAATTAAATCAGATATGAAGGGATGATTGACACAAAATCAGAGGTTATAAGGGCAGGTGTGGGAAACATTCCTGAGGATGTTGGACTTGTTAACATCAGAGTCGATACAGTGGAAAACATTTTGAGAACAAACTAGTAAGGATACAGAACCAGCTGGGCGGCGATATATAGAATTGTATGCAGAGGCAAAATGCGATTGAAGAAGTGACTACTAAAGTTGTTGACAGTTTGTCAGTTGAACTGGTAGAGTGTGAAAAAATGGTGATGAAAAATAGACTACTATTGGAAGTGGGGATTAATAACGAAGTTTCGCTACAGGAGCAGCAGATTAAAGACATACAGTCAGAAATAAATTCTTTAGCAGCTAATTAGGCTACTACCATTACGGAGATTCCATGAGATTATTCAGGAACGACAGAGTGTTCTGGAAATGATGGAAAATACAATTGGTGTTACTGCTGCATGTAGACATGGTTTTGTGCAAGGAATGTCGAACGAAGCTAAAATTAAGATTGCGAAAAGGCAACTTGAGGGTAGCACACAATAATGGGTAAATTTAATGTGTGCATTATTTATTATCTATGAGAGCTGTTCCCTGAACAAGTTCTGGAGTGAAGCAAAGCAAACGAGACTTCAGATTGACTTGCTAAATGGACAAAATTTCAGATAGAGAAGGTGGTCGATGTGGGATTTTTGTGTGCGTGAACTGGATAAGATGATGCATATAAAATGTATAATGGGACTGGAATTTTTAGAATGGGGTCATGTCCGGAGTCTGACAAATTGCATTGATATTTGTATTTCATTGAAAAGCTAGAAAAGGTATTGAAATTCAAACCACATAATGTGAACAATAGACGGGGAAATAGGAGTCAGAACAGAAACTGTAATAACACTGTGCAACAATGAAAATGTAAATAGAATGAAAATAGCCAATTCCTATCAATTCTAATGTGCTGATTGCGAATATCACAAAGACAATTCAAAATTAGCTCTATTTTTCATTTTACACATTTTTGTTATGGTGAGATAATTATGTACAGATTTTTATGTTAACTTTAAAATCAAATATTATAATGGTTTATCATAGTCATAATAAGTAGTAAAAATTGATTATACACTCCTGGAAATGGAAAAAAGAACACATTGACACCGGTGTGTCAGACCCACCATACTTGCTCCGGACACTGCGAGAGGGCTGTACAAGCAATGATCACACGCACGGCACAGCGGACACACCAGGAACCGCGGTGTTGGCCGTCGAATGGCGCTAGCTGCGCAGCATTTGTGCACCGCCGCCGTCAGTGTCAGCCAGTTTGCCGTGGCATACGGAGCTCCATCGCAGTCTTTAACACTGGTAGCATGCCGCGACAGCGTGGACGTGAACCGTATGTGCAGTTGACGGACTTTGAGCGAGGGCGTATAGTGGGCATGCGGGAGGCCGGGTGGACGTACCGCCGAATTGCTCAACACGTGGGGCGTGAGGTCTCCACAGTACATCGATGTTGTCGCCAGTGGTCGGCGGAAGGTGCACGTGCCCGTCGACCTGGGACCGGACCGCAGCGACGCACGGATGCACGCCAAGACCGTAGGATCCTACGCAGTGCCGTAGGGGACCGCACCGCCACTTCCCAGCAAATTAGGGACACTGTTGCTCCTGGGGTATCGGCGAGGACCATTCGCAACCGTCTCCATGAAGCTGGGCTACGGTCCCGCACACCGTTAGGCCGTCTTCCGCTCACGCCCCAACAACGTGCAGCCCGCCTCCAGTGCTGTCGCGACAGGCGTGAATGGAGGGACGAATGGAGACGTGTCGTCTTCAGTGATGAGGGTCGCTTCTGCCTTGGTGCCAATGATGGTCGTATGCGTGTTTGGCGCCGTGCAGGTGAGCGCCACAATCAGGACTGCATACGACCGAGGCACACAGGGCCAACACCCGGCATCATGGTGTGGCGAGCGATCTCCTACACTGGCCGTACACCACTGGTGATCGTCGAGGGGACACTGAATAGTGCACGGTACATCCAAACCGTCATCGAACCCATCGTTCTACCATTCCTAGACCGGCAAGGGAACTTGCTGTTCCAACAGGACAATGCACGTCCGCATGTATCCCGTGCCACCCAACGTGCTCTAGAAGGTGTAAGTCAACTACCCTGGCCAGCAAGATCTCAGGATCTGTCCCCCATTGAGCATGTTTGGGACTGGATAAAGCGTCGTCTCACGCGGTCTGCACGTCCAGCACGAACGCTGGTCCAACTGAGGCGCCAGGTGGAAATGGTATGGGAAGCCGTTCCACAGGACTACATCCAGCATCTCTACGATCGTCTCCATGGGAGAATAGCAGCCTGCATTGCTGCGAAAGGTGGATATACACTGTACTAGTGCCGACATTGTGCATGCTCTGTTGCCTGTGTCTATGTGCCTGTGGTTCTGTCAGTGTGATCATGTGATGTATCTGACCCCAGGAATGTGTCAATAAAGTGTCCCCTTCCTGGGACAATGAATTCACGGTGTTCTTATTTCAATTTCCAGGAGTGTATTACTGTCCCTGGTCTTATTTGTGTGCGATATTTTGGATATAGACTTTTGATAGCAATTTTAGTGATCTTTTTGTCTCCACCCTCTTCAACTTCAGTACCTTTATTAATGCATTTAATAATTTTTGCAGTTTTGTCTCCAGATTAACTACCAATTGTTCAAGTTGACTGCTACTGAAGTGAACAAAAATGTCACGAGTTTGTGTTCACAGTGTTGACACAGTTTGTTATGTGTGTGGCGAAGAGAAGTTTGCTTCACAAAAACAGCAAATAGCTCCATTGATTAAAAAAGATTACAGTTGTTATTTTGGTTGCAAAATAGGTGATCAGGATAAACCTTGTGCTTCACATGTGATCTGCAACGCTTGTGCCAGCAACCTCACAAACTGGATGCATGGGAAAGGACGTTCAGTGCCCTTCGCAGTGCCCATGATCTGGCGTGAGCCAACTAAACATGTCAGTGACTGCTACTTTTGTATGGTTCCTCCTGTCAAGAAGGGAATATCTAAGAAGAAGAAGCTGACAGTGATCTATCCTAACATTCCACCTGCCATACGTCCAGTTCTACATGGGGAAGGACTGCCAATACCTGAACCACCGACAGAGTACACGATTTCTTCTGATGGGGATTCTGAATGTCCTGAACGATATACACCACAAGATCGATAATTTCTTCCAAATATGTCATCAATTGATGATCCACAAAAATTGTCTCATAGTGAGTTAAGTGATCTCATTAGAGATTTGGAACTCTCTAAAGGTGAAGCTGAGATTTTAGCATCAAGATTGCAGCTTCGCAATTTTCTGGAAAGCAATGTAAATGTTTCATTCTACTGAAGAAGAGCAACGATTATTTCCTTTTTTTTTAACATGCAAGATAGTCTTGCGACATGTGTAGACATAAATGGTCTAATGAAGGCTCTCAAAATTAATTACAACCCTGATAAGTGGAGACTCTTTATTGATTCGTCAAAGTTGAGCTTAAAAGCAGTGCTTTGACATATTGGTAATAAACTTCCTTCTATTCCAGTTGAGCATAGTGCGCATATGAAAGAGACATACGAAAACATGAAAATTTTACTGGAATCCATCAAGCATAATGACTCGCAGTGGCAGATTTGTGGTGACTTGAAAGTGGTTGCAGTGCTATTAGCTATGCAGTTAGGATACACTAAACATTGCTGCTTTCTCTGTGAATGGGATAGCTTAGCTCGTGCATCTCATTACAGTGAAAATGAATGATCCACCAGGAAATCTCTTCAACCAGGTATAAAGAACATTAAGAGTGAACCTCTAGTAAACCCTAAAAAGATTCTGCTCCAGCCCTTGCACATCAAGTTGGGTCTCATGAAAAACATTGTTAAGGGAATGAACAAAAATGGTGACGCATTTAAGTACTTAAGGCAAAAATTCCCTTACTTAAGCGATGTCAAAGTAAAGGAGGGTATCTTTGTAGGCCCACAGATTCGAGAGCTTTTTGGAGACCATGCTTTTGATGGAACCATACAAGGTGATGAGAAGCATGCGTGGGAATGTTTAAGACAATCTGTTTACAGTTGTTAGGGAACAACCGAGCAATAAATTACCAGGAGATTGTAGATAACATGTTGTCATCTTATGAAAAACATGATTGCAACAAGTCATTGAAAATTCATTTCTTACATAGTCATCTTGACGTCTTCCCCAACGGTTGTGGTGCACTAAGTGATGAACATGGGGAGCGATTTCATCAAGATATTGCCATAGTTGAGAAGAGGTATGCCGGAAAGTGGAACCCTACCATTTTAGCTTAGTACCGGTGGACTGTCGTAAGGGATGTTCCCGACTATGTGTATAAACGTCAAGCCAATGTATGTAATTGTATATATTGTACATATGGACATTTAACATTTGTAATTCTTTATATACGTTTGTGACCAGTTCGTTTATATATTTTCTTTTGTGCTGTACATAGTTCTGGTACAAAGTACACTTACAAAGCATTTTCATTCATGTAATATTATCTTCATTTTTTTTTAATATTTTACATTTGTACTTCCAGAATGGCACTGAAATTTATCAATGCATAACACCTAACATAAGTAATTATTCACTTGAAATTTGTTGTGCTGAATCTTGGAACATGAATGCATATTTAGTTAGTGAGTTATTTATACGAAAATTTAGATTATTTTTTTTAAATACTAGAGCTAAGTATTTATGAAGATGACGATTTGTATCATTTTATACTGAAATAAACATAACTAACTCAAAATCATGCAATTTACACGCTTCCACTTCAAAGTTGCTGTTCAGTGTAATCAACAAAATAATTATCATGAGTAAATTAAAATAATAATCGCTGCAATAATAATCTTCAAAGGGAAAATGAAAATGGAAATCTTAACAATGGGAGTCAAAACAGGGAACGAAGATCTGAAGGGCAGGAACCTCACGAACTACAACAATATAACGAGAGGACGGAAAACTAGAGCTTGCCACATCTCAGGTCCGGAGGTAACACAATAAACTGGCTTTGAAAAGGACACGCTATTTGGAAAAATTATGTGGTTGTCAAAAATTCGGCAAAGAAGCCACAAATGTTGGAAATGGAGATAGTAGGAAATAAGAATAAAATGGGAAATAATTTTAAGTAGCCCAAGAAATATTGTAGAATGTATTGAAAAATTGGTCAATGATGATATGAGACTGAAAAATTTATTTTGTGGAAGGGAAATGAAAGATGGATTTAATGTATGTCAGAAGAGTGACTCTGGTGGATCTGAATTTTGTGGAACTAGAAGGTGTTATGAATTCCGATGAATTACTGAAAGATAGGTGAAAGTGAAATAGATGTTTTTGTATCAGTGGAAGTGGGTGAAGATATTTGTGAAGGTGATGTAGCAGTAGACTCGTCAACTGGTGATGAATTTTACTGTGTATCGGCGGAAGCAGTTGATATACTATTAAAGGGAGGTAAAGGTGACGTTTTAGATGCTGAAGTTGCGAAAGCTGAAACTATTGCCTGAGATATCTCGGAGGAAGGAACCTGTGCACTTCTTTCTGATGATGGAAGTGAACTGATGGCTCTTCATGAAAACATGAATTGTAGTGGATGAATGTGAGAATAATGTTTTGGACTGTATGTTAAAATCTGAAGTGACTGAGGAAACTGAGAGGAGATAAAATGTTACGAAGACAGGTAAATCTGAATCTGATGGAATTCAAGTGTGCTGTGAATACTCATGTGGTGCGATGCAGTAGTGGGTTTCTTTGTTGTATTGGTAGAGGTTGATGGAAATGTATCGACGAATGTAAATGAAGTTTTACGTAATGAAGCTTATGATCGGATGGAGATATTTTTAATGAAGCTGCAGTGATTCGTTGGAAATAAGTGAGGTTTTGTTTAAGGAAAATAAAGTTTTAAGTTGTGTGATTAACTGTGAGTAGGTTCCAGCTATTAATATCGTTACTTCAGAGGAAGAGAACAGTATATTTGATCCTAAAGAGGACGATGAAACGTCGGATTTTAAGGGTAACAAATGCTACAAATGATTAAGAGGTAGGTCGGAAAAATATAAAAATATGTAAGGGGGAAAATGTTGGTTTAAGAGACAATGTTAGTACGGAATGGTGTGGCAAGGAAGAAAGTGACTATTCAATTAGTGATTGGAGCTATTTAAGTCGTTACTACTTCACTGGTGGGTATGGGAGCAATATGAAGTAACAAGAGAACTTGGAAGGAGAAAAGATGAAATTAGGGTGAAGAAAGTGTTTAATTAATTAATTGATGATGATAATGAGACTGAGGGTCGGTCTTATGTACCATAAATATGAAGAAAAGAGGTAGGGCTATTAAAACTCTCTTTTGAGAGAGTAGTGTTTAGAGAGAGAAGAAATAATAAATGTGAAGCATGTAATAGAAATCAAGATGAATAATGAAAAAATAAGTTAGCTTTTTGATTCCTGAAATAATGTGTCGGCCGTTTTGGAGCAATTTGTAAGCAGAAATCGAAATAGAAAATTATTGATTTTTCCAGTCAATAGCGCTAAGAGTAAGAGTGCCGATGTGGGCCAAGTAGACCTATAAAACATTGTATGAGTAGTTGTTATTGTTTTAATATGAGATGTTTTATAATAACTTGTTTGTTTAAAGGTGTCGTACTGGGTACAGACTTTCTGCATAAATACAAAAAGTCTTTGAAATGTGTAGAAAAACATCTTGAAGTTGAAGTAGAAAGTAAGAGAAGAAAAGCGAAATTCAAAAGCCATTTAGTTGGAGACCAACGAATTGTTTTGTAGTCATTATGGAAGGTTGAGAGAATTGTAATTCAATGTATGGCTGAATAAAAGAAACAACCAAATTGGTTGGAAATATTTCTAACGCGGAAATGGAGGAATTGTGTAATTTATTGAGTCGGCATGAGGATTTTTTCCAGAGAGGCCCGATGGGGTGGTAGATTTTGAACATTCAAGTAAGGTGAGGCCATACGAGCCTACCAGACCGAAACCATATTCGATTTCTATTGCTGACTGGGAGGCTGTGCAGGATAGATGAAAGCAAATGTTAGGTTGGGATACTGTGGAACAATGCAGGAGTGATTATTGGAACCCGAATGTGATTGTTATAAAGAGGAAGAACTTGGTTACAGTAGCATTAGAAGCTCGCATGTTGAATATGGTAATAGTGAAAGAGTTAGATCAGCCGTGGAAGAACTCTTAGAGAATTTTGGCAATATAAAACGATGTCGAGTGCTGATTTTATCTCTTATTTTTGGCGAATTACTTTGGCTGAAAGGAGCAGGCTATAAACTGCTTTCTTATTCGAAGGACGAAGTTATCGTTTCAGAGTGGCACCAATCGAATTAACCACATCTGTTAAGGTTTTGTTGAGATCGATGTGTCACGTTTTGGGAGACCGATTAATGAGCAGACTTGTTGTTTATGTGGAAGATACCTTAACTGCTATGGAATCTGGACGTCAGCATTGCACTTTCCAAATGAAAATTTGTTAGAGCAAAATTTCCGAAGATATTTTGCGAAGCAGTGGGAAGCTTAAAGCAGTTCTAGAGTGCAAGAAATCAACCATAAAAAATTCCTGGGTAGTGGACGAATGAATAATCCAAAATTGTGTAAGTTATTAAAGAAGACTGCGATGCGGACGTCTAGCGATGGGTCTGAGAGGGAATTCATAGCCCTAAAAGATGACTTATGTAGTAGTAAGATGTCATACTACCCCAACATGTCTAGCTAATAACAGTTGACATTAGGCTTCGAATGTGAGGTTTTTCAGGAAAAGTTGGTGGGAGGAGAAATAGAATTTTGCCAGCCGTATGTCAAGTAAACATGAGGGCGTCTACAGTATTTCTGAAAAAGAACTTTTCGCTGTTATGTACAAATTCAAAGATTTCCGTCTGTATCTGATCACTTTGTGACTGTGCTATCCGATCGTAAGACCATTACTAGGCAACTCTCCAATCCGACATGTCGAAACCTACCGTGAAATGTTTTTACAATAAGAATATCAATTAGCTGCTAAGAGGCAATATAAATATTTAAAAAATGTTGATATTTGCCAAATTCGTAGATCATCACAAGACTGGAGAAATGTACACCCCTGCAATAGCTGTAGGAGCCATTGCATGCGCAACACAGTGGGCGCATATCCTTGGTTGTTGGTACGTCGGTAAACCGATAACACGGCACTGAGCATCGTGGTTTAAAAAGCGAATTACTGTTTTCGTTGTTAGTTACTCTGACACAATTGTTACTGTTCACTGAAATTTGCAGCTCATTTCAATGTTCATAATAATTAGCAGTTGCATTTGCAGTATCGCTATGTATTAACAATGGAGATAAAACTTTTAATTTTCTTTGTGATTTATTGTTACATTTTGCTAATAGCTCTTGTCCTTGTGCAGGTTCCATAGTTTCACAGTAATGTGGGATCCAGTTAGTGTTTTCAACTTTGCAAAGATGAATTATGAAGAATGTGCTATGCAATCGAAATAACTTACTTCTCCAGAAGACCGTGTGTTATTCATTAATTACAGTAATTTCTTGGACATTGTTTCCAGTGATGTAGATATTTCGTTAGAAATTTTGGAAACATTACAGGATACAGGAAATAACACTGACGATACCTTGAATTGTGGTTCGAACGATGATCGTTGTGTTAATTAAAGCCCAGAGGAAAAACAGAGTTCTTTTAGGGTCCAAAGGAAACACGTTCAGTAATAGTTTTCAGTGAGAATGGAAAGGCTGTAAATCTATTGGTTAAACGAAGGAGGGAGAAAACGCTTAACTGTAAGCAGTGTGCAAAACCCGGTTTCGTTTTGTAAAATCTAAACATGAATTGTATAAATGGAAGAAATATTTACACAAAGTACGAAATATACGGTAGAATGAAACTCGCAAAAGATCAGATATACTACAATGGGGGCTTCGAATTGCGAATAAAATGAACATTTCTGATTTACAGTCTTCTTTGGCCGGGTTAAACATGTCCAGGGAATTACACGAAAAGAAAGTCGCAAAATTACGAAGTTTACCTTAAGTAAACGCATGGAGGTGATGTGTATGAAGCCAATGTGTATGAAGCCATGTGTATGAAGATAAACAGGCAGGTTTTGTACATACGTTTATCACTTCGAACGAAAAAAAAAAGAATCTCTTACGCAATCGATGAGCGCTATGACTTAGTCATATACAAGAATGCCAATGACAAGTATGAGTGAATTACTGTTTCCACAGATTTATCACTGGCTTCAAGAACATCAACGCAAATTAGGACCAAAAATTAATAAAAAAGGAGTGTTTACTTCCAAAAGTCTTGTAATCGACGTAGCTTCAAAAGTCTTGTACCTGACGTAGTAAAATCCGGAAAAACGAAGGAGAATAATGTTCAATTTTACATTCGAAACGTCTTCTTACGATTTGCAGAAACTAATGCATTGTTTTTGTTGGACTCTTGGCCTGTAATTAGGAGGTCGACGAAATATATATAATTCGCATTTCACCCGGAACTAATAATGTGATTCAGCCTGTCGATCAAAAAATTTTTCAACTGTACAAAGCATTTTTCAGAAAACTGTTCGACAGTATAATTTCCGACAGCTCTTTATCATTTCAGGTTTATCTGCGGAATAGTGTTGTTAAACCTCAGCCATTTCTACATTGTCTGTTTGCTTCACCATATGTTACGAATCCCCCCATGAACCATAGATTGTCAATACTTAGCGCGTGTGGTCAAAACATTAAAGCCTCTAACAATACATTTGTCGCGTTTATGAAATAAAGTGAAATAAAAAACATCTTGAACTATGGGTCCTTGGCTCGCCTCAAGATCGTCCAGGGTGAACTTAATCGACAGTGAAGGGACGTGCGGATGAAATATACTCTGAGATACTATGCAGTAGTTTATCTGATAATGGAGGTGGTTGTGGGAGAGAAAATTTGCAGTGTGCGTTAAAGATTGCCGTTTTAGTAGACTCTGAAGAAACTTCTTAACATAAATGTATGCTGCACAGGGACTCGAACCCAGACAATAACCTTCGCCGGCAATACCCTTTCTGGCTGTTTATTCCGTGAATGACCACGATGGAAGCATAATGTGGTGTGGAAGATTCATTCCCTTACACGTAGCTGGCAACGTTAGATACGCAATGAAATTAAAGGAGATAATCGTATGGCATTACTGGCAGGGTGACTCAGTGTGGCTTTGTTCGGCCGACTGATGCAAGATTATCTATTTGACGCCACTTCGGCGACTATTATCCCGCGAAAATGAAGAGATTAGATGCGCAGAAATGAAGAGATTAGTCGTGTCTTTGAAGTATAAAAGCGTCTTAATGAGAAAACTCAGCGGATTTCCCATAGAAGTTGTGGCCACGCGAATGCATCAAACATCAAGCGAGCAACATTTCATCAGTTGAGTACTGCAAGCTGTTCATTCTGCCACTGATAAGTTACATTAACCTTAACGATAAACTGTGGAAACAACAGCTATATGTTACTACCAAAGTTTTAATCGTTACCCCGAAAGGCGTGCTAAATAAGAGTATAGCAATAAAAAAGATAACCGTGAAATATAGCCTAACATTTTTATTATGTTTTCAGAAACTAACAAACTAACAAAAAGAATAGAAGGAAACACTGATGTTCTGTGAAGGTTACTCTTTACAGCACAGAGTTTAGCTCCTTTCGGAAGGCATTCGTCGTATGACTTTTGAATAACTTTTATCGTATGGCTTCCAGATCATAAATGATACACAGAAGTTAGTAAACTTTTAGGTGCCGCTTACCGAAATGAAGATCGTCTGGCACTGATGGCCGTGAGTCTCCCACCCGAGGAAGGTCGGCAGCCGAGGTACAAGCCTTTTCAGTTGACATCACATTGGCCGACTTGTATCTCAATGAAGATGAGGACAATAGGACACCCAGTCCGTGAGCGGAGAAAATATCCAACCCAGCCGGGATTCGAACCCAGG
This sequence comes from Schistocerca americana, assembly GCF_021461395.2. NCBI lineage: Eukaryota > Metazoa > Arthropoda > Insecta > Orthoptera > Acrididae > Schistocerca > Schistocerca americana. Next base: position 523,750,347 of record NC_060121.1, on the reverse strand, counting down.
CCCGCTGCATGGCAGTCAGAAGCGCTGACCACTGGCATAATGCATAATCTGCTACAGCGAAAAATGATTCAGCAACACTAGATTTGATGCCAAATGAAGTCACTGGTTTTACTATAGAGGGGAACCACTTTAAGGTAAGAGACTGCACGAACGGTGGAAATATTTAGAGAATTCCTCCAAAGCAAGGGTACAGTTTTAAGGGAAACTTACGTATTATTTAAGCTGTAGACCTGTTGTAAATTATCTGTCAGGGAAAAACAAGACTTTGGATAACTCATGTCAAATGTGTTCCAAATATGGAGAGCTATGGGGCGGGGATATACAGGGTGGCCAGAAAGAATCTGAAAAGCTTGTAAGGTTCTTGCAAGGTAGGTTCTGCTCAGAAATAACTAATAACGGAAAAATTTAATACGTTGTATCATTTCCGATTCAATTAGCATTGAGGTTAGACAATCAGGTTCTTGCGTCCGCAAGCCCACCAGAGACGGGGTCGCTAAACTTGTTCTTCGTTTGATTTTCTAAATCCGGACAAGAGAGCTATACAAGAATTGGAAACGGGGCGGCTGTAAGGATCGCGCCTGGGTTAAAGGTTGAGCAGTCTTGTTCGCTATCATCTATACTATAGAAATGGAAATGAGCTTTTGGCGTCATTGGCCGGAAGGCCCGGTACGGGGCAGGTCCGGCCGCCTTATTACAGGTCTTATTACATTCAACGCCACATTGGGCGTCCTGCGGGTCGAATGGGAATGAAATGATGATGAAGACAGCACAACAACCAGTCTCTGAGCGGAGAAAATCCCCGACCCTGCCGGGAATCGAACCCGGACCCGTAGGACGGCAACCATCACGCTGACCACTGAGCTATTGGGGCGGACATCTACACTATGAGAACAAGTGACGTTAATTGCACCTCGCGAGTGACTTGAATTTGCGAGCATAACGACCCCATTGGCTAACTTCAATACTGATCAACTCGGAAACTCCACAACGTATCGAATTTTTTTCTTAACAATTGTTCCTCAGCACAATCTACCTTGCAACACCCTCACAAGATTTTCAAACTGTTTCTGACCACCCTGTGTAGTGGGTGCAGTGTCGGATCCGTGCTTGGGTTCTGGTGCGAAGTGGCTCACAGTTTGTTACAGTTTTTGCTATTACCCGCATCTAATTTGACGCAATCCCCACTTCAGTGCGTCACAGATTCGTCCTATGGTAATGATAATAACATTAATAATCACAGTAAAGTGCATAACATGTTTAAATATAATAATAATTATTATTCGTTCACGTCATTGCTAGGAACATGTCTGTAGCATAACTTAGAAGAAATTGGAATTCAGAGAATTACAGCATTTAGAAAATTTGCGATTGATATGTGTTATGCAACTGATTTAAAAAACACAACAGCGACAAACTCAAGCAACTGTGAAGACATGAAAATTTACGAAATATGAAGTCTAAGTGTGATCACCATGTTCATTATTTTACTTAGCCCTACAATTACTAACACGAGTGTGAGACTATGGTTAAGCGAGCTACTGTTTAAGTGACTGAAATGGTCTTTCTTTAAGTCATTGCTCCTACGTTCGGCAAGTCAGTCTTGCTATTTTTCTGTCTTAGCTTAGCCAACTCCCTGTGGTTTGTAGTTCAGCATGTATGTTCTAGAAACGTGTCTGGTATGTTGTTGGAACAAATGTGATCTGCCTGTGAATTGGCACCTTTAACTAATTGGACTGCTCTGCAGCAGGTCATGTCGCAAGCTCATCCACGAGGACAAGCTGTTAGGTAAGAAAATAGAAACCATCCTATGTTAAACACACATTTTCGGATCAAAAGTATCCGAACAGCACTATGTGACAGGGAACTGACCACTACGTGCCACGAGAGGCGGAACCGCCAGTGTGAAAGGAGGCGGGCGGTATTTTGTTGTCAGCAGAGAAGCAGTAAACAGTACAATGGTTCCGTCAATAGAGCTCAGTGACTTCCAACGTGGACTACCCAAATGTTCAAATGGCTCTGAGCACTATGGGACTCAACATCTGAGGTCATCTGTCTCCTAGACTTCGAACTACTTAAACCTGACTAACCTAAGGACATCACACACATCCATGCCCGAGGCAGGATTCGAACCTGCGACTGTAGCGGTCGCACGGTTCCAAACTAAAGCGCCTAGACCCGCTCGGCCACACCGGTCGGCGTGCACTACCCACTGGGTTTCACCGGAATAACAAATCCATCAGGAACATTTCAATCCTTCTACATTAGTCAGACTGTTGGTGATGTGACTGTGAAGTAAGAAAGTGAAGGAACAACCACAACTAAACGGAGATCAAGTAGATCTCATGTACTGACGGACATGAACCGTCGAGGATAGCGGACGGTGGTTGCAGAAACCACTCGCGGGTTACTAAGTGCTACCGACAGTGAAAGCTAGCACAATGTGCGTAGGAGTTAAAGAGAATGGGGAACGTACAGTAGTCGAACTCCTACTCATAAGCCACTCACTTCTGGAGTCAGTGCTCAGCGACGCATGAGTTGGTGTAAGGAGGGACGCCGCTGGGAAGTACATTAATGAAGGCGAATGATTTGGATTGATGACTCGTCCTATACGCTGTGGCAATCCGCTGGAAGGGTTTCAGTTTGGTAGATATCCTGAAAACGTTACCTACAATCATATTCAGTGCCGACAGTGAAGTACAGAGGAGGTAACGTTACGGTACGGTACGAGGATATTTTTTGGGTCAGGGTATGGTCACCTTATTGCGCTCAAGATAGTGCTAAATGAGCAAGGATTCCGACATATTTTACAGTGTTGTATACTGCATCAGTAGAGGGACAGGTCGGAGATGATGATTGTATCAGCATGGGAATATACCCTGTGATAAAAAAAGCGCCTCTGAGACAATGATTATGGTCAACAATATTCCTGAAATGGATTGGCCTGCCCCGAGTTCCAACATGAACCCGATGAAATATCTCTGGCAAGGGAACGTCGACTTTGTTCCAAACCTCAGCGCCCAACATAATTGTTTCGGCTCCAGAGGAAGAATGGACTGCCATTCCTCCGCAGACATTTACACACGTCACTGAAAGTATCTTTAATGGCGTGAATCAGGAATTTGTACGCTGCGATACCTACGCTGGCAGAATTTTTAAAATCTTCAATAATGTGTCTAGCTAAGCATAATTTACGATTCACCCATCAACAGCCCTGTTCAACAGCGATTATCACACTCTGTCGCACGTAAGCCCTGTACACTCTCCTTCTTAATAGTGCAACAGATTATATATAGGTCTTGATAATGAGTTTTTTTGTTTGTTTTGTACGCCACTGTACTGACTTCAAGAAAAACTCAAGAAACTCCAAAATTTGGTACTCAGAATTGAAAAAAAAGAAAATAATGCGAATAGTTCAGAGCAGGTCACAGTACTTAATATAGTGTGATTAGCTTTACAAAGATTATAACTGTATTATGGTGAACGTGTTAACACAATCAGATAATTACACACTACGTATGCTTGTCAGTGCTCCAATAGTTGCTGCCGTCAGTTATTTTCACATAGATATTCCGTTCTGCCTTTTGAAAAGGTTAATTGTCTAGAACAAGTAAACAGCAACCCATTTGGAAAATGTATAAATCAGTATAGGAACCTATGTCTAATTTTCTGGAACTCGATTTTTATTAGACTCGTGTCTTATGTCAATCCAGGACAAAATTTTCAATTAATAAGTAAGTTACAACCTTTTTATAATTCGTATCCCCAAATAATCTTGAAATAAAGTATAATTTCTTTTAATACGTCAAAAAGATAGTAATAACAGTGAAACCTACATAACAAAAGGAGTGGTATAAAATTTAAGAATTCAGATTACATGCTTTGGTGATATGTAGTAAACATAACAAAAACCAAATTGTGCAGGAATAACTTCAAAGTTAAAAATAAGGAATAAAATGAGAGAATTTATAAATAAAATGAGAGAACAGATGCACACTGTATGAACATAAACAAGGGAACGAAATATATACACCATATAATAGTAAAGAGCCCTTTTGTTACGTAGTTTACACTATTATCATTATTGTCTTCACACAGGGACCTGGAGATGGCGTAGCGTAACGCCGAAACTGGTAGAAAAAGTAAAATAAAATTGTTAATTTCGATGCCTGAAGGTATTTTTGATTTAACATTTTGTATTGAACAGTCGAGGTCCCGCAACCGTCCTGTATAAAGATGGACTTACAGAGACTAATTTCCTTTGGTTTCTTTTCTCTAAACGTTAGTTCTTAAACTGATGCCCATGTAAATCAAATTACGTTGAATGACGTAAGGCTCAATCGTAGTATCTCTGAAAAGCTATAAAGTCACTGTTGTAACAGTGATAAAAAAGCGCCTCTGAGACAATGATTATGGTCAACAATATTCCTGAAATGGATTGGCCTGCCCCGAGTTCCAACATGAACCCGATGAAATATCTCTAGCAAGGGAACGTCGACTTTGTTCCAAACCTCAGCGCCCAACATAATTGGTTTCGGCTCCAGAGGAACACACTAGAGTGTGTTCATGTAATTTCTTTAAGACAGAAAGTAAATATTTTATTTAATATAAGTTCAAGTTTCCAGTTCAGCGAATCTGGTGCTTAAATCGCATTGGTACATCAGGTGACTGTCTTTCACTATTCAACACCTCTGACAACACCAGAGATAACTATTTCGCAAAATCTGTTTCAGGGATATTACAAAAGTTCACTTATCTGTCGCCACATACTGTAGTGGCATAAATATGTAATACCCTCTTTTAGAAATCAAGATATTGAGCAAAACGCGGACTATCAGTATTCTGTAAGACTCTCAGAGTTTAATCATTGGGCTTCTTTAACCTTTAAGCAGGGTTTCCTCTTTTTGAAATAAAACAAATTACGTATTTATTCTCCAGGTCTACGTATTTCTTTCTCAACAAAGTCAACCTGGCAACCAACACAGTGGGACTGATGACCTTCGCTGTTTAGTCCCCCTTAAACATCCCAACAACAACCACCACCACCAACACAGTTCTACCAGAGAGACCAGGTTGTTGATGTCGCCGCTGTAGAATATTTGTCTTTGCTGGAGGAGCCACGGCCTCACCTCCACTCACCGCTTCATCATCAAAAAAATGAAGTTCTCGAAGGTGTGTCTGATGTTTTGGAAATAGATGAAAATTGGATGGGGCCATGTCGGGATGATGGGTGACAGTAAATACTGAAGGAGACGGTGTTCTCCGTGTAGTCGAGCTCTTGGATTTCGTGTTTTCAGTTTTCTGAGGGTCTCGCAGCACCCTGAAGAGATTATGTGGTGCCTTGAGGCAGAAGTTTCACATGCGCCGTACCCTGAACGTACAACAACATTGAGCATTACTTTTCCCGTTGATGGCACAGTCTTGAACTATTTTGGCTTCGGTGGTCCTTTGTGGCGGAACTTCATTAATGACCTCATGTCTCTGGGGTCAAAATGATGAGTCCAGCTTTCATCAGGTTACAGTGTTGTTAAATGAACCCATCACCTTCACGCTCAACAGGCAAAAGAAATTAATGACAGATATCGAATCTCCTCTAAAACTCGATTACAGCACGCTGCTTCATAGTCGCCGACATAATTACGTTACACACCGCCACGTTACAGGCAAAAATATTTAACCTTCTAGCGGCAGAAGGCTACAACTTGCGTCAGCGAAACGAGAAAGTCGACCGAGTAGTGTACACGAGTGCAATACCTCAAACAATGGCGAGTACAGAATAAAAAATTCCGTCGCAGTATCTTTACAGCACCACCTCGTATAGGTCGACATTCAATTCTCGCTTCTTCTCAAAGCAGTACCAATATTTTGACATCGCTTGGTTATGTATCAATTCGCTGACTCTTTAATAACTGAGTACAGGAACATACTGCATCTTTCTTGAAATGTTGCTGTAAGTACTACAGTTAGAATAATGAAAACTTTCTATAAAGTCTTTGATTAGGTGCCTTCTCATCGTACAGTCGGTAGGAAATATCTTTTAACATAGAAATAAATAAAAAATTAGAAGTCATATATGTTTTGGTTTCCACTTTTGTTTTCCTTTTTAAGCACTTCACTGATTTATTTTTTCTTTAGTCGCAGCTTATAGAAACAGTAGCTTTATTAGTGTGTCAAAAGTGTTATTACGCCAACCTCGTCATAGACCTCACAGGCTCAAGAGTTAAAATCTTTCGCCACCGCAACTTTTTCTCTCAGTTAATTACAATAGCAAAAATTATTTTTCATATTTCAGCGTAGGCTAGTAGTCTATTTAAAATCCCACTGTTACTGCTGAAGAAAGGACACGCCTCATAAAATTGAATAAATGTGTGTCGGGAGTTGTCTTAACTTGTATTAGCAGTTGGCGTAGTTCATAGAGATAATATGAAGAACTAAAATATATGTTGATCTTATGTTTTTTAGACGTGTTTGTTTTTGATAAAATGTTGTAGTGTGAGTGCAGTGCGATTTACCATCAGTACCAGCAGAGCAAGCGACCAAAGATGGTGTGGGTTACGCTTATTGCCAGTGATAGAGTCTGCGGCAAAGATTACATTTAACAGGAAATGGCCTCAGAAGCAAGAGCTGACACCTACAGAATATAATGAACTAATTGTTCAAAGTAACGGTAGTGCTGTAAGTTTGTTGTCTGAATGGTTCTTAGATAGTATTAACATTGGACATATGTAATCAACAATCTTTTATTGTATGTACGAAAGATTTCGGAACACTTCTGACACTCCACTCCTTTTATCTTTCGTCAGACATCAGTCATAAACACCCTGTGAGTGCCTTAGCGCCTATAGAATAAATGGCTGGAGTAAGGAGTGGACCCTTATTCTATGATAGAGCACAATGGTGTTTAAGCTTTACACAAATTGTTTGTAATTCAGAATTATTATCAAAGAAATACACGAATCTACATAGGTTGTAACATGACGACTTTAGTACTGTTGTCAAGATAACACATTTCATCCTGATTAATTGAAATAACTCTAAACACAACAATATCAAATTTTAACTAGAAGGTTCTTTACAAAATTATTCTTACTACTACATCGTGAAGTTGGCCAATATTATAACAAATCATCCAATTCCATTTCTAAGTTCGGTACTATTTAGGATGACAATCGAGTCTACGGCGGATGGTTAGTTTTTGTCACAAGCTGAGCAAAAGATCACTCAAGGTTGCTGCAGTTCACAGTGGACGCAAGGTGGTGAACCAAGAAGTTCACGCTTCTGCATGTGGTATTTACCTTAGCTGCAATGAGCTGTTGACTGCATGGCTGCTCTCGTCCTCTGAAACTCCTATAAAAGCTAATCAAAATCTTTGCTGATTTTACCAGCAGAAACTGTCCTATGTTTCTTCATTAGGTGAGAAAACATGCACTCATCACTAGAATTGAATATGGATATATGCACGTGCATGAATGGAGCAACGTACAGTCGTGCTCAAAAGTATCCGAACGACCTAAATTGCATTTCGCCTGATTCGCATAGAACCCTAATATCGCAGCTGTCTAGCAGGTCCTCTAATCGCTCCTCGGTACAGTCGTTTGAATATTGAAAATGGTTCCAACAAATCACCACTAGAAAACACTGCTCTGTATCGCAATAACTCAAGATGTAAAGTAATACCACGACACTACAAATATCAGGGAACACCTTACCACAGATAAGACTGTCCTTAAGGCTTGTAAGCTCACATTTATTACAATAAATGACATACCTGAAATGTTACCACTCTTACTATTACGTCAGATAGGTAATGCACGTAGTAAATTCGTCGCATTCATGATTTCCTCTTCAAAGTAACATACCGTACTTATTATCTAACACAAAATGACATTAAAAATTTAAGTTTTTCTTGAGCTGCTAGTTGAGTATATATATGAGCTTCAAATGACACGACGAACCGTCTCGTTCTGCATATGGATTCAAACCCAGGTCATGCAGACTACCGAGCGAGGTGGCGGAGTGGCTAGCACACTGGACTCGCATTCGGAAGGACGACGGTTCAATCCCGCGTCCGGGCATCCTGATTTAGGTTTTCCGTGATTTCCCTAAATCAATCCAGGTAAATGCCGGGATGGTTCCTTTGACAGGGCACGGCCGACTTCCCTCCCCGTCCTTCCATAATCCGATGAGACCAATGACCTCGCTGTCTGGTCCCCTCCCCCCAAAAACAACAACAACAACATGCAGACTAAGCAAGGATTTTGTGACTGACGGAAACTAACAGTCATTCCTGACTAGGCATACAGAGAGTGATATACCTCGATTTAAGACAGTATCAGTTAGGAAATATAAACTTTAAACCACATAACGTAGCCGTCCGTAATGGCCGAGCGGTTCTAGGCGCTACAGTCTGGGACCGCGCGACCGCTACGGTCGCAGGTTCGAATCCTGCCTCGGGCATGGATGTGTGTGATATCCTTAGGTTAGTTAGGTTGAAGTAGTTCTAAGTTCTAGGGGACTGATGACCTCAGAAGTTAAGTCCCATAGTGCTCAGAGCCATTTGAACCATTTGAACCACATAACGTAAACAATTTTAACGGACGCGAATTCCTACCCAGCACCTATTGTCGCTGTTAACGAACTACGAGAGATGTTAAATATTGCTTCTTCACAAGTAACGTACTTGAAATGCCGTGAGGTAAAGCTTTGCGTTGGACAGGGATTCGAACCCAGAACCTAATCGGATTGTTATCGAAGCACAATCAACTGTGACATATCGGATTTTCTCGGCAGTAGCAAGATGTTTTAACTGAAATGACGAGATGAAACATTAATTTTTTCCTTCCCAGGACTCCAACCCGGCACCTATCGCTGTTATATTCTAGAGAAAACGAACGTTAAATATGGGTTTGTTACACCAGCAGCGACATGTGAGCATGTTTGAACTAGAAATAATATGACGAAGAGTTCAGTGCTGACTGGTAATGGAACCCCACACATATCGTTGTTGACTACACACAAAGAGACGTCAGCTACCGAATTTTTCTTCACCAGCAGCTCAGAGAAACATCCTTGAACTTACAGTGATCTCGCAAATAATTCTGTGTCTCACTGGGATTCCAAACCGTCAGATATCGTTAGTGTTGACAACGAATGAAAATGCATTAAAAATAAAAATTATTATCCACCAGCAGATAGGTGTTCTCATGCTAGAGCTTGATAATACATAATGAAAACTTTAGTGCCGGACCAGGATTCGAACCCATTCATGCGCAATACGTGGAGATGTTTAGAATCTGCAGCTCTGAACAAACAACAAATTGTAGTCGAGCTGTATTGTCACGATGGGATCAAATTCCGCGTTAAGGGCGGTCTGAGTTGCATTCCCAGTACAGAACCAATTTTATCGACATACAGAAGCTAAAATAAAAGATGGAATAAGTGTCCTGTGACCCTACATAGCGTTTGTTTCGTCACTAGAAATAAATAACTACTAAAAGAAAGGTTACTAGTGATAGAGTTTCTACATGTCGCCACTCATGACTTTATTAAGGTTCAACCTAATGTCTACTTGGTAGAGAAGGAATCTAATGTTTAATGTGAATTTCAGCCCACAAGGCCATTAGACCTTCTTTACTTGGCGTAGCCAGAAGAGAATAGGATCTGTATCTCCCTATCAAAAATCATCGGCAGAAGTTGGAATCGAACCCAGACCACGAGTATATGAATCTATCAGCAATCCAACAGAGCACAAAATCCTCTTCCCCGTGGCTCATATTTCTATTGTAACGCCGTTTCGCCACACTGGATGAGAATCCTGACACACAGGCTGCCTGTAGTGGTTTGCAGCATGTTCAGTACATTCATTTACTTGGCTGGCCGAATAGCCATGAACTAGCTGCCTTAGCTCCCCTGTGCATACATTCGGCTCTATTTTGTAATCACCGAAATAAAATCACGTAACTGCCACCTACACAGAACTGCTAACAGTGTAGGATGCAGAAATTTAAATAGGAAGTGTTCCTTTCCACTTGAGCCGCTCTACTGCGCTATCTGTTTGTTGAAAACGTTGTGCAGTGGAAAAGAAAAGCTGTAACTGTCTGTCTCTCGGAAGTCTAAATCCGGCCATATGCATTATCTCACAACACTGTGGCATGCGGAAGTTCTGGAGGAATGGTTCCTGACTTCTTGAGGTGCTACAGCTACAGTTCAGCTAGTAGTGTAATGGTAAGTTTAGTACACTGTAGACAGAACGTCGCGAGTTCAAACAAATTCACTGCTACATTTTTAAAACGCAGTTCTGCTGTCTGCTGAAGTTATCAATCTAAATGTAACTTTGAACATAATTTCCCTTCACTTCTCAACCCAAAATAGTCGTGTGTGGAAAAAGGGCCGACTGTTCCGACATTTTGTTCTTTTCAGGTTTAATAAATGGCCAGGCTGCAACTGCATCTCGAAACTTTCGTATTATGTATGAGGAGAGCGCATCGTGCCAAAATACTTCAGGAAAGTATTTTCTACATTAGCTGTCGTGTGGTAGTGGCATTTTATTCTTCTTCAAACCTTGTTTGACAGCTTTAACTCAGAACACGTCTTCTACATGCATGTATTCAATAAACTGCATGTGCATTGTCAGACTGTTATAGATAACATCAGAGAATTCGCATATATCGTTGATGATTAATTTCTCTCTCATGTTTACTATTTTTCAAACAACACTAAAAGAAACCCTACGAAAATTGTGCACTGTATTATAAGAAATGAAATAAAACTACCCACAATAACCCTACGATGAAAGTCTGTTTTAATAAAACTGAGTATCTGTACACAAGCGTTCCTCTATCGACACGAATTAGTAAAATACCACTCACTTAGATTTTGATTGGGTCTGTGTTTAATTGGTATGCTGTGTCATGCACAAGAGGTATACAAATATGGCATTTCATAAATAAAGTTATGTCTTTCTAGAAACCCAAAATTTGCTTGTCAGCAGCGGAAAGAGGCGTTACCTGTTGTGCAGCATTGTAAGGTTTTCACCATTTCACTATGAGCCGAAAGTATTTTCTTGCGATTTCCTTATCGATGTTTGATCTGACTGCTTGTAGCTCTTTCACAGAAGGGATAAAAACGTCACGCTCAGCGAGACTGGAATCGCGGACCAGAACAGACGCTTTTCTACACGTCTGCGTCTTACCACAGAGCTAGTGAATAAGCATGAGTCTGGAATTCCTATTATGAGGCCAATAATGACTAGAGAGAACTTTGAGGCTTAATTCCGTGCACACCAGGAAGTAACTCGTCGATCACAGAGTTGCCAAACATACCTTGCCTTGTTGCCAAATCTCAGTTACAGTACCAGCAGGAAGAAGACGAACCGATGTGTTCCCACAGAGGGCTGGGATGTGACCATAGTTGGCATCTCAAAGACGCTGCTGTCACGGCCTGGAATACGTAATGGGTCTGAGCTCTGAGCACTATGGGACTTAACATCTATGGTCATCAGTCACGTAATGTGTCTGATTCGCATTTCTGTAACTAGGTTTAGGGACTGGAGCGTAGTTACTAATAATACTCAGAACTGACTGTAAACTAAGCATCATAAATCAGTAACTCTCATGGTTGTTTTTGTATTTCTTTCGTAAGTGTACTCAAAACTAAGAGACTCAATCATGGACGTTTACGTGACTGCCCGATAGTCGAGCACAACAAACAAATAAAAATAAAAATCATTGTTTGTATGCGTGTGTGTGTATTTGTGTGTGTGTGTGTGTGTGTGTGTGTGTGTGTGTGTGTGTGAGAGAGAGAGAGAGAGAGAGAGAGAGAGAGAGAGAGACAGAGAGAGAGAGATAGAGAGAATAACAGACAGAGTGGGAGATAGAGATAAATATAAAAAAGAATGAGAGAGAGAGTAAATAATTGTTGTAAAGAAATTGCATCGTGGTATGTAATGAAATCTTTCATTAAAATGACACGTTCCACGTCATTACGAAACGTCGTATTCATGATCTATGGAACAAATATTAATCGAATCAAATCAAATCTAATCTAACCTACATTGCTGTTTAGCCATGAAGAGTCATGAATTACCGAAATTTTCGCCAATATCGGTAACCAAATCTAAACTTGAAAATAAAAGACCACAGTTTTTGTAGTAATCCGGGACTGCTATCAAGACCCTTTCGTCTCTGTTAACTAACCACGAAAGATGTCCGATATACCTCCATTCAGAAGTAACCAGGTGTGCATGCATTTAAAGATGAAGTGCATGACATCATATTCTGTGACTGAGATACGAACCCAACTCGTAATCGGATTGTTAACTAAGTAAAATCAAATGTTATGTATCGTTTTATGTTACCAGCTGCTAGGTGTTTGAATCTAAAATAAGGATACAAATTTTCTGTGCCTGAGCGACAATCGAACCGTACACCTTCCGTCCTTCTTTATCATCCACGAATATAGCTTATGTAACAATTGATTACTCACCAACAGTAAGATGTGTGCGTGTTTGACCAGAAATAACTACACCTATTGCGAATGTTGGCAACACATGAACAGACATTAAAAATGCATGTTAATTTTCACTAGGAGGCCGGTGTGCACGTGACAGGGCTTGAAATGAAATTATGAATATTTTTGTACTGAATCAGTATTCGGACTCACATACTTATCTTTGGAGGAGACCTAGAGAAGATTGCAGTCTTGGGAAAGGGAATGAAATGACTGAACTGTACTGTTCCGAGAGATTCAGATCCTCGAGAGAGGAGATACGAATTCAAATCACAGTCCAGCACCAAAATTTTCAGCGTCTGTAGTTCAATCAAGTACAAGTAAAATAAGAGCCCTGTTCATTTAAATGGCTATCGGTTCATCAAATAAAATAAAATTTTCTAATGTAAGTAAGTTTACTGGCGACAGTATTTCTGTTTACCATGACTTCCGCCTACGTCATTTCCCAACGTAAATCGGCTCTCGGATTCTGATTTATAACGTCTTTCTCTTGAGGTTACCAGAGGTAAAGTAAATCTGTTTGTGCCTCTTAAAAGTAAATGCCTGAACCCACGCATTTCACCTGTGATAGTTCGTTCCACCAGACCATTGTGGTCACATTTCCCAGCCACAGGAGCGTGCTGTAATGGATTATATGTTTATCTTCCAAAAAATGCCAGTCTATAAAATGGTTAAGAGGAAGCAAGATTCTGGCGCGGAGATTATGCTATTTTCACGTCAGCAGGATGTAAAGACTCTTCCAGGCATCATAGCCTCGATGTGAAACACTTTGAAATTTTCACCAATTCAGCAAATTTCTTAGTTCCAGAAGATCCACTGTTGAGTGTGAAGTTACCGGATAATTCGATTATTACCATCATTTTACTATCGTTTTCTTGATGCCGCTGCTGGAACACATGTGCTTGAACATTATTTAATGCCTTTTGGTGATTATAGAAGTAGTTGCCTAAGAACAGGTTCCTTCTCTGTCTACGGAATTCTTTTCATGTTAATATCAAACGTCAGCAATTACACTTGACAACAAAAACGCACTGTCTTTTTTCATTTACTTGCGCCTAGTAATGGCTGTCGAATACTGCCAAACCAAAAGCCAAGGCATATTACTGCCTTCCGAAATACGTCGCTGCCAGTTCTTCCATATGATTTGGTCGACGAGATCTCTTTCAAGTTGTGTATGACAGAGAATGTTTTAGAAAATCTATTGTTTTCCTTTGCAATAAACAGAAAGAATTTTATTCTAAGCTATCCAAGTTCAAAATTTTCGCAATATTAGTTCACATTTAATATTCACTTCTGTAATGTGGGAAAGTATTTCACAGTTGCAAAACCCGCATCCGACCCATTGACCTTGCACTTAGTCGCTGACCATAAATTCTAGCTCAGAGTGACACCAGTTTAAGTAACCTAATGTAGCGAAGACTATTTGCCAGTGCTGTTTCTCACCGGAAAATATGCAATTATCCCATTGGGCTCCATAAGTAAACTGTAATAGCAATTTCTGTGTGTATGCAACGCATACGGATTGTAGAATTTAGTAGTGCTCTCTCTTCGACTTCTGTATGCAATACGCCTGATCTAAACGGGCCCTTTATCATTACAAGCCCTGGGCAGTGCAACATCATACTGACAACAGTAATGTGCTTTTACTGACAACCTCATTGTTCGTTATACCTGATCTTGTAATAATTTAAATAAACAACATGACCTTCCAGTGTACATTTTTTCTCATAAGACGCATAATGGCAATGAAGATTGAGGCATCAAAGAGAGACCATTTATGTTGTTTAATTTTTCTCCTTTTCTGATTATGCCAACTTGAACGCACCACAATCAGTTCAGTTCTCTTTACTTTGGTGCAGGGACGCGGAAGTGCCAACGCAGGCACAAGCAAGAGATCCTTAATTTTAATGCCAAGCAGAAACCACAGAGGTGGCTACATGGCGGCAGAGTGATAACTAGCAAGACTATGAGGGCGAAGGGCTCGGTTTCGATCCCTGGTCAGTCCCACGAATTTTATCTCCCGTTTTACACTTATTTCCCTTCGGGTAGTGTTTGCTGATGTGAAAAACGCCGAGTTGCATTACGATCCGAAAGCCACGTTAAACCGTAGGTTCCCCTATTAACTGTCTAGGCACGTCAAGTAAATAGTCGGAGGAAGGCTACGACATACCACCTCCAACAAGATCGTGTCTATTCAAGCACTGTGGTGTTCAAACCATTCTTCTAACTGATGACTGCTTTACTTTACCATGGGTTCCAAAGCTAATGATCTTCAGGTTATTAACATTTTTATGTTTTCATGCTGTGGCTTTGATATCAGTAAATGCAAGTAACCGGCCGAGCACTGTCACTGTTCGAGTTGTCAAGGTGTTAGACGATGATGCTGGCGACCACAGTTACAATCTTGTTCATGGCTATGTTTCAGTCGACTACCACCTTGTGCCTTTCTGTGTATCTCAAGATATACTTTTATACACTAGGTACGCATCCACTTTGATATCTGATAGAGGTGTATTTAGCTACATGAATCAGATATGTTTTCCGAGCAATATATCTGACAATACGTCAGTGCAGCGAGGTTTCGTTTGTGTGTTGCGCATGGTGCAAGAAATATTTGTGTTTTGCTTGCTTCTGTGATAGGTTTCACCCCACTGAATGCGCGCAAGCTCACGAATAAACTATCAACAATTGGAATTACGCAATAATACACTTAAAAGGTGTGTTTCTGCTTTATATAACCCGATGAAAATAACTGTAAATAGACTATATGCATACCTGATTATTACTCGCGCTTCTTGATGATTTTCTCAAAAAATAAAAATAAAAATAAAAAGAGAGACACAGAGAGATATCAGAAAGGTATTTCAAATATCAGCTCGGTGATGCCATGTTCGTCTCGTGATGTAAAGCAAGGATAGTTGATGGGTAATATCTCGTTGTACTAGCGATACGTATGGCTACAAGGTTCTCTCCTTTTCCTCTGCAAACAAACAGAACAGAATTCAGTATCAAATTGGTAAGAACACCTATGGAGTGTGCCAGTTAAACACTCAGCCTTTCTTGGTTATTTTGTTAGTCTTTAACAATTCTCTGTAATGCAGTAAACATCCTTGATTACTGATTTGTTACTACTACCTTTGTTATTGTTATTCGTCACGTCACAACAAATTTCCTATCACTCATTGCTGCCGATGCACGTAACGAATGGATCAGGATGAAAGGAATGTGGGATGTTTCGTCATGGAGAATATACATATTTATCTCGGTGTCTTGTGTTCAGGGTAATATGAAAATCTCAGTAAGAGAAGACAGCAATGGGATGCCGGTGATGCAGACAATAATACCCAACTATTTCTGTCGACTTTACACCATGATGACAGACAAATTGGCGTCTCAATGTATTTTGTTTATACTTCGTTAGCCTTCTAGCCACCTCGCTCTAATACCTCGTGGGAGCAGGCATAATATTTTGCTTTTTGAACACCGAGCAATAACACACAAAGATAGTAGATGGAAGGATACAAAGAAACACTCAGACTCATGGGTGTGGATCCAGTTCAAGAGGGAAACATTACGAAAGCAAATGAATACGCTGGTTAGTATACATTATTTGTATAGATCTGAAGATGAAAAAGCGCAGATCTGCACAGTGCCCGCATGTGCACTTTAGTTTCTATCTTAATGGGCATAATTTTTAGTTACTTCTCTTCTGAATTTTCAAATGTATTGATTATTGCATGCCACAGAATAATTAGTTGACTGTGTTTCTTATAGCTTCCATTCCCACCAACATTTTTCTACATTCTCGTGCAATTCATGAAATTCTACTTGTATGATCACAAGACTGCACATAGATGCAATCGATTTCGAGGTGCAAAGTGTTTGTTATCTTACTTTTCGTGACAGGTGGAAAAAGTTGATTGCCAAAGACTTTTTATTGTACAGAAATAATCTTTTGTCACAAAGTAACAGGGTAAGTGTTTTATTCGTATATATTTTGTGGGAAACGCTGCATATTAACCAAACCCCGCACCTCCTCTCCAAATCCTCCAATGACATGAACACAGGATTCACCTCGCATACCGCTGCAGAGCTGTTCCTAGCACAACTGAGAATTGGCAACATCGTCACAAAAATTTGGAAACACTGTGACAGTGCAATCACTTCCACGTATGGTACTGAATTGACTCGCTAAATTCACTTGATATTCCCTTCCCATCTGAATGACTCATGCTATATACCCCTTGACACTGAGACAGAAAATTCAACTTTTTGGCTGAAGAAATGCTATTCTTCACGTAAGTGACAACTTATATTATCGTTCACGATGCGTCATCAGGCTGAGCGACCAATATCATGATGAGATTGCCGTGCTGGCAGCAGTGTGTCCGTAGCCCTGTGCCCCCGCCGATATCTCGTGTCGCAACGGCTCAGTGCGTCGTCAGTTCTAACCGCTGCAGGGATCAGCGTGTGCGAGCGTTTATTTCTGATTTATTTTATTTAGCTGCGAATTTCCAGAAAAAAATCTGTAACGAAATTGGAAGAAAACATTTACACATCAAATCCTCTTGGTAGCTCGACACAGCAAGTTGTGTTAATGGCCATAGATCTTGGCTTTCTCAGTGCCAAGCTGCTTCGCTAGCTCTGTGATAAGATGCAGACATGTAAAAAGCACCTGTTCTGGATCGCGGTTCCAGTCTCGCTGAGCGTGACGTTTTTATCCCTTCTGTGAAAGAGCTACAAGCAGTCAGATCAAACATTGATAAGGAAAACGCAAGAAAATACTTTCGGTTCGTAGAGAAAATCCGATATGTCACAGTTGATTGTGCTTCGATAACAATCCGATTAGGTTCTGGGTTCGAATCCCTGTCCAACGCAAAGCTTTACCTCACGGCATTTCAAGTAAGTTACTTGTGAAGAAGCAATATTTAACATCTCTCGTAGTTCGTTAACAGGGACAATAGGTGCTGGGTAGGAATTCGCGTCCGTTAAAATTGTTTACGTTATGTGGTTTAAAGTTTATATTTCCTAACTGATACTGTCTTAAATCTAGGTGTATCACCCTCTGTATGCGTAGGAATGACTGTTAGTTTCCGTCAGTCACGAAATCCTTGCTTAGTCTGCATGACCTGTGTTTGAATCCATATGCAGAACGAGACGGTTCGTCGTGTCATTTGAAGCTCATATATATACTTAACTAGCAGCTCAAGAAAACCTTAAATTTTTAATGTCATTTTGTGTTAGATAATAAGTACGGTATGTTACTTTGAAGAGGAAATCATGAATACGACGAACTTACTACGTGCATTACCTATCTGACGTAATAGTAAGAGTGGTAACATTTCAGGTACGTCATTTATTGTAATAAATGTGAGCTTACAAGCCTTAAGGAAAGTCTTATCTGTGATAAGGTGTTCTCTGATATTTATAGTATCGTGGTATTACTTTACATCTTGAGTTATTGCTGTACAGAGCAGTGTTTTCTAGTGGTGATTTGTTGGAACCATTTTCAATATTCAAACGACTGTACCGAGGAGCGATTAGAGGACCTGCTAGACAGCTGCGTTATGAGGATTGTGTGCGAATCAGGCGAAATGCAATTCAGGTCGTTCGGATACTTTTGAGCTCGACTGTACATATTACAATGCCCTCTCAGTTGTCGCAAGAACAATTAACTATTTAGCTGTTTCGTTTCTCTGCTGTTGGAGCTCAGTGACACTACAGCTAATGTCTAGCTGAATGTCAGCTGAAGTGAACGTAGTGTTTACTCAAAATGCCTCCTTTACGTTCTACAAAGCGTGATGCGCCCTGTTCTGCACTTCACCCTGGTTCAGAGGAGTGTTCCCAAAATTTTTGGTTTTGTCTCTCGTAGCAAAACTGTCCCCCACCTAGGTCCTTTTGTGCTCCCCGTCATGGCTTTTTCCGACCAATAGGAGTGTTCCTTTTATTTTGTGGAAACTATCTCTGCCAGTTGCAAAGGGCCTACCATCAAACTGCATCGAAATTCCGGCACTTTAGTCCTTCCAATTCCTGTCAGCCAATCTGACATTTGGCCGTGCGGTCCTAGGCGATCCAGTCCGGAGGCGCGCTGCTGCTACGGTCGCAGGTTCGAATCCTGCCTCGGGCATGGGTGTTGTGTGATGTCCTTAGGTTAGTTACGTTTAAGTAGTTCTAAGTTCTAGGGGACTGATGACCACAGCTGTTGAGTCCCATAGTGCTCAGAGCCAATCTGACATTTTGTCTCCACTCCAGATGCCGAAAAGTTACATGCATACATCTTGAGTGTACCACGCGCAGTTCACATGATTGACTGCGTCACCGGTTTGTTCGTATCCATCTGGAAATTCCCCATTGCAGTTTTCTAAAGATTCTTTCCATACCACTGCAGTGGCTCGCTACTTGCCCTCCTGGATGAGTCACCTGGCCTGTTAGTTGTCTTTCGCCAAGGGTTGCTTTAAGAGCTTTCCATTGTACTTGGCCCGTGACGTCACCCCTCGCATCTGCTCCCAAATGAAACGTTTCCTCCAGCTGCTTGTTTTACCTGTTGCTCATTTACTTGCAGTATTTGGGTTCGGTGTGTTAATACCGTCGATTGAGTGTCATCCCTTTGCATTGCATACTGTACATTTTAATAGGCAAATCTGTTCATTTTCGCCAAAGTATGTCAGGTGACATATTCACCTTCCTGTTACAATATATAAAAACTCTCATGTCAGGTGCGAAATCGACATTCATTTAATCTGCCACCTTACACACTTACAGTTTCGTCATCTAGTGTGAAAAATAAACTCACTTAACCATCTGAGGTTATCCTCACACCAATGCTGTCATGGAACGAAGAACGTCTGTTCCAAAACAATGGGGTGAGGATGATCTCAGATGGTTAAGAGGTTTTAGTTTTCACATCAGATGATGGAACTTTAATTCTTCTGAAACCGTTTGAGTATACAATAAAAGATGGCTGATTCAGCTATGGTTGTGTGATTTCTTAATTTTATAAAATGGATGTATAATGTACACTTACCCCATAAGAAGAGCTCTTTCTGTGTGGGGATAGTGGTCATTGGAGTACTGGACATCGAGCAATTCATTTGAGCATCAGGTCTTGTCGGGGTAGTGGAGTTATGGCAGAGAAGGGTAACTGGTAAGCTGTCATACCGATAATTGCAGGTTAACTGCTCGATTGGGCTATTCAGAGAAATAGTTTCTGAAGAAGATTAAGGTGTGTGGAGAATTGGTATGTCAAAGGGAAAAACTGACTATTAATATCGACTACCAGTGGTTGTGATACGGTTCACTGAATTCTGATCATAGTTATTAAATTATGATCACTGAAAAGTGCTTGTAGGTTCCACAGGCTTTAAGATCTGATTGAGGCGGTACCTGCACCAGACATTGATAGTTGGTGCATAGGTTGCTATACAATCAGTCGTCGTACTGACTGGTTCTGTGCATATCAACTGGTAATCCTGTCCGTACACTACAGGGAATTTGGGTGTTCGTGATATATGGATAGGACTGTAGTACAATTTTGGGATATACTATGTTCGAACATTATGAGCTACCTTGAAGAAAATGATTTAGTGAATATGGACTCAGAAAATATCGTTCTTATGAAACACAACTAGCTCTTAATTCTTATGAAGTAATGAGTGTTATTGACAGGAGATGTCAAATTGATTTCATATGTTTATTCCAGAATGTTTTTGACACTGTGTCTCACAAGTGAATTCTAACCAAATTGCTTGCCGCTGCTCTCGATCGTTAAGTGGAGGCTGTCGGCCACTGCGTTGTGCATGGTGAGAGGTAACGCCTGAAATTTGGTATTCTCGGCGCACTCTTTACACTGTGAATCTCGGAATATTGAATTCCCTAATGGAATGTCACATGTGTCTAGCTCCAACTACACTCATGCACATAAATTAAGGATAATGCTGATACATGGCGAAACAACGCCCTGGTGGGCGGTTTGTAGGTTTAAATCACCTCGGGGTATGACGATGCGGTGCGTTTGATCTGCGGTCGTGGTACTGTGGCGCTGGCAGCAGTCCACATACGGAGAAGTGTGTTGGTGCATGTCAGAGTACGATGCAGCGAGTAAGTGTGCAGACGTTTTCAGATGTGCTAATGGTGACTATGTGTTGAAAATAGCTCAAAGAACACATATTGACGACGTTATGAGGTGTAGAATACTAGGGCGACTGGAGGCTGGTCAAACACAGCAGGTCGTAGCACAGGCCCTCCGTGTGCCACAAAGTGTGATCGCAAGATTATATGGCAACGATCCAGCAGACAGGAAACGTGTCCAGGCGCTACAGTACGGGACGTCCACAGTGTACAACACCACACGAAGACCGATATCTCACCATCAGTGCCCGCAGATGGCCACAGAGTACTGCAGGCAGCCTTGCTCGGGACCTCACTGCAGCCACTGGAACAGTTTTCTCTAGACATGCAGTCTACAGACGACTGGACAGACATGGTTTATCCGTCTGGAGACCTGCAAGGTGCATTCCACTGGGCCCTGGTCACAGGGTCTTGGTTTCAAGAACACAGTACATGGTCATTGGTACAGTGGTCCCAGCTATGTTCAAGGACGAGTCCAGGTATAGGCTGAACAGTGATTCTCGCCGGGTTTTCATCTGGCGTGAACCAGAAACCAGATATCAACTCCTTAATGTCCTTGAAAGGGACCTGTATGTAGGTCGTGGTTTGATGGTATGGGGTGGGATTATGATTGGTGCACGTACACCCCTGTATGTCTCTGGCAGAGGAACTGTAACAGGTCAAGTGTATCTGGATGTCATTTTGCACCAGTATGTCTACCTTTTCAGGGGTGCAGTTGGTCCCACCATCCTCCTGATGGATGACAATGCATGGCCCCACCGAGCTGCCATCGAGGAGGAGTACTTTGAAACAGAAGATATCAGGCGAATGGAGTGGCCTGCCTGTTCTCCAGACCTAAACCCCATCGAACACGTCTGGGATGCTCTCGGTCGACGCATAGCTGCACGTCTTCAAACCCCTACGACTCTTCAGGAGCTTCGACAGGCACCGGTACAAGAATCGGAGGCTATACCCCAGCAGCTGCTCGACCACCTTATCCGGAGTATGCCAACCCGTTGTGCGGCCTGTGTAGGTGTGCATGGTGATCATACCCCATATTGATGTCGGAGTACATGCGCAGGAAACAGTGGCGTTTTGTAGCACATGTGTTTCCGGACTGTTTTCTCAACTTATCACCAATAACGTGCACTTACAGATCTGTTTCGTGTGTGTTCCCTACGTGCCTATGCTATTAACGCCAGTTTTGTGTAGTGCCACGTTGTGTGGCACCACATTCTGCAAGTATGCTTAATTTATGAGCAAGAGTGTATCATTCCGCGTTCAAAGTACATTAATTGTGGTCGTGCGACTCCAGTCACGTCGGAAACCTTTTCACAGGAATCACCTGAGTGCAAATGATAGTAATGCATTGGCCTTTTATACCCTGAGTACCCGATACTGCCCCCATGTCGTTGCCCCATGACTTTTGTCATCACAGTGTATGGTACACAGTAAGGAAAGGCGAACACAGAAACCGTGACGTACCAATAAGAAATATTTTGGTGGACCACATGTCCCCAGCAGAGTATGCTGGGCAGATCCAATATTCATGTCCACTAATTTGTGTCCGGATACTTTAGAGCAGATGCTGTATCTCGTGAATTTCTAAAATTTCTTTCCATTTCCAGAAGTGTCAGTTTTCATACTACTTTATCCTCCGAAAGGAAGCTGCGAAATATGTATATGCAAAAATATAAACAGTTTTACAGTAATATTTCTTTGTAGGGGGTGTTATCCCTCACGACATTCAACAACCCCCTCCCTCCTTGCTCTGAATTCGTATCTGAGTAGGTGGTCACAAGTAGTCGTTGAAACGTTATTGCGTTGTTAATGTTCCTCGATGCACTAAAGCTTAGTTAAGGACGTGCAGCCAATTGCAGAGTGTGCTGCAGGGACCGCATGGAGCATCGTCTGCTCGTGCCGCGGCGACCTGCAGGCAGCACAGCTAGCTGCATTTTCTTTCGTGGCAGTCAGTGACCGTCAGTCCGTGCCGCGCTGCCTTTCGCTGCAGTCCGAGTTGAGTACGGCTTGCTGGAGGTGAAGGGCAAGGCAGTTTGTCGGCAGGAGCGGCCGAGACCTCGGCGAAGGCACAGCTGTTCAGTCCATTCACAGACTGCAACGCCGTGGCTGCTGGCTGGTTACGATTACTTTCGCTGCGTAGGGAAGGCTGCCAGCAGCGGCAGGTGAGGGGACGTTCACTAGCACCGAGGCTCACGAGACAGACAGGTCGCGGCGCTTACGTCACAGCACGTGGTATTACAGGTCTTTCGAGTGCCAGCGGCCTCTTCGGTTGGGAGAGAGTTACTGTCTCACACCAGTTTAATAATTCTTAGCCGGCCGCTGTGGCCGAGCGGTTCTAGCCGCTTCAGTCCGGAACCACGCTGCTGCTATGGTCGCAGGCTCGAATCCTGCCTCGGGCATGGATGTGTGTGATGTCCTTATGTGAGTTAGGTTTAAGTAGTTCTAAGTTTAGGGGACTGATGACCTGAGATGTTAAGTCCCACAGTGCTCAAAGCCATTTGAACCATTTGAATAATTCTTAATTGCACATTTAAATACAAGCCATCTCTCGATAACACACCCAAGTTAAGGTCTTAGGGGGTGCCTTTCCATTGACGTACTGATTTTCCATAGACGCTGGACGGAGCCGAGCGTCGCGATGTGTGGCGGGGAAGGCGGTTAGTGTTCTGGGGCCATTTCTCGTGAGCCTCAACTAGCACGACCTCCAGCGTGTCCATGCGTTTAAACTGGTGTGTCCTGTACGTTTAGGGTCAATACGAAACTACTTTAATAACACTGTTCCATAAACTGGGAATTCACGCCAGAATCTCTGTGGTGTTGTTTTCAAAAAATGGCTCTGAGCACTATGGGACTCAACATCTGAGGTCATCAGTCCCCTAGATCTTAGAACTACTTAAACCTAACTAACCTAAGAACATCCATGCCCAAGGCAGGATTCGAACCTGATACCGTAGCGGTCGCGCGGTTCCAGACTGAAGCGCCTAGAACCAGTCGGCCACCAGCGGCCGGCTGGTATTGTTTTCCTTCCGATGATATGTATTGAGGTATCGTTCTGCAGTCGCATGTAAGAGCAGCGACGGCTTAAGCTGTCAAGTAGACAGATCTTTCGTTTCATTTGTACCTTGAGATAAGGAACCAATGGTCGGAAATAAATATATAGATTTTTTACTATAATAAACAACTGTCTTGTGACAGCCAGAGCGAGAGCACCAGCAGCAGCGAGTACTGTTTGTATAAAGCGTTTATTTTGCATTTTGTTTACGACCTTCCACTAAGGAAGGGATTCTATTTGTGTTTATCTGCTCTGCATAGTAACTAACAGTTCTTGATAAAACTTTACGTAGTTTTCGTGTTAGATTTCTTAGTGTTTTCTTGATCGTTTAGAACAGAAAGCGCCCTAAAACCGTCTTTTGTTTGTTTCGCGGCCGTTAGCCACTAGTCACTTGAATCAGCAGTTGTCTTGTGACAGCCAGAGCGAGAGCACCAGCAGCAGCGAGTACTGTTTGTATAAAGCGTTTATTTTGCATTTTGTTTACGACCTTCCACTAAGGAAGGGATTCTATTTGTGTTTATCTGCTCTGCATAGTAACTAACAGTTCTTGATAAAACTTTACGTAGTTTTCGTGTTAGATTTCTTAGTGTTTTCTTGATCGTTTAGAACAGAAAGCGCCCTAAAACCGTCTTTTGTTTGTTTCGCGGCCGTTAGCCACTAGTCACTTGAATCAGCAGTTGTCTTGTGACAGCCAGAGCGAGAGCACCAGCAGCAGCGAGTACTGTTTGTATAAAGCGTTTTTGTACTTATTTGCTGCGCTTAGCTTTTAAATAGTTTTTCTGGGAAAACCTAGCGTAGTTTTCGCGTCTCGTATTTCAGTGAGTGTTTCTTGATTATCAGAGTAGCTCATCAGAAGATTATCTTGGGAATTTGTCACCGTATAGAGTAGGGTAAACATAGTCATGTGTAGGGACTGTGGTTGTTGTGAGCGGACGCAAGGAGAATTGGCCACTCTTCGGGGGCAGGTGGAGGCTTTGTCTGTTAGGCTCATCGAGCTCGAGGCGCAGGCGTCGGCTCGTAGTGGCGTTGGGGCAACTGTGGTGAGACCTATGCCTACTTCGGTGGCCTTGGAATCGCATGGAACCCCTGATGTCGCTGCGTCTTCAGCCAGTGAGCATCTTACCGGTCAGCCATCACTCCAGGGTGAATGGCGGACAGTGGTGGGCTCGCGCGTGCCTGGCCGAAAGGCGAAGGTGGGATCTGGCCGCGTGGCAGCTGCCTTACCCCTTTCCAACAGGTACGGGGTGCTTCCTAGTGGTGATGACATCGTTTCCGAGCCACCACAGGATGCCTCGCCTGTTGGGCCAGTGGCCGATTCTCCGGCAAGGTCCCGACAGTCACAGAGGGCGGGCCTATTAGTTATAGGGAGCTCCAACGTTAGGCGGGTTATGGAGCCCCTCAGGAAAATAGCGGGTAGGTCGGGGAAGAATGCCAGTGTGCACTCGGTGTGCTTGCCGGGGGGTCTCGTCCGTAATCTGGAGGAGGCCCTTCCGGCAGCTATTGAACGCACTGGGTGTGACCGGCTGCAGATAGTAGCACATGTCGGAACGAATGACGCCTGCCGCTTGGGTTCTGAGGCCATCCTTGGTTCCTTCCGGCGGCTGGCTGATTTGGTGAAGACAACCAGCATCGCACGCGGAGTGCAAGCTGAGCTTAATATCTGCAGCATAGTGCCCAGAGTCGATCGCGGTCCTCTGGTTTGGAGCCGTGTGGAGGGTCTAAACCAGAGGCTCAGACGACTCTGCGACTATAATGGTTGCAAATTCATCGACCTCCGTTATTGGGTGGAGAACTGTAGGGCCCCCCTAGACAGGTCAGGCGTGCACTACACACCGGAAGCAGCTACTAGGGTAGCAGAGTACGTGTGGCGTGCACACGGGGGTTTTTTAGGTTAGAGGGACCCCCCCTTGGGCGAAACGATAAAATACCTGACGGCTTACCAGAGAGGACATTATCATCGTTGATAAAGAACGTCCGTCCTCAGAGACCAAAAACAGGAAAATTTAACGTAATATTGGTAAACTGCAGGAGTATCCAGGGCAAGGTTCCTGAATTAGTATCTCTTATTGAAGGAAATAGTGCGCATATAGTATTAGGAACGGAAAGTTGGTTAAAACCGGAAGTGAACAGTAACGAAATCCTAGACACAGAATGGAATATATACCGCAAGGATAGGATAAACGCCAATGGTGGAGGAGTATTTATAGCAGTAAAGAATTCAATAATATCCAGTGAAGTTATTAGCGAATGTGAATGTGAAATAATCTGGGTTAAGTTAAGTATCAAAGGTGGGTCAGATATGATAGTCGGATGCTTCTATAGACCACCTGCATCAGCAACCGTAGTAGTTGAGCGCCTCAGAGAGAACCTGCAGAACGTCGTGAAGAAGTTTCGTGATCATACTATTGTAATAGGGGGAGACTTCAATCTACCAGGTATAGAATGGGATAGTCACACAATCAGAACTGGAGCCAGGGACAGAGACTCTTGTGACATTATCCTGACTGCCTTGTCCGAGAATTACTTCGAGCAGATAGTTAGAGAACCAACTCGTGAAGCTAACGTTTTAGACCTCATAGCAACAAATAGACCGGAACTTTTCGACTCCGTGAATGTAGAAGAGGGTATCAGTGATCATAAGTCAGTGGTTGCATCAATGACTACAAGTGTAATAAGAAATTCCAAGAAAGGAAGGAAAATATATTTGCTTAACAAGAGTGATAGGGCACAAATCGCAGAATATCTGAGTGACCACCATCAAACGTTCATTTCTGAGGAAGAGGATGTGGAACAAAAATGGAAAAAATTCAGAAACATCGTCCAGTACGCCTTAGATAAGTTCGTACCGACTAAGGTCCAAAGCGAGGGGAAACATCCACCGTGGTATAACAATCATGTACGAAAGGTACTACGGAAACAAAGAAAGCTTCATCATAGGTTTAAGAGTAGTCGAATCATAGCTGATCAGGAAAAGCTGAACGAAGCGAAAAAGAGCGTAAAGAGAGCAATGAGAGAAGCATTCAACGAATTCGAACATAAAACATTGGCAAACAATCTAAACAAGAACCCTAAAAAGTTTTGGTCATATGTAAAATCGGTAAGCGGATCTAAATCCCCTATTCAGTCACTCGTTGACCACGATGGCACCGAAACAGAGGACGACCGAAGAAAGGCAGAAATACTGAATTCAATGTTCCGAAACTGTTTCACTGCGGAAAATCGTAACACGGTCCCTGACTTCAGCCGTCGCACGGACGCCAAAATGGAAAATATTGAAATAAACGATATCGGAATTGAAAAACAACTGCTATCACTTAGTAGCGGAAAAGCATCCGGACCAGACGAGATACCCTTAAGATTCTACAGTGATTATGTTAAAGAACTTGCCCCCTTTCTATCAGCAATTTATCGCAGATCGCTGGAAGAACGTAAAGTACCTAGCGACTGGAAGAAAGCGCAGGTCGTTCCCATTTTCAAGAAGGGTCATAAATCAGATGCGAATAATTATAGGCCTATTTCGCTTACGTCAATCTGTTGTAGAATAATGGAACATGTTTTGTGTTCTCGTATTATGACGTTCTTAGATAATACAAATCTCCTTCATCATAACCAACATGGATTCCGCAAACAGAGATCATGTGAAACTCAGCTCGCCCTATTTGCCCAAGAAATTCACAGTGCCGTAGACACTGGCGAGCAGATTGATGCCGTATTCCTGGACTTCAGGAAGGCATTTGATACGGTTCCGCACTTACGTTTAGTGAAAAAAATACGAGCTTACGGAATATCGGACCAGGTTTGTGATTGGATTCAGGATTTCCTAGAAGAAAGAACACAACATGTCATTCTTAACGGTTCAAAATCTGCAGATGTAGAGG
Organism: Schistocerca americana; assembly: GCF_021461395.2. Taxonomy (NCBI): domain Eukaryota; kingdom Metazoa; phylum Arthropoda; class Insecta; order Orthoptera; family Acrididae; genus Schistocerca; species Schistocerca americana. Next base: position 523,722,786 of record NC_060121.1, on the reverse strand, counting down.
TAATTTCGGGAGTACCGCAGGGAAGCGTGATAGGACCTTTATTGTTTACAATATACATAAATGACTTAGTTGACAACATCGGTAGCTCCGTGAGGCTATTTGCAGATGACACGGTTGTCTACAAGAAAGTAGCAACATCAGAAGACTCGTACGTACTCCAGGAGGACCTGCAGAGGATTAATGCATGGTGCGACAGCTGGCAGCTTTCCCTAAACGTAGATAAATGTAATATAATGCGCATACATAGGGGCAGAAATCCATTCCAGTACGATTATGCCATAGGTGGTAAATCATTGGAAGCGGTAACGACCGTAAAATACTTAGGAGTTACTATCCGGAGCGATCTGAAGTGGAATGATCACATAAAACAAATAGTGGGAAAAGCAGGCGCCAGGTTGAGATTCATAGGAAGAATTCTAAGAAAATGTGACTCATCGACGAAAGAAGTAGCTTACAAAACGCTTGTTCGTCCGATTCTTGAGTATTGCTCATCAGTATGGGACCCTTACCAGGTTGGATTAATAGAAGAGATAGACATGATCCAACGAAAAGCAGCGCGATTCGTCATGGGGACATTTAGTCAGCGCGAGAGCGTTACGGAGATGCTGAACAAGCTCCAGTGGCGGACACTTCAAGAAAGGCGTTACGCAATACGGAGAGGTTTATTATCGAAATTACGAGAGAGCACATTCCGGGAAGAGATGGGCAACATATTACTACCGCCCACATATATCTCGCGTAATGATCACAACGAAAAGATCCGAGAAATTAGAGCAAATACGGAGACTTACAAGCAGTCGTTCTTCCCACGCACAATTCGTGAATGGAACAGGGAAGGGGGGATCAGATAGTGGTACAATAAGTACCCTCCGCCACACACCGTAAGGTGGCTCGCGGAGTATAGATGTAGATGTGTAACTTTAAAACCCTGTAGCAACTGTTCAAAGCGACAGCTTACAGTGTATATATTTCAGCATAATCCATTGCCAGAACTGAAATATGTGTGAAAATCATTTGATCCTATAGACTGTACACATTGTTTATGACAGGGATTTAATAACTGTCACGTCAATCCTCTCCACAGTTTGTTCTTCGAAGCGCGCGTTTCACGGGAAAATTCACGGGTGTCTATTGATGAATCTTCTCTTAAACGACTCGGTGCTGTTCCATCGAATTCCCATCTGCGAAAATTTCTTTCCCGAGAGCCATAGTCAGCGCCCTGCGGTTTGAACGACCAAGTATCTTCTAAGTCTCGATGTAAGACGATGTTTTTCCTGTTATGATAACGTCTGCTGAGTCATTTTCTTTGTACATTCGTTCGCCTAGCAAGAAAGGGACACTGAGACAGTTACAAGACACGTAGAAACATCAAGTCTCTGAAATTCGTCGGGTCTAATACACCTATGGGGCCAACATTTTCGTCTTCCTAAAACCAATATATGACAGCCACAAGCTGCCAGGCCTGTGAAGTTCATCAGATAAAAAACGATAATAGGGTCGAAACCTCTGTCTTTCAGCAACCACATCTTTGATTTGGATGCAAGAAATGAGAGTAAATGTACACTCAGAGCATGATACCAGTCCACTAGATATCCACAGTGAATAGACCGATCAGAAGCACAGCGTTAAGAGATCCGTACGGAGGAAAACGGCGCTGCTACTACTGAAAGTAATAACTGCGGTCACAAGTCTGAGAAAGCGGAAGCAGGGAAGCAAAACGAAGAATATCTTTATCCGAACTTCTGTGCAGCAAAATTGAAGAAATTATTAAATAAAATATGGTAGACTCTGCAATGAGCTGTGGACAATGTGGCGGTCTATTACGGGAGTCTTGTCATTTCTTCTTCACTCTGGTAACCTGTGATCAAGATGTTATTTGTAGATGGTCTTGAGAGCTAAACTATGGTGCAGTAGCTCTTGTCTTCAGAATTCTCCAGAAACCGGTGGGAATTATTGAGCTCATTATACCGCTCCCGGGTCCTGGTAACATCTGAAATTCGAGTAATATGTTTAGCCTCCTCTCAAGTTTTGAACAGCGTTGTGACCTCATGTTGGTCGAATTCTGTTAAGTTTTAAATTGGTAGCTCTTGTGCCTAACAGATCCACTAATTCGGTCCTTGTTTAGCGTATAAGTGCTTTGCCTTGTGTTATATGTATGTTGGTTGCTCGTGATAACAAATTTATCTTTCAAGTATTTCTGTGAAAAAGTTCTGCTCTTTTAATGTATTGTAAAGGCCACATTGATGACTCACGTTTTGAAAACACACGAAGCGGCCATTTCACAATGAGGCTTGTACCTGTGTGTAATTATTTAGAGCCAGGCTTTTAAGTAATTCTTTTTTTTGATTTGTCATCATCCTGTTGTACGACTGTAATTATTACTTCGCTATTCGAGTTATGTGTACTGTGTACTATGGCGACTGTTAGTTACAGAAATTTGCTGTTTAGTTCCAAGCTGTCATTACCGCTTTTTAACCAACTGACTGGTGCCTTTTACAATAAATCGGCTCCTAAAGCAGTTACCATTTTCAAAAGGCTCTGCTCCTGTTATTCATGTTACTTCGTATTTGTCTTCTCAGGCTTTAAATTTTAAGAGTTGTTCACTAATTAAAGTTACGTAATTAGTGTGTTTTTTTAATGTGTTCACTGCATTGAACTTTGGAGAGCGCTGTGTTGAACACATGCCTCTCTGTATCCGCGTGCGGTGACGCCTAAGGGTTGAGGATGACACGGCGGCCTGTCAGTACCGTTCGGCCTTCAATGCCTGTCTCGATGGCGTTTGTTTTTTTTAATTTTTTTTTACTATAACTGCGAGTTCATATCAAATTTAACAGGTGCAAATATTGTAATCAGATTACGTCAAAATGTCGTAAGCACAGTTACGCTGCTCAACTCACGGTTTTCCGGCCGCTGTGGCCGAAATGTTCTAGGCGCTTCAGACTGGAACCGCGGCACCGCTACGGTCTCAGGTTCGAATCATGACTCGGGTATTAGTCAGGTTTAAGTAGTTCTAAGTTCTAGGGGACTGATGACCTCAGATGTTAAGTTCCGTAGTGCTCAGAGCCATTTGAGACATTTTTTTAACTCAGGGTTTAACTTTTATGTCAAGTGGATCTGCCATTTTATAGTTGTTATCTAAAGTCTTTGAAACTCATATGAGTTTTCACATCTTTTCTTTCCCTGAGCTGCAGCCAGTGTATAAAATTTGTGGTTACAGCTTGGTTTCATGTGAATCACCATCAACGTTTAAACTGTTATTTCTTGCAGCATGGGTCATCACAAATTGTAATATTAAGTACAGGGCATGTGTTATTCGTTCTGTTTAAGTTTGAATTTCTGTATAATAAATTATTTTAACCAAAATGTGTAATGTAATTTCGGCTCAGCACCTTATCACTTCCTTCCCGTTCCTACCACTCCAAAGATATAGAAGAATATTTGGGCAAAAGAAAAAAGAAACACTGCGGCATTACTTTGGAGAAGTGTTGATGTTTTATTAACAACTGATGTAAATAAAGTCTACTGTATGGCGTAGCAGCGAATGTGACAATCATGATCACAAATTACAAGAAATAATTGAACTTGACCTGATTGTAATAAATAAGTGTGGACAGCCGCCAGATTTTGAGAATAGAGCAATTGTATCGACAGATATCGATTTTACTGTAGCTAACAAATGGGGAGTGAGGAAAATAAGTAATTGGTCTGTTCACCAGTATTGTGCTATGAGTGATCAGAGGTCAACGAGACGGCAATATCAAAGATATATTGGAGGAGAAGATTGAGAATGCAGACTGCCCCTATAGAGACACGCGAAAAGTACCTACAAGGATAGGTTACTTGAGATTAAGCAACGTAACTGGAAAAACTACTTATGGATCCATGCAGTCCTCATAGGATGCATCCTGTAGCCTTACACATGACTGCGCCCTACAAAACGCCTTTCTTAACAACGCAGTTAAACGATGCTCTTCTTAAGAGCAGAATACCACAACAATAGGAAACAGCCAGTGGTGCAACTATTACGAAAGGGGAAGGTATGAACTCTATAGAGCCGAAGAGCTTGAGACCTATATGTTTTATCAACACACTGACTAAAGTGCAGGAGCGTCATTTATGTAATGGGCTTCTGTCTCACAGGGAGTTACTGGCCTTAATCAGTACTAGCTTGGCTTCCCTAAGTCGAAATCAGTGTAAGTTGCCATAAGGGAGGCTTTCAAGACAGTGAACTTAAACAGATACAAGTACTGTTTTAAAGCGCTGCAGCCGTGGACTGTGCGGCTGGTCTCGGCAGAGGTTCGAGTCCTCCCTCGGGTATGGGTGTGTGAGTTTGTCCTTAGGATAATTTACGCTAAGTAGTTTGTAAGCTTAAGGACTGATGAACTTGGCAGTTAAGCCCCGTAAGATTTCGCACACATTTGAACAACAAGTACTGTACGGCCATACTAATTGATACTGCTGGCGCTTTTGGCCTTGTATGGTGGCCCGCGATGTTCGATGTTTAACACAACTACAGACACATGGATGCCTTTATTACGGCCTCAGAGATTACTGTAAACATCAGACGATGGAATAGCTGTCTTCTGAAAAGAAGGTGCTGTAGAAAGTAGCTAAAGGTTGTCCTCGGGGACCAGTCTGTGGACCTATATACGGGATCTCAAGATAGAGCCATTTTCACAGTTATTGGAGGAAAAAAGAGGAGGTAGATGGTGTTCTGGCTTACGCCGCCGAAGTGATGCCTGCGGTTTCTGATGACTCCGGGTCTAAGCTGCAGCAGAGGGCATGTCGTATTCTCTCCCGGATGCGGAGTGGTGCAACAGGAATAAAGTAACTTCAACTGCGCTTATATTTTGTTAAAAGGGCGCCTACTATCTATAAGAAATCGTACGGTAACCTTGGATGCGTCTCCAACACTTAGCAGCAATACAAAACATTACTTGCGTGTATTGCTGGAGGAAAGGAGTACTGTCGTGGACAACAGAGTTCAAGCTAAAGTTCAGAATATTATACAGTAAATAACACCTGCTTGTACAGTGAACTGTGAACTTCCCCTGAACGACGTGAGAGTGTACTGCAGTGACATCTCCTCCTGATGGAGTCACCTGGTGTGGCGCCAGGGTTTTAACCGTCTGCCACCCTGATTACTGGAGCGGACCAGAGTGATTTTAGATTTGGTGCGGTACAGGAGAGATAGCACTTCTGCTTAAGTTTTTAATGCGGCCTTTTCTGCCGTTTTATCTGAGCAACACGTCCATGTAGCTGTTTTTACGGATGGGTCTAAGCAGGGTGACTCCGTTGGTTGCTCTGTCTTCTTCCCGGACCGTGTCCTCTAGCTCAGACTGCCTCCCGAATTTACCATCTTTGACGTAGAATTTTATGCAATCTTGCGGGCACTGGAGCAGATGAGACATTCTCCCAGAGTTAGATTTCTCGTCCGTTCATATTCTTTGAGCGCCCTTTACTCTCTCCTGCGTTTGTACCCAGCAGATAACGTAACCCAGACTATCCAGGACGCCCTCCTCCAACTACAGCGACTGGGGAAGGAGGTCTCTTTCTGCTGGGTACCCGGGCACATGGAAATTCCTGGGGAATGAAAGGGCTGATCGAGCAGCCAATGAGGAGTGTCGTGACCGTCAGGTCTTTCAGTGTGCTATCCCACGGCATGTCCTCACCTCGCTGTTGTGGTATAAAGTTCTGTGTCTCTGGGAACATGAGTGGCTAGAAGTGCCCGACAACAAGCTCCGTATCGTCGAGCACACAACTCGTCTGTGGCGCACTTCCTTGCAGCCACGTCGACGGGACGAGGTCCTCCTCACTCGCCTTCGCATCGGCCACAGCCCTATGACGCATGGATTTTTACTCCGGCGAGAACACCCTCCGATGTGTGGTGCTTGTGGCTTGCAGATCACGGTGCACCACATTTTATTGGGCGGCAATTTATTTGCTGACCAGCGGACTGCAGCGGATTTGCCGGTGGATCTGCAGTCTATTTCATGCAATGATCAAACGAATGTGATTTGCCTTTTAAAGTTTTGTGAATTGTGCCACGTTTTTAACAAGATTTTGGGGAGATATTTTTAATGTGTCAACAGGGTGGCTGGCTCACCCAAGTTTTTTTATAAGTGGTCAGCCAGTCACATTTCCCTGTGCTGTTCTTTTAGCTCTTCTGTGTTTTGTTTTCCTTGTATTTTAATTTCTTGATTAGCTATCTTGCCTCCTCCTTGGTTTTAGTGCATGTGAGAGTGCCTATGGGATAGAGTAATTGTGTGGTCATTTCGTGTGCATGCTTGTACGACAGGTTTCGTTGTTATCCACAATCGTTTATTTTAATCATTGTTAGGGTTGGGCGCCCGTAAGATCCCCAAACCATACACACACTCTTCCACAGTTGGCTTTGCGTCAAGCGCGTGGCACATCGACTGTGTCACCAGCGGTACAGGACGTCGGCCGTTGTGACCGAGCGGTTCTAGGCGCTTCAGTCTGGAACCGTGCGACCGCTATGGTCGCAGGTTCGAATCCTGCCTCGGACATTGATGTGTGTGATGTCTTTAGGTTAGTTAGGTTTAAGTAGTTCTAAGTTCTAGGGGACTGATGACCTCAGATATTAAGTCCCATAGTGCTCAGAGCCATTTAAACCATTTTTGAACCAGCGGTACAGGAAAATCCTGCGGCGAACACGGGAAGGTGTGCTTCTGCTGCTTACCGGAGCCTTCGGTACCGCTCCCATAATGGAGCTGTTTGTCATATTAGGCATCCTTCCTGTGGGTGGCACGGCTAGGTACAAGACAGCATGCTAATAGCTGCAGGTTGGAAATCAAGATAAGAGTAAGTAAATGTTAGGGTATAATGTCGGCACTAAGATACAATTACAGCAGTGGACATTAGAAGAATGGCAACGTGACAGAGGCGCATCAGATACGAGTCACAGAGTGCGTGAAATTTTTCCGGCTATCAGGAAAAGAATTAAGCTGGATTATATGAACCCTAGTCGCGGAAAGATTCGGTTTCTTACGAGACATGGCCTCTGCCCAGTATACCTGCATAGGATTAAGAGTCGCAACACAAGAGTATTTGACAGTGGTGCACAGGGCGCCCCGGAACATGTAGCCTTGCTGTGCCCCTTTTATGATGTCGACAAGACAGAGATCAATAACCATACAAACAGTGTAGTCTCCGGTAAAAAAGTGTGGCATGAAGCTGGTCGGTTAGCAAACCAAATTTCAATCATAGAGTTGAGAAAGTACCATGGAAATCCGACTGTATGAGGCAAGACATTTTCAAGTGTAAGATGACGCTTTCTGGGCACCATCAAACGTACTGGGCAGTGTGGAAAGTGTAGGCGAAACTTCGGATAGTTCCATCCATCGCACTAAGTGCAGGCTCCGCTAGGGAGTCGACATACACATGACTACCAGAACTTGTCGGTGCCAACTACCGACGCTTCCTTTGGGTATCAACCAGTAGGAGGTCTCGATTTACAGCTGCAGACATTCTACAAGACGCAGACTCTAACGAAGATTTCAGAGAAGAACACTAACCTTATCATCCTGAAATACATAAAAATAACTTAATGCATGTAACTTACTTCCTGTGAGGTCTGTAATCAATATATAACTATCTAATCAATGCTAAAATCTGAAATTGTGACGCTGAATTATATTCTTTGTGTCTAGTTAGTAATACAAAATTGTCTATCAATAGAAGTGTATTGTATGTAGAACAGTACTAGACCCAGCAGACTGTACTAACTAAGGTGTTGCCAAGTCGCATTAGGTAATCCGAGTCTGATGCAGTAGTTTAGGAATAGTTTGTAGTTAAGATTTAGGAGCGGTGAGACTCGACTCAGTGCGATATCTCCACTAGTTGTAGGAGTAATATACGAGGGCAGTTCAATAAGTAATGCAACACATTTTTTTTCTCGGCCAATTTTGGTGGAAAAAACCGGAAATTTCTTGTGGAATATTTTCAAACATTCCCGCTTCGTCTCGTATAGTTTCATTGACTTCCGACAGGTGGCAGCGCTGTACGGAGCTGTTAAAATGGCGTCTGTAATGGATGTGCGTTGCAAACAACGGGCAGTGATCGAGTTTCTTTTGGCGGAAAACCAGGGCATCTCAGATATTCATAGGCGCTTGCAGAATGTCTACAGTGATCTGGCAGTGGACAAAAGCACCGTGAGTCGTTGGGCAAAGCGTGTGTCATCATCGCCGCAAGGTCAAGCAAGACTGATCTCCCGCGTGCGGGCCGGCCGTGCACAGCTGTGACTCCTGCAATGGCGAAGCGTGCGAAACACACTCGTTCGAGATGATCGACGGATCACCATCAAACAACTCAGTGCTCAACTTGAAATCTCTGTTGGTAGTGCTGCCACAATTGTTCACCAGTTGGGATATTCAAAGGTTTGTTCCCGCTGGGTCCCTCGTTGTCTAACCGAACACCATAAAGAGCAAAGGAGAACCATCTGTGCGGAATTGCTTGCTCGTCATGTGGCTGAGGGTGACAATTTCTTGTCAAAGATTGTTACAGGCGATGAAACACGGGTTCATCACTTCGAACCTGAAACAAAACGGCAATCAATGGAGTGGCGCCACACCCACTCCCCTACCAAGAAAAAGTTTAAAGCCATACCCTGAGCCGGTAAAGTGATGGTTACAGTCTTCTGGGACGCTGAAGGGGTTATTCTGTTCGATGTCCTTCCCCATGGTCAAACGATCAACTCTGAAGTGTATTGTGCTACTCTTCAGAAATTGAAGAAACGACTTCAGCGTCTTCGTAGGCACAAAAATCTGAACGAACTTCTCCTTCTTCATGACAACGCAAGACCTCACACAAGTCTTCGCACCCGAGAGGAGCTCACAAAACTTCAGTGGACTGTTCTTCCTCATGCACCCTACAGCCCCGATCTCGCACCGTCGGATTTCCATATGTTTGGCCCAATGAAGGACGCAATCCGTGGGAGGCACTACGCGGATGATGAAGAATTTATTGATGCAGTACGACGTTGGCTCCGACATCGATCAGTGGAATGGTACCGTGCAGGCATACAGGCCCTCATTTCAAGGTGGCGTAAGGCCGTAGCATTGAATGGAGATTACGCTGAAAAATAGTGTTGTATAGCTAAAAGATTGGGGAATAACCTGGTGTATTTCAATGCTGAATAAAACAACCCCTGTTTGAGAAAAAAATGTGTTGCATTACTTATTGAACTGCCCTCGTATTAGTAGCAGATGGAAATTACGTTTTATTTTTTCTTTATTTTTTATTTTAAAATTTTTGTGTGTGATAAATGCTAATTAATTTGTATTTGATGGGGAACCATATTTCATATCTGTACAATCTCCACGGCCTGCTATTGTAAACTAGACAGCAGATGATTGTAATGTAGGAAATAAATAAATAAGTCTACATTCTGCTGGACTGGTCATTAAATGTATGTCTACAAGTTTCTGTGGCGAACCGTGAACAGTAAAGTGTGGTAAGCAAACACGATAAACAACTGTGTACAGTCTTTATAGGCAAGATCACAGACGTCGAGTTCCGAGGCAGCTATTCGCTATGGAACATAGGAAGTTTACCAACAAGCTTTAATCCACGTTTATTCATATTTAAAATGTTTCCTAACAAATGGCAAGGTGGTACAGCAACCAGTACTATACGATGAAGAAACAGTCAGTTTTGGTTGCAGGAATGTATTAAATATTTGTTTACCTATGACGCTTTTCGCCTGATTCACTCGTCTTCAGACTGGACGAATATTAGATGGTGTTAGGTGCATGGGATGCCGAGCATACAGAACGTCCGAGCAAATCATTGCCCTCGTTTCCAAATATTTGACGAGGGCAATTATTTTCTGAAAATTCTGTATGCTCCAAGTCCCATTTACTTAACACCATCTAATATTCAGCCAATCAGAACATCCTGAACTGGTGAAACGCGTTACTGGTAAATAAATAATAACGCGTCCCTGCAACCAAGACTGAGAGTTGTTTCTTCATTTATTCATATTATACATTTGTGGGCGCGTCTTAATTCAGTACACAATAAATATGAATAATTACGCCTTCAGTCATAAAAAAAGTTTTAGTGTTTTGTTAGATCATACCCTAGGGGTCCATTACCATACACGAAAAGTATGTTCCAAAAGATCCAGGAGGAACATCTTTAACGCAGTAGTGTCAGAAATCGTTGATTTATCCATTCCGTAATTGTGCATCACGTCGCTCAAGGCACACACTTGTTACTATACTATGTGTTTCGAAGACCACAGAATTAAAAATTTTCTTCCTGGCTCGCTCAAGGGTGGACGTAAATAAATTTGTAAACGATTTGCACCTGTTGGCTGATCCACAGCGCAGAAATGCTTCGTGGATTTAATAAAACCAAACACGTTCTGCTCATCGAGATCTGGAACAATCTCAAATATATTTATTTCGGAGCATTCTTATACGTTAAGTTTAGGATATTGTATTGTCTGTGCGACCCGGCTGGTCATTAAGTAGAACTGCTTCATTTTTAATTGGTGCGATTATATTTATGAAGAATGGATTACAGGTAATGATTAAATTTGTTTTACCTGAGGCAGCAGTTTGATAATAATGCAAAATTCTTGGTTCGTCAGACATCCAGATCAGGAATCTTTGTGCTTTTGATTTTTTGCCAGGATTTATCGATCATTGAGAGAGAAATGAATTTAAGAATTAGATTTTGGAATCTTATTTAAGGAGACATGTACATGTGAAGTTCAATTTTCTTAAGTTCAGTTTTTGGGTAATGTCCAAGAACGCTTGCAAGCAATATATATCGAATGCACGACTGCAGTGGAGCAAGATATCGATTTTGTTTACAGCGATGACATAATCTGCGGCAAGGTACAAATGGTTCAAATAGCTCTGAGCACTATGGGACTTAATATTTGAGGTCATCAGTCCCCTAGAACTTAGAACTACTTAAACCTAACTAACTTAAGGACATAACACACACCCATGGCCGAGGCAGGATTCGAACTTGCGACCGTAGCAGTCGCGCAGTTCCGGACTGAAGCGCCTAGACCCGCGGCAAGGAATCTCTCTTCGAGCGACAACAATGACACATTTCAGTATTCTCTTAGATATGACTGAAGCGGCTACAATTCCGAGTAGTATTACTCTCAAGTGAAGGAATTTGTTTCCTAAAGAGAATACCGTTCAATATTGTTTGGATTACTGTTGGGAGTATCATCTGCTGCCTACTCTCGACACTAGAAACTGCATGGATTGAAATGGGCATAACAGTGTCAAATTTTATTAAAAACTAGTGATTTTGACCTTCCATTACACTTACATTGCACCCGACGTCGGAAAAGAACAAGTATAAGAAAAAAAAACATGTGGTTTGATGCTTCTAAACTTACAATACAACAAAATTCTTGTTGGGTTAAGGTTTACACACTGCAAAACACAGCTTCAAAAGCTGGGTTGTTGATTAATACTGTTTGTGATTACTACTAAGATATTGATGTCGAGTAAGGTAAGTGAAAATACATTTAATGTCAGTATTGGACGATATTCACGTATGGTTGTTCTTGTTACTAACTCTATAAACAAAATTCATATCGTTCACCTTTCGTCGTTATTGGTGCCATTACTGAATACAAAATCGATATCGCACTACCTGGCAGTCGCCATCAATTGCTGGTATGTCCGAATTTGTTTGCACAGATTAGTGTGTTTATATGAAGGGCTTATTTCAATAGTGGTACAAGTCCATTTTTGTTCGTTCTGAGATACAGAGCCCTAAAGTTAAATGAACGTTGAAAAATCTGCAGTTGAGATACCAGAAATATTCAAGTATATAAAATCTGCAGTTGAGATACTAGAAATATTCAAGTATATATATTTGAATGTTTCTGGTATCTCAACTGCAGATTTTTGAGCGCTCATTTAACTTTAGGACTCTGTATCTCAGAGTATATATACTTGAATATTTCTGGTATCTCAGGCGCAGAATTTTCAGCGCTCATTTAACTTTAGGATCTCAGAACGAACAAAAATGGACTCTTACCACTATTGAAATTATCCCTTCATATATTCTTAGAAATTATCGGTTTTTGTAATTCTCGGATTTTTGTTAGGTGATTTCAGAGAAATATTAAGCGTTCTTGAATTTTCATTAAGTGTTATGAAGTCAAAGGAAACGAAATTGGAACTGAGTTCATTTAAACCAGAGTCGCTGCCCACATCACAAGGGTTAATTAATTTTCAATTTAATTAAAAGCAGACATCAAAAATTACGAACAAGATTGATAGCATGTTCTTAGAGTACGCATTGCACCTGAGCGTTTCTCTGTAGTTAGATTTGGCAGTTCTATTATCGAGAAGCGCTGTAGCTACGAGAGCAGTTTGCACCGAAGTAAGACAAACCGTGTAAAGAGCAGATTCTTCGTTTAGTTAAATTTTATTGGAACAGGTTTACCTTCAAAGTAATCAATTTCCTTTTATCAAAGTTCACAGTCAGATTTTGGGATTACAATAGCTTTCAGACAGGGTACGTTTTTCTTAACCATTCTCGCAGTTAGATTTATCTGTGAATTCTCGCAGTTGAATTTTTGGTACCAACAGTTAGCGTTAAGCTAACTACAGATGTACTTTTACTTTTAGATCGACTTTCACATTAACTCGCAGAAACAAAACGAAACAGATAACTTTCAAGGAGAGCCCAGTCACTTCTAACTCTGATTAGTGACTAGATGTCACCTGAGCAACAAATCCGTTAGGGACATTTCAGTCCTAAAGTTGCCACGTCGACCGTTGGTGGCGCGATTTCGAAGCGGAAACGCGAAGGAAAAAGCACAGCTAAACAGCGGCCAAGCAGATCTCATGTAATGACGCTCAGGGACCGTCGAGCGTCGTGGAGGGTGGTTATAAAAAATCTCATGAAATCATCGAAGTGTCCACTCACGAGTTCCAAAGTAAGTGCTACCGGCAGTCGACATAGCACAATGACAGAGCGTAGGTAATTGAAAAGAATGAGGTATAGTGGTGCAGCAGCTACTCATAAGCCAAACATTGGCACTTGAGATGGGGTACAAAGCGACGCCACTGGGCAGTGGCTCACTGAAAACGAATAATTTGGAGATATGAATCACACTGTACCCTTCGGCAATCTGATGGAAGGATTAAGGTTTGGTGAATGTCTGGAGAATCAGAACTGCCATTACGTGTTTCATCAAGTGGTGTTAGGGTGTGGGGATGTTTTTCGTAGTTAGGGTGTGATCTCCTTATTGCGCCTAATAAAACAATAAATGCAGAAGGATATGAACACACTTTACAGCATACTGCACTGTATACAGTAAAACAACGATTCGGAGACGACAATTGTATCAGCATGTCAATGCATCCTGTGATAAAGCAGCATCTGTGTGTGAATGGTTTGAGGACAATAACATTCGTGAAGCGGAATCGACTGTCCGGAATCCCGACCTGAACCCAATGGAAAATATTTGGGATGAGTTAGAACACCGACTTCGCTGTAGGCGTCAGCGACCAACATGACTGCCTTCTGTGGTTTCCAATCTTGAGGAGGAATCGGTTGCCTTCAACCACAGACATTTATACACCCCACTGAATGTATTCCCATCAGAATTCAAGCCATAATAAAGGCGAAAGGTGGACAATCCGCATGTTAACTTCCGTCAATATATGTCCATCGGATAGGATATAAATTTTCGTTTGCTACTGTTGATGATATTAATGACTGACAATAATATTCACTCGTTATGGGGATTTAGGGGGTTCGTCATTGGAAATAAATAATTACTGCAGCTGGAGATTATCACTATGTACAAATCATCAGTTATCCAAATGAGTACAGCTGGTTACATCTTCTGGTTCAAAAAACTGGTTCAAATAGCTCTGAGCACTATGGGACTTAACAGCTATGGTCATTAGTCCCCTAGAACTTAGAACTACTTAAACCTAACTAACCTAAGGACATCACCTAACACCCAGTCATCACGAGGCAGAGAAAATCCCTGACCCCGCCGGGAATCGAATCCGGGAACCCGGGCGTGGGAAGCGAGAACGCTACCGCACGACCTACATCTTCTGGTATTTACGTATTTACTGCTAGTGTGCCCTTATGAAGTCTACACAGGAGTGACGAAAGTCATGGAATACCTCCAAATATCGTATCGGACCGTCTTTTACCCGGCAAAATGGAGCAACTTGACGTGCCATAGGCTCAACAAGCCGTTGGAAGTCCCCTACTGAAATACTGAGCCATGCTGCCTCTGTAGCCGTCCATAATTTCGAAAGCGTTGCCAGTGCAGGATTTTGTGCACGAATTGACCTCTCGGCTATGTCCCATAAATGTCTGATGGGATTCATGTGGGACGATCTAAGTGACGAAATCATTCGCTCGGATCCAGAACGTTTTTCAAATCAATCGGGAACAACTACGGCCCGGTGACATGGCGCATTGTCATAAAAAAAAGACAATTACGCCGTCGTTTGGAACATGAAATCCATAAATGACTGCAAATGGTCTTCAAGTAGCCGAGCGTAACCATTTCCAGTCTATGATCGCTTCATCTGGACCAGAAGGCCCAATCCATTCCATATAAACACAGCCCACAGTGTCATGGAGCCACCAGCAGCCTGTACAGTGCCCTGTTGTCCATTGGGTAGTGGGATCTACGCCACACTCGAATCCTAACATCAGTTTTGAACTAATTTGTCCAGTCCACGGTTTACTAGTCGTCCAGGGTCCAACTGATACGGTCACGAGTCCAGGAGAGGCGCTGCAGGCAATTTCGTGCTGTTAGCAATGGCACTCGCATCGTTCGTCTACTGCCATAGCCCATTAACGCCAGATTTCGTCGCAGTGTCCTAGCGGATACGTTCGTCGTACGGCCCACGTTAATTTCTACGGTTATTTCACGCGGTGTTGCTTGTCTGTTAGCCCTGAATAGTCTACGGAAACGCCGCTAGTCTCCGTCGGCAAATGAGGCCGTCGACCACTGCGTTGTCCGTGGTGTGAGGTAATGCTTGAAATTTGGTATTCTTGGCCCACTCCTGACAGTGTGGATCTCGGAATACTGAATTCCATAATGATTTCTGAGGTGGAATGTCCCATCCATGTTACTCCAACTACCATTCGCGTTCAAAGTCTGTTAATTCCCGTTGTGCGGCCATAATAAAGTCGGAAATCGTTTCACGTAAGTCATATCGTAAGTGGGCTGTTTAGGTTTTTATGTTGGTAACCCCACGTAGCGATCTGTATGAAAATCACTGACTGTGCTGTGTATAGTCTGTGGCTGATTGGACACACTTTTGGAATATTCGCTTGTGTAATGTTGGGCGGTTGGATGTGAACAGCGCGTAGCGTTGTGCAGTTGGAGGTGAGCCGCCAGCAGTGGTGGATGTGGGGAGAGAGAGGGCAGAGTTTTGAGAGCGGACGATCTGGACGTGTGTCCGTCAGAAAAAGGAAATTTGTAAGACTGGATGTCATGAACTGATATATACATTGTTTGTTCTCTATCAAAATCTTTCATTTGCTAACTATGCCTATCAGTAGTTAGTGCCTTCAGTAGTTAGAATATTTTATTTAGCTGGCAGTATTGGCGCTCGCTGTGCTGGAGTAGTTCGAGTAATGAAGATTTTTGTGAGGTAAGTGATTCATGAAAGGTATAGGTTATTGTTAGTCAGGGCCATTCTTTTGTAGGGATTATTGAAAGTCAGATTGTGTTGCGCTAAAAAAAATATTGTGTGTCAGTTTAGTGTTGATCAGAATAAGTAAAGAGAGAAATACCTGAGTACGTTCAGTTTTGCTCAGCTGTTTGAAAATCATATAACGTAAGAGGTTTATCAGCAGAGTCATTTATAAATTTTTCTAATGGGATGTTTCAGTATGAATAGAAATGACAACTCCACCTTTGCACTGCCCTTTTGTACCTTGTGTATGCGATACTACCGCCATCTGTATATGTACATATCGCTATCCCATGACTTTTGTCGACTCAATCTATCGCGTAATGTGGATACTGTCGTTCGATCCCTTGACATCTTGGGATTTGGAGGTGAATGCCTGTCTCTTGAAAGTATCTTGAGATGTGAACATAGATTTTTGGCTGATGGACAAAGTTCGTGACACCAGCAGTTAGTTGGATTCTTAGTTTGACGACTGCTTTATGAAGTGTGGTCTGCTGGCCGCCTTAACGAGAACAGCCGGCCAGGACGTGGTTCGGACGACCCTGTACTGAAGGATGGTCTTCACAACATCGAGAGTTTAAAACTGCGGTTCCGGATAACACCAGAGTCTATTTCGCAATCTTAGTTCTGGTGTTGTATGTTGTCTTGTACGTTGTCACTTTGAATACCTAGTGCTTTTAGGAATGAATAGGTGAGTCTTTGCCAAGTTTTGCCCTCTCTTCATTTGAGAGGTGTCCTAGGATCAGTACCATTCATCTTTCTTCGTAATGGCTAAGAAGGCTCTGTAAAGTAGATGTACTATTTTCGTTGCCTCTGGTGTCATGACTATACGCCAGGTAACGAGCGGGAATGTGTCGATGTGTATCTAGATCTACGTGAAAATCTGCTCAAACGTCCATAGGGCAGCATGCTGAATTTTGTGGTAATCAGTCTCTCATCGCTATGCTAAGAATTATGCATTGTCGAACGCACCCTGAGGCTTGTGCAGCGGTACGAATAGGCGGATAAGTCACCACATTTCCATAATGCCAACAGTCCATTAAAATGTAATTAAAACTTGTACATCATCAGGATGCACGACTAGAAAATTTAAGTCTATCTATTTATAGACTTACACAAGCGCATTCTGTTGTATCCGGACTCTCTACGTTCGCGGAGCGAGATATATAAATGCGGCCAAGGAAGCGCTAAAAGCGGATTACGAAAATGTTTGTTTACCATCTGATTCGGTCCCAGTAGCGTCGAATTTTACTGTATCTACTCGAGTCCCGGAAAACATAATTAGCATTACTTTCGCAAATCGTTCGCATAAATACACAACTTTCTTTGAGTAACCATGCCTCTGAGGCCGGGCTCCAAGACCACACGCAGTAACGCGTATAATGTGACGTAAAAAATTGTATAATATTCTTTGAAATGAAAGAACTGCTTTCGTTTTGTGTTGACACTGAAAGAAAATACTCTTATTTAACAACTCACAACAGTTCACTTGTATTAGATAAGCTCTAAACGTGTTGTTCAATGAGAAGAACTGGGGAGATCACGCTACGGAGAAAAAAGTGACAAATGAATCCAATAAGTAACGTCTCTAACATAAGTGTGGAACTTTGGGAATGGGTAGTGACTATAAACGCTTAATACCATGTAGTTACTATTGGTTCTAAAGAAATTATGAAATGATGAGTGTCAAGAAATTCTGCTGGGCGAATTGTTTCGGTAATCTCTAACTAAGTGGTATAAGTCGACCTACTGAAAAGAAGTTCAAGCAATTCATCACAAGGACACTGACCCAGGAACTGGACGGTAGTCACGATGAAATTGTTGTTCATCCCTTATATTATCCGTTTCTGTCCTAAGAGACTGATATTTTTAAGCATTCATATCCTACTTCACGCAGTGAAACAGTTTTAGCAGCAATTTCAAAGGCATTTGCGAATTATTTCTTCTGTTCAACGCAATGTAATTTAATGCTAGTGTCATTAATATGTAAGGTGCCTCTTACGTGAGGAAGACATTTTTACCAGTTTTAATAAATTATTGTCTCTTATTGATGTATTCACGATAGTTAGGAAGTGCTGTATTCCGTAGCCGGCCATGAATCGGTGAGCATTTCCCACGTTGGCTGGCTAGGTGACGAAGCGACCATATGTCGCGTGTAGTGGGGTGGGGCTCGGCGCTGAACAGTGGCAACAAGCGTCAGCCTGGGAAATATACATGACGGGAAGTACCACCATCTTGGCGCCAAAGTCACCGATTTTGTTTATTTATATTTAATAATTAAAGTCATTTATGACAACATGAATACTAGGAGGAGCCTCTGGATGTTTAAAGCTACTTATCATAATTTTGCCTCGTTAAAATTCACACTCGTTCATTAACAAATGCATATCTTAGTAAGTACGAACTTGATCGGAAATCCACGAACTGTGACGAAACTAGTAAGAGATACGGACTGCGCGCCAAAGTCGGCAGTCGGCGTTATGAGCTCTTCTTGTCTTGTTCGATGGTAGCCATGGTCTCGGTTACGAGTAGTTTGTGACATGAGTGTTTCATTATTGATCTAATAGGAATAAAAGTGATATTACGGCATTCTGAATGTTAATTTCGAGTAAATAGATACCCCAAAGTTGACCGACAGCAATTTCAGATAATTAGCTTCCACCGACAGAGACATCCAATGCACCAATGAAGAATCTGCACGGGACGACATTTGCGAGAGCTGCACCGCGCACAGGTAGGAGGAAATCCGACGACACGACCCACCAAGGCGGATCAAGGAAAGTCCGACATACACTCGCAAATTCCGGGTGGAAATGCTGACCAGTCATACTGTACGTCACATATTCCACCCTCTACGTATTCGCGGCTAAGCTGAGAAATAACAGTATCAGCGTAGAAGCGAGGGGATCTAGCAAGCAGTAAAAGAATAAATCTGTGGTTGTTTATAATTTCGAGAAATTAACTTTCATTTTCAATGAGCTATTACTGTTGAAAATTTCACTCGTATGTCAGAACGCACCAACGTAATATTTGTGTTACTAAATATTCTTCAGTGCTGCATACAGAGTAAACAGAAGCCTTTTGCTTTGAGTCATTAGTTTTCTGACTGATCTGCTGCGTCCTGCCACGAATTCCTCTCTTGTGTCAACCTTTCCGTCTCAGAGTAACACTTGCTACTTATGTTCTCAATTATTTGCTGAATGTATTCCAATCTCTGTCTTCCTGTACTACTTTTGCTCTCTACAGCTACCTCTAGTACCATGGAAGCTATTTCCTGGTGTCTTAACAGAGGTCCTGTCCCATCATCTTGTCAGTGTTTTCCATGTATTTCTCTCCTCTCCGATTTTGCGGAGGAACTCCTCATTACTTACCTTATCAGTCCACCTAATTTTCAACATTCTTCTGCAGTACCACATCGCAAATGCTTCGATTCTCTCATATTCCGGTTTTCCCACAGTCCACTCAAGCTACACCAACGAGATTTCTGAGGTTATCCAGACGTGTTCTCTAAGTACTTTAGTACAAGCGATCCATGGTCTCCAGAGGGTGGTTGCAGAATAATAATATAATTCCGATTTATTCGATTTGTTATCGTAACTACATTTGTTTCTGTGAAAATACCCTCGTAACAGTGAATATTCCGGTAATATGTCACCAATAAAGTTTGGTTGCCATTTCTGCAGGAACAGCTCGGCATAGCGTCGCTGTGCTGCTCTTCCACTGCATTCAGTGAATCCATACACGAGGTGCATATCGGCCAGTTTTGTCCATACTGCTCTGAATCGCTATTAATGAGCAACTAGCACTGGCGGAGTTACCTCCGTAGTTGAGTGGTCAGCGTAGACGGCTGCCATGCAGAGGATCCGGATCTGGGTCCCGGTACTGTCAATCATTTTTCCTTGGTAGGAGGACTGGTCTGAGGCGCTCTTAGCCTCGTGGTATTAACTGAGGAGCTACTTTACAGAGTAGTAGGGGCTCCACGGTGTAGAAAGTCTGCATAACGGCCGGGAGAGCGGCCTACTGACCACATGCCCCCTTATATGGCATCCATACGAAGATGATGACACGGCGGCCGATAGACGTCCCTAGGAGCTACACAGCTTGACGATGAACACAGCTGGAAAAACAAACCAGATATACAAGGGCATGCTCCAAAGTAATATCTCCGAACTTTTTATGTGAAAACTCTCAAAGCTTTTTAAACAATATGTTTAAAAATGTTTTTAAACATTATTAATATACTACATCTTTATTCGCTATGTCTACATATGTGTTTCTCAGTATTGTCCCTCTAGCGACGAACACATTTCTCCCAACGAGAGATAAGTTCGTTGATGCCGTCACCGTAGAATGTCTGACGTTGTTGACGAAGCATAGCGTCACCTCTGCTTGCACCACTTCGTCACTGTCAAAGGCATGTGATTGAAGGTAGGCTCTAAGTGTTGGGGACAGATGAAAGTCGGATGGAGCCATATCGGGACTGTATGGAGGATATTCGATGGCAGTGAACCGAAGGCATTGGATTGTTACATATCTCGCAGCGCCCTTGTGTGGTCTGGCACTATCATGCTCATGGAGGGATGCTTCATGTGTGGACAAACTCATCGAATTCGAGAAGTCGATTACAGCCCGTTGTTCCTCACTCATCCACATAGTTACGTTACACACTGCCATGTTACACACTACAAGTCGGTGCGCTCTGGAGGCAGAAGGTTGCATATATGAAGAATAAGGATGTAGAATATTAATAACGTTTATTTCATTTAAAAAGATGTACTTGTTTTCGCACTAAAAATCGGAGGTATTACTTTTCAGCACTCCCTCGCGAAACCGAATGACTGCAATAAATGCAAGCGTGAGGGCGAAGAATAAATTGGGCATTACTGTTGTAAAGAGCATGTTCCATAAGTGAATGGAACAAGCTTGTTCTCTAATTAGACACACAGTGTTTACCGTACATATTAGCAGTATTGTGCAGATATTTTGAGTGCAATACCGATATAGACACCAATACAGATGGGGCTGTTGATGAAACAAAATGAAGTTACCTGTAACGATCTGCTCGACTCCACGTTTTATCCTAATCTGCATAGGTAGAACACGGTTTATGATCACTTGCACTGCCACTGACACAGAGGCTGGCGGAACAAAGAGATGGCTCTTGTGGTCGACGACGGTGGAGTTAACGAAGTGAACTATTAGGCAGAGCATAGTCCAGAGCATGGTGGAAGTCGTCATAAGTGGGCGCAAACGGTCCATGAAGCAGTCGGAACTGAAAGTGAAAACACAGAAACGTCAGTCAGTTTACTAATCAATGGCACGTATCGAAGACCTCAATGAAATAGTGGGACTGACGGACAAGTGCGGGCCCGTAGTATTTGCTGGCGTCATCCCATCAGTGGCCGGGTGCCCCGTGACATGTTAATAGTCGTGGCGGCGGCTCTACGAGACCGAGTAATGTGAAGCCTGAGTGTTTCTGACCTCTCATCAGGATTGATATTCGGGCTGGGCAGGGAATCCGAATCACTGTCTGACACCAAACTACGTGTATCCTACACCAGAAGAGTCAGCAAACATGCCTCAACAAGCTTCAAAATTTTCTTCTTGGTGTTTGCATTCACCCTCCATATTTACCATGCACAGGTTCGTGTATAAGGATTTAGACAAAATAAACCAGTGTAAGGAGCTAACATAAAAGGTTTCTTTCCATAAAAGAAGATTGTGTCGTGTGGTGACTCTACGGAAGTAAGAACAGATTACGTGAGTTAGAAGTAAATTTGCAAACAGCGCGTTTTATTGGGGATGGTGAACCAGTCAGCCCGCTAGGATAAGGGCATTGTTCACGGTAGGCGTATCCATCTGAAAGTTTCAGAGTTACAGACACAAGTGCCCACTGCATTCCGCGGTCCTAACGACGCAGAAAGTGGAGTGCTTGAAGCAGGGAGTGGCCGTGCGGCGCTGTTTTGGACCTGGAGGCCGGCGGTCAGCGCTGCCGACCTTGTGCTCTGGGCGCGGCTGAGGCTGCGGCGGCGACCGCCGGCTGTCCAAAGCTGACGAGGGGAGCTGCCGGGTCACGCCCAGGCCAGCAGCGTGTGAGGGGAAACCCGACTAGCCCGGCGACGTGGACATTGATCAGCAGCATCACGCACATCTAGAGCAGATAAGCAGTTACTAGCATCCCACTTAGTAAATGAATCGACTTCATTTACTTCCGGTACGATGGACGTGGAAGAATTACGGGCAAATTTTAAACACATTGTAAATCACGCATTGGACAAGTATGCGCCGAAAAAGTGGGTTACGGACGGAAAAGACCCACCGTCGGTTTAACGGAGCAATTCGGAGACTGCTCAGGAAGCAAAGACAGTTGCACTTGCGGCACAAGGAAGGTCGGGAGAATGAGGACAGGCAAAAGTTAGTAGAGATTCGTGCTGCTGTGAAAAGAGCGATGCGCGAAGCATACAACCACTACCACCGTCATACCTTAGCAAAAGATCTTGCTGAAAACCCCAGGAAATTCTGGTCTTACGTAAAATCGGTAAGCGGGTCGAAGACTTCCATCCAGTCACTCACTGATCAGTCTGGCCTGGCAACGGAAGACAACAAAACGAAAGCTGAAAATTTAAATTTAGCATTTGAGAAATCTTTCACGCAGGAGGATCCTACAAACATACCGCGTTTAAATCTCGTATAGATTCCAGTATGGAGGACATACTGATAGACATCCCTGGGGTTATGAAGCAGCTGAATGGGTTGAAAATAAATACATTGCCAGGTCCTGATGGGATTCCAATTCGGTTTTACAGAGAGTACTCTACTGCATTGGCTCCTTACTTAGCTTGCAGTTATCGCGAATCTCTTACCCAACGTAAAGTCCCGAGCGACTGGAAAAAAGCGCAGGTGACGCCTGTATATAAGAACGGTAGACGGACGGGTCCTCAAAATTACAGACCAATATCCTTAACATCGGTTTGTTGCAGTATTCTCGAACATATTCTCAGTTCGAATATAATGAATTTCCTTGAGACAGAGAAGTTGCTCTCCATGGATCAGCACGGCTTTAGAAAGCATCGCTCCTGCGAAACGCAACTCGCCCTTTTTTCACATGATATCTTGCGAACCATGGATGAAGGGTATCAGACGGATGCCATATTCCTTGACTTCCGGAAAGCGTTTGACTCGGTGCCCCACAGCAGACTCCTAACTAAGGTACGAGCATATGGGATTGGTTCCCAAATATGTGAGTGGCTCGAAGACTTCTTAAGTAATAGAACCCAGTATGTTGTCCTCGATGGCGAGCTTTCATCGGAGGTGAGGGTATCATCTGGAGTGCCCCAGGGAAGTGTGGTAGGTCCGCTGTTGTTTTCTATCTACATAAATGATCTTTTGGATAGGTGGATAGCAATGTTCGGCTGTTTGCTGATGATGCTGTGGTGTACGGGAAGGTGTCGTCGTTGAGGATTGTAGGAGGATACAAAATGACATGGACAGGATTTGTGATTGGTGTAAAGAATGGCAGCTAACTCTAAATATAGGTAAATGTAAATTAATGCAGATGAATAGGAAAAAGAATCCCTTAATTTTTGAATACTCCATTAGTAGTGTAGCGCTTGACACAGTCACGTCGATTAAATATTTGGGCGTAACATTGCAGAGCGATATGAAGTGGGATAAGCATGTAATGCCAGTTGTGGGGAAGGTGGATAGTCGTCTTCGGTTCATTGGTAGAATTTTGGGAAGATGTGGTTTATCTGTAAAGGAGACCGCTTATAAAACACTAATACGACCTATTCTTGAGTACTGCTCGAGCGTTTCGGATCCCTATCAGGCCGGATTGAGGGAGGACTTAGAAGCAATTCAGAGGCGGGCTGCTAGATTTGTTACTGGTAGGTTTGATCATCACGCGAGTGTTACGGAAGTGCTTCAGGAACTCGGGTGGGTGTCTCTAGAGGAAAGGAGGCGTGCTTTTCGTGAATCGCTCCTGATGAAATTTAGAGAACCCGCATTTGAGGCTGACTGCAGTACAATTTTAGTGCCGCCAACTTATGTTTCGCAGAAAGACCTCAAAGATAAGATAAGAGAGATTAGGGTTCGTACAGAGGCATATAGGCAGTCATTTTTCCCTCGTTCTGTTTGGTAGTGGAACAGGGAGAGAAGATGCTACTTGTGGTACGAGGTATCCTCCGCCACGCAACGTATGGTGGATTGCGGAGTATGTATGTAGATGTAGATGTAGCAATCACCCACTTCAGAAGATAGGAGCATTGTTACATCGGGAGCTCAACCGACAAAATTCTGGAGGTGATTCAAGGAGTCTGTTGAGTATTTTGATACCAGGGACCCGTGGTCTCCGCCGGCTCGTTACGCAGCCATTACATTTCCTTTGATTTCTTACCCTCATTTATTTTTGTATCTGTATCGCACTCAGGACACCTGATCAACACTGTAAATGTCAACGACGCACACTTAACTTTTGTCGTTTCAGAGCAGACTTGTTCCATTCACCCATAGAACCTGCTGTTTAGAACAGTAATTCCCTCAACAGTTCAGTTCTATTCTGTTTCGGGTTTCATTTACCCAGCAGTGTTAGTTGTATGGCATTCTCACCAGGGAAGCCCCATGTGGGGGAGTTCGGTCACCGTATTGCAAGTCCTTTTTAGTTGACGCCACATCGGCGACTTGCGAGTCAATGATGATGAAATGATGATGAATGACACACAACATCCAGTTGTCTCGAGGCAGAGAAAATCCCTGACGCCGGCGAGAATCGAACCCGGGACCCCACGCGCGGGTAGCGAGAATGCTACTGCAAGACGGTGAGGTGACAATAGTCATGAGACACCTCCTAATACAGCGTCGGACCTCCTTTAGTCCGGTGTAGTACAGCAGCTTGATGTGGCACAGACTCAACAACTCGTTGGAAGTACTCTGCAGAAATACTCAGCCATGCTGCAAAAAATGGTTCAAATGGCTCTGAGCACTATGGGACTTAACAGCTGAGGTCATCAGTCCCCTAGAACTTACAACTACTTAAACCTAACTAACCTAAGGACATCACACACATCCATGCCGAGGCAGGATTCGAACCTGCGACCGTAGCGGTCGCGCAGTTCCAGACTGTAGAGCTAAGCTGCCTCTACGGCCGTCCATAATTGGGAAATGGTTGCCGGTTCAGGACTTCGCGCACGAACTGACCTCTCGATTATGTCCCATAAATGTTCGATGAGATTCAAGTGGGGCGACTTACGTGACGGAATCATTCGCTCGAACTGTTCAGTACCAATTGCGAGCAATTGTGGCCCGGTGACATGGCGCATTGTCATCCATAAAAATTCCATTGTTGTTTGAGAACATTAAGACCACGAATTGCTACAAATGGTCTTCAAGTAGCCAAACATAAACATTTCCAATAAATGATCACTTCGGTTAGACTAGAGGACCGACTTCATTCCATGAAAAGATAGCGCACACCGTTATGGAGCCACCACCACCTTTCAGGCTGCCTCATTGACTACCTGAGTCCATGGCTTCTTGAGGTCTGCACCACATTCGAACGCTAACATCAGATCTCACCAACTGACATTGGGACTTATCTGACCAGGCCACGGTTTTCGAATTGTCTAGCATCCAATCGAAATGCTCACGAGCCCTGGAGAGGCGCTGCAGGCGATATCGTGCTGTTAGCAAAGGCACTCGCGTTGGTTGTCTGTTGCCATAGTCCATTAACGCCAAATTTCGCCTTACTGTCCTAACAGATACGTTCGTCGTGCGTCCCCCATTGATTTCTGCGGTTATTTCACAAAGTGTTGCTTGCCTGTTAGCACTGAAAACTATACGCGATCACCGCTGCTCTCGATCGTTAAGTGAGGCCTTTGGCCACTGCGCTGTCCGTGGTGAGAGGTAATGCCTGAAATTTGGTACTCTCGGCACACTCTTGACTCTGTGGATTTCGGAATATTGAATTCTCTAACGATTTCCGTAATGGAACACTTCATGGGTCTAGATCCAACTAACATTCCGCGTTCAAAGTCTACTAATTCCAGTCGTGCACCCATAAGAGCGTTGGAAAGCTTTTCGCACGAATCACCTGAGTCCAAATGACAACTCCGCTATGCAGTGCCCTTTTATGTGTTATGTACACGGTGCTACCGCCGTCTGTATATATGCATATCGCTATTCCGTAAGTTTTGTCACCTCAGCGCACGTTAACACTGATAAGAAGCAGCTTGGGTAGGTTTGCTGGTGAAGAGTTGGCTGATGTGCATCTTGTGTGTGGATTCACTGAATGAAATGGAAGAGGGTCTCAAAGACACTACGGTGGGCTGTTCTCGCAGCGCCGGCAACCATATCACCGCTCTTTGGTAACTGTACGCCGCCCCTTTCTTTTTGTTTTCTGTTGAAACTTTTGCTGAATGTACATTACAGTGTGGTTCACTGTTGCGAAGGTATTTTCATAGGGACAAAGGCAGCTGACACAACAAACCGAATAAATCATTATAACGTTATCTGTATTACTAGACGGGTAAAACCCGATCCACAGCGCACGGTGCCAGTGGAATTGTTGAGACACAGAGGTGAGGCCGGCAGTTGTGGCCGAGTAATTCTAGGCGCTTCAGTCTGGAACCACGCAACCGCTACGGTCGCAGCTTCGAATCCTGCCTCGGGCATGGATGTGTGTAGTAGTTCTGAGTTCTAGGGGACTGATGACCTCGAATGTTAAGTTCCATAGTGCTCAGAGCCATTTGAACCACAGAGGTGAATAGATCAACCAAGATGAGAAGGTGGGTCAACGCATGAAAAGAGCTGTAAGACTAGTGACCATAGTTTAGCTGTTAGACATATCTCGTTTATAAAAAGCTATCTGATAACAGAAAGCAGAACATTAAAATAATTTTTGAGAGAATACCCAAAAGAACTTGGGAACAAAACCTATCAGATGCAGTTATGGGGTTTACTTTACTGTGAACGCGCTGCATCTTTCCACATTGTATCCATTTCACACCGATGGCTACGGATTCTACAGCTAATTAGGATAAAAACGTGTTTCTCTTAATTATGATGCTACAGTTTCCGAACTTTGATGCCTCACGTAGTCTTAATTATTTTTCTGTGGACAAGGATTACCTCGTCACAAATAAACGGTTCGACGTTCTGTACGATATTCTATACGCTGACTGTCTTCTGCACAAATTCTGGATATATATATATAATGCGGAAAGCCGACGGAATATAGCAAACATTTCATCATCGACAAACAACAACAAATGCCCAATAGAAAGCAGATGAACTCAATCATTCTGTCCACAGCATGTCGATTTCATAACAAGTCTCTAATGGAAGTCTTGAATGACTGTGTTTCTTGCACCAATAAAGAAAATACTGGATCTTAGGAATTATTACGAAAGAAAGATCAGATATTCTGAGCACTGTGAGGGTTTTGATATAAATGAAATTTAGTTTTATTCGTTGGAAATATTGTGCAATAAGATAAATCAAACTCAAATTTTATGAATGGAACAATATTGTTAATATACGTTATGGACGCTGAACACCTGTGTATGGTTCGTTTAGAATGAATTAAATATGATTACTGTGCCATCAGAAACTTTTTTCATCTTGAGCATTAATTAATCGCTTTAGCTGTATTTAGTTCTTTATTTTTATATCACTACCGGTTTCGCGGCACTAAAAGCCACATCTTCAGGTGAACTTATAACTGAAACATTAGAAGTAATTGTAGTATATTAGCTATATATTCACCAGAAGATGTGGCTTTTAATGCCGCGAAACCGGTAGTATTCTAAGAATAAAGGACTAAATACAGCTGAAGAGGTTTATTAATACCCAAGATGATTACTCATAGCTGTGGTTGCTCTACCTCGATGTTGCCTGCAGAAACTTTCTTGTTTTGTACGGCCAGTCGCCACTAGAGGCCAATGTTGGCGAATGTTTATAAGGAAACCTCTTTCAACTGCGAATAATGCACAGAGGAATTCAAAAGTTCCTTGGCCTTTGTCGTGGAGGACGTCTCAAAATTGCTGCTATAGGCAGAAACATCGAAAAAGGGTACAATGTGTTATTGGGTTATAAAGAATACACAGATACGAAACAGCTGTCGCCATAGGCGAATCAGAAGAAAGTGTTTTGCATGAATGATTAGCTATCAGAAAGCTTTGTCAAAAATGGTGCAACATTTCTTGAATGCTGACCAAAAGCTAGAGTGCAAGCGAATTTATAAGCAGTTTCCTGTCCTTAGAGAAAAATATCGACATTATTTTTTTATTATTGTAGATGAGACATGACGTCACCTCTTCATACCAGAAACAAACGAGGAACGCTCTAGTGGACTGTATGTAATAGCTCCGCAGAGAAAAAGAAAATTTTTTTCACTTTGAAGAATATGGCCATTAATTCCCAGAACGAAAAACGGGTTCTTGTATTTGATTATTTGATTCATCGTGGCTTTTCCTGTCTGGTTTGAGATTATCAGAGAAAATACAAATACACTATGTGATCAAAAGTTTCCGGACACCTGGCTGAAAATGACTTACAACTTCGTGGCGCCTTCCATCGATAATGCTGGAATTCAATACTGTGTTGGTCCACCATTAGCGTTGATGACAACGTCCACTCTCGTAGGCATACGTTCAATCAGGCGCTGGAAGGTTTCTTGGGGAATGGCAGCTCATTCTTCACGGGGTACTGCATTGAGAAGGGTTATCGATATCGGTCGGTGAGGCTTGCCACGAAGTCGGCTTTCCAAAACATCCAAAAGGTGTTCTGTAGGATTCAGGTCAGGACTCTGTGCAGGCCAGTCCATTACTGTGATGTTACTGCCGTGTAACCACTCTGCCACAGGCCGTGCATTATGAGCAAGTGCTCGATCGTGTTGAAACATGCAGTCACCATCCCCCAACTGCTCTTCAACAGTGGGAAGCAAGAGGGTGCTTAAAATATCAATGTAGACCTATGCTGTGATAGTGCCACGCAAAACAACAAGGGGTGCAAGCCCCCTCCATGAAAAACACATTCACACCTTAACACCACCGCCTCCGAATTTTACTGTTCGCACTACACACAATGGCAGATGACATTCACCGGCCACCTGCCATACCCACACTCTACCATCGGATCGCTGCATTGAGTACCGTGATTCGTCACTCCACACAAAGTTATTCCACTGTTCAATCGTCCAATGTTAATGCTCCTTACACCAAGTGAGGCGTCGCTTGGCATTTATCGCCCTGATGTGTAATTTATGAGCAGCCGCTCGACCATGAAATCCAAGTTTCCTCACCTCCCGCCTGTCACAGTACTTGCAGTGGATCCTGATGCAGTTTGGAATTCCTGTGTGATTGTCTGGATAGATGTCTGCCTATTACATATTACGACCCTCTTCTACTGTCGGCGGTCCCTGTCAGACAGCCGGCCTCTGTGGTCGAGCGGTTCTAGGCGCTTCGGTCCGGAACAGCACTGCTGCTACGGTCGCTGGTTAAATCCTGCCTCGGCATGGATGTGTGTGATGTCCTTAGGTTACTTAAGTTTAAGTAGTTCTAAGTCTAGGGGACTGATGACCTCAGATGTTAAGTCCCATAGTGCTTAGAGCCATTACTTATGTGTCAGTCAACAGACGAGGTCGGCCTGTCGCTTTTGTGCTGTACGTGTCCCTTCAAGTTTCCACTTGACTATCACATCGGAAACAGTGGACCTAGGGATGTTTAGGAGTATGAAAATCTCGCGTACAGACGTATAATATAAGTGATACCCAATCACCTGACCCCGTTCGAAGTCCTTGAGTTCCGCCGAGTCCCCCATTCTGCTCTCTCACGATGTCTAATGAGTACTGAGGTCGCTGATATGGAGTATATCTACATCTATATCTACATTTATACTCCGCAAGCCACACAACGATGTGTGGTGGAGGGCACTTTACGTGCCACTGTCACTACCTCTCTTACCTGTTCCAGTCGCGAATGGTTCGCGGGAAGAACGACTGCCGGAAAGCCTCCGTGCGCGCTCGAATCTCTCTAATTTTACATTCGTGATCTCCTCGGGAGGTATAAGTAGGGGGAAGCAATATATTCGACACCTCATCCAGAACCGCACCCCCTCGAAACCTGGACAGCAAGGTACACCGCGATGCAGAGTCTGCCACTTGAGTTTGCTAAACATCTCCGTAACGCTATCATGCTTACCAAATAACCCTGTGACGAAACGCGCCACTCTTCTTTGGATCTTCTCTATCTCCTCCGTCAACCCGATCTGGTACGGATCCCACACTGATGAGCAATACTCAAGTATAAGTCGAACGAGTGTTTTGTAAGCCACCTCCTTTGTTGATGTACTACATTTTCTAAGGACTCTCCCAGTGAATCTCAACCTGGTACCCGCCTTACCAACAATTAATTTTATATGATAATTCCACTTCAAATTGTTCCGCACGCATACTCCCAGATATTTTACAGAAGTAACTGCTACCATTGTTTGTTTCGCTGTCATATAATCATACAATAAAGGATCCTTCTATGTATTCGCAATACATTACATTTGTCTATGTTAAGGGTCAGTTGCCACTCCCTGCACCAAGTGCCTATCCACTGCAGATCTTCCTGCATTTTCTAATGCTGCAACTACTCTGTATACTACAGCATCATCCGCGAAAAGCCGCATGGAACCTCCGACACTATCTACTAGGTCATTTATATATGTTGTGAAAAGCAATGGTCCCATAACACTTCCCTGTGGCACGCCAAAGCTTACTTTAACGTCTGTAGACGTCTCTCCATTGAGAACAACATGCTGTGTTCTGCTTGCTAAAAACTCTTCAATCCAGCCACACAACTGGTCTGATATTCCGTAGGCTCTTTCTTTGTTTATCAGGCGACAGTGTGGAACTGTATCGAACGCCTTCCGGAAGTCAAGGAAAATAGCATCTACCAGGGAGCCTGTATCTAATATTTTCTGGGTCTCATGAACAAATAAGCGAGTTGGGCCTCACACTATCGCTGTTTCCGGAATCCATGTTGATTCCTACAGAGTAGATTCTGGGCTTCCAGAAACGACATGACACGCGAGCAAAAAACATGTTCTAAAATTCTACCTGGTAGTAGGTGTCAGCACAATGTACCTAATATGAAAAGCGTATGTTTTTGGCAGTGGCCGGATACTTTTGATCACATAGTGTAATAATAAGTAATGATAATAGTATGTGATCAGTTTATACAAACGTTGCGCGCTTGACAATGGCTTTTTTCGAAAGGTCCGTTCATTATGAGTTTTATCGTGAATGATTTTTCTGAAAATATTTCTTTATCGGACTTCTACATTGAATAATTCCAAAGCTTTGGTTCATATTGGATCTTTGATGTAATTTGTATCACGGAACCTTTAGTTTTGCCAAGGCCGTTTAATTGGAACAATAGCCTGCAACATTAATGAAACACAAGATTAAATAATATCACAGTATTCACAAAATATTATACTAAATTAAATTACTTAGACACTTATATTGATCCTGTAGCTGTGCAAAACTATGAGTACGCCTGGTAAGATTACGTCCCATAGAATAATGGGAGTGTGCCAAATAATTATCTGCAACAATGGCAGATATGCGTCCGATCAGGACGGCTTCCAGAACAAAATGGGTGCCGTCTTCTCTGCAAGACAACCGAATTGCGTAATTATTCTAATGTTTCAGCGGTTGCCTGCCATAATCGGTACAACCGCTTATACTGATAAATTTCTTAAGTAACTCTTTATTTCTATTCTGAACTTATATCTACGTTTTTGCTATATATCCACACTCATCCGGCAAATGTGCCTTAAATTTCTCCCTGAACTGCGAGGCGAGAGGACAAACTGCAGGCGAGCAATTCACCCTAAAGCACATTCAGTACAATATTTACATATATATTCAAATACAGTTCATGCTGTATAATATTTGAATGAGGCGCAAGCGCCCAGAAGATTTCAATGTCGGTGTTGCGGTTGCCGCTCATGCGCAGTTGCGTGTATTTCAGTCTGATGGTAGCCGTTTGTTGAGCTCGCGACACGGAGATCACAGTTTATATATATACAGTTCGTAAGTGCGTGTGCACAAGACATCACTGTGACAGGACATTCCAAGAAGGTTTTACAAAAAATATGCACTAACATTTAAAACAGGTACAACATTCTTAAGACTACTACATATGTTAAAGTAAAATGTATTTTATTGCTGGTCATTGTCTCTCATGGAAAGCATAGCATTTAAAATGTCTTTCTGTTTCAGATTAGCTGTCCTTGTACGATGTGCCGTCCTTTGCAGTTCATATATGTAATACATACAACAATACCGCAAAGTCGAGCTTGTTTTTGTAGTTTGCCTAACGTAAATGTTATTGCATATGGACGTCACTGTTCACAGATTTGACAACCGATATGTGGGCATGTTCACTCGTTGCAATGTTTATTTTCGCTGATAACTTCCTACGTCATGCGTCGCGTGATTGAAGACCAGTGGATTTCCATTCCGCAACATAAGGTATCGTGAAGGCATGGGTGCAAGACTTCGAACGGCAAACTGCTGGCATCGATCCTTGAATTGCCCAGGTAAGAGTGGCCGTCGTATTCCAACAGCATTACATTGCCTGAAATCCCATCTAAAATTCCTGCACCCGTGGAGTGTCTTCAATGATTTTGTGCGTCGCGACTGTCGGTGCAGTGGTTTACCAATTTCTTAATTTGCACGGCTGCATCGCGGTAAATATCATTAGGCGATGGACTACAAATGCTATTGCACTTTACATGCACAGTTCCAGCGCGCTCACAGTTTATCTGGCGACGTACAAAGAATGTTTGTTATTGAGTTTTTACATAAATATTTCATCGCGATAGTTCTCATAGTGATATACGAAGAATAGTTTTAACAATTTTGCACACAAACTTCATAGCGGTTTCAGGCATTGCGATGTATGTAGAATGTCTTTGAAGCAGTCTCTTTCACATAAATACCGTGGTATTACACATTTTGATACACATTACAAATTCTGATCACATTTACATACCAACATATTATATTTTGCTTTATATCAATATAGATAATTACACATAAATACATATATGACATTTTGGCTTTATATGGAATACAAGTATTTACATAATTTTACAGACATTACAGATTTATGAACCAAATTTTGCATTCGCGCAATGATGTCACTTGAAATTGGAAAGATTAGAGACAACATCTTGATACATCGGCAAACAAGCCCAAGCGCACATATTCTAGGAATGTAGTTACGTGAGAATCGTCTGATGGCTGCGTTAGCAGTTGCAGATTTTACGGCGTACTCCTTAACACGTTTAGAAAATTTGTCATAAAATGCTAAAATATACTTGTAAGCCCAACTGCTAGTATAGATTTCCTGGATATTAGCTTAAAGACAGAAGACAGCAATCATAAATTTAAAATTTATCGCAAAGACTCCTTCACTGTCATTCACCCCGGCATCCTCCCAACATCCTACAGCCTATAAACATGCGGCATTTAACCACTTGACCCACCATCCCCTTTCTATCCCATGTCCAAAGAAGACTTTGACCAGGAACTTAATACAAAAAAATAATTAACCATAAATAATAAATTGCCCCAAACATCATTGACGA
The DNA here is from genome assembly GCF_021461395.2 of Schistocerca americana. Taxonomy (NCBI): domain Eukaryota; kingdom Metazoa; phylum Arthropoda; class Insecta; order Orthoptera; family Acrididae; genus Schistocerca; species Schistocerca americana. The sequence goes on along the minus strand of NC_060121.1, from coordinate 523,689,457 downwards.
AATTCGCAACAAAAAGATGAGGCAAGCCAGGTGCCTACTGTCTCCAACGTACAAACCGGAAAAGAAATGATGCGGATTATCTTTTATAGGGGAAACTTCAAACAGGATAAGTAACATTTTGAAGGCAAAGGCTTTCTTTGTTCATTTCTACGTCCCTCAGACTATAGGTAGTTGCTTGTTCAACGCAAAAGGCAAACAACCACATGTCAGAAAAGAGTGAGACTTGTAAGATCGTATATCGGGAGTGTCAATCTTGCTAGACTGGATGGACTGGGAGGTCAGTCTGCACATGGCGCTACAGTCTGGAACCGCGCGACCGCTACAGTCGCAGGTTCGAATCCTGTCGCGGGCATGGATGTGTGTGATGTCCTTAGGTTAGTTAGGTTCAAGTTGCTCTAAGTTCTAGGGGACTGATGACCTTAGAAGTTAAGTCCCATAGTGCTCAGAGCCAACCGAAACACAGATTCGCCGGGCATCACGCACTTATATTCAGAGGTATTGCCTTGCAGACAAGCGGATTTTTTACAGGTGATACCGGAAAATACAGCTCATTTAAGTCCAAAGGATGGCCGGTTCTTCCTTCAACTTCATTGTCAACGTGTGCTTCATCATTTCTGTGAATGTTGTGCACTAAGTTTGTGCAGTGAATTGTGTATTAACTTTTAGTAAGTTGGGAGCGTCTTGAATTTTTATCATGAAAATTTCAATCTGCCTGTAAAAATGAACACAGGGTTGGGAAAATAGAATAAATTTGGGAAGGATAATCATTACGGTGCAGGTGGATGTTTTCTTTCATCTACAAAAATTTGATCCGAAGGTGTCTGACCATTCTCCTCTCTCCAAGAGTCAATAAAGCGTAGAAATTTTTCTTGTTCCGCGTACGGAACAATGACAGATTTTAAAAACCCTTCGCAGTGCGCTTAAGTGAACTTTCCTGATTTCGTGTTGGTCACAATTATGTTTTATAATTTATCAGTTAATTCATCAACTCTTTTTTGAACAGACCGATCAGATTTCCCGGATGGTTCTTGCATACACACGAAGTCATGAGGAAATATATGATTTTCTTATGTTTTCTTATGGATACAAGAACCATGTGGGAAATTTGATCGGATTTTTCTTTTCCACAAAGTACCTACTGTACCTCGATTGGAACTTGCAGCTGGTTTGATCGGTATTAACATATTCGAAGTCAAAATTGGGGATTAGTATTTTGTCTGTATCTGGAATCTTTTCGTAGCTGCTAACACTTCTTCCGTCGTTGTGAACTTTTCTGAGCTGGACAAGAATTGGGAATTTTAATTACGAACCACAAGCGGAATACAAATTTTTAAGGAAGTTCACTATGTTGATTAATTTATTAATGAAATTACTGCGGCAAAAATGACTGCTTTTGAAGGATTTTGCATAAGATTTACTATTTAATAATATTCTGTACGGTGAAATTGAGAAAAAAAGGGGGAGGGGGAAAGTGATTAACGGTACAGATGCAGCAGGTGAGCATAAATCTTCAACATTGATTTTTCTCGGAAACTAGGAACCGTAGCGTGAAAAGCTGCTAGCCAGGTACTCAGGACACGTCCCTCTACAGCGTACCGACGAGTCATCAAAACCCGTGATTAACGGGTCTGATGGTCCCCTCGTAAGTGTTGTAGTCTTCTTCTGGAAAACCAAGATCATTGTATCCTCCTGTGCAACTCTTTCCTAAAGAAGACTACAACCATATTTTAAAGATCGTCTTCTAAAAGACTGACAATGTCAGGTAATTATAGAAGAACTTAAGTAATCTACCTAGTGGTTTTCGTCGTATATTGTTAATAAAATTGCAAACGAGATGTGTTAAACTTGCTACAATTATGTACAATACAAAAGATCCACTGCCAGTGGTTACACAAGGCTCTCAGAGGCTGATACTGCCATACGACTTATTATACAGTCGATTATGAAGTAATTACATGCAGTATAACAGAACCAGTAATTGTCATTATACAAAATGAGTAATTGTCATTATACAAAATGATCATCACTATACAATGAAAGCAGTTACACTAAACAAGTGTTGTCATTGAAGAAATGAAAGAATAAAAAATAACTGCACAATGTAGTTCTTGTCGTTTGTTGCTAACAAATTAAACTCTGTCGAATTTACTACATATGTGTACGATATATATATATATATATATATATATATATATATATATATATATATATATATATATATATATATAAGATGTTATCTGGAATTGGATTTTCACGTAAGATCTAAGAGATAATGTGGTATGTTTGCCTTCAGTTCCGGTGAGACATTCAGTCCCCGTTGCCACCAAGCAGAGCCGCAGAGTCATATACATTGGCAAGCGTCGCACATAGAGATGATTCATTTTGTTAAGGTTGTTTCAGTTGGACTCACTGCAGTGTATTCTTTATTCTGTCGAATTTTTAAAATCTGTTAAATCGAAGGTCTATGTGTATGTTGAGATGGGGACGATTAAGGCTACATAGCGCAAGAGAGAGAGAGAAAACCATGTGCACTGACGTGTCCTGGGTTCAAGAACTCTCCTGTACACGTCGTATAACTTATTTTGAACCTACACAGGCGCTCCACTTTTGCACAGGTTACATTTCTTTGTTGGTACTGTAACACACTTGAGATTATTTGTAATATTCATTCGTTTGAGATAAGGTTTTGCCTGTACTTTACGTATATTCTGTCATTATTTATATTTATTTCCGATTTTTTTGCCAAATATGAACCATTTCCATACATATAATGCGTGAAAATGTACTAGAAGTTGCTGATCTGTATATAAGGTCGATGGAATTGTAGTGGTAGAGAAGCTTCAAGGAGGTCCCCCAGTGTTGAGGAAGCAAAGGCGCGACAGTAGAAAATGTGGAGAGTGCGCAGAACTGACCACGAGTCAGGAGTCAGCCATTATAGTTAGGCTTACCATGTTTTTTAGATCGAACCCACGACAAATCGCCATTTTTCTTGGTTTCAACCCAGAATATTATTGTGAAATTACTGTGGGTCTTAACAGTTTATAGAAATACTAAAGATTATTTATTCAGTTGTATTTTTCACTAGACACACATTTTTTGGAAATGGTATGTTTGATGTAATTACATTACAAAATCCACAACAAGAAAGTTCTGAACTAATTTTAACATTTAGTAGATGTTTAATAGTAATAATGAATTTCTGTCCCATTACGCAGGCCAAATATTACCCATAACTGAAAAAATTCTATAAATTGGTGCCGATGTCCCAAGCAGACATCGCAAGCTCACCCATTTTAGAAATACTGCAAGATGAAATGACAGCCTTTTGAAACAATTCAAAGATTGCTTTTAACATTCTGATAACATTCTGATAACTCCAGATGCAGTACTAACGGGTGGACTGCATAACCCGAAAGTGCTGCTGCCGGTCCCAAGCCCGGATGAAGGACGAGGGTTGGCACCCAAATAAGCAGTAAAAGAGAAGCCAGGTCACATCTCAAGGCACCTCTGAGGCTAACTATCCCAGTTGTAACCCTGTCAACGCCTAGGTGTTGACCCCAACATAAATCATTCGATTCAGCATTATGGCAAGTTCGCTTATGGAAAGTACTACCCCCAGTGGTAATCAGTCCACCGTTGTCAATGAAAGCGTTAGAGAGCCAATGGATTCTGGGGAGCTCACACCAGCCTTCAAGAGATTGAAAAGTAAGATAGTGTCATACTTTGCTACCTTCAATGTTAACTCAATCCTCAAAACTGGAAAACTGAAACATCTTACTGATACTTTGGCCAGGCAAAAAATCATTGTAACTGCATTACAAGAAAGAAGATATACAGAAGAACCATCATTTGAATTGGAAGGATATCACATTCTGAAGGGAAAACCTGGCAAGAGAGTAATGAAGAATGTACCTCAACTGGGCACAGGCTTTATAATCAATAAACAAACCCTGGGAGTCATCACAGACTTCAGTACTAGAAACATTAGACTTTCCAGACTTACCTTTAGGGGAACAAGTAAGATCTATACCATGGCCAATGTACATACTCCCACAAATCAGACTACTAGAACCGACCCAGAGAAAGTAGAAGAACTTTTGGGAAGACCTGGAGGAAACACTATCCAAGATTCTAACTAAGAATGTTATCATACTACTTGGAGACTTCAATGCTCAGCTAGGAAATGAGAGAAAGTTCAGAAACATAATTGGGAACTATCCAGCCCGCAACAGGAGTAATCGGAATAGCGAACGACTAGTGGAAACTTGTGAGACCTTTGATCTCATAGTGAAATCAACGACGTTTAAACGCCTTCCAAGATACAGAAAAGATGGGTATCTCCCATTCCATTACTAGGAGAGTTCCAGCTTGACCATGCAGTGATATCAAGACATGCAGAGAAGGAAATTCAAAATGTCAAAGTCCTCAGGGGTGAAAATTTAGACTCAGATCACTTTCTATCCAAAATAAAAGTCAAAATTCTACCAAGAGCCCATCAGACCAAAAACACTACCAGTATTGTGAAGTACGATACAGAGAAACTTAGAACTAGCAGAGATAGAACTATCAAGTTTGGGAACAGCTGAAAGATCCACTGATTGACAGCGCAAAGGAAACACTTCGCTCGGAGAAGAGGAAGAAACATGCATGGTGGTCGGTAGAAGGATATAAAGCAATCGAAAAGCGTCGGAAAGCGCGGGTTGATTGGTACTCTCATAAAACACGAGAAAATCTAAAGTACTTACAAGCAGTAAGGAAAACCACTGCTAAAACTATCAGAAATCTCAAGAGGAAATATTTACAAGAATGTTTAACTCAAATAGAAGAAGACTTCCAGAAGAACAACACGAAAGACTTCTGAAGAACATTGAAGACCAACTTAAATAGATACGATCTTCCAAACCTCAGCTTTAAGAATAAAGAAGGAAAGACAGTGTATGGAGACATGGAAAACAGTCAGATCTTGGAGGAATACTTTGAAGACCTACTGAATTGTGAAGCGCCATCCGAGACATTCAATTACAATCAGAAAGAACCAAATCCCGACTCGGAACCACCAGCTGTAGAAGAGGTTAGGAACATTATAAGAACCTCGAAAAATAACAAAGGACCTGGGGAAGACGGACTCATCACAGAACTCTTAAAGTATACGAACGAGAATGTGATCATAGAACTAACACAAATTATACGAAAAATCTGGGAAGAAGGGCAGCTTCCAGAAGGTTGGACATCAGCACTAATGCATCCTATACACAAGAAAGGCGATAAGACGGAACCTGGGAACTACCGGGGAATTTCTTTAATACCTGTGACCTATAAGGTATTCTCAAAAGCACTGCTAAATAGAGTGGAAGAACAACAAACTCATACTCAGATACGTGAAAACTTTTATACATTTTTATAACAATTAAAAATTGTTGTATAAACGTTTTCACAGATCTGAGTATGAGTAAGAGTAACGAAACTTAAGGAGCTCTGTTAATATGTAGAAACGGTAAGAGTAATTTTGCTAGTGTGAAGACCAGAGAATGGAAACGTTTTCAGAAAAGTTCACATTATCTTTGGTAGACCTACTTTAAGAATTGGTTGCTCGGCCCATGCTGTACACATTTCAGTACACCCATCATGTGATTTTCTACCCTGATAGTAGAGGTTAATTGTTATAAAAACGTATAAACGCTTTCACATATCTGAGTCTGAGTAAGAGTAACGAAACTTAAGGAGCTCTGTGAATGTGTAGAAATATATCACAAAAAAATTATTATATATACAGGTTGGTCCATTGATAGTGACTAGGCCAAATATCTCACGAAATCAGCATCAAACGAAAAAACTACAAAGAACGAAACTCGTCTAGCTTGAAGGGGGAAACCAGATGGCGCTATGGTGCCATATGTAATAAAAAATTGGGTTCCTATTTTTAAAAAACGCAATTGATATCCGTTTGACCTATGGCAGCGCCATCTAGCGGGCCAACCTTAGCGCCATCTGGTTTCCTCCTTCAAGCTAGACAAGTTTCGGCAAGTTTCGTTCTTCGTGAAGTACGGTAGTGGCAAGACACAATCAATATATTCACTGTTAGATATCAGTGGTAATATTACCGATGACAGCGCGACTAAGGAGTTATTGAATTTAGTTATCCGAAATTCGTTCATCAAGAAGGACGAAATAAATATTCCAGAATTCGAATCAAGAACAGCTGCCAAGGTAAATGCCTTAGAAATAGATACCCTCGTTGCAGCGAAGAAGCTTAAAGCAGAATGAATTTTCACTCTACAACGTAGTGTGCCTCGATATTAAAATTCCTGGCAGAGTAATAGTGCGTTCCAGACCACGACTCGAACTCGGGACCATTGCCGTTTGCGGGCAAGTGCTCTACCGACTGAACTACCCACGACAAATTCTCACAGCTTTACTTGCGCCAGTAGCTCATGTCTACCTTCCAAATTTCACAGAAGCTCTCCTGCGAAACTTACAGGGCTAACACTCCTGGAAGTAAAGATATTGCTGAGATACGTCTTAATTACAAAAAATGGTTCAAATGGCTCTGAGCACTATGGGACTTAAATTCTGAGGTCATCAGTCCCCTAAAACTTGGACTACTTAAACCTAACTAACCTAAGGGCATCAAACACATCCATGCCCGAGGCAGGATTCGAACCTGCGACCGTAGCGGTCGCGCGTTTCCAGACTGTAGCGCCTAGAACCGCTCGGCCACCACGGCCGGCCGTCTTAATCACAGCGTGGGGGACATTTCCAGAACGAATTTCCTCTCTGCAGCGGAGTGTACGCGGATATGAAACTTCATGGCAGATTTTAACTGCATACCGGACCGAGACTCGAACTCGGCCAGAAAGATTCAAGTTTAAATCACATGATAAAGATCCATCTAAAATACCAGTTAGATTGCATTCCAAATATGCTGCAACAATAGCGTTGTTGTACAGGAGAATAGCAAGTAAGAGCAAGAATAAAATTTTGTTACAAATCGACGGAGATGTCGCTAAGTGGGGCGCGTCTTCCAGTTAACCAATTGTCAACCAGGGAGGCTCGAAGTGCAAACAAGCTGGTAGCTCGTCTCATCAGACTTTGTGAAAGGTTAGCCGAAAACAACAGATACAGCGCTTTGACAACAGTGCAATATAGACAGCACGCTCTGCCGTCAGTGGGCTAAATGTAGTAATTTCACTCAGAGATGTCACAAAAACGCCTTTCAGGATACAAACTTCTCATAAAGGAACGCCATGAAACCCTGACGTTAAACACTAGAGGAGCCGAGAACGCTGTCAGGCTCAGAAACGAGAGCACATTCGATCACCAGTGTGGGGGTCATCAAGTATACAGTTGGTGTAAAATCTCCGCCCTCCTCAAGCTCATTCTCAGAGTGAGGCCATTCCATTTGCATCAGAGATACCTATGGAAGACCAGCTCTATTAAATTGCGAGTGAGCTCAACAAGTGTCTGGTGAAATCAACAAGCTGCCGCCAACTTTGAGTTCAATGCTGCAAGTCCATAGGCGTCCAGTCGTGGAGGGGACTCCTGATATGCAAACCACAGTCGTGCCGGTCTCAAGGGTGAATGACTGAGGATGGTCGATCATCCGTAAGTGAAGAACCGATCTGCCCGTCTGCAGGCTGTTCAACTGTTACTGGAGCAGTCCTAATACCACCTCACCGGCTGTACACTGGGTCTGTCACTCGGCCAGTCCATCGTGTTGGCGCTGTGTCTTCCGACTACACGCCATGCCAACAACCGACAATAGGGGTATGTATATTTCTGGGGCCGAGCCTAGGCGCAGCTTCACTCATCGAGATTGTTGAGACTCTATCGGCAGCCACGCCAGGCAGCGGGGAAGCACGGCCGTTGCATCCTTATGCGACGGGTCTGCAGCACTGACCATCTCACGCTTTCAGTAGCAGGAACTCAGCACCGTCGGTGCTAGGTAGAACCGACAAGAAAACGGAGTGACTGTAAAATTCTCGCCAATAAATTACTGTCAGTTGAATGATGTTTCGTTAGCGCCCTGGCACTCTACAGGCTCACTTCCGCTCTTCTCGATTTCCTGATAAAAAAGCGACTTCACCCCGGGTCGTAACAACCCCATATTAGCAATCATATGGTCGCTTGACGAAAGTTCTGTGAATTGGAAAATGACTTCGACCCGATATCTGTGTGGTACGAAAAGTGGCGGTTGTCTCTATATAAGGAAAAGAAATGGTTCAAATGGCTCTGAGCACTATGGGACTTAACATCTGAGGTCATCAGTCCCCTAGAACTTAGAACTACTTAAACTTAACTAACCTAAGGACATTACACACATCCACGCCCGAGGCAGGATTCGAACCTGCGACCGTAGCGGTCGCACGGTTCCTGACTGAAGCGCCTCGAACCGCTCGGCCACTGCGGCCGGCCTATACAAGGAAAAGTGTGGGGTCTTCCACACGAGCACGGAAAGAAATCCGTTAAATTTCGGCTACACATTAAATCACACAGATTTAAATATGTCAATTCAACTACATACCTAGAAATTACAATTACGAACAACTTAAATTAGAACAAAAACACTACTGGCCATTAAAATTGTTACACCAAGAAGAAATGTAGATGGTAAACGGGTATTCATTGGACAGATATGTAATACTAGAACTGACATGTGATTACATTTTCACGCAATTTGGGTGCATAGATCCAGTACCCAGAACAACCACCTCTGGCCGTAATAACGGCCTTGATACGCCTGGGCATTGAGTCAAACAGAGCTTGGATGGCGTGTACAGGTACAGCTGGCCATGCAGCTTCAACACGATACCACAGTTCATCGAGAGTAATGACTGGCGCATTGTGACGAGCCAGTTGCTCGGCCACCACTGACCAGACGTGTTCAATTGATGAGAGATGTGGAGAATGTGCTGGCCAGGGCAGCAGTCGAACATTTTCTGTGTCCAGAAAGACCTGTACAAGATCTGCAACATCCGATCGTGCATTATCCTGCTGAAATGTAGGGTTTCGCAGGGATCGAATTAAGGGTAGAGCCACAGGTCGTAACATATCTGAAATGTAACTTCCACTGTTCAAAGTGCCATCAATGCGAACAAGAGGTGACCGAGAGGTGTAACCAATGGCACCCCATACCATCACGCCAGGTGGTACGCCAGTATGGCGATGAGGAATACACGCTTCCAATGCGCGTTTACGGCGATGTCGCCAAACACGGATGCGACCATCATGATGCTGTAAACAGAACCTGGATTCATCCGAAAAAATGACGTTTTGCCATTCGTGCACCCAGGTTCGTCGTTGAGTACTCCATCGCAGGCGCTCCTGTCTGTGATGCAGCGTCAAGGGTAACCGCAGCCATGGTCTCGGAGCTGATAGTCCATGCTGCTGCAAACGTCGTCGAATTGTTCGTGCAGATGGTGGTTGTCTTGCAAACGTCCCCATCTGTTGACTCAGGGATCGAGACGTGGCTGCACGATCCGATACAGCCATGCGGATAAGATGCCTGTCATCTCGACTGCTGCTGATACGAGGCCGTTGGGATCCAGCACGGCGTTCCGTATTACCCTCCTGAACCCACCGATTCCATATTCTGCTAACAGTCATTGGATCTCGACCAACGCGAGCAGCAATGTCGCGATACGATAAACCGCAGTTGCGATAGGCTACAATCCGACCTTTATGAAAGTCGGAAACGTGATTGTACGCATTTCTCCTCCTCACACGAGGCATCACAACAACGTTTCACGAGGCAACGCAGGTCAACTACTGTTTGTGTATGAGAAATCAGTTGGAACTTTCCTGATGTCAGCACGTTGTAGGTGTCACCACCGGCGTCAACTTTGTGTGGATGCTCTGAAAAGCTAATCATTTGCATATCATAGCATCTTCTTCCTATCTGTTAAATTTCGCGCCTGTAGCACGTCATCTTCGTGGTGTAGCAATTTTAATGGCCAGTAGTGTAGATAATGTTGTGAGGAGGCAAACGAAAGACTGTGTTTTGTTTGTTGAACAGTTGGGAGATCCAGCAGGTCTACTAAAGGGACTGCCTACACTGCGCTTGTCCGTCCTCTGCTAGAGTATTGTTGTACAATACGGGATCCGCATCAGAAAGGATTGATGAATGACATCGAATAAGTCCAAAGAAGAACAGCTCATTTTGTGTTATCGCGAAATAGAATTACTAAGCAAACATTCAAGGTAAACGATTAACTTTGGTGGTAGTCGATATTTCACAACGTATTATTAAAAGACTGCATTTGAGTGCGGCATTGCATGTTAAATAAAAAGAATCACAATGTCTAAAATTGCACTTAAGTGCGGCTTTTGCATATTAAATAAACGAGAAACACAGTACCTTAAGTTGCACTTGAGTGCGAGAATAATGCAAATTACGTGAAAGCGCCAAGAAGAATTTAAGGACATTAGTTATGAATATATGTCTGTAAAAATAAATTTAATTTAATCATAAGAAAAGGGTTTAATGATTTTCCCATTATCAATCACAAAATTTTCAGGGTCTAAATCGTGGTTGCTATGTGTCAAACGAAAATTACAGGTAGACTCTGGTGGAAGCTGTAGTGCATTTCAGCGGGCAGTGATCCGGCTGGTGGTGTCGCGGCGGAAGACGCGCTGCACGTCGTCTGGCGTCGTCTCTTGGCAGCGCGAGGGCAGCAACCAGGAGTACCGGGCCGTCAACTCCGAGAGATGTCGCCTGGGATCGGTTGGCCGTTTCTCCCGGCGGCGCTACGCGATTGCGGCGGGGAGCGCCGCCTCGATCTCCTCTTTCCCGGCTCGATCACACGTGTCCTCCAGGACGATGTTTTCACGCTCTCCAGAGCTCGTTCCCAGGGCGTGGCCATAATATTCTGCTTCCAGCTGCTCAAAATTACTGTTCATTGTCCTTTTTACATGCACCGTTCACAATTCCCACGGCTGGACGACCATACGCGGACCTATCTGTGCATGGACTTTCTTCTGTAGGGAAGCTCCGTGTCACCAGTTAAGCACGGATATCATGTGTTCTGTTCCACGTATGATAAAACCTCCTTCCATATCAGTGCGATCTTTCCCTCACATCTCCCAACAGGAGAACATTTGCTGTCAATAAAAGGCTCTCACAGCAAGCGTTCTTTCTCTTAGCAAACTTCATATCGTTCATTTCACATCGGCATTTCAGGCCCCTAAAGAGAAGTCAATTGTCATCTGATCCTTCGTCAGAAAATGGATCCTGCCGTGCGGGATTAGCCGAGCGGTCTTGGGCGCTGCAGTCATGGGCTGTGAGGCTGGTCCCGGCGGAGGTTCGGGTCCTCCCTTGGGCATGGGTGTTTGTGTTTGTCCTTAGGATAGTTTAGGTTAAGTAGTGTGTAAGTTTAGGGACTGATGACCTTAGCAGTTAAGTCCCATAAAATTTCACAAAAATTTGAACTTTTTTTTTTTTTTTTTTTTTTTTTTTTTTTTTTTTTTTTTTTAGAAAATGGATCCCTTCTAGTCTTCTCCTTTCCTCAACATCACAGGAAAACGTTATGGGGTGTAATGGTGGTTGCCTGGATGCCTAGGGGAGAGGGGACGGGTCTCTCTTCGGTCGGTTGGTGATTACCTGTCTCCCACAAAGGAAGTGGCCGGTTGTGGGATGGCCAAGCCCATGTCCTAAGGTCCCGTACAAACTTTATTTTTTTAGTATTTCATTGTCTATAAAGTGTGGCAAATGTATGTTCATTTATGTTTACTTGTGATTATGACACAGCTGCGTAAAGAAGTTAGGGCTGCACCGTAATTTCGTAGGTTAGGGTAGATGTTTCTTCGCTCAGAACCATGCAGAAAATTTTCATATCCGTTAATGCGAGGGAGCCATTTCCTGATTAATTAGTGTCTCACAATACATCACGTTGTCAATATTGTTCGAAAAAGTTTGTTCAACAGCTTTCTCGTGGAATAGTAGATATAGACGATCAGTTAACAACTGAAATTTTAGGTTCCATTATTGCAGTTTCATTACTCTTTAAATGCGTGGGCCGGCGACCGTAATTTTATCTTGCTATTATTCGTAATTACAGTTTTGTGCGACCTAACAGAAACGATTTGCAATGTGCATTGTTTTGTACACCGAGTACGATATGTTTTGGAGTTCTATATCACTACTGTTTGGATGTTAACGATAGTTTTCACTATGTAAGTCCAAATTGCCTAAATTAACCAGTGATAACAGGCTGATGGTGAAACTTTTTGTAAAATTACATCTCACACGACTTGTTTATTGCAGTGTAGAACAGGTGATAGTAGCACTAATTTCATGGGACTTATAGAGCACATAGCCTTGATTCCGAGTTTTTGCGCTGAACTTAGGTCCGCTCCAGTTTTGTAAGATTTGCAACACTACTTATGCTTTTTAATGCTCCATTACGGATCCTTCGTACAAATAATATTGATGAAATCTTGTGAATCCTACTGTCACCACACGGTTTAACTTGGAAATGATACAACAAACGTGTATGAGGAGTAATTGCTAGCCTGATCGGCTACCATTTAAAGCTCTTCTTGCGTCCTCCTACTATGCATTGCGTACATGATTGTAATATAATGCAGCTTCCCACATTGTCCACGTGGATTAAGGAAAGGCAATACACGGTAGTACGTAGTTCAGGACAGTTAAGTACACAGAGCTACACAGCAACATATCAAGTGTACGTATTTCACATTATGTTACTTTTTATGCCTATAATTATACTCTATAATCCACTGAACTTTTTAATTAGTTAATATTTTAATTCCAGTTTTAGTTCAAGTTTTGTGATGACTCATATGGTAGTGGTTCTCTTTTCTGGTAATTTGGGAAAATCTGGTACGTTTTCTAGCATGAGTCGAGAAATATTCTAAAGATCCTGTTTACCTTGGTGGATTCAAGGTTCGCAATTCACTCTAGGTACATCCCATAAATATGTAAACCTCTTTATGCATGAAACGATTTATATTTTGCAGTCGTCATGTGTTATGTACTTGTAAGCTCAAATCCTGTATTTACATTCAGCTCGTTGTTGTCAGGTCATTCAATGTAGGTTGAAACATTTTTATGTAAAATATTTACCTTTGTGTTCTTTAGAATGGACAGTCTTGTCTTTAACTCGTTGTCTCAGCGAACGGTACATCGGACAAGCACCTGATATTTATACTTTTATGTTTGTTCGTTCGCCAACGGCTAACAGCGCATCATTTTGGTCTATCAGGAAACTGTCTAGAGTAATTTATCTCATGTTTCACAGGCAGTTTTAATTTCAAGCACAATTGTTGAAATGAAATGTACGGCTTCTGATTCGAGAAAGTAGACTTGGCCAGAGCTGGTATCTGACCTCCAGCGAAGAACGCGAAGGCTGAGCATCTTGTCTTATTTAAAATGCAAGCAAACAATATTCTAGTCAAATTGATTAATTACTTGCAGTGCAAAACACCGATTGTGTAAAAGTGAAATTTTTGTTGAATCTGAATCATGAATTAGAACACCGTTGAGGTTCATTGCCGAATTTAATATACGGAACGGATTTCCTAATGCCATCATTTATTTAGGCCCTGGCAGCGAATCTGAAGGTGGGAGAATTGGTATAATGTTATTACTGAAAGGGGATTAATGTGATTATAAACTCAAGTTTTAGGTTACTCTGCGATTTATTACAAAAGACAATCGGAGTTATAAAGCATAAAGAAACAACTACGTGAGTTTGATATCATAAAAAATAAATGAACAAATGAAAAGAGGCGGGTGGAATGGCTTGTTGCCTTTTAACAGTTCATATTGAAGCTGGTGACAACTTGTTTCGTAACAAGTGAAATTCTGGAGTTTCATTTGTCTGTCTCATCACCTTTCCCATGGAATTGAAAGTTGTGTTTCGAGTTATAGTCGTCATATTTACTGTAAGGCGACTGTGTTAATGTTTCGGGTGGCTTTTCATGCACGTCTGTTTTAAAGTGAACCGATTTACTAATTAGAAAGCACATGGAACATGCAAAAGACAAGGTATCACGATTGTAATCACATAAAGATTGAACTAAGATATGATGTGATTTCATACAAGTCCTTGACAAGCTGTGTCCTAGAGCTTCAATTTTGAATATTCCTTCTATTTTATTGAAGTCGACGAAGATCTTACCACACCTTAAAATGTGAAATCCTTCATGGAGATGCTATATGATCCCCATCCCCAAATATACGAGCACACAGGTTAATTTCTCACATACTTTACTATAAAGTGACTACCATTCTCACTGAAAAGGAAAGGAAGAAATATTCTGGAGCTCCATAGCAGTGACTCAAATGAAACTTAAACCAGAATTGTCATTTCGTACCTGCACCTTGATTCTTCCGAAAGAAATGCCCTGTTTTACCGTAGTTTCTTCTGAGATTATTTTCAAATTATTTGAGCAGAAGAGAAAAATTCTATGGAGGATTAGCTTATATTCAGTCGCCAATAACTACTGGAGACGTATCTCATTCTTACTATACAAACTACTGTGATTAAATATAAAACAGTAAATGCTTTACTGTATTAAAGCGACGCTAATTGCGATTTCTCTACGTTGAACGTTACTTAGAAAAGTTTCGAAGCTTCTTTCACATATATTTTTCGTATCCGATTTGTAGGTTTACTTGAGAATGATCTTTAGTGCGACAAAGGACGAAATATTTTGGCCATTAGTATACTGGTTGCTCCTGTCTTTAGAGCACAACTACGAAGTGGACTCGCATCTAGCGACGGATCAACCAACGGTACCTGCGGGATGTTTACATAATGAAATCGCAGGTAGTTGACATTGACGACCAGGTAAATCATTTAGCAGGTAATGAGCGCCTAAAATTGTCGACGGAAAGGGCGTGGCCTGCTAGAAGCACTACTCTGACCTTGTCGGAATTTTAAACGCGTGACTCTGAGAGTGTGATGTAATTTCGTCACCTGCGTGCCGGATCTGGCTACTCGTGTAACATCAAGCGATCTGTTTGGAGTTATGCTCCCAACAAAGGTTAATACGTCTGTCCAATATCTTCCATTTCAGGGGAACTCTGTTTACAGCCAAGTGGTGCCTACCATAGCAGTTTTCCCTCTGTGTGCAGTCTGTGGCGACAGGAGTGCGAGGATCGAGCATAACTGTGATATTTCCAAAAAACTGCCATACAAAGGTAACGTTACAAACGATGAAGAATCGCTTAAAAATCACCATGTTGAATGTATACGTTTGTTTACAGAAATTGAAATCGAAATAACAGATTAAGACAAGTGCAGTATCTCGAGCAGAGAAAGAGGAGAAAGAAACTCTTGTAACAGGAGGCATAGGAGACCGATGGGAAGGAGAAAGTATGTAATGCCCTCTTCACATCGAAGTCGTTAGACTTTAAAGCGAGAGTGATAAAGCATTCCGAAAAAGATTACAGTGGCTTTTTATAATGGAAGCAAACTGGACATTCACCTTTAGTGACCTGAGAAAACGAAGAAAATTCTACATTCGGATTACTGGTCTGAGATGCTAATAGCGAGCACGGCTGTATAAAGTTATCTAAGTTTTGATATTCGAATGACACGTCTAAGTAACCCGGAAAATGTCATCGCTAAAATACAGCACGATAAAACTATTTTATATGGACGTTAAGCATGACATCAGATTTTCTATAAAGCGATACCAGAAAAGGGAAAAAATATTTGCACAAACAATGTTCAATAAGCTGTGCCGCGTACGGATTTTGGTCATAATGTTGGTGATTGTAGTGCTTTGCGTTTTGATATAGCTATCAAATAATATGAGAAAGTACTTGACAGAAGGACTTGCTCTAGATTATGCATTATTTAGTTCTGTATATGTTACATGCCCTTTACAATTGATTTCTTTTGACAAAGTTATTACCACCTTGTGCTTTCTCAGCGAGACATATTTCGGAATATTTTAACCTTCCGTTAACTTTAAATGTTCGATCAACAAAATTTATGGTACAGTGCAAGCGAAGATCGCTTTAGTAGAGGAATTAGGGAAAAAAGGAGTCATAACAGAAGAAGTGATTAAAGAATGTGTGATTTATTGTTGGAAATAGACTATTTATTCACAGCTATCGATCAGTCGAGGATACGAACAACTTCTTCCTTCACAGCATTATGCGTAATGAAAAAGTGGTTCGTCGGCAGTGAATGCAGCATCAGGTCTTCTAATGGATCTTGACGATGGGGGCGGCCAGTGTCTTGTAGTGGACGCCGCCGATGCCGTAGGCGGTGACGGCATGCCCAGCGACGACGGCGGGGGCGGCGGCGTACGCGGCGATAGCGGGGGCGGCGTGGGTGGCCACGGCCACGGGGGCGGCGATGGCGGCGACTGCGGGGGTGCGGACCTCCACCTCACTCACCACCGGCTTGGGCACGGGGACGTCCACTGGGACGCTCTGCACGCTGACTTCGGGCTCCACCTGCGCAAACAAAACAACAGCGATACTTCCTGAGCGGGACGTTCTTCAATATCAAAACTACATCAACTGTTTCTCGACGGTAACTTTTTTTCAAAGACATACATACATTTCATGAAAAGTTCTAACAACCATAACTTGTTGATACTTTGTTTAAATTTTATTTCCGCGAGATGACCCAAGATACAGCCCTCAACAGGCAACCGTGACAAAAAGACTTTCAGCCTAAGATTACAATAAAGTTGGCTAAACCTGAAACTTAGCTTTGCCAACTTATATCAAAGAAAAGTGGAATAATGATGTAGAAAACATTACATAGTGAAAACATCCAAACAGTAGTGATATAGAACTCAATTTTCATATCTTTTGGATAAATTTTGTCTGTGCGCTTTAACGATTTATGCAATGAAATTGACGATTTACACAAGATAGTCGAAATTCAACCAGCTACAATGATGGAAAAGAAAACTGCAGCACCAGAACAGAACCAGTACTGATAAACACAGTGAGAGACTTATCTAACACGCGTAATTGGCGGCAAACCATTGACGGAGATGCATTTCTTTTTCCCTGGGCGTTCCATATCAAACGTGAGGACTAAATATCTACTTTGTTATCATTTCCAGATGATGGGGTATGTTTCTTACAACAACACGGAAATAAAATTTAAGCAAAATTTGACTAGTAGCTGTATCGAAATGTGTATCTATAAAAGTTGTGTTATATACGAACTAAGTATCAGGTCACCAAAGTAGTATGTATCATTACCTGTCCGAAAGAACAGACGCCACACATATAATTGTATAGATATGCCTCGATGGGCATACGACACTTCGAATGCGGTTGCATACCAGCATTCGTTCCCTTGCGGGAATACAGTGAAGCTGCGAGCAACGGAGAATATGAACGGGCTGGTGAGCAGCACTTGGGAAGTTGGATCGGACGGGAAGAGTTTCCGGATAGCCGAGATCTTTAAGGCAAAGTATTTTACAGAAGCAGAACACCCAGGTTGGACTTCCGGTTCGGTACAAATTTTCACGTGAAGTTGTTGAATTCTTTCAACGTCCAAAACAGCTACATTGTACAAATTTCTCTTTAATTAGCGAAGAGTTACAATGTAAACTATTCAGATCATCTGATGAAGCTTAAAATCGAAACTGGTTATGGTACAACTTTTGTAACGTGAGGCTAAAATAAATAAAGTAGCAAAAATAAAAGACATTCACTGAGTTTCCCTAAGACATCCTGTATCACGCAGCGCATTGCCTGTGATGAAATACAGTAGCTGTAACGTTGGAGATTTCAACGATCGACCAAGAAGGAAGCCTGAAGTTTCTAACTAGGACTATAAGTTAAGAAATATGACATTCATCGTATCGTTCAAATACAATGAATAAAGAGCTACTTTGAGGCTAAAATCATTAGATTCAGTACTGAGCTTTCATTGCAGCAGTACGTGGTCAACATTATCACTGTAAAAAATTCCAAAATGTTGACGGGTTTTAGTGGTCGTTGGATGTGTCTCTTACCTGCGTGATCTGAGGGGTGATGGTGGCGACAGATCTGGCTGGGGCGATCACCTGCTCCTTGGACACGGTCTCAGCAGGTGTGGCCAGAGCACCCAGATTGGGTTTCAGAACCTGAGCGCTGTAGCCAGTCACCACGGGTGTGGAGGCATAGTGGACCTGCACAAAGAACGACACATTGAACATAAGCAGCGCACTGTTAAGCCGAAACACCTCTTAAATGAGGGAAGGGCGAAAGTCGATTGCTATAAGGTAGCCGTACGCTATAAATCAGAAAACAATAAAAAAGAAAATTGCTGGGCTCTGTTATCTGTTGAAGTGAATAGATACTGATTCAAGAGGATTATCTATGTGATTGTCTTTTCCGCTGACAACGGTCTTCGTAGGAGAGCTCACCTGCTTGGAGACGACGGTGGCGCTGATGGGGGCAGCGATGGCAGCGGGCGCGGCGTAGGCGATGGCCGGGGCGGCGGCCACGGCGGGGGCGGCATACGAGATGGCGGGGGCGGCGGCTACGGCGGGGGCGGCGTAGGATATGGCCGCGGGTGCAACGGCGCCGTGCAGGAAGCCGGGCTTGGCGGAAGCGAGCGCCACCAGGGCAGACAGCACCACCTGCAAGCACAGCACGCAGCCGCTACAGGGGACGGGATGCACAAGGGGCCGTTGGCACGGGTGTGGCGTGCTCTTCACACAGCGCGCAGAATTCTTCACTAATGAAGCGATATCGCCCAGAACAGGAACTTCACTCCTTACTATGTTTGAGACCTTTGACTACTACTCTGTCCTAATGACCTTCCAGAACAGTAAAATCAAATAACTGGCAGAATGGCTTATCCCTCATAATCAACTCCTCGGATCATGTTAGAGGAACGAACAGATTTTAGGAAAAGCGATACTTCTGTCTTGAAACTGATTAAGTAAACAGACAATAACATCAACGGTACAGAATTCGTGATTTATAATTCGTTTCGAGAGACTACGGTCAGTACCAAGTAACTAAACGTAATTTTTAATTTGATCGCGGACATTGATCACTTGATAATGACCGTAATGGGTAGTAAGCGGTCGGGAATAAATGAATTATGTACATTGGTGAACAGTTGTCAACCCTGTCATGGACGATGATAAAATTGGATACAGAGCTGTGTTTACGAACCGCCTCTCAATCTCTCTCATATTTCCCGAATTGCTCCCACAGAAGAACGAAAATATTCCATGATAGATGCGATTTTTTAGCTTGCAAAATGAAAAAAAGAAAAAAAGGTTCAAATGGCTCTGAGCACTAAGGGACTTAACAGCTGAGGTCATCAGTCCCCTAGAAATTAGAACTACTTAAACCTAACTAACCTAAGGACATTACACACATCCATGCCCGAGGCAGGATTCGAACCTGCGACCGTAGCGGTCGCGCGGTTCCAGACTGAAGCGCCTAAAACCGCTCGGGCACACCCGCCAGCTTTGCAAAATGAAAATCAAATTTTTGTACTGCAGTTATCATATTTATGTGCCACTAACATGTTGGAATACTGTCGCAGAATATTGCATAAATCAGTATTGGTATCATCAAAACAGTTTTATTCATAAGTGGTGAGTTGTTTCGACCCAATGTGGATCATCTTTAGTGATGACGCGCGGAAACAATGGCATGTAGCAGGAACTGTGGATACGACCCAGCGATGTCGACCAGTTGACAAAAGAGGGTGGTTTCTACAGTTCCTACTCCGTGCCATCGTCTCGACACGTCATCAGTCTGAAAATTATCCACACCGTCTCGGAACAGGTCACCACTTATAAAAAAAAAAGTCTATTTAGACGATCAAGACTGTTCTTTACAATATTTTATTTTTAGCTCAATAGGTTTACATGGAGTTTTTGTAAGATGGCAAATGTATCTCCTTTTTTCGTCTATATGTTGCTCTCTGGGCTGCTGATTTGGAATCTAATTGTCTTTGGGAGTAGCGTTAAAGGGTAGCAACGAAATAATGTAGCAACGTAAATATTTTAAGCTCTCACTAAATATTTTGTTCTCAATCAGATACAATTACGAGTGAGCTAATTACTTGCGTCCTCTCGATATCTCCAGAACAAGCGCAAACTCTAGAACTGTATATTTTTTTTCGCGGCAAATAAAAATGTGTCGCCAGGAAAGGTACGTTTTCGTACAAGTGAGCGCCTAATCGATGGCAAAATAAAGCTGAACGGAAAAATAATAAAGAATAACTCTATATTGCAAGTAAGCGGCCTGCGTTATGTAGCAAGCGTGGAAAGTGCTATATGAGATACATAACGCTCAATAATAAAAAAAAAAAGTCACGACTGACTTGCCGGTTTAGAAAGAAGCACGAGCTGAATGAAAAACTGAGAAGATAGTCCGCCACTAGGTATGACTATTAAACGTGTTCTGATTGTTACAATTACTGGCCTTCTCAGAAAATAGAGAAGCATCCTGATCGATGACAACCAAAAGAGTTAGCTACTTCTATAAACAATTTGATATTACATTAATGATAACACGTACGGACAGAGTCTCAATTTCAAATTGCACCAGTTTCTTCTTCCTTATCCAGAGATTACTATAGCGAGCAGAAGCATCGAAATACATTCGTAGTTCATTGCTGCTGTCCGTAATGTGTCTGTACATAAGACGAGGAAAGCGCGCGTGATTTGTGAGATTTGTCGCGTGTCCTGAAACGTAGTGAGGGGAAGCTGCGCCACTTACCAGCTTGATCATGTCGGAGAGTCCTGAGTGCTGTGCGGAGCGTCCAGAAGTGCCGTCAGTGGCCGCGCCGCCGCTTATATAGGGAGGAGGGGGCCGGCTCGGCGGCGCAGGGCGTGTCTGGCTGTGGCCCGCGCGGAGTCCCGCCGGGCAGCGGCAGCGGCAGCCGGCCTTGGGCCGCATCTGCCCGCGGCCTTGGGGCGGTCCGTAACACTACCCCCGGTCCGGCCAGGGGCGCTACCATCTGCTTCCTACTCGGTTCCGATGGCGCCGCTTCTGTGTCTGGCGCCCCCAGAAACATTTACGTGTCGTGGTGCATGACCCCGTACACACACTAGACTTTTCTGGAGACTGGAAATCTACTCTGTAGCAATCAGCATGGATTTCGAAAAAGACGATCGTGTGAAACCCAGCTCGCGCTATTCGTCCACGACACTCAGAGGGCCATAGACACGGGTTCCCAGGTAGATGCCGTGTATCTTGACTTCCGCAAGGCGTTCGATACAGTTCCCCGCAGTCGTTTAACGAACAAAGTAAGAGCATATGGACTATCAGACCAAATGTGTGATTGGGGTGAAGAGTTTCTAGGTAACAGAACGCAGTATGTCATTCTCAATGGAGAGAAGTCTTCCGAAGTAAGAGTGATTTCAGGTGTGCCGCAGGGAAGTGTCGTAGGACCGTTGCTATTCACAATATGCATAAATGACCTCGTGGATGACATCGGAAGTTCACTGAGGCTTTTTGCGGATGATGCTGTGGTATATCGAGAGGTTGTAACAATGGAAAATTTTACTGAAATGCAGGAGGATCTGCAGCGAATTGACGCATGGTGCAGGGAATGGCAATTGAATCTCGATGTAGACAAGTGTAATGTGCTGTGAATACATAGAAAGAAAGATCACTTATCATTTAGCTACAAAATAGCAGGTCAGCAACTGGAAGCAGTTAATACCATAAATTATCTGGGAGTACGCATTAGGAGTGATTTGAAATGGAATGATCATATAAAGTTGATCGTCGGTAAAGCAGATGCCAGACTCAGATTCATTGGAAGAATCCTAAGGAAATGCAATCCGAAAACAAAGGAAGTAGGTTACAGTACGCTTGTTCGCCCACTGCTTGAATACTGCTCAGCAGTGTGGGATCCGTACCAGATAGGGTTGATAGAAGAGATAGAGAAGATCCAGTGGAGAGCAGTGCGCTTCGTTACAGGATCATTTAGTAATCGCGAAATCGTTACGGCGATGATAGATAAACTCCAGTGGAAGACTCTGCAGGAGAGACGCTCAGTAGCTCGGTACGGGCTTTTGTTGAAGTTTCGAGAACATACCTTCACCGAGGAGTCAAGCAGTATATTGCTCCCTCCTACGTATATCTCGCGAAGAGGCCTTAGGGATAAAATCAGAGAGATTAGAGCCCACACACATACCGACAATCCTTCTTTCCACGAACAATACGAGACTGGAATAGAAGGGAGAACTGATAGAGGTACTCAAGGTACCCTCCGCCACACACCGTCAGGTGGCTTGTGGAGTATGGATGTAGATGTAGATGTAGAAATGAGAACCATTTCACTATGAAATTCAAAGATACAGTATCGACAGCGATAGATAGATTCATACCGCAGTAGTTAATAAGAGACGAGACTGATCCACCATGGTGCACAAAACACGTCTGAACACTGTTGCAGAAGCATCGAAACAACCATGCCAAATTCAGAAGAACGCAAAATCCCTAAGACTGGCTAAGTTTTACGGAAGCTGGAAATTTAGTGCGGACTTCAATGCTAGATGAATAGTTTCCACAATGAAATATTGTCTCAAAATATAGTATAAAACCCAAAGAGATTCTGGTCGTATGTAAAGTACACCAGTGGCAAAAACAGTCAATACCGTCACTGCGGGATAGCGATGGAAATGTTACCGATGATGATGCCACTAAAGCGGAGATACTAAATACAGTTTTCCGTAATTCCTTCACGAAAGAAGACGAACTAAATATTCCGGAATTCGAAACCAGAACAGCTGTTAGCACGAGTGACTTAAAAGTAGATATCTTAGGTGTTGCGAATCGACTCAAATCACTTAAGAAAGGCTAATCTTCCGGTCCAGATGGTATACCAATCATGTTTCTTTCAGAGTAAGCACACACAATAGCGCCTTTCTTAGCAATCATATAGAGCCGCTCACTTGACGAAAGGTCTGTTCCTAAAGACTGGAAAGTAGCACAGGTCACACCAATATTCAAGAAAGCATCTGGAGTAACCCAATGAATTACAGACCCACATCACTGACCTTAATTTTCAGAAGGATTTTGGAGCATATACTGTACTCGAAGATTATGAATCACCTTGAAGAAAATAACTTATTGATATATAACAAACACGGATTCAGAAAATATCGTTCTTGTGCAACACAGCTAGCTCTTTATTCCCATGAAGTAATTAGTGCTGTCGACAAGGGATCTCAGATCGATTCCATATACCTAGATTTCTAGGAGGTTTTTGATACCGTTCCTCACAAGTGACTATTAATCAAATTGCGTGCATATGGAGTATCGTCTCAGTTGTGTGACGGGATTCGTGATTTCCTCTCGGAGAGGTCACAGTTCGTAGTGAGAGACGGTAAATCATCGAGTAGAACAGAAGTGATATCTGGCGTTCTACAAGGCAGTGTCATAGCCGCTCTGCTATTCCTGATTTATTTAAATCATCTAGGTCATAATCTGAGCAGCTCCCTTAGATTGTTTGCAGATGATGCTGCAATTTACGGTCTAGTAAAATCGTCAGACGATCAATTCCAAGTACAAAATGATCTAGAGAGAATTTCTATATGGTGCGAGAAGTGGTAAACAGCACTAAACAAAGAGAAGTGCGAGGTAATCCACATGGGTAATAAAAGAAACCCGATAAATTTTGGGTATACGATAAATCGCACAAATCTAAGGGCTGTCAATTCGACTAAATACCAAGGAATTACAATTACAAGTAACTTAAATTGGAATGACCACATAGATAATATTGTGGGGGAGGCGAAGCAAAGACTGCGCTTTGTTAGCAGAACACTTAAAAGATGCGACAAACCCACTAAAGAGACAGTCTACATTACACTTGTCCGTCCTCTGCTGGAAAATTGCTGCGCGGTGTGGGATCCTTAGCAGGTAGGATTGACGGAGGACATTGAAAAAGTGCAAAGAAGGGCCGCTCGTTTCGTGTTATCGCGCGATAAGGGTGAGAGTGTCACTGATATGATACGCGAGTTGGGGTGGCAGTCACTGAAACAAAGGTGGTTTACTTTGCGGCGAGATCTATTTACGTAATTTCAATCACCAACTTTCTCTTCCGAATGCGTAAATATTTTGTTGACACCCGCCTACATAGGGAGCAATGATCATCATACTAAAATAAGAGAAATCAATGCAAGAACGGAAAGATTTAGGTGTTCCTTTTTCCCACGCGCCATTCGAGAGAAGTAGTATGAAAATGGTTCGATGAACGCTCTGCCATGCACTTAAGTTTGAATTGCAGAGTAACAATGTAGACGTAGATGTAAATGTAGATGTAGATGAACATCTTGACCGAACGCTACAGAAGTCGCATTCCAATATTTCCACGTCTGTGGAATATGTTGACTAGCTGCAAGATTATTTTCACCACAGAAGAAATATACAGGGTGTACATAAAGTCCGTGAACACTTTCAATTATTTATTGCACAAGAATTAAACATTGTACAGATGCCATACATATTTTTTTTTTTTAGAAACATTCGATATGCGAACCATGAGTAACTCGGCAACCGTGAAAACGATAATCGAATTCTTGCCATACCCGTCCCAGGATGGCATCGTCGACTGGCAGTCGCTTCCCGTATTCCCTCCCGGAGCTCTGCTACATCACGTGGTTGAGGCGGTACGTGCACCAGATCTTTAATGTGTCCCCAAAGAAAAAAGTCATACAGAGTGAGATCTGGTGATCGGGGAGGCCATTTCATGAAACAGCTGCCCCTTCTGTAGTACGGCCGATCCATCGATGTGGCAGCTCCGTGTTCAGTTAGCCACGAACTTCACGATGAAAATGGGGTGGAGTCCCATCCTGCGAAAAGATGAACGGACAATTCGATTGCATTTGAGGCATCAGTCATTGCTGCAACATGACCGAGTGGGAATATCCAGTGACAGTGCTCTCGGTGAAGAAGAATGGGTCGTACAGTTTGCGACGTGACAAGGCACAAAACACATTAACCTTTGAGGAATCACGCTAAATTCAATGCATTCGTGTGGATGCTTTGTACCCCAGACTCGACAGTTATGCCTGTTCACTTTCCCATTAGTGTGAAAAGTGGATTCGTCTCTAAAAATTAAGCGATCAACAATGCTATCCCAATCCTCATTCAGTTGTTACAACTGTGAACAAAACTCAAGACGCTTGACTTTGTCATCGCCATTGAGCTCCTGCACTAGCTCCATTTTGAATGTTCGCATAGACAGCTTCTGTCGCAGGACTTTGCACGCTGCCATTGGAGCAATTTCGGGTTCACGTGATGCACGACACACCAATTTCTTTGGACTCCTTATGAATGTCTCTCGCACGCGCTCCACATTCACTTCACTCACACTGGGACGTCCGCTTCTCGAGACCCCCTCCTCTCCAACTCTCGGATTCGTGGTGCAGGGAGCTACTGGGTGTGACAGAAGGACTGATTTGGTATTTGTTGAAGAGAGACTGCACGCTTACCAGCAAGTGTCAAGAATGAAAAAATCCCGTAGTCGCACCTGAATGATCAGGATACCAGATAGGATATTCCAGCAGGATAATGCAAACTCAACATTTCAGCTCTCATCACAAACTCCTTGAGCAATGTACGAATCCTCGATTGGTCTGCCCGACATAATTTGTCACTCATAAAGTGTGTCTTGGATGCGAATGGAAGACTTATACTTTCACATCAGTCTCTAGTAATTTATCTTCATGAGCTGACACAACATGGCAAGAAATTCCTCAAAATGATGTTCAGAGGCTGTTTGCTTCCATGCCGTACCGTGGCGGGTCCACTTCAAACTGTAATTGATGATGGATATCAATTCCGCATGGAATGAAAATTTAATAATCTAATATCCTTCATACGATGAAAATTTCTACAACCTTTGATAGTCATCAAAATGACACTTCATGGCATAGTACTTTCGATTTCACTGTGTATACGTGAAAACTCGTTGACTGTCCAAAAGAACAGTCGTTCGCACAACACTTACTGTAGCTACAGCCGATAAGACTCACCCAGGTGCTGTGAACTACTGCTGGTATCTGGAGACATGCTGCTTTCCGTGCTTCACGGAACTGTTCTGGGATATTTGAAGGAAGATTCCCAAAGCAAACTAGACGAAAGGGGTGGTCCTAGTGTCTCATAAATGATAAGGTGCTAGGATAATTGGGGTAAGGACGTACTTGCAAGTCTTGATTGTCCCTTTCCAGCCACGAGCCGTACCAAAAGAGACACTACGTTTCCTATTGACACCACCCATCTCACTGAGGTAGTTACCATGCACGAAAGAAAGTGATTTACAAAGATGGATTCGTTACTGGCTTAGACAATATCACAAAAATGTTCTCCAGTTCTTATTTTTCAATTACAGACCAGTGAGGTGCTGCAGTGCTTAAGAAAACCCGCCTACGGGAGGAGTGACGTTCAAATCCCTGTCTGATGAACTGATGGCCCTTAAAATTCCAAGACAGGCAGGCAGCAAACGTAAAATTGGCACAAATTTTACTCCATGTCTGATACATCGTTGGCATCTACAATCCTATATAAGGAAATATTACGCACTCTGAATATCTTTCAGAAGGAAAATCTGAATGTTTGATTGTTTGTGAAAAGGTGAGTTTATGCGTCGTGCATGGAGGAGGAACTTCAACCAAACATGCCGGAATTTGACAAGGGAAGGATCAAGGCCTATGGGGACTGCTATTTATCGTACGTCTTCATTGCTGTGCTTGTTGATCGCTATCTTGCTTGTCAAGCAAATATGGATTCGATGGATTCGGGAGAGCCGTACTCAAGGCCGTCTGGATCTCAAGGGTCCCACGTGACTAACGCCTGAGAGGACAGGCACTTTGTTCGCTAGGTCATGCTCAATCCTATAGACTTGTGTAGGGAAATAGGTTTGCTTGCAGACAGATAACTACCCGAGCGGACAGTGTGACAGCGTCTGGAGCACCAAGAATTGTAAGCGTGGTGATCAACGTTGTGGCTTTCCTTGATTCAGTAGCAGAGAGAGGTGCAAAACTAAGATGTGCCTAACAGCAACACTAGACACAGGAGTGGCACCATGTATCATTGTCAGACGAGTCCCAGTTCTGCATATAGAATCGCAATGGATGTAATCATGTACGGGGTCTCCAAGGATAACGAACATTGAGAGATTTCATTCGCATCGCTACACGTGTTGTGATGGTAAGGCGTACTACCGGGTACACAAAACTATCACCCTAGGTTCGCAAAGCCGGTAATTTGGGCAGGAGGCGTTACATTTCAGACGCGAAAAGACTGGCGGCTGGACACTAACTAAGAGAGCTCCGTGACGTTGCCTTCGACAAAGTAACGTAAGCCAGCCTGTTATTCGTGCTGTCCTGACATACACTACGTGATCAAAAGTATCCGGAAACCTTGCTGAAAATGACTTACAAGTTCGTGGCAGCCTCCATCGGTAATTATGGAACTCAATATGGTGTTGGCCCAAACTTAGTCTTGATGACAGCTTCCACTCTCGCAGGCATACGTTCAGTCAGGTGCTGGAAGGTTTCTTGGGGAATGGGAGCCCATCCTTCACGGAGTGCTGCACTGAGGAGAGGTATCGATGTCGGTCGGTGAGGCCTGGAATGAAGTCGGCGTTCCAAAACATCGCAAAGGTGTTCTATAGAATTCAGGTCAGGATTTTGTGCAGGCCAGTAAATTACAGGGATATTATTGCCGTGTAACCACTCCGCCATAGGCCGTGCATTATGAACAGGTGCTCGATCGTGTTGAAAGATGCGGTCGCCATCCTCCAACTGCTCTTCAACAGTGGGAAGCAGGAAGTTGCTTAAAACATCAATGTAGACCTGTGCTGTGATAGTGCCACACAAAACAAAAAGGGGTGCAAGCCCCCTCAATGAAAAACACGATCACACCTTAACACCACCGCCTCCGAATTTTACTGTTGGCAGTAAACACGCTGGCAGATGACGTTCACCGCGCATCCACCATACCCACACCCTACCATCGGATCACCACATTGTGTACCGCGATTCGTCATTCCACATAAAGTTTTTCCACTGTTCATTCGTCCAATTTTTACGCTCCTTACACCAAGCAAAGCGCCGTTTGGCATTTACCGGCGTGATGTGTGGCTTATGAGCAGCCGCTCGACCATGAAATTCAAGTTTTCTCACCTCCCGCCTAAATGTCATAGTACTTGCAATGGATCCTGACGCAGCTGGGAATTCCCGTGTGATGGTCTGGATAGATGTCTGCCTATTACACATTACGACCCACTTCAACTGTTGGCGGTCTCT
Source organism: Schistocerca americana (assembly GCF_021461395.2). NCBI lineage: Eukaryota > Metazoa > Arthropoda > Insecta > Orthoptera > Acrididae > Schistocerca > Schistocerca americana. The sequence goes on along the minus strand of NC_060121.1, from coordinate 523,661,236 downwards.
GTTAGTCAACAGGTGAGGTCAGCCTGTACACTTTTGTGCTTTACGTGACCCTTCATGTTTCCACTTCACTATCACATCGGGAACAGTGGACCTAGGCTTGTTTAGGAGTGTGGAAATCTCGCGTACGGACGTATGACACAAGTGAAACCCAATCAACTGACCACGTTCGATGTTCGTGAGTTCCGCGGAGCGCCCTGTTCTGCTCTGTGACGATGTCCACTGACTACCGAAGTTGCTGATATGGAACAACTGGCAGTACATGGCAGCACAATGCACCTAATACGAAAAACGTATGTTTTGGGGGGTGTCCTGATACTTTTGATCACATAGTGTATCTCGATACAGAGCTTCTTCGACGGTTTCACTGGTCAGCTCGTTTCTCCTTACGCCTCAACCATTGAAGACATTTGATCTTGGGTTGCAGAGAGACTGGGATATTACCGCTCGCCAGCCACTACTCTGGTAAAGAGCTGAAGCAAAACGTAATTTAAATGGCTTAGAGCCATTCTTACTCCTAGAGGTGGCAGCTCTATGTACCAAAATTCGCATCCTGCATATCCCTGATTTAACTACAAATTAAATCATATGGTCTTGCTTCTATACTACTGTTGTTGCAATGAAGTTAACTGATATAACCAGTGCTAGTGTATTCATACAAATGTCTATGATAGTTGGAGGTACTGCACACGCGCTACACACATCGCCTGCAGCGTCTCTCCTGGCATCGTGGCCACATCAGTTGGACCCTAGACAACTGGAAATCCGTGGACTGGTTACGTGAGTATCGATTTCAGTTGGTAATAGCTGATAGTGGGGTTCAAGTGTGGCGCAGAACGCACGAAGCCATGGACCCAAGCCATAAACAAGACACTGTGCAAGCTGGTGGTGGCTCCATAATGGTGCGGGCTGCGTTTACGTGGAAAGGACAGGGTTCTCAGATTCAACCGAACGGATCATTGACTGGAAATTGTTATGTTCGGCTACTTGGAGACCATTTACAGCCATTCATGGACTTGACGTTTCCAAACAACGACGCCATTTCACTGGGCCACAAGTGCTCGCGATTGGTTTGAAAAACATACTGGGCAGTTCATGTGAATGATTTGGGCACCCAGATCGCCCAGCGTGAATTCCATCGAACATTTATGGGACGTAATCGATAGGTCAGTTCGTGCACAGAAAGCTGCAACAGTAATAGTTTCGCAGTTATAGACGGCTGTAGAGCCAGCATGGCTCAATGTCTCTGCAGGAGACTTCCAACTACTTGTTGAGTCCATGCCATGTCGAATTGCTGCACTACGCCGGGCGAAAGGAGGTCTGACACGCTTGACACACTATTAAGACACATGCCATGACCCTTTTCACCTTAAGGTATATATATATATATATATATATAACAGTGCAACGGGTATAAGTGCAGATATTTGTATTTTTAGGTTGACTAGTACCTCCGAATACACGTGGAAAAAGCAAGTCATTAAAGCTTATTTTCCCCTCCGAGTGGACGCAATGGTTAGCCTATTACGACAGGCGTAATGCAGAGAACTACAGGTCGTAAAGTTTGTGATGTGTTTGTGGAAAGAGGTTGTGATGAGAACGAAAAACAACCAACACACTAATATATCTATATATAGGGTGTAAATTTGAAGTTGAGAAACCAGAATAACTCGAAAAATAAGCTTCACACGAAAAAATGTGTAGAATCCAAAGTTGATTGTTTTCGTGGGGGACATCTGCTGGTGCTGAAATTAGCCCGTCACCCCTGCTCCCTGGGGGAGGTGTGGGAGGCAACTTTAAAATTTCAAATGGTAATCCCCATTTTTTATTGAAACTACGGAAAAATTAATATTTGGGTCAACATTTGTAAAACTCTAATTCCTCTCTCTTAAACCCCACATTATGGGGAGAGAGGGAGAGTTTTAGTTTCAGCGAATCAAAATTTACGAAGTGAATAAGTATTTTTTATTTACCCGTAACCATTTTGCACGCAAAAATGAGAAGATGGATTTTCTTGAATAACTGGGCCAACTACCAAGAATCAAAACAAATGTTTAAGACAAAATGTACGTAGTTTTTTATGTAGAATCTGATTCTACGATAAAAACTGAAAGTTCCCATCTGAAATTTTAAAGTTACCTCCCGCCTCACCACCAGGGGACTATGGTGGTGGGCTAATTTTAGCACCAGCAGATGTCCCCCTCGAATGTAATCTACTTTGGATTCTACATATTTTTTTGTGAGAAGCTTATTTTTCGAGTTATTCTGGTTGGCAACTTGTATATATAACTCAGCCGAATATTTTTATTTATATTAAAAAAAATATTCGGCTGAGTTAATTAGCTTTGAGGTTAGTCAATAAGGCCCTTGCACTCAAATTCAAGCGGCTCTCCAGGTACAGGTAGTTGTTCTCAGAATGTAGCTGCCCAGCCTTTGGGCCGGGTTCGATCTTTACTACCGTCCCATGTCCAGTTTTTGTATCGCTCCCTTGTTTGGGTTTCGGAACCCAAACCAAGAATTCGTTTGGCGAGACTGTCTTTGGCGGGCCGCTTGTACTTGCGCACGAAACGGTCTGTTGGCCAACTTCACTGCTAATTAACTAGGAAACGGTGCAACATGTCTAATTTTCTTCCCCTTAACAATTATTTCTCAGCTCAACATATACAAAACACCTTTACATGCTTTTCAAACGGTTTCTGACCGGTCTTTATACACATACCACTCTATCATCTGACCTGAGGATGAACATTTCTCTGCATCTACATAAAATTTTTCTTTATTTCTCGTTTTTCTTTCTAAAAAACTGAGCGTCCACAGTATAAAGATAAAGCCATGGGCTTAGAAAAATTATAAATGGCAGGAATTTTTTCCACCAGAGATCTTGGGATATTATTTTCCAGTATAATGCACTATTGTGTGAAGCAGTATTATACTGTGGCAGATGTTTTTTATTCTTGGTTTATGTTATTTTATCAACTTCTTATTCCTCATAACTAAGTAATCTTCTACTGTATCGTATACATAATTTAAGAGGGATGCCTTCACTTCACGTTGCAGTCTTAGCTCTGTGGCGGATTCTAGCACATCGAATAGATCGGATCGTGTACCACGTGTGTTGAACGTGAAAGGCAGAGGCCTAGGTTGGAACCGCGGTTCGGAAAACAGTTTGGATTATAGGAGCAGACGTGTTCTCGTGCAGCAGGTACAGAGGGCGGCAGCTGGCGGCGCGACCTTGCTGGCGACCTAGACCCGCCGGGACTGAGCGCCCAAGGCCTCGGGGAGCGTTGCTCCGCTGTGGCAGACCACCACACCACACACTGCGGCAGTCCTGCCATCCAAGGGAACTTTCCTCAGTAATCGGAAACCAGGATACGTCATATGCGGTACAACGGTGAAACGAAGTCGGAATATATATAGATGACATAAATGTAAACGAATGGTTGTTAGTTATTTGTTCCCTGAGTCAGATTCACGACAAATGTTATAATTTGGCACTTGTTAACAGAGCAAACATAGAACACTTACGTACAACTAAAATAAAAAATAAAGAATAATAATATTTATATGACTATATATGACGGTAGTATCTGTTCCCGAAAGAACGGTTACCGTGGATGACCATGCAGCTTTGCTAGAAATGAAATGATAATTAAATAGACACCCTAGCTGCAAGCAGGCGTTGATACACTTCATTGGGGACATGTTGAAAATGTGTGCCCCGACCGGAACTCGAACCCGGGATCTCCTGCTTACATGGCAGACGCTCTATCCATCTGAGCCACCGCGGGCACAAAGGATAGTGCGTCTGCAGGGACTTATCCCTTGCACGCTTCGATACAGAAGAAGCCACTGCAGGCAAAAAGTGGGCTGAAGGTGTCCATCGAAACTATGTCGCCAAATGCGAGGAAAAAACAAATCTTCCAATGCCTAGCAAAGGTACCTGTGAGCTGAGGAGCAGTCCATGCTAAAAAGAAAAAAGCTAACCGAAGCAAAGGAAAAAGAAACCTAGAACTATAGCTCCACCTGTCAAAAGGCATTGTTTAGGAGACTCTGCGGGAAAGCCACCACAGAAACGCATTCGTAAGACGGAGGAATGGCGTAGCGAGGTGTGCGAGGAAGGCAGAATGGAAGATATGATCACATGCATAAAATGTAAAATGTGTTTTTATGTAAAGTGCGCAGGATTGGGGAAAGGAGGGAGAAAATTATATAGCAATGCTGCAAATAATGCTGTGAGAACTGAAATATGAAACTTTTCTTTAACTTAGACTAGTACAGTTCTTTAAGCTCGGGGACATGGTTGGTAAGGGCAATTTATGCACCCATGGTACACATTAGAGGACCAGATTTATTAATTGTACTACTTGCTGACATTTAGAAAATTAAGTATGGAGCGTTTATTTTTCTCAGAATTTTATCCTTAAATCAGATATCAAGAACAACATCCTGCCTTTGAGGATGGCATTTTTTAGATAATTTTGTAATTTGCTGATTCGGCTATAATAAATAAAATCTCAAAAGTAGTACAATTTGGGCAATTCTCCCAAACATTACTTCTGGTATCTGTCAACCATTTCATTTCCAACGGTACGTTGTCAAAGAGTTTTATAGCTGCATATTTCACCCTTTTCTATGAAAAAGTTAGTTTCACTAAAGGGTAGCTAAGGTCGTTGTTGTACTTGTGAATATCAGTGTTACTCTCAAACTTAGATGGAGTTTAGATAACAAATTTCATAAGTGAACAAATGTAGTGTAAGACTGTGGTTCAAATTCCCAGATGTTCGAAGACGTAACTGCAAGATGTACGTGTGTGAACTCCACACATAATTCTAATTACTTTTCTGGTACAATGAAAACTTTTAACTAAGGGAGGAGTTAAAAAAGAATATTATCCCATAAGAGATCAACGAAAGAGAACATGCAAAATGTATTAACTAACTGACTTCTGAGTCCACAAAGTTAACACTCTTGTGGAAAAAGTAGCCGACCGCAAACGTTGCAGCAGGTCTACTGTATGGTTTTTCCAGTTTAAGATTTCATCAATATGCACACCTAAGAACTTCCAACTTCTGTTTATTATATCTTGCTGGTGTACTACTTAACAGGAGGATGGATGTTATTGACAATACAAAACTGGATGAACTGCACTTTTTCAAATTTTGAAGCTAGCCCATTTGTACAAAACCATTTAGCAACTTTCACAAAGACGTCATTTACCGTTTTCTCTGTTGAGGCTTGTTTGCTCGGCTTCTGAATGCTGCTTCTATCGTCTGTAAACAGATCTAATTCTGACTCCTAATTCGAATAAAATGGCAGATCATTACCATACAGCAAGAACGGTAGTCGGCCAATCTTCGAACGTTGTGGAAGTCTCCATTGTAATTTCTTCCTGTTCAGATGCTGTGGCATCCTTCTTTGTATTAATCGAACAGCCTAGACTCTAGAGTAGCTTTCTGCTGATGTTTCTTAAATAAGATCTACTTATTACATAAAATTTAACTTCCCTAATATAATGTTGTGACTGACACAATGAAATGCCTTGATAAGTCACTGAGAGATTTTATTATGTGCTCAGTAAATGTAGAAATAGCTGACTCAATAGAATGGCTCTTTTGAAGTCTGTGATTGGTGTTTGGAAATTTGTGGTAAGTTCCTAAGGCACCAAACTGCTGAGGCCATCGGTCTCTAGGCTTACACACTACTGTGATTGGTGAAGTCTCCCATTATTATCCATTGCTGCACATGATACATCAGAGTTTATTTAACTGGTGTTGCTTATGGAACCAACATGTTACCTTGCGTTAACTTCTACAAGGTTTTGAAATGTGAGCTCAATGTGTAGTCCATTAATGCACCATCCAACCAGTTGCATTATCGAAAATATCTTTTTAGAACAAAATGCAGTGTTATGTAAATTATTCTGCGCTATTAGTTGCTGATTTCCGAAAAAAGTTCTAGAGAAATCATGTGGAAGCCATTGAATTCTTTTTGCAGAAAAGTTCTGACATTTTTCTTCTTTGATATGTGAATTTGACAGTACAAACTGACGTAGTAACTACGTGATAGTTGCATCAAACGATGCTGAGTTGCCCAAACGTCTACTAAACAACATAAAACGTATCGCACTTGTTCCTTCAGAAATTGGAAGATACATGAGAAAAAAATTAAAAAAATGAGATATAAAAACATCGCGAATCAATATGTCACGGTTGGAATAAAAATTAAGTTTTTATGATAGGGGTAAGGGCTGTGGCGCAAGCCCGTGACAGGGCTATTGGCCTTTCTTCGGAGGGGGTGGGTGGCGGGCTCATGGCCGCGGCTACCTTTTACCCCCGAGAAGGATCCTTGGTATTTTTTTGCAGCAGGCTAGGGACGTCCTGTGGGAAATCCGCACCTCTCTCCGGGATTGACCCTGTACCTACAGGGTACCTACAGGCTCTCCGCACTAGACCACGACGCCTACTAAGAGAGGGACTTCAGTAAGTTACGCATGTCGCCTCACGCATTGACAGAAGAGAGTACATGATCCGGGCAACCTTCATAGACAGTTCCGCTGCTGTACATGTAACAGGTGCATCAATGCGTGGGAGTGAAACGGCGCGGTAGCTGGAAACGTAGCTGAAATACGCGGGACAGTGTGCACACATCGCCGTGCAATTCTGGAAGTATTTGGATCAAATGCAATATCGATTCCAACCATAGTGAAATAGTGCCAGAAACTTGCCCATTGCTCTACACACATATGTTACTCTGATCAGAAAGGAAGGCCATCGACATCGACCACAGACAACAATGTCCAGGTAACCGAGGAACTTATTCGCAGCAATCGCAGAGTTTCCGATTATGAGGAGTTCAGAATGCGCTTCTCGAATGCCCAAGGAGCGGGTTTCTTTCATCGAAGAACTGAGTGACTGGTGGAACGTTTCGATCGTTGTTAACGGAAACTGGATGACTATGTTGAAAAGTAGTGTCATGTAGGTACGTCAACTTCAATTGTATACTCTGAAGTCCCCTCATTTGTACTGCAATTAGTGACTGGGAGTTCGAGGAAAGCCGCAAGTTTGGTATGTGGCAGATAGGGTTTAAAGATAGTTCTCCACTACACAATATCTACACATGAAAACTCAGCTCTCCTCAAACAACTAGTTTGCAGAAGCCAGTGCAGACCATCTCAATCGAACTAAGAATAATTAAACCAATTAGGGTTGCCAAAGAACTTCTTAATTTTTCTTCAATAAAGGACACTGAGTTAAGGAAACCTGAAGCTCACCCAACTGCGCGTCCGGCGATGTTATAGGTAGTTATATTGACTGATGCGAATGTTACGCCAGTCAGTAAAGTAATTTGATCAAAGAAGCAAATTGTAATATTTATCAGTCATGCAATATACTCAGACTGCACACGCTTCGACTTCACCAGATGGTTCAGACTGCAATGATTTGGAAACAGAAAACTGAGTTGCTTGTTTGAGTAGCAACAATAATCATAGTACTGTGACAACTTTGCTGTTTATTGGTTTTGCACCTTATATATTATTAAATATGTTACAGCCTTTCTAAAGAATGTTTTGAGCAAACTAAATGTCTCGTGAGATAACTACATAAGGTTTCTGTAAGTTACATACAGTGATGTAAGCGATTTTTTATCTGCCTATCTAAATGAAGTTAGATATACCTAAAGCCAAGCGTTTCACTAGAAAATGGAAAAAAAATTAGTTAAGCCACTGTGTCTGTTACTTAAAGATATGAATGACCTTAAAAATTTACATAAATTTCAACCAAAAAATGAAGTTTTTCTGGTCAGACCAGAGTTACACTGTGAACCGGTATGAATGGCACAATGTTGCAAGCAAACTGCTCCGTATGTTAGTTAGACATAGGCGAGGGAAGGAAAATTTGAGATTCATGTCCAGTGGATGAGGAGGTAATCAGAGACGGTACAAATATTTCCGACTATACTAATTACTTCCCACAGTCGACCTTTTATGGTCTTCATTGACTGGAAATTTTACGCCACCAGCTTATTCGTGCACTTACACATTGTAAAACTGACGTTTGTGTAAATTTTACCTAAAATTTTGTGAATTTTAACAGCATAATATTAACAATTAGATCGTTTTGTTTGTCTGGTGTTCTGACAATCAGTGTTCTTTTAGAGGTTAAGTTTAACTCGAATTGTCAACATCATTACCTTTTGTTTAAAGTTTGCAAAAAGTCTTTTTCCGTTCATTACACGCGAAGGCATTTTAAATTACCAATGTTAACAAAATAGCTGATTGAGCCGGTAGCATTACATTCCAGTCAATGAAGACCAAGAAAGGTCTAATGTGAGATATACTACACGTAGCCATAAATAACATACGAGTTTGGACGGTAGGAGGTGAGATACTAGCGGAAGTAAAGCTGTGATGAACAGTCCTGAGTCGTGCTGGTTTGGTTCAAGCCCCGGTCGGGCACACAGTTTTAATATGCCAGGAAGTTTCAATATATTAAAAATATGGAGGTGCGCTTGAAGGCCTCTTCTATTTGTTTTTCTTGAATAACCTGGAAACTGCGACCTCCCCGGTACGAAATTAAACTGCATCAAATTGCCTAAAGAGGAGTTCCTATTCATTTCCTTTTCTCTACGAGTGATAGGTTGCGCTTAGAGAGCGAAAGAATACGAAAACATAGCGCTCTGCGTATGCGCTGTAGCTTCGTTGGCTTTTGTATTCGAATTTAAGGTAATTTCCCCATTCAGTAGTTCGCATAAAACTGTTCGTCCCGACTTCCTCTACATCATTGTGGCACTTTGTAAACAACTGTAGTTTACACCCTGTACAGCAATTTAAATTACGGTCATTAGCACAAATGTAACATTTGTTACTCGCTGTGAAATTGAAATAGCGGCGCTCCACGAGTAGAATTCCTCCAGTGCGCCAACCTCTTCATCTCAAGTATCACTTGCACTCGATGTCATCAATAATGTATTAGATGTACTTGGACCTCTGTCTTCCCCTACAGTTTTTACCTTCTACAACCGCCTCCAGTACCATACAAGGTATTCCTTCATGTGTTAACACATGGCTTATCAGAGTGTCCCTTGCCTTATGTATGCCATCAGCGATCCTCATCACACATGTTCTCTCACACACACACAGTTTTAATCCCATTACATATTCCAGTTTCCTGCAAACTACGATTTGATAAGTCTGTCCGTTTGACAGGATCTTAGGTCGGTTAGCGAAGATTGTTTTTCTAGGGGAAGAGGAGGGCAGGTGTCCTCTCCTGCCCCTAGCCAGACACATTATGGCGGCTCAGAGTTCTTCGAAAGAAAAACGCAGTGGTCATGCCAGTTAGAACACAGTAGGATGACTGCGCAGAACGAATCATTCGGACACGCCACGGCCGTGCTACCGTGCGCTAAGAACACCGGTTTGACGCGCCGATCAAAGGGAAGCCCCGCCCTTGCCGGGGGCCGTGGTTCAAGGCCGGCAGGAGGGCGTGTCCTCGCAGAGTCGTCGCCCGCGCGCCGACTCCCGGACGCGGACGTTAGCAGACCGCCGCCGCCGCCGCCCACGGCCGCGGCAAACACGTCACTCGGCGCGACGAGGCACTAAATATCTTCTGCCCCCCTACTCTGCACGCGGTGGCACAGGAGACGTGCCGGGGACAAGCACCGAGTGCTGCCACAAAAACCAGGAGAACAACGGATCCAATTTGTCTCCTTCACCTACACCAGGCTTGGACAACCTTCGGTGGCCTGATGGTCTAATTCACATACTTGCTTGTGGGAGCGGCCGGCTCGTGACGTGGGGCGACAGCAGCGCTGCTAGTGCATAATGGCAGAACTATGTCGACTGTGACGTTAATGTTTATGGAGCCTGGCCAACGGGATATACGGTCCTGCTACGTACGTCACAGCACGTGACACTACAGATCTTACGAGTGCCAGTGGCCTTCTCCAGTGGGGAGCTAGTAACTATTTCAGACGAGTTTAATAATTCTTAACTGCGCGTTGAAATACATGCAAGCTCTCGATAGCACACGACAAAGTTAAGACCTTTAGTGAGTAACTTTTCATTGACATAGCGACCCGTCCCCCACGTGGATCCTCTACCACCTGATTCCTTTCCCCCATCTGTTCCTATTCCTCGACATATCTACATACTCTATACCTCCCGCCGCCTTGATCCCCCACATCCCCTGGTTCTTCCTCTCCTCTCCAATCCCCGCCCTTTGCCTCTCCTTCACTGTTGTTACCCCACTATTCTCCATCTCTACACCCTTCATCTCCTTTCCCAAGGTGGCTTCTGTCAACTCCCCCTCCCGGATGATGCCCTCTCTCCCTCCATTTATCCCTCGTATCAACTCTGATCCTCACCTCCCCCTCCCTTCCTCTGTCCTTTTCTTGGGCTCCCTCTCCTCCAGTTTCATCCTGTTTTTTCCCTGCCTACCCCCCCCCTCCCTTCCTCCCTTCTCACCCCTGAGTCCTTCTGCATTTCCCTCGTCTGCCTTTCCCCATTCCCTCTCGCATCTGCCCTGCCCCCCCCCCCCCCCACCCTTATGAGACCTCTCACTCCGTCGGTTCCCTCCCCTTTCGTTTTTCCTCTCCTCCCCCCTTTTTTCCCCTCATCTGTCCAGGTCCCCCCCCCCATCTGCCTTTGGCTGTGGTGTGCCATCTTCGTGCCAACTTTTTAGTGCAGTGTTTCCAGTGATTGTTAAGTGTTGTGCGTCTTTTCTGAAGTGTTGCGAACGTACATCATACTGTCGGTGGGTGTGACTTTTATACCTCTTGCGAACAGAAAGCAGACTGTCGCTGTGTTTTTTAATTGTCTGTCTACTATTTTACCTGCCTGCTTCCTGTGTATTTTATTAGCATCGCCGACCCTTTGTTTTATGTTTTAACTCTCCACAATTTTCCGCCGTTTTACAATTTAAGTCACCGTTTTATCGCCTGCTTTTATTGTTTCTTATCTTCTTCTTACGTTTTAAAAAGTCTGTCGGCTGCAGAGCAGCGTACTAAGCTGCTGCCAGCCCGCTCCCTAGGGGGGCGTAGAAATTCAATAAAGGGGAAAAAAAAAATGACATAGCGATTTCCCGACAGCAGTGCACGAAGCCAAGCGTTCGCGATGTAGAGCGGGCAAGGCGACTAGCATGACGTCACAATTTGGTTGCGAGCTCTGTACTTATCGCGAGCTCCGTTGTAGAGTAACGCACCGATATGAATGGCATCTCTTTCCCGACAAGACTCGCCAACAAATTATGTCTCGAAATTCGCGTTTTTGAAAGTACAATCATGTTCAACACCTCTTCAGATGTTTACATTTATTTATACAAGTCGCGAACATTTTTTCTTTACTTATAACGTACAACAATAGCTCTCTCGAACATTTCCATTGCAAAATTCTGCAACGCTCTTAGTTGCCAAGCGTATTTATTTATTTAGTCATATGGCTAGGGCCCCCTGTCGGGCAGACCGTTCGCCAGGACCCGGTCTTTCAATTTGACGCCACTTCGACGACCTGCAGTCGATGGGGATAAAAAGATGAGGACAGCACAACACCCAGTGGGGCAGAGAAAATTCCCTGACTCAGCCGGGAGTCGAGCCCGTGCCCAGAAGATTGACAATCCGTCACGCTGACCATTCAGCTACCGGGGGCGGACACTAAGAATATTGAAACGTCATCATGGAAAAATAAACGCCTGTAAAAGCGACTGGTTGCAGTTAATTCATCATAAATTACCTTCAGTTTCAACTTTAGCACTACTCTAATAAGTCCACAATAGACAATAGTTAATACAGGGTGTTTCAAAAATGACCGGTATATTTGAAACGGCAATAAAAACTAAACGAGCAGCGATAGAAATACACCGTTTGTTGCAATATGCTTGGGACAACAGTACATTTTCAGGCAGACAAACTTTCGAAATTACAGTACTTACAATTTTCAACAACAGATGGCGCTGCGGTCTGGGAAACTCTATAGTACGATATTTTCCACATATCCACCATGCGTAGCAATAATATGGCGTAGTCTCTGAATGAAATTACCCGAAACCTTTGACAACGTGTCTGGCGGAATGGCTTCACATGCAGATGAGATGTACTGCTTCAGCTGTTCAATTGTTTCTGGATTCTGGCGGTACACCTGGTCTTTCAAGTGTCCCCACAGAAAGAAGTCACAGGGGTTCATGTCTGGCGAATAATGAGGCCAATCCACGCCGCCTCCTGTATGTTTCGGATAGCCCAAAGCAATCACACGATCATCGAAATATTGATTCAGGAAATTAAAGACGTCGGCCGTGCGATGTGGCAGGGCAACATCTTGCATAAACCACGAGGTGTTCGCAGTGTCGTCTAAGGCAGTTTGTACCGCCACAAATTCACGAAGAATGTCCAGATAGCGTGATGCAGTAATCGTTTCGGATCTGAAAAATGGGCCAATGATTCCTTTGGAAGAAATGGCGGCCCAAACCAGTACATTTTGAGGATGCAGGGACGATGGGAGTGCAACATGGGGCTTTTCGGTTCCCCATATGCGCCAGTTCTGTTTATTGACGAAGCCATACAGGTAAAAATAAGCTTCGTCAGTAAACCAAATGCTGCCCACATGCACATCGCCGTCATCAATCCTGTGCACTATATCATTAGCGAATGTCTCTCGTGCAGCAATGGTAGCGGCGCTGAGGGGTTGCCGCTTTTGAATTTTGTATGGATAGAGGTGTAAACTCTGGCGCATGAGACGATACGTGGACGTTGGCGTCATTTGGACCACAGCTGCATCACGGCGAACGGAAACCCGAGGCCGCTGTTGGATCACCTGCTGCACTAGCTGCGCGTTGCCCTCTGTGGTTGCCGTATGCGGTCGCCCTACCTTTCCAGCACGTTCATCCGTCACGTTCCCAGTCCGTTGAAATTTTTCAAACAGATCCTTTATTGTATCGCTTTTCGGTCCTTTGGTTACATTAAACCTCCGTTGAAAACTTCGTCTTGTTGCAACAACACTGTGTTCTAGGCGGTGGAATTCCAACACCAGAAAAATCCTCTGTTCTAAGGAGTAAACCATGTTGTCTACAGCACACTTGCACGTTGTGAGCAGCACACGCTGTCAGCAGAAAGACGACTTACAGAATGGCGCACCCACAGACTGCGTTGTCTTCTATATCTTTCACATCACTTGCAGCGCCATCTGTTGTTGAAAATTGTAACTACTGTAATTTCGAAAGTTTGTCTGCCTGAAAATGTACTGTTGTCCCAAGCATATTGCAACAAACGGTGTATTTCTATCGCTCCTCGTTTAGTTTTTATTGCCGTTTCAAATATACCGGTCATTTTTGAAACACCCTGTAAGTGATCGTTAGGAAATTCAATATCCTGAGATTCATATTGCCAAGAATGTGCCGAGAATACCGAATTTGCCGGCCGGAGTGGCCATGCGCTTCTAGGCGCTACAGTCTGGAACCGAGCGACCGCTACGGTCGCAGGTTCGAATCCTGCCTCGGGCATGGATGTGTGTGATGTCCTTAGGTTAGTTAGGTTTAATTAGTTCTAAGTTCTAGGCGACTGATGACCTCAGAAGTTAAGTCGCATAGTGCTCAGAGCCATTTGAACCAATATCGAATTTACCTCTCGCCACGGGAAAATTTGTGGTCGACGGTCTTCATTCAACGACAGAAAGCAGTGGTGCTTGCGTAGAATTGTCAATGCTAACAGACAGGCAACACTGTGTGAAATAAGCGCAGAAATCTATGTGGGATGTACGAGGAACGTATCTGTTGGGACAGTGCGGCGAAATTTGGCGTTAATGGGCTATGGTGGCAGACGACTGACGTGAGTGCGTTTTCTAACAGCACAGTACTGCCTGTAGCGCATCTTCTGGGGCTCGTGACCATATCGGTTGGGCGCAAGACGAATGAAAAACAGTGACCTGGTGAGACGAGTCCCGATTTCAGCTGGTAAGAGCTGATGGTAGTATTCGATTATGGCGCAGGCTCCACGAACCCATGGACCCAGGTTATCAATAAGGCACTGTGAAAGCTGGTAGTGGTTCCATAACGGTGTGGGCCGTGTTTTCATGGAATGGAATGGGTCCTCTGGTCCAACTGAACCCATCATTCAACCATTCTTGGACTTCGTGTTCCCAAACACGCCACCGGGCCACATCGTTTAGCGACTTGTTTGAAGGACATTCTGGACAATTCGAGCGAATGATTTGGCCACCCAGATCACCCGCCATGAATGCAACTGAACATTTAGGGGACATAGTAAAGAGATCAGTTCACGTAAAACACCCCGCACTGGCAAACTTTCGTAGTTACGGAAGGCTAAGGAGTCCGCATGACTCAAGATTTCTGCGGGGGACTTCCAACGAGTTGTTTATGCCTCGTAGGGTTGATGCACTAAGCCGTGCAAAAGATGGTCCTACGTGATATTAGGAGGTATCCCATAACTTTTGTCATCTCATCGTGCGTCGGCTGCACTTTACAGAAGCCAAAGTAGGAAAACGCGAATAAAATGACAGCAAATATCTGAAAATGTGTCATGGTGGAGTACAATGTTAGTACTTCGCTCTATCTCTCACGAATTTCTTCGGTGGGTAGACTGATATCAATCACGGACCGTATCCGGCCCGATGGCCACCTTTGCCCACCCGTGATTTCATTTGCAGCAGAAAGGTTTTGCTCCTAGCTCTTCCTGCCTGTCACCGTGATTAGGTGGCTAAACAAGTCTCAGTCTTGGCTATAAAAATTTTTTTCGGCTGAACTGGTGTAGCTCAGTTGCGCGAACAACTCGCTTCGGTTCGGCTGGGCTTTGGATGGGTAGGAACAATCCGTGGATCCTAGCGGTCGGGGTCCGCAGCTCGTGGTCGTGCGGTAGCGTTCTCGCTTCACACGCCCGGGTTCCCGGGTTCGATTCCCGGCGGGGTCGGGGATTTTCTCTGCGTCTTGATGACTGGGTGTTGTGTGATGTCCATAGGTTAGTTAGGTTTAAGTAGTTCTAGGGGACTGATGACCATAGATGTTAATTCCCATAGTGCTCAGAGCCATTTCAACCATTTTTGAACCTAGCGGTCGGTGACCCTTCTTATGTTCAGAATGCGCTGCAAGGTGCTGATCCCTGACTGATTTTTCTGATGTGCCGGTTTTCGAACTCCAGATCCGCTATTCTCTTGTGTTACCCGATCCATCTCGTTCTTACGTGTTTAACTACGCTGGGAGCGCGTGATCTAACCAATGCGTGACACGATGGCGCCCTGGTGCTGTATACTTCCAGGATGGAGTGTTATTGCATTGCTACCCTCCAAATGCAGAAAACGATTACCGCACAATACACCATTTTGTTAATGGCCTGTGTCACTTTGCTCTGGCGTCTCTAGTGGCACGCTGAGGTGTCATGGCGCAGGGATTTCATTGTTCAACACCACTGTAGACTTGTACCTGCAAATTAACAAAAAATAATTTCATAACTTATTTTTACTACGATGTAACTGAAAACTTGTGATTACCCTCGTACAAGTTCGGAAACAGACCTCTTCTTTGCAGAACATAGCATAGATTTTTTTACATATTATTTTAGCCTTTGGAATCGTGTACACAACAGAACAATGCTGAAGAGTAGATAGATGCGTGTGCGTGTATGTGTGTGGTGTGTGTGTGTGTGGGGGGGGGGGGGGGGGTAAAATCATAGAGCGAGACCAAGAGATTACTACAGTAAGCAGATTCAGAAAGATGTAGGTTGCATTAGCTACTCGGAGCTGAAGAGGGTTGCACAGGATAGAGGAACATGGAGAGCTTTATCAGACCAGTCATCGGACTGAAGACCACAAAAACAACAACAAAACATCGTCTAACACAACGTGCTGATTTAAAGGCAACCAAAAAAATTGTTCAAATGGCTCTGAGCACTATGCGAGTTAACCTCTGAGGTCATCAGTCGCCTAGAACTTAGAACTACTTAAACCTAACTAACCTAAGGACATCACACACATCCATGCCCGGGGCAGGATTCAAACCTGCGACTATTGCAACTTGCACTTGAGAACAGCTATGAATCAGAACTCGTGACTGCGTGAAATAAATGAACAGTAATTTACGGTTTAATGGTGTAAATTTCTTTTAAAGTGTTTGCGTACATAGTGCGGTTACATTTGCAAACTTGTGTACTCGCTCTCCATTCTGAGCGAGTCGACTCCCCTTGTACCCGTTAACGGACTCAAGTGATAAATGGGCAGCGGCGGAGGCTCACTAGTGGCGTCGAGGGTCACACGGAGACAGCGAGTTCAGAGATGACCTACAGGACTCGCTGGCGAGTTTAAAGCGAGTATACGGGGCTGATTTCCGATCTGTAGTGTGTACTGGTGGCGTATCCTTGGGTTTCGCACGGCTATCAGTTACACAGGTCGTGCTGGGTGCACTCGACATTGGGCTGCTAGAGCGCTTGAAGATCAGTAATTGGCATTTTGGTTGTTTGTAACGGCATTTTTACCTCGATGTTGACTTTCGCCACATCCCTGGCCGTTCGTATTAGGTCGTCAGGTTGGATTTTTTTTCCGTCTATCAGCGTATATTTATGGATTTAGTCCTGCTTTTTTTTCGGTCACACCCTATGTAAGCCGGGTCTCACCGACTGACCCCACATTTTTCATGTCCGACCGTCCTAAGTAACAGATGTAAGTTATATAACAATATAAGAACTAATCGTTTAGCAGTGAATATTTTTCTGTTTATACATATATTTATATAGATAAAATGTTTTCGAAGACTACTGTAAATTTATATTAATACACGATATCTATTCAGAGCATGTCTAACAAATTACTTGTTTTGTAAATAAAACTGCCTTTTCCTGCTGCTACTTACTTTATTTATCCCAGCCGCGTTTCGCCTTCTCCTGTTCTAAGGCATCATCAGTGGGATCTATAACGATAGAGTTTTCTTAGTTTTAGATTATTAAACAGTTCACTTCACGATTTTTTTTGTAAAAAAAAAGTAATTACTTGCGATTTGCTGATCTGCGTTTCCTCACATCTGGTCTGGAGGTCGCACTACCACCTTTATTAAATGGTTGAAATGGCTCTGAGCACTATGGGACTTAACATATGAGGTATTCAGTCTCCTGGAACTTAGAACTACTTAAACCTAACTAACCTAAGGACATCACACACATCCATGCCCGAGGCAGGATTCGAACCTGCGACCGTAGCGGTCTCGCGGTTCCAGACTGAATCGCCTAGAATCGCTCGGCCACACCGGCCGGCCCACTTTTATCACCGCCATATAATCACATCTTTGTGTTCTCACCTTCCACACACTGTTCACCATGTTTCTCACTCTTTTTTGTGGTGGACTACTGTTCTTTTGTCGCTTGATACAACTATTTTGTCGTACACTGTTTTTCACAACGTAAATATTGCGACTGCATTACGTGTTTCATCTTCTTTGGTATGGTTAGCTATTTGTTGCCAACCTAACGAAGTACACATTCGAGACTAGCTTCTATATATGATGTTTATACCGTGTGTGTGTATGAGTACGAGAGTGAGGGGGATAGGGCCGACGAGCGTTTTTCTTTTTTTTTTTGTGGGGGTGGGGGCCTGCTGTAGTAGCTGTTGAAAACTTTGGTGGCAGCTGCTTACTTTGACTTTTCGTTTCAATATTCTTTGGAGGGGTTCATGGATGAGTGAATGTAAAGATGTTGGCTTCTGTTATTATTATATTGGTCAGTATTGTTATATTAATACTTTTTGCGAACGTTATTCTATTATTTTATCTATTAGTGTAAATAATGAATTGTTTGGCATGTGTACGTGATCATTCAACAGGATTTTCCCCTCTCCTTTGGTTTTCTGTAAGTGATAATTTTCTTGCTTGGTTAGGAGGTGTTTTTTATTGTTGATTTTAATTACTTTCATGTCTTCTTCTCTAGTGGTTGGTTTGTGGCCATTTTTTATTAGGTGTTCTGCATATGTGGAGTGGTTTGTCCCATATTTCCAGGATTTTATGTGTTCTTTGTATCTGACATCAAATGTTCTCCCTGTTTGCCCTATGCATGTGCCTTCACAAGTGTTACACTGTAGCTGATATATACCTGCTTCCTGGTATATGTCTCTGTTTTTTGTCAGTTCTGGGGTGTAATTTTGTATAGAATTGTCTGTTGTGGATGCTATGTTTATTCCCTGTAATTTGAATATGTTGGTGATTTTATGGGTGAGTTTGTGTTTGTATGGCATTGTGTACCATCTTGCGTTTCCTTTAATCTTTTTCTGATTATCCTGTGTAGTTGTTATGGGATTGCGTGCTTGTGTTTGGTTCTGTTGTGTTGTTGTCTGTGGTTTGGAGCTTTCTGCTTTTATTTTACTTTTAGTTTTGTTGTTTAGCTATGTGACTGTGTTATTATTGTAACCATTATTTTGTGCTATCTGCATTATTATGTCCAGTTCTTTTTGGTAGCTTTCTTTGGTGAGTGGTACTGTGTTGGGTCTATGGAGAACGTGTCGAAGTGCTGCTTGCTTTTGTGCGTGTGGGTGGTTCGACGATTGGGGAATGATAATGTCTGTTGCTGTGGATTTACGGTAAATTTGAAACATATGCTTATTGTTTTACTTTTTGATTGTTATATCCAGAAAGTTAATTTGGTTGTTCTGTTCTCTTTCAGTTGTGAATTTTATATTTTTATGTATCTTGTTGATGTCAGTATGTAGTTTTTCAATTTTTGTTTGTGGTTCATCTACACTCCTGGAAATGGAAAAAAGAACACATTGACACCGGTGTGTCAGACCCACCATACTTGCTCCGGACACTGCGAGAGGGCTGTACAAGCAATGATCACACGCACGGCACAGCGGACACACCAGGAACCGCGGTGTTGGCCGTCGAATGGCGCTAGCTGCGCAGCATTTGTGCACCGCCGCCGTCAGTGTCAGCCAGTTTGCCGTGGCATACGGAGCTCCATCGCAGTCTTTAACACTGGTAGCATGCCGCGACAGCGTGGACGTGAACCGTATGTGCAGTTGACGGACTTTGAGCGAGGGCGTATAGTGGGCATGCGGGAGGCCTGGTGGACGTACCGCCGAATTGGTCAACACGTGGGGCGTGAGGTCTCCACAGTACATCGATGTTGTCGCCAGTGGTCGGCGGAAGGTGCACGTGCCCGTCGACCTGGGACCGGGCCGCAGCGACGCACGGATGCACGCCAAGACCGTAGGATCCTACGCAGTGCCGTAGGGGACCGCACCGCCACTTCCCAGCAAATTAGGGACACTGTTGCTCCTGGGGTATCGGCGAGGACCATTCGCAACCGTCTCCATGAAGCTGGGCTACGGTCCCGCACACCGTTAGGCCGTCTTCCGCTCACGCCCCAACATCGTGCAGCCCGCCTCCAGTGGTGTCGCGACAGGCGTGAATGGAGGGACGAATGGAGACGTGTCGTCTTCAGCGATGAGAGTCGCTTCTGCCTTGGTGCCAATGATGGTCGTATGCGTGTTTGGCGCCGTGCAGGTGAGCGCCACAATCAGGACTGCATACGACCGAGGCACACAGGGCCAACACCCGGCATCATGGTGTGGGGAGCGATCTCCTACACTGGCCGTACACCACTGGTGATCGTCGAGGGGACACTGAATAGTGCACGGTACATCCAAACCGTCATCGAACCCATCGTTCTACCATTCCTAGACCGGCAAGGGAACTTGCTGTTCCAACAGGACAATGCACGTCCACATGTATCCCGTGCCACCCAACGTGCTCTAGAAGGTGTAAGTCAACTACCCTGGCCAGCAAGATCTCCGGATCTGTCCCCCATTGAGCATGTTTGGGACTGGATGAAGCGTCGTCTCACGCGGTCTGCACGTCCAGCACGAACGCTGGTCCAACTGAGGCGCCAGGTGGAAATGGCATGGCAAGCCGTTCCACAGGACTACATCCAGCATCTCTACGATCGTCTCCATGGGAGAATAGCAACCTGCATTGCTGCGAAAGGTGGATATACACTGTACTAGTGCCGACATTGTGCATGCTCTGTTGCCTGTGTCTATGTGCCTGTGGTTCTGTCAGTGTGATCATGTGATGTATCTGACCCCAGGAATGTGTCTATAAAGTTTCCCCTTCCTGGGACAATGAATTCACGGTGTTCTTATTTCAATTTCCAGGAGTGTATTAAGCAAAGGATGTCATCCATATACCTGAATATTATATGTTGTATTCTTTTGTTAAAATTTTAGTGAAAATGATGTGTCCAATGTGGTTTACAAAAATATTTGCTAAGGCTCCTGAAACTGGGGACCCCATTGGTAATCCATCTTCTTGTAAATAAAATTCATTATTGAATTGGAAGTAATTTCGTTCTGTTATGTGCTTTATTAGTGTGCATATTTCGTTAATCTTTTCATCAGGGAGTTGACTATAAGTTTTCAGGTTCTTATCTATAATTTCTATTGTTTCTGGTACTGGTATTTCGGAATACGTGTTTTCTATATCAAATGAGACGACTGTTGCTGTGTCTGGGATTTATATATCTTTTATTTGTTGTATCAGCTGTGTAGTGTTTTTAATGGTTCTGTCTTCTTGTACTTTGAAATTTTCAGACAGTAATTTTAACATGTATCCTGCAAGCTTGTAAGTGGGGGATTTTCTGAAATCCAGTATTGGCCTCACAGGAAGATTCGGTTTGTGGATTTTTGGTTGGCTTCGGAGGACCGGTGCAGTAGGACTGATCTGTGTCAACTTTCTATTTTATGTGTTATCCAGTATGATGTCAATATTCTTCAGAGTGTTTTTTACTTTTGCCTGGAATCTGTTTCTTGGGTCTAATTTTAATTTTGTAATGGTATTTTGTGAGATGAATTCTTGTGATTTTTCAATGTATTGTTCTTTGTCTATCAGTACTACTGTTATCCCTTTGTCTGCTTTTGAAAAAAAAACACACACACACACACATACACACACACACTCATCGACCCTATCCCCCCCTCTCTCTCATTCATATACACGCACAGTATACACATCATAAATAGAAGTTAGTCTCGAACATATACTTCGTTAGGTTGCCAGCAAATAGGTAAACATACCAAAGAAGATGAAACACGTAAAGGAGTCGCAATATTTACGTTGTGAAAAACAGTACACGACAAAATAGTTGTATCAAGCGACAAAATATAGTGAGAAACATGGTGAACAGTGTGTGGATAGCGAAAACACAAAGATGTGATTATATGGCAGTGACAAAAGTGATAGTGCGACCTCCAGACCAGATATGAGGAAACGCAGCTCAGCAAATCGTAAGTGATTACTTTTTTTACAAAAAAATCGCGAAGTGAACTGTTTAATAATCTAAAACCAACAAAACTGTATCGTTATAGATCCCACTGATGATGCCTTAGAACAGGAGAAGGCGAAACGCGTATGGGATAAATAAAGTAACTAGCAGCAGAAAAAGGCAGTTTTATTTATAAAACAAGTATTTATATTCTTTCTGCGGAGGATGGCCACACAAACAAACTTGTTCTAACAATTACGTTGTATACACAGTTTCGAGGCGTTACCGATCCTGTAATGACGGTACCAGGGAGCATGACATGAGGATGAAGTACAGTCTCTAACTGGTCATTAATTATTAAAATAAATTACAGGAATCGAGCGAGGTGGCGCAGTGGTTAGCACACTGGACTCGCCTTCGGGAGGACGACGGTTCAACCCTCATCCGACCATCCTGATTTAGGTTCCGTGATTTCCCTAAATCGCTCCAGGCAAATGCTGGGATGGTTCCTTTGAAAGGGGACGGCCGACTTCCTTCCCCGTCCTTCCCTAATCCGATGAGACGGATGACCTTGCTGTCTGGTCTCTTCTCCTAAACAACTCAGCCCCAATTACAGAAATGACTGATGAGCTACACCACCCGCTGTTAGCCCAAGAACACAAGTTGCCATGAGCAAATGAGTACAGAATTAACCCGCTTTTTTGTTGCAGGGATGTGACAGTAACGTTGCTCTGAGCCCAGTTTTCGTTTGACGCAGTACGTATGTTTTCTGATGGTGGAAGTGTAATAAACCGAAATACAACCATTTTGTTTGCATTGGACGAGATTTGTATGGTTTTCGCCTGAAGCGTGGACTCTAGTGTGAAACTTACTCCAGACATCACTCCTCCTCTAATGGAACATATTTTCAATTGTGTACTTTGCATCAATGAATTTTCGTCTTACACCCTTCACAGTCTCACAAAACACAGCTTCGTTAAAGGCTATGTGATCCAGTGCTACTTTACAGCAGTAAGATCGGGTACTCATCTTCCGTGCCAGCAAGAAGACACACTTCGGCATGCTTCAGTAACAGAGAACGAGTCGACGAGTATGAAGCGACAACAGCGCCACAGCTCGTCATACTCGCGTAACTACAGCGCGAACTCAGTAAGCCCGATAGCTCTGACGTAACTGCGGCGCCTTGCAATGTGAGATATGCAACCCGCAACACTAGATTCTGACCTCTATTACAAACTCGCCATTGAGTGGCCGCAGCAACAGCTAATGTGTGTGTGATTTTTTAAGGGACCAGACTGCTGAGATCATCGGTCCCTAGACCTACACACTAATGAAACTAACTTACGCTAAGGACAACGCAGACACACACCCATGCTCGAGGGAGGACTCGAACCTCCAGCGGGAGGGGCCGTGCGGTCTGCGACATGGGTCCTCAAACCACACGGACACTCCGCGTGGCAGCAAGAGCTATGTCGAAGGTAGGCGCAGAATATTGAGCAAGTTCAATTGATAACATCCACAGCTCAACCCCACACTACCTCACAAAACAACCCGATGCAAATACGCTAAAACATTATTACTAAAAAAAGATATACGGCTAAGCTAAAACATGTACAGCGCAATGCAATAAATACAGATGTCAGCAAGTAACAACAAAACAATAGTACAGGATATAAAATTGACAGAAAACAATCATTCTCAAAAATGAAATGCAATGATATACGATATATCAAATATACAGTCAAAAATTGAAAGCTTCGAGAAAGAAATTGTTGGTACTTGTTGTAATAGCACGGACAGGTATAAAACAAAAATTAATCACAATTTGCATAATCACGGAATACACACTCCAAACTAACGGTGTGACTAGCAGACACCGCATAAAGCTCACCTTACATACATCCCAAAAATCTATATATTAGTTATGAACACATAAAAAGAAAAATTTTAAAAACTGCTCAGAGTCCAGCTCTAATTGAAATCACAAGCAACAAAATCGGGCGACGAGATAAAACATATAACACTTATGCAAAAATAACCGTACGTAAAACGTACTTTACTGGAGCCTGCTATAAACATTGCAGATAGTTGTTTTGCATTCTTTTATATTTAAGTTCAGTTTGTACATTGAGACCATTGTCTGGATGTTGGAGCTAGCATTTCATGATTTCCAAATCCTCCAGAATGTCGACGGCAGGTCCTTTTGGTTTATATGCAAGGTTTTCAGATCTTCTTTAATGCTACACAGGGTGTGGTCGTTGCGTGCCAAGCTCATGCTCAGTACAACCATGTTCTGTTTGACGTAATACGTTGTACTGATTCTTCAAGTTACTGACTTGATGACGGGAATCTGCCGGAATACGTAATTAGAACAAGTAAAGTACAACCTAGAATGAAACATTTTGTATGTAAAATTAAGTAATAAAAAGCAATAAAACTAGTAATGTCGTCAATACAGTATTGGATTTTTGTATTTATAAAACATATCATGTACACAATACGAATTTGTCGATGTAAAAAATACTCAATAGTATGTCTAAGAATAATGAAAATAGTCCTACTAGGGAAACGTTGTTAGAACAGAAGCAAGAACATGTAAAAAATAAAAGATTAGCTTGTGCCACAAGAGAATGTTGTGGTTAAGAGACGCCGTTGAGCTGTGAACGGGCACACAAGTACATTTTGAGGTAGCTGCGAAGTCACGTTGGAACGTTGGTTTTAGAGGCGACTTTGCTGCAAATAATATGTTGAAGAACTGGAAAGTATATAACTTGGGCTGCTGAAGAATCTATATGTGTCAGATCAAAGTTGCTCAACGCCAATATTCGTAGTGATTGAGTGGCAGTAAAATGGGCGTCTTTTTGTTGCTGCAGGAAACGAATCTGAAACGGAAGACAATTGCTTTTAAATTTAATCTGTGTTATGGACTCTCTAGTAACTTCGTATTCAGACAGAGTATTCCGTGAAATGAAGTATTAACTCTAAATTTAGTGCACACGCAATTCGTTCATCCCTACGTGGAACAATACCATCAATTATGATCTTCAGTGTCATCTGTAACCTGGAGACTTCTTATAGGCATACAACATACGTGGTGAGAGCACGACAGCTGTCCAGGCCAGTCCCTAATAAAAAAAAACAAAAAAAAACAAAAAAAAAATATTCTAGCTGATTAATTTTTCCCAGCCAATGGATACCACCAATTCTTTGCTAGCATGGTGGACCATCGATTGAAAGAGGTGAAACGCTTTTCACGTTCACCACGTAATTAATATAGAAAGTATGCAAGATGGTGAAAATCTGTGAAGTTCCAGAGCCGCTACGTTTGAATTTAAGTTAAAGCCACGGCCTAACGGAGGCACACTAATTCCTCCCGCGTTCCCAGGCAGGTAGGTGTCCCAACGTGAGCACCAGGAGTCCGTCCTGTCCCACCGGGCCGAGGCAGTAGAAACGGTGCTGCCCCTAGCCTCTGTCATGTCGGCTATGCGAACCTTTTCGTTAACCACGAATGCAGACAACAGGACCGCCTCTGAGTTTACAAACAGCACCCTCCAGCCCCTTTCGGCTTCAGATCCCGGATTTCTTTACAACACGTATAGTAACAGTGCGAAAATTACCGTCCTTGCGTACACAAACGTTGTATTCCATTGCCTTGGGAGCAGCGTTAAGCAAAGACTGTTTGGTCTGGTCAGCATGTTTCGCCATAGGAAGCTTATAGCAAATACCTTGGTCGCTACAGGGCAATTACGTAGTTAGCACTGCGAGTATCTGGCATTGTGACTCCACAGATCGTAATGTAGCAAGCTTTGTCATTCAGCACTTGTCTCTATGATCGTATTTTGGAGCCCTCGCTCTCTAGAGACTGGACGTATTTTTGTTTAGTTTCCGTTGTGTCTCGTATATTTTGTATTTCATTATTTGTCCTATAGCAAGGTGTCAGATGACCAAGTCATTCAAATGCGCACTGTTGTTTATTGTTGTGGTCTTCAGTCCAGACTGGTTTTATGCAGCTGTCCATGCTACTCTATCCTGTGCAAGCTTCTTCATCTCGAAATACGTACAACAACCTACATCCTTTTGAATCTGCTTAGTGTATTCATCTCTTGGTCTCCCTCTACGATTTTTACCCTCCATGCTGCCCTCCAAAACTAAATTCATGATTCCTTGATGCCTCAGAACATGTCCTACCAACAGATCCCTTCTTCTAGTCAAGTTGTGCCACAAACTCCTCTTCACCCCAATTCTATTCAATACCTTCTCATTAGTTATCTGATCCACCCATCTAATTTTCAGCATTCTTCTGTAGCACCACATTTCGAAAGCTTCTATTCTCTTCTTGTCTAAACTATTTATCGTCCATGTTTCACTTCCATACATGGCTACACTCCATACAAATACTTTCAGGAACGACTTCCTGACACTTAAATCTATACTCGATGTTAACAAATTTCTCTTCTTCAGAAACGCTTTCCTTGCCATCGCCAGTCTACATTTTATATCCCCTCTACTTCGACCATCATCAGTTATTTTGCACCCCAAATAGCAAAACTCCTTTAGTACTTTAAGTGTCTCATTTCCTAATCTAATTCCCGCAGCATCACCCGACGTAATTCGACTACATTCCATTATACTCGTTTTGCTTTTGTTGTTGTCTTTTCAAGACACTCTCCATTCCGTTCAACTACTCTTCTTCATGGATTTTAATACCTACTCCGAACTTTTCTTTCGTTTCCTTTACTGTTTGTTCAATATACAGATTGAATAGCATCGTGGAGAGGCTACAACCCTGTCTCACTCCCTTCCCAACCACTGCTTCCCTTTCATGTCCTTCGACTCTTAACTTATAACTGCCATCTGCTTTCTGCACAAATTGTAAATAGCCTTTCGCTCCCTGTATTTTACCCCTGCCACCTCCAGAATTTGAAAGAGAGTATTCCAGTCAACACTGCCAAAAGCTTTCTCTAAGTCTACAAATGCTAGAAACGTAGGTTTGCCTTTCCTTAATCTATCTTCTAAGATAAGTCGTAGGGTCAGTATTGCCTCACATGTTCCCATATTGCTACGGAATCCAAACTGATCTTCCACTACATCGGCTTCTACCAGTTTTTACATTCGTCTGTAAAGAATTCGTGTTAGTATTTTGGAGCCGTGGCTTATTAAACCGATAGTTTGGTAATTTTCACATCTGTCAACACCTGCTTTCTTTGGGATTGGAATTATTATACTCTTTGTGAAGTCTGAGGGTATTTCGCCTGTCTCATACATCTTGCTCACCAGATAGTAGAGTTTTGTCAGGACCGGCTCTCCCAAGGCTGTCAGTAGTTCTAATGGAATGTTGTCTACTCCCGGGGCCTTGTTTCGACTTAGGTCTTTCAGTGCTCTGTCAAACTCTTCACGCAGTATCATATCTCCCATTTCATCTTCATCTACCTCTTCTTCCATTTACAAACTATTGTCCTCAAGAACATCACCCCTGTATAGCCCCTCTATATACTCCTTCCACCTTTCTGCTTTCCCTTCTTTGCTTAGAACTGGGTTTCCATCTGAGCTCTTGATATTCATGCAAGTGGTTCTCTTTTTTCCAAAGGTCTCTTTAATTTTCTTACCCCTCATGAGATAAGCCTCTACGTCCTTACATTTGTCTTCTTGCCATCCCTGCTTAGCCATTTTGCACTTCCTGTCGATCTCATTTTTGAGACGTTTGTATTCCTTTTTGCCTGCTTCACTTGCTGCATTTTTGTATTTTCTCCTTTCATCAATTAAATTCAGTATCTCTTCTGTTACCCAAGGATTTCTACTATCCCTCGTCTGTTTACCTACTTGATCCTCTGCTGCCTTCACTATTTCATTCCTCAAAGCTACCCATTCTTCTTCTAGTGTATTTCGTTCCCCCATTCCTGTCAATTGTTCCCTTATGCTCTCCCTGAAACTCTGTACAACCTCTGATGCTTTCAGTTTATCCAGGTCCCATTTCCTTAAATTCCCACCTTTTTGCAGTTTATTCAGTTTTAATCTATAGTTCATAACCAATAGATTGTGGTCAGAGTCCATATCTGCCCCTGGAAATGTCTTACAATTTAAAATCTGGTTCCTAAATCTCTGTCTTACCACTATATAATCTATCTGAAACCTTTTAGTATCTCCAGGGTTCTTCCATTTATACAACCTTCTTTCATGATTCCTGAACCAAGTGTTAGCAAATGCACACTATTTTGACTAAAATTTCGAATTTCTTCCCAATGTCCCGTGGAAGGCGAGCTTGATCTTAGCGTGTTGTAGACATTAGGGACGAAGAACAAGCTTGGTTTGCAAAGGATTGTGTAGGAATTGACCTCATCATTTCCAAATGGACCATACAGCTTTGGAAAACTTAAAATCCAAATGGCTGGAGGGGGATTTAAACCGCTGGATTCAGGATCCCGTCACGTAGTTACTGCGCCTAATCGTCGGTACTTTGACGCAAATTATAAGTGTTGTTGTGATCTTCAATTCAAAGATTGGTTTGACGCAGTTCTCCGTGCTACTCTATCCTGTGCGAGCATCTTCATCTCTGAGTACCTACCGCAACACCCTTCTGAATCTGCTTACTGTATTCATCTCTGGGTCTCCCTCTACGATTTCCCCCTTCCCCCCCCCCCCCTCCCACACACACTTCCCTCCAATACTAAAATGGTGATCCCTTTATGTCTCAGAATGTGTCCTATCAACCGATACCTTCTTTTGGTCAAATTGTACCGCAAATTTCTTGTCTCCCCAATTGTATGCAGTACCTCCTCATTAGTTGCATAATCTATCCATCTAATTTTCAACATTCCTCTGTAACACCACATTCCAAAATCTTATATGTTCTACTTGTCTGAATTGCTTGTGGATTATGTTTCACTTCCATACCTGGCTATCCTCCAGAAAAATACTTCCAGAAAAGTCTTCCTAACACTTAAATCTACACTCCTGGAAATTGAAATAAGAACACCGTGAATTCATTGTCCCAGGAAGGGGAAACTTTATTGACACATTCCTGGGGTCAGATACATCACATGATCACACTGACAGAACCACAGGCACATAGACACAGGCAACAGAGCATGCACAATGTCGGCACTAGTACAGCGTATATCCACCTTTCGCAGCAATGCAGGCTGCTATTCTCCCATGGAGACGATCGTAGAGATGCTGGATGTAGTCCTGTGGAACGGCTTGCCATGCCATTTCCACCTGGCGCCTCAGTTGGACCAGCGTTCGTGCTGGACGTGCAGACCGCGTGAGACGACGCTTCATCCAGACCCAAACATGCTCAATGGGGGACAGATCCGGAGATCTTGCTGGCCAGGGTAGTTGACTTACACCTTCTAGAGCACGTTGGGTGGCACGGGATACATGCGGACGTGCATTGTCCTGTTGGAACAGCAAGTTCCCTTGCCGGTCTAGGAATGGTAGAACGATGGGTTCGATGACGGTTTGGATGTACCGTGCACTATTCAGTGTCCCCTCGACGATCACGAGTGGTGTACGGCCAGTGTAGGAGATCGCTCCCCACACCATGATGCCGGGTGTTGGCCCTGTGTGCCTCGGTCGTATGCAGTCCTGATTGTGGCGCTCACCTGCACGGCGCCAAACACGCATACGACCATCATTGGCACCAAGGCAGAAGCGACTCTCATCGCAGAAGACGACACGTCTCCATTCGTCCCTCCATTCACGCCTGTCGCGACACCACTGGAGGCGGGCTGCACGATGTTGGGGCGTGAGCGGAAGACGACCTAACGGTGTGCGGGACCGTAGCCCAGCTTCATGTAGACGGTTGCGAATGGTCCTCGCCGATACCCCAGGAGCAACAGTGTCCCTAATTTGCTGGGAAGTGGCGGTGCGGTCCCCTACGGCACTGCGTAGGATCCTACGGTCTTGGCGTGCATCCGTGCGTCGCTGCGGTCCGGTCCCAGGTCGACGTGCACGTGCACCTTCCGCCGACCACTGGCGACAACATCGATGTACTGTGGAGACCTCACGCCCCACGTGTTGAGCAATTCGGCGGTACGTCCACCCGGCCTCCCGCATGCCCACTATACGCCCTCGCTCAAAGTCCGTCAACTGCACATGCGGTTCACGTCCACGCTGTCGCGGCATGCTACCAGTGTTAAAGACTGCGATGGAGCTCCGTATGCCACGGCAAACTGGCTGACACTGACGGCGGCGGTGCACAAATGCTGCGCAGCTAGCGCCATTCGTTGGCTAACACCGCGGTTCCTGCTGTGTCCGGTGTGCCGTGCGTGTGATCATTGCTTGTACAGCCCTCTCGCAGTGTCCGGAGCAAGTATGGTGGGTCTGACACACCGGTGTCAATGTGTTCTTTTTTCCATTTCCAGGAGTGTATATTAGATGTTAATAAACTTCCCTTCTCCAGAAATGTATTTCTTGTCATTGCTAGTCTGCATTTTACATCCTCTCTACTTCGGCCATCATCACTTATTTTGCTGCTCAAATAGCAAAACACAACTACTACTTTTAGTGTCTCGTTTCCTAATCTATGTCCCTCAGCAGTACCTGATTTAATTCGGATATATTCCGTTATCCTACATCTACATCAACATCTACATCCATACTCCGCAAGCCACCTGACGGTGTGTGGCGGAGGATACCTTGAGTACCTCTATCGGTTCTCCCTTCTATTCCAGTCTCGTATTGTTCGTGGAAAGAAGGATTGTCGGTATGACTCTGTGCGGGCTCTAATCTCTCTGATTTTATCCTCATGGTCTCTTCGCGAGATATACGTAGGAGAGAGCAATATACTGCTTGACTCTTCGGTGAAGGTATGTTCTCGAAACTTCAACAAAAGCCCGTACCGAGCTACTTAGCGTCTCTCCTGCAGAGTCTTCCACTGGAGTTTATCTATCATCTCCGTAACGCTTTCGCGATTACTAAATGATCCTGTAACGAAGCGCGCTGCTCTCCGTTGGATCTTCTCTATCTCTTCTATCAACCCTATCTGGTACGGATCCCACACTGCTGAGCAGTATTCAAGCAGTGGGCGAACAAGCGTACTGTAACCTACTTCCTTAGGATTCTTCCAATGAATCTCAGTCTGGCATCTGCTTTACAGGCGATCAACTTTATATGATCATTCCATTTTAAATCACTCCTAATGCGTACTCCCAGATAATTTATGGAATTAACTGCTTCCAGTTGCTGACCTGCTTGTTTTGATTTTGTTAATGTTCATCTTTTACCCCTTCAAAATAGTGTTCAATCCGTTCCACTACTCTTCCAGGTCCTTTGCTGTCTCTGAGAGAATTACAATGTCATTGGTAAATCTCAAAGTTTTTATTTCTTCTCCCTGAACTTTAATGCATACTCCAAATATTTCTTTGGTTTCTTTTGCTGCTTGTTCAATGTACAGATGGAATAACATCGGGGATATGCTATAACCCTATTTCACTTCCTTCTCAACCACTGCTTCCCTTTCATGCTCCTCGACTCTTATAACTGCCGTCTGGTTTCTGTACAAATTGTAAATAGCCTTTCGCTACCTGTATTTCACCCCTGCTATCTACAGAATTTCAAATAGAGTATTCCAGTCAACATTGTCAAAAGCTTTCTGTAAGTTTAAAAATGCTATAAAAGCGGGTTTATCTGATCTTTACCTACCTTAGGGTCAGTATTGTCTCGGGTGTTGCTACATTTTTCGGAAATCCGAATTGCTTTCCCCCTGTAAGGAATTCGAGTTGGTATTTTGCAACCATGTCTTATTAAACTGATAGTTCGGTAATTTTCACACCTGTCAGCATCTTCTTTGTTTGGAATTAGAATTATTACATTCTTCTTGAAGGCTGAGGGTATTTCGCATATGTTAGTCATCTTGCACACCGGATATAAGAGTTCTGTCATGTTTGGCTCTCCCAAGGCTATCAGTAGTTCTGACCGAAGATCGTCCACTCCCGGGGCGTTGTTTGGACGTAGATCTTTTAGAACTCTGTCTAATTTTTCTCGCAGTAATATATCTCTCATCTCCATCTACGTCCACTTACCTTTCTGTAATATTGCCTTCAAGTACATCTCAACTGTAACTGTGGGAGTTTAAAACCATAGATGAATATTTTAATTATCTGAAAAAAATCAAATTTATTTCTTCGAAATAGTCGGTTTCAGGTGATATCGGCCATCCTCAGGTCACAAAATAGGGGGCGTGTTTGGGTCCCACCACTGCGGTTCCACTTAGAAGAAACCTTGTAGAAGCTAAAAGGGTGACTTTGAGAGGTAGACTATTAAAACATATGATTGACGCAAAGTGAAACGTGTATACAGGAGAAACGCATTGTTTATAGTTCAACCTTATAGGGAGATTAGAAGATGCATTGTGGAGAAGGGGGCGGAGGAGCGCAGGTAGCAATTTCCCACTCTGTTCTATGTGTCATCTGGCGTGCTGCAGAGTGCGCGTGTAGAGAGACGCTAATTTACAAACTGAACTGTGTTTATACTTTCATTTTTTCTGTAGTCCAACTTTAATTAACATTTGTAGTGTACAGCAATACAAAAGTATAATGATGCGTCGTTCCTTTCGACACATCTAAATTAAACTCGTAACCAGTTTGTAGTCGCCAAACACTTCTTTATTACAAACACACGCTGTTAATGAAACCAACAGTAACACGATTATAATAAAAGGCACCTGGCCTACAGAACCAACAGCAGTACTCAGATTGGAACGTTAATGCATTTAAATGTGACAGACCCAGATCTTTGAAAATTTACTCAAACAATTTTCACTAATTAAAACAATATTTATAAAGCCCCATTAATAAAATTTAACTGACATAACTGAATGCTTCATGACTTAAACAGGAACAGGTTTCCATATCAAATTCTAAAACTACTTCCATCGACTGATTTTAATCAATTGTAAAAAATTAAAGGTATTATCAGATTAATGCACTCGACTAAGCTTCTCTTTAGTATTACTCACAGGTACGAGGTTCACATACATTTCATGGCCAACATTTAATGATAGCATATTAAATAGTCTTAACATGGAGTCATTTCAATTCTTTCAAAATTTACTCAAACAATTTTCACTAATTAAAACAATGTTCATCAGACCACTAGTAATCCAATTTAACTAACATAACTGAATGCTTCATGACTTACATAGGAACTGGCTTTCACCCAATCCATAACAAAGTCTAAGACTGCCTCCATGGACTGATCTTAAGCAACTGTAACAAATTAAAAGTATTATCAGATTAATGCGCTCGACTAAGCTTCTCTTTAGTATTACTCACAGGTACGAGGTCCATATACATTTCATGGCCATCATTTAATAATAGGATATTAAATAGTGTTAACATGGAGCCGTTACAATTTTTACTTTGAAAATTAGTGACGGTCGCCACACGTCGCTGTCCCTCACACAGCTGATATCCGAACGCAAGCCCCTGCAGAGCGCGCGCGGCAGTTAAATAGTCATCCGGAAAGATGCGAAGAAGACAAGCAGGCATCGAAAATCGACTCACAACGATCGGGATGACAATCGATGGAGACTGGCGCCAGCAGCGCACCAGCTCATATAAATTCACCATATAAAAAAAATTTTTTTATAGTACAGGAGATATAAAAATTTCATTAAAATGCAATTTCTCAGCTAAGAGATAAAAAGGATGCATTGTTGACATATTGTTGGAGTGGAGTGGATTGGAAACGTACGTGAAGAACGAATCTTGAATAGGTGAGCAATTAGGAATGTCTGATCGTCTGGAACAGTGTCTCACGTACACTGAGTGAATGGAGATAAAAGTGTGGAAACAGCCGGTAACTCCACCGGAAAAGCAATGTGTTTACGCAGGTCCATAATACGAGTAAAGGTACGTATGACTAATAAACGTTTATTTCGAATTTTGTCAATATCATTTAGTCCATGTAAAAGGTGTGATTGGTTAGTTAAGGAGATTTTCTTAAATATATATGGACAGGTATAACTCTTATTCGCCATCACCAGAATCAGCTAACCAGAGAAATGTGCGTTTCCCTGTTACGGAGCGAGCTACCCTCGGGTAATTGTAATTGAATCACCAACGTTAAGACTCCGTATAGTGTAGTTCTGATGATATTGACAAAATGTTGCTAAAATATATAACAAACATTCTCACATCCTGTAACAAGTAAGAAGGTAGGAAATTTGAAATAGTAACAATGCTGCTAAAATAGATTACTGTAATGTAGATATTCAAGACCCACTAATGTATAAGGTGGTGGGTTATCATGTATTGATATTATTGGTTGAATAAAGAAAAAAAATATAAAAAATGTATTTTGACGAGTACCAAGAAATCCTAGACACTTAAAAGTGGAGATGTACATGGTATCCAATTTTAATGACAGCTGGGATAAACTGTTTTGATGAATTGAAACAGATCTTGCTTACGACATGTCGTAACTCCACGTGTAATATTAAGCAGAAGTCACTTATAAACTAAAAAGCACTGTGTGGTAATTTTCGCAACCATACCTACAAACTGAACGGAGAGTGTAAGGGAGACTGTTTATAGACTGACTATATAGGGACTAAGTAACAGAATGTCGTATGTAACTGCTGATTGTTAGTGTGAATGTTAAATTTGAAATTGGTCCAACAGTTAAACAGAAATTCTTGAACAGTGCTCTAGAGATTTGTAATCGGCATTTGAGTGCGAGGGCCTGCTGAAAGTGAGGATTATTTCTCAACATATTCCTCCTGGGGACGAACATATTTCTTCCAAAGAGATACCAGTTTGTTGATACCGTCACTGTAGAATGTTTGACTTTGTTAACGGAGGCACAATCTGACCTTTGCTTCCACCGCTTCATTACTATCAAAAAGAAGTCCTCAAAAGCATTATTTAAGTTTTGGAAAGAGATGAAAATCGTATGGAGCCCAGTCGGAATTGTGTGGAGGATGGTCGATGTGAGTGAGCACAAGGCGTCGGCCTGTTGCAGATATCGCAGAACTCTCGTATGGTCTGGCATCGTCTTGCTGGCGAAGAAAGTATTCCATGTGTGGGCGAATTCTTCTGAATTCGAAACTCGATGCCAGCACGCTATTTCTCAGGTACCAACATTTTTAAGTTACACACCGCCACGTTAGACGCTACAATTCGGAGTCCTCTAGCGGCATGGGGTTGCTGATATAAAGAATAAAGACGTAGAATGTTAATAAAGACTGTTTTATTTAAAAAGCTTTAAGAGTTCTCGCGTAGAAGAATTCGAAGGCATCAGTTTTTAGCACGCCCTCGTAGATAGTTAGAAGCAGTTTTGTGTTTTAGTTACTCCGAGAATATATGTCATTCATTCTATAAAACACTTACTGCAAGACACAAGTCCAAGTCCTGAACGGTAAAATGAACTTCCAGGTTTTCAACTATTTCAAATTGTTGTATGTTTCTCCGTGTTTAGAGAGGCCTTCTGCTTCGCCCTGTATTGATGAATAGCCACTCCAGTTGCAGAAAATTAAATTATTTTACTCCACGACAGGTTTCGATTTTTATATTGAAAGCGTTTTCTGGTGGAGTCTGAAACCGACATTATAAATCCAATCAAACGTTGTACAACTACCTGTAGCTTTCCGTTGTTAAAAAATTCAGTTTAAAATTTATAACATCTCAAAATATCCTAAAGCACCTAAAATGTTTAATTTATCAAATGTAGAAGTTTTAGAATCATACCACGCTCATTTTCCTAAGATATTATTTACAGACCACTTCTAAATCTAACTGGCTTTTACATTCTTGCTTCAGTACACAGTGATGAAAGATATATTTTACATTTTTCTTTTTCAGCACCTATACCGAACATGTCTAAACTTAAAGTTTTGTCATGTTGAAAATTAAACTTCTACAAACCTATCGTGTAAGTCATTTAAATATTAATTATATCATGAAGTAAAATGTTTGGTTGCACTAACAATACCAGCTTCAGATTCCACTAGGAAGTGGCGTCAATACAAAAGCGGAGATTAATAGATGAGTGAAGTAAACAACTTTTTAGTAGCTCGTTCGGTTACGCTTTATTATTTAAAATTATGACCCACATACAACACAATCCTAATTTTTCATAGCTTTTAATGACTAAGTAACATCGACCGTCGCCCAGGATTAGGCAGCGGAATGCGTGGAGCTAACTGAGGTGAGTGAAACAATCGCATTCAGCGTTACAGCCAGGTATGTCAGTACTGAGACGACACCGCGCCGCTGCATGCTGCAGACCAATGAACATCTATTACTCGTCCGGTTGGTTCAAATGGCTCTGAGCACTATGGGACTCAACTGCTGTGGTCATAAGTCCCCTAGAACTTAGAATTACTTAAACCTAACTAACCTAAGGACATCACACACATCCATGCCCGAGGCAGGATTCGAACCTGGGACCGTCGCGGTCGTGCGGTTCCAGACTGTAGCGCCTTTAACCGCTCGGCCACTTCGGTCGGCCACTCGTCCGGCCCGCGGTTCTCAGCCATATTTTACAAGGTACGTGTTAAAAGATTAGTGAACAGTCTCAGAAAATAAAGGAAACGAGAGTTACAAACAAAATACCTCTATTGCCCTTCAAATTAATCATCATTAGCTACAACACTCTTCTGACATCGGTTGTAAAGCTGTTGGAAACAGTCAGCAAACGTTTCTTGTGAAATCGTTCGAAGAACAGTGGCCACGCGCAACTTCTGCGAAGCGTAAGTCTTTCAGAGCTAATTTTGAAGAAGCTTATGGGCGCTCAACGACGACGTTATCAGCGACAGCTAAAATAAGACGGGGAAACGAGAGAAGTCAACCGGCGTTAAATCTGGAGTATAAGAACGTTGAAGAACAGTCATCTTTCTTTGAGCGAGGGAGTTGAATACGCAGACGCTGCAAGTATCCAACAGCGCGAGACAGCGATGCGTCGAGCGATTCCGCAAGAAGCGTTTGCCGACAGGTTCCAACAGGGTGCGGTAGCTAATGGTGATTAATTTGAAGGCTACTAAAAGTATTTGCAGAATGAGATTTTCACTCTGAGTTCGAGTCTCGGTCGGGCACACAGTTTTAATCTGCCAGGAAGTTTCTTAAAAGTATTTTGTTTGTAATTCTTGTTTCCTTTATTTCCTGAGACCATTCACCGACCTTTTCAGACGCACCTTGTGTAACAACATGCACAAACCACCTAAAAATCTAATTCAAAAACGTCAACTAGCGTTAAGAGGTCCTTAAGAGCGTAATTTTCCCGCACAGTATCAAACAAAACTACGGAGACGGTAACATTTTAAGAACTGCTTAATTTTAATTGACGGTCGTGAGCAAAGTAAAGTTCGTCGCTTATCACAACTGCAAGAGGGGTAAGTAGCGCGGGCATTGCGTGGTTAGAGGATGTGAGAGGGGCAATGTTTTATTATTGGCCTTCCAATATTGACAGCTCACGAGCGTAAGCGACTTTTGCCGATCAGCTACTGTGGTATAGTTCTGACATGGAAGTAACATGGATTCGTGAATATGCACTGTAGAGACGATCCTCTTAGGAGATACATTTCTGTCGTAAAGAATTAGAAATTAAGGCTGTTGTAATACAACACAATGAGTAGAAGAAGGATGACATTCAAAACACTTAGTAAACATTTTTGATGGTTTAATTCTCGAAAGTTTCCGATTTCAAGGGTATTGCACGTGGTTTGGCACTGCAGCCGGGTGACAACGACTTCTTGTAGCGATATTTTGGCTCAAAAACATTGAGACGTCTTCAGCCATCTTTAGGATGGTTCTCAGCCGAAATGTCGTGGCAAGGAGTCGACGTCATCCCGCAGCAGTCCCGAAACGGTGTGGAATATTTTTTTGACCGTGTCTCATATTGAAAACTACATTTAGATAAAAGCATAGTTACTGTTATTAATTAGTCTACTACTCATACAAACAAGACCAAAAAAAAAAACTTCGTCGGACCATTATACTGTCATGACTTTGGGATCGCCGAGGGCAGTATCAATCTGAAACAGAGAACAGTCGATAGGAAGTTTTCCGAATGGTGTCGCCAACTTAACGATCAATACTTAGGGGCCGGCGGCCAACCTCTCTCGTCCCTCCTATGGGTAGACTAATGGAAGCTCAGAACATGCCAATTTAATGTGTCTTCAGATTCTCCACGAATTCCTCTGTTATGTCAACGTCTTCATCTCAGAAAAACGTATACATCCGACATCCGCAATTATTTGTTGGATGTATTCCAATCGCTTTCTTCCCCTACAGTTTTTATCCTCTGCAGTTCTCTCTAGTACCATGTAAGTTATTCGCTGACGTATTAAGAGATGTCCTAACATAGTTGTATGTGCTCTTAAATTCTGATGTTAAGAGTTCCTCGTTTCTGCTGCTCCTCACACTTTCTTTTCTCTTCGGTTTATTCTCAGTCCGTATTCTGTACTCATTAGGCTATTCATTCCATCCAGCAGGTCCTGCAATTCTTCCTCACTTTTACTGCGGATAGCTATGTCATCACTGAAGCATCCTTTCACCGTGAATTTTAACCCTACTCTTGAATCTTTCTTTTATTTCGAGCATCGATTCTTCGATGTACGAGGGTGGGAACTTAAATAGTGGCAACTATTTATTTACAGCTCATATAAAATAGATATGTGTTTCAAAGTTTTACTGACCTTGGTCACCAGCACTGTGTATAAGCCGTTGCCAGCGATGTGGAAGTCGTAGGATACTCTTAGCTGTGCCAGTTGTGTTGACAGTTCGAGCGGCACGGTCTATTGCCCGACGAATTTGTAGCAGTTCTGAAGCGAATGCCGTGAAGTGTTTCCTTCAGTTTAGAAATCGAGTTGAACTCACCAGGGCTTAAGTCAGGGGAGTGCAATAGGTGCCCCATCAGTCAAACAAATCAGTAACAGCTTGCACTGTACGTGCTTGAGCATTGTCCTGCAAAATGATGGTCAGGGCCTGCAGAAAGTGTCATCACTTCTGTCTCTAAGCTGGTCGTATGTTATGTTCCAAAAATGAACAGCATAGAGATAGAAGTGATGACCCTTTCTGCAGGACCTGACCGTCATGGTGCACATGGTAAGTCTTGCGCCCTAATTGTTTAAACCATGTGTCAATGCATTCAGAATAACCTGATGGAATGTATTTTGATTTGTTACCATTACATGCCTTGCTCGAATTAACGGAAATTATAGAGCTTGAATGAGTATTGTATTGAAATCGGTCATTTACAAACTCTTCTCAACATATGTGAGACCCTAGTCCCGCAACCATGCGAAAATACCGCCTAAAATAATTGCTATTTGATTGCCCCTAGCAGAGGCGAGTAATCACACTCACATCATGTAGAATGTTGTGTGACTCTATATTTCCAGGTCTTCATAAATGTAAATTCCAGTATAAGGAGTCCGTCCCCCATTTTTACATAGTGCGTTGGGCTACTTTCACCAAATTTGACTAGTCTCCTGCCTTTTAACTTAGCCCAAGTGCCTTATCCAATTAGCGAGGGCCAAAAACAATCAAATTCTCTTTTTTAAACAGTAACGCTGAGACTAAATACCCAGCCAGATAGTCGAGCACGTCAAAGCGCCGTTTCCCGCATGGAGAGATGCGTCGGCCACGGATCAAATTCGTCCGGCGGATTAACGACGAAGGCCGGTGTGTCGGACATTCTCGTTTGGTTTTCGATTGTTTCCCACATCCATATAGGTGAATGCCGGACTGGTTTCAAGTCTTGCCACAGTTAGACGATTCGCAAAAACTTTGATTGATTGATTGATTTGGAGGAGGGCAACAAACAGCGAGGTCATTGGTCCCATCGGATTAGGGAAGAATGGGGAAGGAAGTCGGCCGTGCCCTTTCAAAGGGTCCATCCCGGCATTTGCCTGGAGCGATTTATGGAAATCACGGAAAACCTAAATCGAGGTGGCCGGACGCGGGTTTGAAAAGTCGTCTTTCCAAATGCGAGTCCAGGGTGCTAACCACTGCGCCACCTCAGTCGGTAAACACTTCGAAAACGTTCACAGTATTCACATGGATAATACTACATGCCCATAATCCGTTCTTGGGCGGGGGGGGGGGGGGGGGGGGGGGAAGGGGGCGTGGGGAGTGGGGAGGGTGGTAACCGTGTGACGGCAGGAAGGAATCCGGCCACCCCTTAAATTAATCATGCCAAACCCAATAGTATCAATTACCGACAACGCGTAGTTACAGGACAAAGGCACGAAGAAAGAATAAAACTGGAGGAAAGATGCTAACTAGGTAGATAAAAAATATGCAGAAAATCAAATTGATTCAAGTCTTCCGGTCGTCCATGCGCTCCAAAGTTTGCAGAAATTTCCAAAGCTTCGTACTTTTACGATGAGTTTTAATGTGTTTCAGCATGACACCATCCGAATCTAACAGCTCAAACTGTTATGCATTAAAACAACAAAAATTACTGTTAAAATATATTGAAATTCGACACGTCTTTAGGTCAGTGACTGATTTCAGGGTAGACGAAAGACGGAAAAAATACCTTTTTTAAAAATGATAAAACTATTAAAAACTTACAGATTTCTTCTCGGTTATTTCAGTTCTGTTATTTAAAATA
This sequence comes from Schistocerca americana, assembly GCF_021461395.2. Taxonomy (NCBI): domain Eukaryota; kingdom Metazoa; phylum Arthropoda; class Insecta; order Orthoptera; family Acrididae; genus Schistocerca; species Schistocerca americana. The sequence continues at coordinate 523,621,447 of NC_060121.1, read as the reverse complement.
TTTCAAAACAAATTATTTTAGAAACTTGGTAGTATTATTAAGCAAAAATTGTTTTTAACTTGGATACCGCAAAAACTAAGATTATTTTGTCAGACCAAAGTACGGAAGAATAACCTAGAATCTCTCGCGACAAACATCTAAAGGTATGATCTATCCGTTGTGAACTCAACTATTGCTTACGCATGATTAGTCTCTTGATTATTAGAGAACGCAATCTGACGTTATTTCGTTAAACTATGAAGTTCGACCGTAGTTAAAGTCGTAGTTATTAGTGAATTCAGTCTCACGCTATTTCGCAAAACAATAAAGCTGGATCGACGAGCGTACAGACGTTTTCGCGTCTAAAGTTCTAATTTTCTCACAGTCTGCACAGTAAACAACGAGAAGATCAGCATGTGTGCGACAATGCCGCACGACCCATCTCCCACAGGTCCACTGGCCTTGCAGCCGCGCACACGTGGACGTCAGCACCTCCTAGCGGCCGGCAGCGGCACCCGGTGCTCGTGACACTGCACGGTCTCAGCAGCTGCTGCCCCGTCGCGGCCGCTGCAACTAACTATTCATGACGCCTGAATTCTGCAAGACGCCCTGTAGCGCCGTTTCAAATTCACGAGTCATCTCCATGTCTTCAGAACAGGGACTAGAGTCCTCAATGGCCGATTAGCTGGCTGGTTACTCATGAATACTTCTGATTATTTCATTACTAGCACACTTTGAGAGACAACACGGCAAGGAAAACTTGACTGTAGCCACAAGACCTTTGACTGTAGCCACAAGACCTTCTCTAAGTGCAAGACTCTTATTTGGTTGGATAAGTATCTAAAATGTCATAATTGTGACAGAGCGAACAGTTACGGGCGCAGAAGGCGAAACAGCTTGGCCCACATTGTGGGTGGTACCATCCTAGCCATTTAGAAGGAGAGACAGCATTGGTAGTAAACACATGTTTATGTGAGCGCTGTAAGCTTGTTGACACCAGTGCCTACCAATCTAAATTATATATTACAGCACTGAAGATGGTCACTAAGTGACCGAAAATCGATTTTGCGTTTAATAAAACAAAAAATACGACCAATGCTGTCTCTCCTTCAAGTATACCCATTATATGGTCGTGGTGCACAGGACACTCCATGGAGTCGCCAATCAATCCTAGCCATTACTGTCCGGATCGCAGTGCTAGACAGCCAGAAACTCTACGAAACTCTGCAATGGCACTGTGCCATTCTGCGGCAGAGTATGCATGTCCTGCTTGCTGTAATTCAACACAAGCCAAACGTGTAGACATAGCTTTCAACGACACCTGCTCAATCATAACAGGCTGCTTAAAGCCCACTTCAGTGCCGGCCGGAGTGGCCGTGCGGTTCTAGGCGCTACAGTCTGGAACCGAGCGACCGCTACGGTCGCAGGTTCGAATCCTGCCTCGGGCATGGATGTGCGTGATGTCCTTAGGTTAGTTAGGTTTAATTAGTTCTAAGTTGTAGGCGACTGATGACCTCAGAAGTTAAGTCGCATAGTGCTCAGAGCCATTTGAACCCACTTCAGACGAACGCTTTACCACCTTGGAGAAACCTCGTGTTAGAAGAGAAATAGCTACGAATAGGGAAAGAGAAAAGGTGGAGCAGGAAAGAACACATCCTTTGTGCGGGCACGAATCACACCAGCAACGACTGAAGTCAAGTAGGAGTTTCGTTAGAACATCGACGTCACTTAGAACCGCGGCTGAGAAAGCTAGTTTGCAACTATAGAGGACTACGACCTACCTTCCCTATGGCTGGAAAAGAGTTTCAGAAACTCTACCTCCTGGCTGTGATGAGAAATGATTTGGAAGTCCCTGAATAGACTGAGACCTGGAGTTGACAGACCAAAGGTTAATTTGTAAAAATGGGGCTAAGATGATCAAGATGATATTCAGTGTGACAGTGGAGAAGAGCAGACTGTTCACTACAAGCTTCCATGCCGACTGTGTCCAGCTTTCTGCACAGAAGATGAACTTGATCAAGAAACAGAAAATGTGTTGTAAGCGGCTACAAAGCGTCAAAGCTATAAGCGCAGACTCCTGCCCCTAGGTTACCCCTTTGGCAGCAAACATGACTTTTTACGCTGACGGACGATAGGCGGAAAGTGTTGCACTGTTGTTTGTTATTCAGTGACCCTGCCTGACTGCCACGATCGCCAGTAGAGAAGATGGAGCGAGCTCCAGCGCAGAACGGCCATATGTCGTATGCATGCGACGCTCCGTTGCCTCGGTGAATGGCGGTTTTTGGACACAGGTTACCATATACAATTTATTTCTCTCCTGGAACCCTCTAAAATCTTCGATGTTTTTCGGTGTATAGGAGAAACATGTATCGAAACCGTCATCCACCAAGGCAACAGAGCATTACATTCATAGCAGACAAGGCCTGTCTATGTAGTGATTAGCTCTATCTTCTACACTGGCGATCGTAGCGATCAGTCAGGATCACTGAATAACAACCAACATTGCGAGATGTTTCGCCTACGGTCCGTCAAGCGTACAAACTCACATTTGCTGCAAAAGGACTGGCTTAGTGGCAGGCGCTGGCATCCATAACTTAGATGCTCTGTAGCGTCGTTAGATGACGTTCCCAGACACTGGTTCGTACTTGTACCTCGAGAAGCCCTCTACAACACCTCGAAGTTTGTTGTAACATTTATGGGACATCCTATATATTTCTTCCACCCTTCGTTTTCCCTTCTTTGCTTAGCACTGGTTTTCCGCCTGAGCTGTGGTTGGTGTAACATTAAGACGCGCATGAATGAAACGGAAAAGACTCCACGAAGACCCCCCCCCCCCCTGCCACGCCACTGTTCGGGCAACAATACTCTGAGTGCAGCCCACAGACCTTAACTGAATACATTACAAATGTACCTGGATGAAACTTCGACATAGATTTGGCCTTGCAGCTGCTGTAGCACCTGTAGGCAGGCAGACACCGTATTAGGAGTGCTGAAGGAGTTGCCTAACCCACAGGCGCAACAGCGGCCACGAGTCTTACTGCGTGTCGGCGCTTCAGTCAGGTAACAATGGTGCTTGGGAGCTACCTAGGATGTTGCCGAAATTGAGGGTCTTAAGTGGACCCTTAGCGTTTTATTCACGCACATCTTAATGTCGCACTGCCCTATAACCACAACATAGTGAAAGATCTCTGTTGGATTCCTTTCATGTTAATTTCTTAAATCTGTTGTCATTTACGGCATAAATTCCTCTTCTAAATTTACTGTGGTGTTTCTGACTATCTGGGAGGAGACTGAGCAGTGAAACGTGTTACTTTTACACATAAATAAGAACGATCTGTCACACTACTACACTTTAAAACACAGTTTATATGTAATTCATGTCACACAGTCTCATACGGAACGTACATCCGCTTTCTTTTATATACTGTATAAGATAAGAAAATGCTGCAGATGAGGAGCTCCGCCTTAATCTCCGAAGCAAGACGCAGTGTTTAAAAATTTCCGCTAGCCGTTCGAAACCAGAAAGAATCTGCTCCGATCCAAAGCGACACACGTCATTGGTACCGACATGAGCATCCGGAAACACCCTTTCCACATCCGGAATGACTCCCCCCCCCCCCCCCCCCCCCCGGAATGTACACGGAGTGCCGACTGGCTTCCTTTCCCTCCTTGGCAGCGATGTTCCTAAGGGGCCCCATTACGTGCATAACGTTGGAGCTCCCAACTACCCACCCTCTGCCCAGACCTTGTGGGCCGAGAAGTTTCCTCTGGAGCAGGGTAGACGATTTCATCTGGCTCAGAGACATCGTCAGCCACAGATAACGTCCGAAACCTGTTCGTTTAACGAACCAGGGAGGCCCTACGATCGGCCCCTCGGAAAGTTTTTCGCTGCCGCCAGACTTTGGAATGGTCTCCCGCTCGACCGCGGGTGAGTGGTCAACCTCAGTGCAGGCAGTACCAGGTGCGATCACAGCAGTGGACCGATCGGAGGACGCGTGGGACGTGCTCGACGTCCCTCGCATCTCCGCGTTCGATCCCCCACAGTGACGCCCCTTGGCAGCAGCCTAAAGCTGTGTGACGGAAGTCAAAGCAGCCAGAAGCTGTGAGCGAAGGGTCGCCAACTCAGCTCGCATCTGTACACAAAAATCACAGTTCCTACCCATTACTGCAGTCGCTCCTGTTTGAAACTCGTAAAAATATGCAACAAAAGGTGTACTCGCCTCATTAGCAGCGGGAAAGCGAAGTGCTCTCTCATTGATGGTCTAACCAACACTGAGCTGTTCTAACCAAACAAACAAAAGCCTGTACGATACGAGGGTCGATAGCAACGGCGGTACTGGACACTACACTGTTATTGAAATAAAAGGTAGTGCCGAGTAATCACTCGAACACGCAAGAAATTACAAAAATAAACTAGTAACAGCACAGATAACTGAAAATAAGTCGCTCCTGCGTGAAGCTCGTAAAATTATGTAACAAGCGAACGGTGTACTCGCCTTATTATTAGCAGGAACTCGCGGTGCGCTGTCGCTGACGGTATAACCTACCGCCAGGTACTCTATACCAGCGACCTCACTAGTCATTAGACATCGCGAAAGATCGGAATGGGGTGCTTCGCGGAACTCACGGACTTCGAACGTAGTCAGATAAATGGGTGCTACTTGTGTCATACGTCTGTACGCGAGATTTCCACACTCCTAAACATCCCTAGGTCCACTGTTTCCGATGTGGAAGTGAAGTGAAAACGTGAAGGGACAGCACAAAAGGAGACAGGCCGGCCACGTGTGTTGACTGACAGAAACCGCCGACAGTTGAAGTGGGGCGTAATGTGTAATAGGCAGACATCTATCCAGACCATCACACAGAAATTCCAGTCTGGACCAGGATCCACTGCAAGTACTATGAGAGTTATGGGGGAGGTGAGAAAACTTGGACTTCATGGTCGAGCAACTGCCCATAAGCCAACAATCACGCCGGCAATTGCCAGACGACGCTTCGCTTGGTGTAAGGAGCGAAAACATTGGACGATTGAACAGTGGAAAAACTTTGTGTGGAGTGACGAATCTCGGTACACAATGTACCGATCCGATGGTAGGGTGTGGGTATGACGGATGGCCAGTGAACGTCATCTGCCAGCATGCATACTGCCAACAGTAAAATTCTGAGGCTGTGGTGTAATGGTGTGGTCGTATTTTTCATGGAGGTGGCTTGGACCCCTTGTTGTTTTGCGTGGCAGTATCACATCACAGGCCTACATTGATATGTTAAGCACGTTCTTGCTTCCCACTGTTGAAGAGTAATTCGGGGATGGCGATTGCATCTTTCAACACGGTCGAGCACTTATTCCTAATGCACGGCCTGTGGCGGAGTGGTTACACGACAATAACATCCCTGTAATGAAATCGTCTGCACAGAGTCCTGACCTGAATCCTATAGAACACCTTTGGGTTGTTTTGGAACGCCGAGTTCATGCCAGGTCTCACCGACCGACATCGACCCCTCTCCTCAGCGCAGCACTCCGTGAATAGTGGGCTGCCATTCCCCAAGAAACCTTCCAGCGCCTGATTGAACGTATACCTGCGAGAGTGGAAGCTGTCATCAAGGTTAAGGGTGGGCCAACATCATTTTGAATTCCAGCATTACCGATGGAGGGGGCCACGAACTTATAAGTCATTTTCAGCCAGGTGTCCGGATACTTTTGATCACATAGTTTACCAGAGCTGATGTTACTCCGTATTTCTGCTACTGCGAATTCCGAACTATTGCTTACAGACAAAGCGCCAATGCTCTGAATCGCACGTTCGTGAGGTTGACGCCGTTGTTCTGGAACGGCAGAGTTGACGTGTTATACTTGATCTTATACAACACCCCATTACTGACATTAGTTATTGGTAGGATCTGTGCCAAATGTGACAGTCGTGTCACGCGGTGAATGTTGGTGTGCGCTAACTCGCCGCCGCTGACCGCCACAGAGAACGAGTAAATGTGATTCCTGGGTATCGCAGTGTTTCAATCGTTTGAAACGGCCTAGGCACGTCTTCCAGACCACCTCCAATGTATAGTACTTTGGACTTCGTCATGATAACGACACTACGTACCGACATCCAGTAAATATTATTGTGATAGCCGCAGCCTGACGCACTTTATGTTCTGAGCGGGCGAGGAGTATCAGGTCGTCAGTAAAGCCCCGTTAGAGAATTTCCAATTCACTGAAAATATGTTGCAGAAACACTACATATGAAGTGATAACTTTTACAGATCAGTATCTCAAGTGACGATAACAGGTAAGGATCTATGTTGCATTACCGTCTCAGGACCCAGTGTAGGCTCAATTGGCTGGAATGCAGGAAGTGACTCTGACGTGCAGATGCATTCTTTGAGACGCTGCAGACCTGGTCTGCGTCAAAAATGGTTCAAATGGCTCTAAGCACTATGGGACTGAACAAAAAATGGCTCTGAGCACTATGCGACTTAACTTCTGAGGTCATCAGTCACCTAGAACTTAGAACTAATTAAACCTAACTAACTTAAGGACATCACACACATCCATGCCCGAGGCAGGATTCGAACCTGCGACCGTAGCGGTCACGCTGTTCCAGACTGAAGCGCCTTTAACCGCACGGCCACACCGGCCGGCGGGACTTAACATCTGAGGTCATTAGTGCCCTAGACTTAGAACTACTTAAACCTAACTAACTTAAGGACATCACACACATCCATGCCCCAGGCAGGATTCGAATCTGCGACCGTAGCAGCAGCGCGGTTTCGGACTGAACCGCCTTGAACCGCTCGGTCACAGCGGCCGGCCTGGTCTGTGACGTATGCGTGGGCCATGTGAAGTGCGTGCTCTCTTCCCTGTAGGCCACTGCGAGTCATACCATTCTCCAGGTGATCCTCTGATAGAACCAGTACAGACAACAGCATTGAAGCTAGGCATGAGTGTAAGAGAGACTAGAAATGTGTATACATACAGGGTGATACAAAAAGGTACGGCCAAACTTTCAGGAAACATTCCTCACACACAAAGAAAGCAAATATGTTATGTGGACACGTGTCCGGAAATGCTTACTTTTCTTGTTAGAGCTCATTTTATTACTTCTCTTCAAATCAAATTAATCATGGAATGGAAACACACAGTAACAGAACGTACCAGCTTGGCTTCAAACACTTTGTTACAGGAAATGTTCAAAATGTCCTCCGTTAGCGAGGATACATGCATCCACCCTCCGTCGTATGGAATCCCTGATGCGCTGATGCAGCCCTGGAGAATAGCGTATTGGATCACAGCCGTCCACAATACAAGCACGAAGAGTCTCTACATTTGGTACCGGGGTTGTGTAGACAAGAGCTTTCAAATGCCCCCATAAATGAAAGTCAAGAGGGTTGAGGTCAGGAGAGCGTGGACGCCGTGGAATTGGTCCGCCTCTACCAATCCATCGGTCACCGAATCTGTTGTTGAGAAGCGTACGAACACTTCGAGTGAAATGTGCAGGAGCTCCATCGTGAATGAACCACATGTCGTGTCGTACTTGTAAAGGTACATGTTCTAGCAGCAACAGGTAGAGTATCCCGTATGAAATCATGATAACGTGCTCCATTGAGCGTAGGTGGAAGAACATGGGGCCCAATCAAGACATCACCAACAATGCGTGCCCAAACGTTCACAGAAAATCTGTGTTGATGCCGTGATTGCACAATTGCGTGCAGATTCTCGTCAGCCCACACATTTTGCTTGTGAAAATTTACAATTTGATCACGTTGGAATGAAGCCTCATCCGTAAAGAGAACATTTGCACTGAAATGAGGATTGACACATTGTTGGATGAACCATTCGCAGAAGTGTACCCGTGGAGGCCAATAAGCTGCTGATAGTGCCTGCACACGCTGTACATGGTACGGAAACAACTGGTTCTCCCGTAGCACTCTCCATACAGTGACGTGGACAACGTTACCTTGTACAGCAGCAACTTCTCTGACGCTGACAATAGGGTTATCGTCAACTGCACGAAGAATTGCTTCGTCCATTGCAGGTGTCCTCGTCGTTCTAGGTCTTCCCCAGTCGCGAGTCATAGGCTGGAATGTTCCGTGCTCCCTAAGACGCCGATCAATTGCTACGAACGTCTTCCTGTCGGGGCACCTTCGTTCTGGAAATCTGTCTCGATACAAACGTACCGCGCCACGGTTATTGTCCCGTGCTAATCCATACATAAAATGGGCATCTGCCAACTCCGCATTTGTAAACATTGCACTGACTGCAAAACCACGTTAGTGATGAACACTAACCTGTTGATGCTACGTACTGATGTGCTTGATGCTAGTACTGTAGAGCAATGAGTCGCATGTCAACAGAAGCACCGAAGTCAACATTACCTTCCTTCAATTGGGCCAACTGGCGGTGAATCGAGGAAGTACAGTACATACTGACGAAACTAAAATGAGCTCTAACATGGAAATTAAGCGTTTCCGGACACATGTCCACATAACATCTTTTCTTTATATGTGTGTGAGGAATGTTTCCTGAAAGTTTGGCCGTACCTTTTTGTAGCACCCTGTATAGTCCCACAGCTATCAAGCCGTTTACATCTATAGCAATCCAGCTGTAGAGCAGAGAGGAGCTCAAAAGTAGCAGCATCAGCAGTTCCTTGCCAATACACATCGTTTAGTTTAGTAGTTTTCTTCCGTGATTCCAAGTATTATTGAACAGTAGCTGTCTGTCTATCTATTTTCAGTAGCGTTATTTTGTTTTTGTTGTATAAAATGGCTTTGAGCACTATGCGACTTAACTTCTGAGGTCATCAGACTTAAACCTAGCTAACCTAAGGACATCATACACATCCATGCCCGAGGCAGGATTAGAACCTGCGACCGTAGCGGTCGCTCGGTTCCGGACTGTAGCGCCTAGAACCGCAGACCATTCCTTTTGTTGTATAGTTTGCGCACTGTGCGAGGTTTGACGGCGAGTGAGATAAATTCGCATTAGAGATTTTCATGTTCGGTTCTATTTTTCTTCTTTATATTTTGCACGCATCGCAATATTAGTAGCACTAAGTCGGTTAACTTATTATCTCATTGTGGTGTGTCTGTTGTTTCCCAGGTAATACCTAACTGAGTGATTAGTAATTTTTTCATGATTTTAGGCAAATTTTTACGCAGCGGGAATGGACAGGGACTGTTCTTGTTTGTGCGAGTAAATAAGGTAAATTGGTCACTGTACTGGAACAGTTAGAAGCTGCGTTGGTCACAATACACAGGACTTTGGCTGCTGCACTAACCAGCAACCACAAGAGGTCACCAGTGACGGGAGAATGGTGGGCTCGCATGTCTCCGACCGGAGGGCAAATTTGGGAACAGACAAAGATAGTCAGAAACTGGCAACGGACCACACGACTGTACCCTTACCCCCTAGCAACAGATAGGCTATAAGATGCTGCCCTGTGTTGTCTGTTTGGCCAACGGACGATTTTCCTGCCATGTCTGGACAAACGCAGTGGTAAATAGCAGGCAAGTTGGGAAACAACGCCAGAGTGCACTCGCTGTCTTTCGTCCGAGACGTGGAGGAGTCCCCGAACAAACAACGTCCACCCGGTTGTAAATCGTAGCTCATATCGGCAAGGATGACACATTATGCTTGTGCTCTGATGCCATCCTCTGTTCTATTAGACTTTTCGCTGGATTGGTGAAAGCAGCTAACACCAGATGCGGGATGCCAGAACAGCTAACTATCTGCAGTTCGTCTCGCTAAAAAATGCTTTGTCGTAGTTGGTTCACTTAAGTGTTCGAGTGGCGCAGAAATGTTTGAATATTCTCAAGAACTGTCTAGTATCTCGAAGGCAAATAAATTCCATCACTATTATTAAGAAGTGAGTTTTTCCAATCGCCATTGGAGCTTCCAGTACTGCGAAATAGTACTTAACGCAACTATTAGACTCGTCACATAAATGTCGTTGAAGAAGTGTCATTTCGAATTCTAGGCAGACCGTAATTTTCAGCAGAAATGATCGTGGCAGTTGATGAGAAATCGTCATGGTGACCTAGCACATGAAGGGGTTTAAAAATTTCTTGCTCTTCTGTAGTAGAAGGTCATATTGGTTTTCATTATGTTTTGTTTACCTACTATGATGCATTAATCTTTCCACTGTTTAAACCACAAGCAAAGCACTACAAGAACAGAAGTTCGAATTATAATAACTCTGTAGCGTCCAGAAGAGAGAGAGACAGAGTCTTTTGTTAAACTCACGCCACTCTTAAAAATGGGTCAAAATGATTTGAATCTCAGAGAATGAATAGAAGAGTACACCAACAATAAACGATTAAAACTACAGACAAATGGCGTCACTCCTACCTTGGTAGCCTGCATCGCCAGTTCTATGAAAGACTGACAACTGTGTACGGGATAAAACAGTAGATAAACGAGTCATAGCTGCTAGTAGAGTTGTGCTCTATCAAAACTACAGTTCGGTAGTTTTAGTACACTACGTAAATGAAGCAGTAAATCGTATAATTATCATCAATGTTGGTAGAACTGGTAGGGAAAGAAACGTAAATGAATGTGTAAGAAAGAAAATGGGAGCTGACAACTTTTCTTTGTTTTTTTGTTTGTTTTGGTGTTTGCTTTGCCCATAATTAGAACCGCTCGTCATTCAGCGTTAGTCTGTTGTGTATTTTAGCCGGCCGCGGTGGTCTAGCGGTTCTAGGCGCGCAGTCCGGAACCGCGGGGCTGCTACCGTCGCAGGTACGAATCCTGCCTCGGGCATGGATGTGTGTGATGTCCTTAGGTTAGTTAGGTTTAAGTAGTTCTAAGTTTTAGGGGACTGATGACCACAGATGTTAAGTCCCATAGTGCTCAGAGCCATTTTGTTGTGTACTTTTTACCATTACAGAGCATAAGTTGCATTTTATAAGTAACAAAAATTAATTGATCGTGTAACATCGGCGCTTTGTTGTAACCAAAGCATTACTTTTGATGCAAGTACAGTTTACAAAGCACAAACTTAGGAAATGTATATAATTATTATTGTTATTTTGTTCCCAAGGAAACCTTCTCCATCGTGATCAAAGGCAACAGGTTCCCGTTATTTTTGATAATTGCGAAATCTTTTTATGAATAACAGAAACATGTATTATGTAACTTCGACGATGTATTCAAGCGATGTTTAATTAATTTTTGTTTTCCGTTTTTCTAATTTTATCTTTTTATTGAGGAATTTGCGTTTTCTAGCGCTATTTGATAAATTTGTATTGTTTTCCTCAATTTTACTACAATATCCCTCTGTTTCATGCTACAAATCATCAACTTTCGAATGAAACCTGTGTTAAACATTGGCAGTTTCAGTCTTGCTATAAATGCTGTTTATCCTTAAGTAACAGACAGGAGGATAACTATTTAGAATAAAAATATTTCTTGGATTACCTAACCCTTTGTACATCCTCATTCATTGTCTAGATGGTTCACCGCTTCCGGTTTGTGGTGAAATCTAGTAAGACACTGATAATATACGTAAAGAAAGGAACCGTTATGAGGTAACGCCCGATACGTATGCAACACACCCAACGTAAGGGTTACGCGGATAGGACTATAACTGACCAAAGCTACTAGGAAAATTACCATTGTCCTTGCCTTCTCATGGTAGTCTACGGTAGTTTAGATCTCGAGTTGATAATGAGCGAGATCTGGACCACAAGCGTAATCACAGCACGGAATGACAACCATGTGCTACACGTGGCCATACATCTTCCACAGCGCTGGTTCGATGCAGGAGCTCAGACATGGCAGTGGGCTTGTCTGCATCGTCAGTTCATCGTCGTTTGCAGCGGGCTGGACTGGTTACATGGATTTTTTTCCAATCACTTGTCACTGGTTTGATGCGGCCCACCACGAATTCGCCTTCTGTGCCATTTCATTTCAGAGTAGCATTTGCACCCAACGTTCTCAATATTTTTTGGATAGATTCCAATATCCGTCATCCTCTATAGTTTTTACCCTCTGCAGCTTCCCTAAATGCCATAGGAGTTATTTCCTTATGTCTCAACACATATCCTATCATCCTGTCCCTTTTTCTTGTCAATGTTTTCCCATTTTTCTCTCTTCGCCGATTCCATGGAGAACCTCCTCATTTCTTATGTTATCAGTTCATATTATATTCAACATTCTTGTATAGCACTTCATTTTAAATGATCCGATTCTCTTATGTTCCGTCTTTCACACTGTCCATGATTCACTATCGTTCAAAGATGGGGTCCAAACATAAGTCTTTGCGTAAAACCAGACTGGTGGCCGGCAGCCGCAGAATGCACCGATCGCGGCGTGGGACAAGTAAAACGACCATGCTGATAATACTCTCAAATCCGGCTTTCTGCACAAACTGACAATACCGTAGGTTGTCGCAGTTCCTAGAGTAAGTCTTGTCTTCTTTCAAGCTATTGTGTACTGTGTCTACACCCATGATCTAGTGGAAGACGAAGTCCATTACCAGGGTATCACATTTACCAGACACGCTCACAGTACGGCGGCATACGCCTATTGCCGTTTGGTTGACGACAAACGAGCCCACATCCAACATAACCTCCACGACAGCCTGAATCAGATCCAGCGAGTGGCCTATGTCAACAGCTTTGACAAGCCCAAGTTGGTACACTATGACCAAATTTTCCCCCTACCAATGGTCCTAGGAGGACAGTTATTCCACGCTGCCTTTGGGTACTTCTTACCGCGGGTACCATTTTTAAGATCCACTGCGACACCATTACCCTTGCCGCTTCAGCAGGACTCTGTCTCGTTCATGTTAGAGCCAGGACATCCGTGTTAGCGCAGGCCTTCCGCGTCCCCTGTACTCAGCCTCTCGGAGGTTCTTGTGATGACCTCCCATGTCTCGCCGGTCAATGTGTCCCACATTGTCCCAACACTTTCCCACAAGCCACACTTACTCTGTCGGACTCAGCTATTTGTGTGAAGCCCATGCAACCGTATGAGCATCACTAGCGAAAGACTTTTACAAGTTGTTTTCGCAATGCACTTCCCGCAATTCGCCGGAGAACCTCCACCCAGATATCCGTTGGAGAATGGTGTGGTAGAACATCCATACGCCCTTCCTTACAACTGATGCACTAGCCTTGTGGTACCCCGTTGTCAATGGTAAATAGTTGACAAACCAGCGATCTACGTGTATTTGACTGTCGGAATCACCTTCATGTAATCACTACTACAGCGAGGATACTAACGAGCATTGTCCCACACGTCCGTTGACGCATGTCTGGGAACTCTGCTCCGCGCCAACGACGGTCAGCCCGCAATTCCTCCTCCTTCTGGAGGAGACGCATTTTCCACTCACTAAGCAACATACTATCACATGGTTCAGCAGCCTAACGACTGCCTACCTCTACAGCGACGGGGTGCACTCCAAGCACAACTTTTGGTACTACGTTGGGGATGCTCACACTGCACTTGAACGAACAGCAGACTGCAGCCGTCAATTTGCCCCAAGTTCGTATACATTATTCTAATTTACGATCCCTGCTCCCTCAGTTGGGGCGTTTCCAACCTTTGACGTGCATGACACTTCATGATTCCCTTTTCGGAATGGCAAGGCATATAGTTCCCATTCACGACTACTTCTACAAATATCATTAGATCACACAGTGGTCGCCACGGGAAATGGAACGTCGTCGCCATGCCTCTGGTTGCGACCTCTGCCCAATTCACCCGCCTGCCCCCTGACAATCGTTGTGTCATTTCCTTATTTTTGTATTTTATTTTATTTATTTTTAAGAAAGTGGTAAACCACGCGTCCTCTGAATGCAAGGTCTGGCTGCCGAAACCGCTCTTTGCGTGAATTTTTGTAGTGTCTTTTGTGTGACTGTTGAAGTCCCGAATGTAACGAGAGCAAAATTACAATGTTCTGGACACTCCGGTAATAACAGTTCGATCCAATAACGTTTTGAAAAAATTTCCCGGCTGAATGCCGCCATCGCCAGAGCTCTCTGGAACCAAATGCTGGTACACAGTAGCGACCGCCGCAGCAGTGTTGCTCCCCCTCGCCCTTTGTCGAAAGTGTCAGCTACCTCTCATCGCTCTAGATACTATAAAACGCTTTGTTGTTGTTAAGAGATGTTCTACTAAAAATGTCAAATTTGCATTTCGCGTTCGAGAGCAAAGGAGGCAGAAAATCCGTGGTAATACGATAAGTAATGTATTACATTAAAAAGCAAAACATGAATATGGCTCAAAATTAACTTAATAGTTCTTTGATCCAATCAGAACACCCCCAATCAAGTTGTTTAATGTCATTAGTGACACTTTATATCTCGTTTATTTTCCTTTTAGCGATTCTTTGTTCAATTTAACATCATGAATGCGTATGTTTTCGCCACGCGGGATTAGCCGAGCGGTCTAAGGGGCTGCAGTCATGGACTGTGCGGCTGGTCCCGGCGGAGGTTCGAGTCCTCGCTCGGGCATGGGTGTGTGTGCTTGTCCTTACGATGATTGATGTTAAGTAGTGGGAAAGAAATACAGTAGAAGAAGAATGGGTAGCTTTGAGGGATGAAGTAGCGAAGGCAGCAGCGGATCAAGTAGGTAAAAAGACGAGGGCTAGTAGAAATCCTTGGGTAACAGAAGAAATATTGAATTTAATTGATGAAAGGAGAAAATATAAAAATGCAGTAAATGAAGCAGGCAAAAAGGAATTCAAACGTCTAAAAAATGAGATCGACAGGAAGTGCAAAATGGCTAAGCAGGGATGGCTAGAGGACAAATGTAACGATGTAGAGGCCTATTCACTAGGGGTAAGATAGATACTGCCTACAGGAAAATTAAAGAGACCTTTGGAGATAAGAGAACGACTTGTATGAATATCAAGAGCTCAGATGGAAACCCAGTTCTATGCAAAGAAGCGAAAGCAGAAAGGTGGAAGGAGTATATAGAGGGTCTATACAAGGGCGATGTACTTGAGGACAATATTATGGAAATGGAAGAGGATGTAGATGAAGATGAAATGGGAGATATGATACTGCGTGAAGAGATAGACAGTACACTGAAAGACCTGAGTCGAAACAAGGCCCCCGGAGTAGAAAACATTCCATTGGAACTACTGACGGCCTTGGGAGAGCCAGTCCTGACAAAACTCTACCATCTGGTGAGCAAGATGTATGAAACAGGCGAAATACCCTCAGACTTCAAGAAGAATATAATAATTCCAATCCCAAAGAAAGCAGGTGTTGACAGATGTGAAAATAACCGAACTATCAGTTTAATAAGTCACAGCTGCAAAATACTAACACGAATTCTTTACAGACGAATGGAAAAACTAATAGAAGCCAACCTCGGGGAAGATCAGTTTGGATTCCGTAGAAACACTGGAACACGTGAGGCAATACTGACCTTACGACTAATCTTAGAAGAAAGATTAAGAAAAGGCAAACCTACGTTTCTAGCATTTGTAGACTTAGAGAAAGTTTTTGACAATGTTGACTGGAATACTCTCTTTCAAATTCTAAAGGCGGCAGGAGTAAAATACAGGGAGCGAAAGGCTATTTACAATTTGTACAGAAACCAGATGGCAGTTATAAGAGTCGAGGGACATGAAATAGAAGCAGTGGTTGGGAAGGGAGTAAGACAGGGTTGTAGCCTCTCCCCGATGTTGTTCAATCTGTATATTGAGCAAGCAGTAAAGGAACAAAAGAAAAACTCGGAGTAGGTATTAAAATTCATGGAGAAGAAATAAAAACTTTGAGGTTCGCCGATAACATTGTAATTCTGTCAGAGACAGCAAAGGACTTGGAAGAGCAGTTGAATGGAATGGACAGTGTCTTGAAAGGAGGATATAAGATGAACATCAACAAAAGCAAAACAAGGATAATGGAATGTAGTCTAATTAAGTCGGGTGATGCTGAGGGAATTAGATTAGGAAATGAGACACTTGAAGTAGTAAAGGAGTTTTGCTATTTGGGGAGCAAAATAACTGATGATGGTCGAAGTAGAGAGGATATAAAATGTAGACTGGTAATGGCAAGGAAAGCGTTTCTGACGAAGAGAAATTTGTTAACATCCAGTATTGATTTTAGTGTCAGGAAGTCATTTCTGAAAGTATTCGTATGGAGTGTAGCCATGTATGGAAGTGAAACATGGACGATAAATAGTTTGGACGAGAAGAGAATAGAAGCTTTCGAAATGTGGTGCTACAGAAGAATGCTGAAGATTAGATGGGTAGATCACATAACTAATGAGGAAGTATTGAATAGGATTGGGGAGAAGAGAAGTTTGTGGCACAACTTGACCAGACGAAGGGATCGGTTGGTAGGTCATGTTCTGAGGCATCAAGGGATCACCAATTTAGTATTGGAGGGCAGCGTGGAGGGTAAAATCGAAGAGGGTGACCAAGAGATGAATACACTAAGCAGATTCAGAAGGATGTAGTTTGCAGTAGGTACTGGGAGATGAAAAAGCTTGCACAGGATAGAGTAGCATGGAGAGCTGCATCAAACCAGTCTCAGGACTGAAGACCACAACAGCAACAACAACAACAACAACAACAGTGTGTAAGCTTAGGGACTGATGACCTTAGCAGTTAAGTCCCATAGGATTTCACCCACATTTGAACAATTTGAACAATGCGTATGTTTTCGTCAGGTCACAGTGAGCAACTGTGGTGTCATGTGTTTTGTTGACGCTGTTTTACTTCTTACGGTAACTGTACGCGACAAGCTATGTGAATACCTTGCAGTGTAAAGTCTATAGCAATGCAGGCACGTTGCACGTTTTGAGGTCCCCGTATGGATTCATAGAGAACATAACGCTGATCGTAAGTAGTGTTTAAGGTTTTCAGTTAGGTTAAACAAACAAAACTGCCCAATTTGAAGCTACCCAGAATGGAAGGAAGTTGCTAACTCCGGTGTCAGCAAACGTCCACAGAGGTGTCTAATTGCTATTACACAGAGTTATGACAGAGATACTCTATTCATCTATTCCCTTTACACGTGAGTCCTTCGTGACGAACAGAATCTAAATTCGTATCGTTGATTGTCAAGTGGAAGCTCTTCGGTGACGTCTTTACAGTGAAGGAGCTTGATATCCGCAAAGCATACAACTACGACCATTAACACAGCTCTCTGAGTCGAGCTTATACAGAGGAACAATTCACTGAAGGAAGGAAGGAAGGCTGGCTGGGTTTAACGTCCCGGCGACATCTAGGTCATTAGAGACGGAGCACAAGCTCCGTATGTGTCAAGGGTGGGGAAGGAAATCGGTCGTGGTCTTCAAAGGAACCATCGCGCCATTTGCCTGGAGCGATAAAGGGAAATCCCGGAAAACCTAAACCTGATGGTTGGACGCGGGTTTGGACCGTCGTCCTTCAGAGTCCGAGTCCAGACAATTCTCCGACCACACAAGAAGTAACTGCACTACCATAGGTTTGACAAATATTTGAAACTCTGTCACCAGTTCTTAGCTGTGCTACGTAGCGTAGTGCTTGTCGTGGTCGTCTCACGTATACGGACTCTCAGAGGGGAGGCACGAGCTAGTTTCGTTATTAAGCAGTGTTATCTCCTGATACTTTCTAAAGTTGCCTTCGAAGCCTACATAAGGCATTCAGTTACATTTAATCTAGAATGTCGCATTTTTTAGGCTTTCCGACGTGAAGGGAGCTGTTAACGTCGGCGTTACATAATTAGAGCACAGGAACAGCAAAGCTAGTTTCCCCTCAGGCAACGTGCGGCAATTGAAATATTGAGGTATATAATTTTCCAGTTACTATTTTCCCAGAATGCAAAGGAATACAAAGTACTTAGTTTGATAGTTTTCAACGAAAGATTATTTCAATGGAATAAAAAGTAATCCTAAATCAGCTTTGCCCACAGGTCGCGAATCAGTAAGATATCAAACACTTTGCACCATGAAACCGACTGTATGTACGTGTAGTCTTGTGCCGCTCATAAATAGAATTTCATGACTACCATGAGAAAGCAGAAGGATTTTGGTGGGGGTGGAAGCAAGAAGAGATGCAGTTAACTAATTATTTGTGGCTACGCAATAATTAATTTATTTGAGGATTCATGAGAGAAGAAGCTGAAAATTATGTTAATTAACACATAAGCTAAACTGCATATGTAGACAACATACATTTCTGTGCCTTCACGCGTTTTCTACCTTGCGGTCTATACAGGGTGGTCGGAAATTCCCGTTACAAACTTCTAGGACATGTAGAGGATAGTGAGTACAGAACATTTTGAATAGGAATCCATATCCGGAATCGTATAGTCTCCGTTCTACGACAGTTTCAATTCAGATGTGTACCTCGTCGACGTCTGCTTAGGGCAAGAGAAACGCCTCAGATTTCCCTGGTATGCAACAGGGTAGACACGATGACGTGTACTACGTCAAACGATCCCCAGATGTCACTTATTGTCCGCTTTGCTGTGAGACCGAGTCAATACCTGTGCATCACCGATAGAGGAAACATGGTGCAGTACACTTTTGCGGAATACACAGACATGCTCCTTGTGTATGGCGAAGCTGGAGGTAACGGAAGAGCTGCTAGTCGGCTGTATCACGAACGTTTTCCACGCCGTCACACTCCATCGCAAAACTGTTTGCCCAAGTTGCACAACGGCTATGAGAAACGGTTATCCTCACCGTGAGAAGGCAGGACTGTGGTGCTCCACGGCGACGCCGCACTCCCGAATTTTAAGAAGGCGTACTGCGTCGCATTGAAGACAGCCCGTCAACGAGTTCGCGAACAATTGCGCGCGCAATGACTGTTAGTCACAGTACCGTTTTGGACGTCCTGCATGAATGACAATTACGTCCGTACCACTTGCAAAGGGTACACGCTGTGGGTCCAGCAGACTTTCCACAAAGCGTCGCCTTCTGCAAATGGTTCCTGCACCGTTGCGTCGACGCCCCCCTGTTTCCACGTCGAGTTCTCTTCACAGATGAATGTAGGTTCACAAGCGATTGTGTTCTGAATGCTCGAAATAGCCATGTCTGGGCGGACGAAAACCATCATGCCACGCATCTTCAGGGATTTCAAGACAGATTTGGAATTAACGTGTGGGTAGGTATTCTGGACGGTCATGTGATTGGACTATACCTCTTTCCATCCAAGCTCACGGGTCCCGCATACTTAGTCTTCCTACGACACATATGGACCCATTCTTGGAAGCTGTGTCATTGAATGCCCGTCAGGAAATGTGGTATCAGCAAGATGGAGCACCACCTCACTTTTCTCTGCCTGTCCGGAGACATCTCAACAGACGTTATGGTGAAAGATCGATGGGCCGTGGTGGTCCAACTGCGTGGCCGCCACGATCGCCAGATTTAACCACTAAGGACTACTTCTTGTGGGGTCGTATGAAGAGCCTAATTTGTGAGACACCTGTAGAGACAGAGGAAGATCTGTTGGCACGAGTTTTGGCCGCTGCACAAGACACTGAAGAGAGACCAGATGGGATGGGGAGAGTGTACCAGAACATGCTTCGGAGGTACAATGTGTGTAACAACATTGGTGGTTGGCACATCGAGCCGCTGTTGTAATGCATCGGTACGTTGCGACTGGTGCCGTAGATGCTGGGCTCTTGTTGTTGTCGACTAATGTAAACCATAAGGTGTAAGTTGTAATGCAAATGCGTAAGTAATAACGGAACGAGTCAGTATTCTTTTCAAATGGATTGCAACAATTGTAATTGGTCACGCCTAAGTACATTCCTCACGTGGGTGTGGATGAGATAATCATCTGCATTGAAACTACCGTTGAACGGAAACGATACGTTCCTATTCAAAATGTGATGTACTCACAACCCTCTACACGTCCTAGAAGTTTGTAACGGGAATTTCCGACCACCCTGTAGATATTCAGTAACTCATACTAACTAGCCTGTGCATCGCTTTCGTAAGGGTTCCCCTCTTGTCTGGATACTAAGTTATGAAAAGAATAGAAATCCATGTGAGTGATGGTTCCTACGCATCTTTCCAGCGACTGTTCTGTGTGTTGTTTGTTGTTGTTCGTAAAGCAGACACAAACGCCTGCCCACACGAGGTGTTGGATCGATGCTACCGGAAGGCTGACAAACTGTATTCGAAATCGAATGTCACTACTTGATTGCGTACTTGATTGCCCGAAATCTCAATGTTAGCTTACGCAGCTGCCTAAATAAAAGCAAGAAGGAACCCTAATTTGTCAGTTGGCATAACTCATTCGGACAGTTGCAGAACAAAATTGTCAAACGCAGTCTTCCAGTTACAGTTGTAACACAGTAACCAGTAGCTGAGCCAATGGTAAACCATGGTCATCGTCACAAATTAGTAGCTTTTTGTAGCAATGGCACAGCCCACACTACATATTTGATTATTGAGTAACACAGGGTGGTCCATTGATAGTGACGGGCCAAATATCTCACGAAATAAGCATCAAACGAAAAGACTACAAAGAACGAAACTCGTCTAGCTTGAAGAGGAAGACCAGATGGCGCTTTGGTTGGCCCGCTAGATGGTGCTGCCATAGGTCAAACGGATATCAACTGCGTTTTCTTAAATAGGGACCCCTCATTTTTTATTACATATTCGTGTAGTACGTAAAGAAATACGAATGTTTTAGTTGGACCACTTTTTTCGCTTTGTGATAGATGGGGCAGTAATAGTCGCAAACGTATAAGTACGTGGTATCACATAACATTCCGCCAGTGCGGACGGTATTTGCTTCGTGATACATTACCCGTATTAAAAAGGACCGTTTACCAATTGCGGAAAAGGTCGTAATCGTGTTGATGTATGGCTATTGTGATCAAAATGCCCAACGGGTGTGTGCTATGTATGCTGCTCGGTATCCTGGACGACATCATCCAAGTGTGCGGACCGTTCGCCGGATAGTTACGTTATTTAAGGAAACAGGAAGTGTTCAGCCACACGTGAAACGTCAATCACGACCTGCAACAAATGATGATGCCCAAGTGGGTGTTTTAACTGCTGTCGCGGCTAATCCGCACATCAGTAGCAGACAAATTGCGCGAGAATCGGAAATCTAAAAAACGTCGGTGTTCAAAATGCTACATCAACATCGATTGCACCCGTACCATATTTCTATGCACCAGGAATTGCATGGCGACGACTTTGCACGTCGTGTATAGTTCTGCCACTGGGCACAAGAGAAATTACGGGACGATGACAAAGTTTTTGCACGCGTTCTATTTAGCGACGAAGCGTCATTCACCAACAGCGGTACCGGATCGGCATAATATGCACTATTGGGCAACGGAAAATCCACGATGGCTGCGACAAGTGGAACATTAGCGACCTTGGCGGGTTAATGTATGGTGCGGCATTATGGGAGAAAGGATAAGTGGCCCCCATTTTATCGATGGCAATCTAAATGGTGCAATGCATGCTGATTTACTACGTAATGTTCTATCGATGTTACTACAAGATGTTTCACTGCATGACAGAATGGCGATGTACTTCCAACATGCCCGCAAGTTCATCGGATCTGACATCCCCGGATATCTTTCTGTGGGGAAAGTTGAAGGATATTTGCTATCGTGATCCACCGACAACGCCTGACAACATGCGTCAGCACATTGTCAATGTATGTGCGAACATTAGGGAAGGCGAACTACTCGTTGTTGAGAGGAATGTCGTTACACGTATTGCCAAATGCATTGAGGTTGACGGACATCATTTTGAGCATTTATTGCATTAATGTGGTATTTACAGGTAATCACGCTGTAACAGCATGCTTTCTCAGAAATGATAAGTTCACGAAGATACATGTATCACATTGGAACCAACGTAGTTTTTATCGTTTGACGGTTATTTCCTGAGATATTTGGCCCGGTCACCATCAGTGGACAACCCTGTATACTGTGATACCAATTTATGTGTCATAAGGTGTTGAGTCAATAGAAATTGTTGCAGAATTCTGCTTGTGTCACCAGCTGCATGTTGTCTTTTTAAAATGCGATTTTCTAGTGCCCTGACAACAACACGCCAAGGTAAGTGTGTGTATTCTGCGTGTCAACACATCCAACGTTTCGTTCTTCCAGAATCACTGGTCACGTGCATTGGAACCAAATACGGATGAGAAAGCTTTCGCGAGTGAACGAATAATAACAATAATAGTAACAGTAACATACTAATAGTGAATGAAGTTTATTGCATTACGGAAGCAGGTTGAACAATGACAATAAAAATAAATAAAAGTAGGCCGATCATTCAGTTGCCACAGTGCAAATGTTTTCTTGCCATTCTGTTACTGACTTCCATTCTGGCTATTTGCAGAAAAAAAACTGAAGTCATAGACATCAGTAGTTCATCGAGATCTGAACCAGCAACCACCCTTGCCGTAGGTCATGAGACGAGAATGACGACCCGGAGCAAACACGACACTGTTTCCTCTAGCACTCTGCTATTGCTCTTGTGGTTGTTAAAGTAGACAGTTCACAGCCACAGATATAAAACCTGCTAAAATTTAAGTGGAATGACCTTCCCAATGTCAAAAAATTAAATTTTCGGTTTCGTTGTCGTATAGACATGATGATTATTCTGTTTACTTCAGCAATATGAAAAGAGAAACAGTGCCAGGTCTCAACTGCGCTAGCAACGTGAAGAACTTCATGGGCAGCTCACAATGTAATCACTGCTATCCATAGCGTGCTTCCGCTAGCCCTGTGTGGACCTGCGCCACCGGTCGCCGATCTAAGGGACAGCTTCAAACCGACGGCAGATTATACCATTGAAAAGTATAAATGCAAATGAGTTACTGTTTGACTTGAGAATAAGGCTTATTCAAACAAAACTAAAAACCTGGGCAAAACGACCTCCCCCAAAATGTTGAGAAACTTTAACGCACTGTTGACCTCATATAGACTGTTTCTACGTCTGGTCTCTTGCCATACAAAACTAGTATATCAAGAATACCACGAAAATGGGAAGATATTATGAATAATCGTCTAATACATCAGTGTCATGGCATAATACATCAAAATGGATTTCGCAAGAAAAAATTGAAATTATGACTAAAAAAAAAAAAAAAAAGGAGAGATAGGCAAATGTTCAGTTGTGCATCTTCATACGTTTTTCACCTCCAGATGGACCATAGGTACTGTGTACTAACAAGCTTGTTCACTGTTTCCGTAATCCCCATGCTCCACCCCATCTTGTTTGATATCGAGATGATGAACAAAATACACTTTCATGTCACTGACAGTTGCTTCGAATCTGTTCAGAAACTTTCTCTTGTTTTGTTGGTGATGTAAGTTGCTATTCGTGAAGCTATAATTACTCCTGTGAGAAATACGACATGGAGGATTAACGTTCATCACTTACTTGTGACAGTTGGTAGCTCAACTGAAGCAGTAGCGAAAGGAAGTGATAAAATGCAGCTTTTGCAGCAAAACTGGAACTGATTTAGAAAGAAGCTACCATTTTTAAAACTGATCTCAGTGCAGCTGTGAAGATAAGAGATTGATGCAGTAAGCACTACCTCACTACCATTATCATAGATGAGGTAGATAACTCACAACGTGAAAAATGAGAATAGGGTAGGTTATGCTTGGTACGACCTTCTTGGAATCAAAAAAGTTTGCTTTACTAACTCAATGTGATATCTTACGTATGAATTATTCCGATTGTTTCATCAAAATGATAAGAAAAATTAAAGTGAATTTCGGAGGATACATCAATCCCACACTCGCAGATCATTGTTATCAAACACTGCTTACAACGGTGCAAAGCCTTGACTTCGTTAGTGGCAAGAGAATACGTTTTCGTAGATGGAATCCTGTATGATCAGAGCCGGACATTTAGTATAGTGAGAATCACCGTGTCTTCGAAATTACAGATATTCTTTATTTTCGAAATGCTGTATAAAGCAACTTGCAGCAAAAACGATTTGATGCTGTGCATCAACGAGAAGCTTCCTACATGTCTGCTTAAGTTCTACCAGACGATGTAAGACTTCACGGAATCAACAAGACATGCAACAGTGAGAGAAGGTCGGAACCCATTCAGTAAATCGTCTAAAGATGGTCAGAAATTCATATTAGCCAGAAATTGCAGAAGCAGGTAATTTAATGATTACACGTCGATGGTAATTTCCATATGAATACACCAATTAGGTCTTAAATGGGAGGAAATGTACCAACTTCTGGATACAGCGTCAACCCAGCCTACATTCAATGCGGTAAACCTGGTGCCCTTACCATTAATTTGATTAATTTGTTTCTTTCGGTCTGAACTGTACAGCACATGTCAAAGCTCGTTCACGAACAGCTGTTTGCTCACATTTATTGGCAAAGTTTCCTGAGTGATCACGCCGTAAACAATACGTGTAGTCGACACTTTTCGGCTCTTCAGCCTGGAACCGCGCGACTGCTACGGTCGCAGGTTCGAATCCTGCCTCGGGCATGTATGTGTGTGACGTCCTTAGGTTAGTTAGTTTTAAGTAGTTCTAAGTTCTAGTGGACTGATACCTGAGAAGTTAAGTCCCACAGTGCTCAGAGCCATTTGAACCATTATCCCTAGCTTAGCGTTACTCATGATCAGAGTCAATGTAATGCGAATAACAATCGCTGGTGTATTATTCAGTTATTTAGTTTCTTAGCAGCTGGCCACACTGCATATTATAAATTTGAAGAGCACAGTATCTCGCACTAGACTGGATGTCCGGATCTGATCATGTGCGATTCCAGGTACGAAAACGCATTCTTCTTACAATTAGCATTGTCAAGACCTTGCAACGACGTAGGCATTGTTTGGCAACTGTGTTGTCATAACAATGATTTGTCAGTGATTTTCAGATGTAGGACGGATTTATCCTGCAACATTAGCTAGACTTTTTTCTGTCATCTCGTTGAAACAATCTGAGTAACTTCTACTTAAGATATCACATTGAGTTAGGAAAGTAAATTTTATTGACTCGAGGAAGGTCGTATCACGCATAAGTTATTTTACTCTGATTTTTCCCATTGTGAGCTATCTATCTCAGCTACGATTATGGCAGTGAGATAGTGTTTATTGCAGCAGTGCCTTGTCTTCACAGTTGTAATGAGCTCATCTTCTAAAATAGTATCTACTTCTGCAATCAGTTCCAATTTTGCTGCAATACCTACATCTTACGACTTCCTTTCACTACTAGTTTAATTTGACCGCTGTCACAAGTAAGTGACGAATCTTAACCCTCCATGTTATACGTCTCCTGTCAATCTCACCGGAGTTGCTATAGTTGCCTCTTCGCTAATACCAAGTTGCATAACGAACAAAACAAGACGAAGTCTTTATACAGATTCGAAGCAAATTTCAGTGACACGAATCTGTAGTTTGTTCATCATTTAGGTATCAAATTAATAGATAAAAATTACGGAAGCAATGAACAAGTTTGTTAGTATGCACTGCCTGTGCTACATCTGGAGTTGGAAAAGATATGAAACTGCATATTTACCTAATCCATCTGTTTTGTTTCTGCTTCAATGGTCATACAGTTTGATTACTTAATCCGTGGCGTCGACGCATTAGGCTATTATCAATAATATCCCCATGTTTCGGTGATATTTTTGATATCCTTTCAGACGTTTCTGAAAGAAGACACACCTCACATTCGTGACTCCACTACCATAGATGTGCATGAAGAAAGAGAAATAGCGGCGTCAGCCACATGAGGGCATTGAAATAATTCACTGGCTGACAAGTCAAAATTTGTGCCGCATCAGGACTCGAACCCAGATTTCCCACTTTACGTGAACGATCGCCTTAACCTCTTCGGCTATCCGAGCACATTTTCCGTCCAACCCAAATTCCCAACTTGTCGCACATCACTTCCTTAGCGCCCCCCTTGTTCACCAACCTCATTGCTTGCAGAATTTAACGTGATTTCTGCAAGTGATCGGACCTAGGGTGCATCCGCACTGAGGATGTCACAAAATGCCTTCAAGGCGTATGTATTAGTATTATATGTGTGGTGTCTGGTCTTTCGGATGTCGTCATCTAAAAGATCCTTAAATCCCTTTCCCATTCTGCTGTACATTGTTCTTATTAACAACATTGATGGACTAGGTGTAAAGCTGACTGTGCCGTAGTTATGGTACTTATCAGCTTTTGCTGCCTTGTGGATAGTTTGGATGATATTTTCCCGAAAGTCTGATGGTATGTCTCCGGATTCATGGATTCTATAAATCAACATGAGTAGACTTGTTAGCCGACCGCGGTGGCCACGCGGTTCTAGGCGCTGCAGTTTGGAACCGCGCGGCTGCTACGGTCGCAGGTTCGAATCCTGCCTTGGGCATGGATGTGTGTGATGTCCTTAGGTTAGTTAGGTTTAAGTAGTTCTAAGTTCTAGGGGACTGATGACCTCAGATGTTAAGTCCCATAGTGCTCAGAGCCATTTGAGTAGGCTTGTTACCATTTCAGCCCAAAGATTTTAGAAACTCCAAAGGAATGTTGTCGATGCCATCTGCCTTATTTGATCGCAAGTCTTCCAAATCTCTATCAAAGTGTAACATAAGTGACGGATCGCCTGGGACGACCGTCAGTACTTTATTTTAATCGTCGAGTACATCGTTGGGGTAAGGGATTTTATCAATAAATTCTCATTAGAAGGCGGACGAACAACAAGTAAGAGGATGTATTTTGTGGCAATATTTGCTGTGATATGTTGCAGAGCCACTCAATATCCAGGTCTGTCAGGGGAGATGATAATACCCGACAAATCGCACCCTGAGCAACGTCACCAGGCTACAGTAACGGCATGGCATTACTGCTGAATGAAAAGCAGAACAAAATTCCAATGTTGTATATTCATTCTGTGTATTGTATTCTGGATGGATCGCTGTAGATAATTAATTTAGCACAAATATACCGGCATAAACTAGCGCTTTTTTGTTCACAGTTGGAAGTGAGTTTGTTTTGAATCGAAACTGTGACGTGTGTTTGCTAATCTACTCCGACGAAACTGAAAAGGTAATCACGGCAGTGCAAGATGTTTATTCTTAGGAGCTAATATTTATTCATATAAATTTGGAAATTTTAAGAACGCGTGCAAAAGTGAATGTTTTAATTTTGCGCAGCTAAATGAACATTTTACTCAGTGACAGCAACTTAAATGATCACTGCACATTAACAAGGGGGTGTATTTTAGGTTCATACTCCTCGTGACCGCACCTGAATCGGACTCGACAGTTTTTACGCGTCCAGGTTCGGGAAAGTGCGGGGTTCTTCTTTTTTGTTTTTTAATTATTGGCGTTCGGGACGGGCCCATACAGACATCTCAACTGTGGAAAGACGATAAGACAGCGTGTTACGAGACTTCAGAAAATCCATTAAGGCCAAATTGAACCCTGGTACGAAGTTATGTAGGCTTAGACTTGTCATGTGACACCATACAGGCGATTTTTGTGTCAGTTATGACAATGTGAAGATAAGGACAACACAACATCAAATCCCTGAGCGGAGAAAACATCCGAGTCGGCCAGGAATGGAGCCCGTGCCCCTTCGGGTACCAATCTGCCGCGTTGCCATCGCAGCTACCGAGAAGGACGAAGTGCGGAATTAGACGAACTGTATACTACTATTCAAAATTCACCTCCCTACAGGCAGAGCACCACATGGCGACCGCAACGGGATAGTTCTGGCAGTGAATTGAATTTGGTAGGATATGAAAGTGACAGGACAGCAAGTGATCCACGGCGCAGCGATTTCAAACTATGCTCGGCGCTGCGGAGATGCTCTGCTCATGTCGACACGGGGTGAGGTTCAGCGCCAACTCTACATCTACATCTACATACATACTCCGCAATCCACCATACGGTGCGTGGCGGAGGGTACCTCGTACCACAACTAGCATCTTCTCTCCCTGTTCCACTCCCAAACAGAACGACGGAAAAATGACTGCCTATTTGCCTCTGTATGAGCCCTAATCTCTCTATCTTATCTTTGTGGTCTTTCCGCGAAATATAAGTTGGCGGCAGTAAAATTGTACAGCAGTCAGCCTTAAATGCTGGTTCTCTAAATTTCCTCAGTAGCGATTCACGAAAAGAACGCCTCCTTTCCTCCAGAGACTCCCAACCGAGTTCCTGAAGCATTTCCGTAACACTCGCGTGATGATCAAACCTACCGGTAAGAAATCTAGCAGCCCGCCTGTGAATTGCTTCTATGTCCTCCCTCAATCCGACCCGATAGGGATCCCAAACGCTCGAGCAATACTCAAGAATAGGTCATATTAGTGTTTTATAAGCTGTCTCCTTTACAGAGTTCCCAAAATTCTACCAATGAACCGAAGACGAGTATCCGCCTTCCCCACAACTGCCATTACATGCTTGTCCCACTTCAAATCGCTCTGCAGTGTTACGCCCAAATATTTAATCGACGTGACTGTGTCAAGCGCTACGGGATTCTTTTTCCTATTCATCTGCATCATTTTACATTTATCTATATTTAGAATCAGCTGCCATTCTTTACACCAATCACAAATCCTGTCCAAGTCATCTTGTATCCTCCTACAGTCACTCAACGACGACACCTTCCCGTACAACACAGCATCATCAGCAAACAGCAGCACATTGCTATCCACCCTATCCAAAAGATCATTTATGTATATAGAAAACAACAGCGGACCTACCACACTTCCTTGGGGCACTCCAGATGATACCCTCACCTCCGATCAACACTCATCATCGAGGACAATGTACTGGGTTCTATTACTTAAGAAGTCTTCGAGCCACTCACGTATTTGGGAACCAATCCCATATGGTAGTACCCTAGTTAGGAGTCTGCAGTGGGGCACCGAGTCAAACGTTATCCGGAAGTCTAGGAATATGGCATCCGTCTGATACCCTTCATCCATGGTTCGCAAGATATCATGTGAAAAAAGGGCGAGTTGCGTTTCGCAGGAGCGATGCTTTCTAAATCCGTGCTGATGCATGGACAGCAACTTCTCTGTCTCAAGGAAATTCATTATATTCGATCTGAGAATATGTTCGAGAATCCTGCAACAAACCGCTGTTAAGGATATTGGTCTGTAATTTTGAGGATCCGTCCTTCTACCCTTCACGACATCGACGGCGCTGGGCGAGCCTGGGACGGAAGATGCTGCGCTGGTTGACTACTTAGGCTGAGGCCGGAGGTTGGGCGGCGCTGTCTTTTCTGCGGTGTAGGGGCGCATTTGTTGACTTCGCTGAGCGTACTCTAGAACGTTTCCTCGCTCTCTTGTTACGGCAGTACGATCGAGATTGCAAACTCTGGGGGTCTAGTACAGTGCTTTCCAACATGAGGGTAATTATCCCCTGAGCGGCAAAATGAAATTTTCTGAAGGATAAAAACAGAAGGGTTCGATTGTGTTTTGGTGACAATACCATATTGTTTTTTAAAAAAAATCTCTATTATCATCACTTTTTTGTAAGACTGTAATGACGATTACATAAATTACCAATAATATCATTCTTTAAAATACTGGATTTAAACGCTTGACATTATGTGTGGAGGCTACAGCTTGTGAAACGATTATATAAACGTCAACTTCGTCACATAGTTCACTCACTATACACATTCTTTGTACATTGTAAGATGCATCTGTGATAGTAAAGTTGAGGTACATACGTCACATTTGGTTAAATATCTCATAAAAGAACGTTCTCCGAGTTGTAGATAGATCCTACAACGCACAAGGAATAATTTCGTTATTCACATCATAACATATAACTGAACTAACTGACAGCACAACAAAACACAAACCTGTAATAGCTATTACAGTGATATGAGGCCTACATGTTATTATTATTGTATTATTATTACTGGCAGAGATCAGACACAAAGTACTGGCAGCCTAAAATCTCCCAGTTCCTGCCAGTTCAGATGTAAGAGGTGCAGCAATCAAGTGTTTTACAGACAGTAAGTATAGTGCTTATATTTTAACGTGGCTGATTTTCAGTGTGTGTGCAGTTTTGTGGATAAATTAAGTGTCGCTAGGGAGCGTAGTGGCTGAGTGGAAGAAACTACCTAATCTCACTGTGGATAGTTAGCTTTCTTTTCTGACAAGGAGCCTTAGGTAGCACTCACGATGCAATGATAACTGTTGCCTCGTTCCATAAAAAAGGTTGTTACCGATACTCAGTATCAACAGTTTCATTTATGCATTAGTTCGTGTTTTAGTAAAACATCTATAAAAATTAAATACAATTTATCTTTCGTTATTTTAAAAATACACTACTGGCCATTAAAATTGCTACGGTACGGTACGGTACGGTACGGTACGGAAGAGGAGAGAGCAGAAAGGGTGCTAGCTAATATGCGATTGCAATCAGGAATAATTGTCTAAGAAAGTTTGAGAACCATTGATCTAGCAGCTGCCATGAGGGGACGCAGTACAGCATTTCATCATCACCAGGCAGGTCGCTGACGCACATGTCTGACGCCATTTTGGGTGGCGGAGTCCCGCTTGTCTGACGCTGTTCAGCCGAGGGGCCGCGGCTGCAGCTTCAGGTTCGCGGATCCATCGGCGGGTCGCGCAACCCAATGGCAGCTGATTGACCCACCAGCAGCACTGAACGTCTCGTCGGCTGTATTTTAAGACAAGTCTTAAGACATTATTTTAATAATTAATTAAGTCGAAACAAGGCCCCAGGAGCAGACAACATTCCCTTAGAACTGCTGATAGCCTTCGGAGAGAACTGGTGAGCAAGATGTATGAGACACAAGAAATACCCTGAGACTTCAAGAAGAATATAATAATTTAAATCCCAAAGAAGGCAGATCTTGACTGGCGTGAAAATTACAGAACTAGCAGTTTAATAAGTCACGGCTGCAAAATACTAACACGAAGTCCTCACAGACGAATGGAAAAACAGGTAGAAGCCGACCTCGGGGAAGATCAGTTTTGATTCCGTAGAAATGTTGAAACATGTGAGGCAATATTGACCCTACGACTTATCTTAGAAAGTAGATTAAGGAAAGACAAACACGTTTCTAGCACTTCAATTTCTAGAGAAGGACGTTTCTAGCATTTGTAGACTTAGAGAAAGCTTTTGACAATGTGGACTGGAATACTGTCTTTCAAATTCTGAAGGTGGCAAGAGTCAAATACAGGGAGTGAAAGGCTATTTACAATTTGTAGCGAAACCAGATGGCAGTTATAAGAGTCGAGGGCCACGAAAAGGAAGCAGTGGTTGGGAAGGAAGTGAGACAGGGTTGTAGCCTCTCCCCGATGTTATTCAATCTGTATATTGAGCAAGCAGTAAAGGAAACAAAAGAAAAATTCGGAGAAGGTATTAAAATCCACGGAGAAGAAATAAAAACTTTGAGGTTCGTCGACGACATCGTATTTCTGTCAGAAACAGCAAAGGGCTTGCAAGAGTGAAACGTCCCCTTTGAATAATTATACATGACTGTCCTTAAACTGACACACAATATTTTTAGCGCAACGCAATCAGACTTTCAATAATCCCTACAAAAGAATGGCCCTGACTAACATTAACCTATAGCTTTCACAAACACTTACCTCACAAAAATCTTCGTTACTCGAACTACTGCCAGCTAAATAAAAGATTCAAACTACGGAAGGCACTAACTACTGATAGGCATAGTTAGCAAATGAAAGATTTTAATAGAGAACAAACAATATATTTACCTTAATAGTGTTGAAAAATCATAATATACATAGCAGTTCATGACATCCAGTCTTACAAATTTCAAAACTCCGCCAATTCTCTCCCTACATCTACCACTGCTGGCGGCTCACCTCCAACTGCGCAACGCTACGGGCTGTTCGCATCCAGCTGCCCAACACTACAATGGTAGACAACAATGCAATCTAGTCACAGACTGCACACAGCACAGTCAGTGATTTTCATACAGAGCGCTACATAACGTTGCCAATAAGAAAACATAAACAGCCTACTTACAAGAGCAGTTGAACGGAATGGACAGTGTCTTGAAAGGAGGATATAAGATCAACATCAACAAAAGCAAAACGAGATAATGGAATGTAGTCGAATTAAATCAGGTGATGTCGAGCGAATTAGATTAGGAAATGAGGCACTTAAAGTAGTAGATGAGTTTTGCTATTTGGGGAGCAATATAACTGATGAGGGTCGAGGTAGAGATGATATAAAATGTAGACTGGAAATGGCAAGGAAAGCGTTTCTGAAGAGAGAAATTTCTTAACATCGACCATAGATTTAAGGTGTCAGGAAGTTTTTTCTGAAAGTATTTGTTTGGAGCGTAGCCATGTATGGAAGGGAAACATGGACCATAAATAGTTTAGAAAAGATGAGAACCGAAGCTTTCGAAATGTGGTGCTACGGAAGAATGCTGAAGATTAGATGGGTAGATAACGTAAGTAACGAGGAGGTACTGAACAGAATTGGGGTGAAGAGTCATTTGTGGCACAACTTGACTAGTAGAAGGGATCGGTAGGTAGGACACGTTTTGATGCATCAAGGGATCACCAATGTAGTATTAGAGGGAAGCGTGGAGGGTAAAAATTGTAGAGGGAGATCAAGAGATGAATATATCAAGCAGATTCAGAACGATTTAGGTTGCAGTAGGTACTTGGAGATGAAGAAGCTTGCACAGGATAGAGTAGCATGGAGAGCTGCATCAAACCAGTCTCTGGACTGAAGTCCACAACAACAACACCCACAACAACAATTAAAATGAGCACTAAAGTGTGGTACTATGACAAGAAGGACTTAGCGGATAGAGATAGTGAAACAGACACTTTTAAGACAGGTGTTATGTGGAGCTAAGTGATGAGCCTGTAGAATCTAAGGATGAAACTAGTAAAATGATAATGCGACTCTGGGGAGGAGGAAGCATCGAGTACACTTAGTGCTATGAAAAATATATTTATAAAACTAAAATCTGAATTAGACTCTAATCCAACAGAGCTCTATAATAAGTTCAAGGACGAAAATTTAATCACCCCTTGACAAACCATTGCAAGAAACGTTTAATACCGTCTAATTCGGTCCCTTGACTTGATAACCGCCTGTATTCGGTTAGGAAGTGAGTCCACAAGGTTGTGTAGGTACGTCACCTCCAGGTTAAGTCGCTCGCTCAGTATCTGATGGCGCATTTCCATCAAACAGCAGGGATGCTAATGTCGGTGTTTTACCGGATTTTCCAACATGTCCCACTTTCGATATAGTACTAGTGAGGTAATTTTGCAGGTCAGCGAGATTCAGTAGGGTGGGGGAGCTTGCAGGAAACCAGTCCCACGGTCTTCCAGCTGAAGAGGTTTGCTGTTGTGTCTTTATGAACCTGGGTGAGCAATGGCCTCTTGAGAAGTGACCGACTCCCAATGTCCTGTCGCAATATGCTCTCAGTGACATGTTAAGATGGACCTTGATTCACCATCTGCAGCGATTCCTGTGGAGTCTGGAAGCGATTTTGACTAAAAAGCTGGAAAGGCGTCTCTGCTCCCTCTATGTCACAATATTTTCCCAACCACAGTTCTCACTTCCTGTTCGTCGCCACACGTGTTACGCCACTGCTCGTAGACACTCTGAACAGTCCGCCGCGAAACACCAACAAATTCATGTTGTAAGGTCAACGCGAATATTTTGTGTCGGCAGTGTAAGAGACAGAGTTCGAGACTTATGAATTAACGAATGATTTTCCAGAAATGACTTTTAACTGAGAAAAGACTTATTATTATATTGTGAATTATTATTATATTGTGAAATAACAACAATATGATTTATTAATTTATAACCAGTTCCCTACAAAGAATAACCACATAACAAAAGGTAATACCACTAAAAGAGTGTATTGGCTTTGTATTGTCTGTGGAATTCTGCCTTCTTACGTTCTTATTCTCTATGTTGTATGAAGCGGATGAAATCGAAGATAAGCTGAGGTCTGTTCTTTTAAATATTGTAAAATGTAGTCATAAATGGTCAAAGGAAAAATATAACGTAAAATTTTCAAAATGGAATTCTAGTATACGGACATTTATTTGTAACTAAATAACCAACTGTGAATGTTTGAAGTTTTGTGTCCGCAGCAGTCCAGACTGTGCTTTGTTTGCCGCCATTACGTGAGCACATGGAGCGGCAATTTTAAACTGCAGAAATAATCAGACACTAATTCTTTCGATCGATACTACAATATTTGAACTCCGAGGAAAAGAACCCACAGGAATTTATTATTTTTCTATTGTAAAAACGAAAATAACATTCAATAGAACAATCTTGACTTTACGTAATGAAATAATTTTATGGCTGATGCTTAAGATTAATTTTTCCAAAACTAATTCATCAGTGACTTTAATTAGAAATATTTACCCCACCGGTGTTGTTAGGGGTAGAGGTGGTGGTGTGATATGTTAGTTATTTGTTGCATACATTTTATGTCAAGTATTGAATTAATGAAACTCGTTATAGTCGGGCTCAGCAGCACGCAAATGAGAATTATCAGAGTTTATTTATTTCTTTCAAATAATACTGTTATTCTTGCTGCTACATTTTCAAATGTTTTACAATAACACTTACTCACCACAACAACAATCTTAAATAGAACTTCAAAGTACCCATTACACTATACTTCACACGTCGTACGGTCATGGTCACAGCCAAACACTATTGCCTTTTTCTCCAAAACACTATTGCTCTTTTTTGCCATTCTGCCATTTCCTTACGTTTACCCTTGTTTACGTACAATGTACACTCAGTATCTGAAAGATCGCTAGTGCCTTATTCTCACGTAGAGGCAGGTCGCGCCCGATTAAGCACATGACTCGATCACTGCGGCGTCTCTAAAGACTTAACGATCCGTATGTGCGTGCTCCCTGATGTAACTTTTTTCCCAGGGAGCTTAAATTAGCCTCTAGTGAAAGAGGGTTAAAAAAAATCCTGGATGCTAATTATAAGTCCATAAAAATCTGAAATACCATTTCAGACCAGTAAACGAAGTATTGAAAACTGAAACTAGCTAACTGAGAAGGTGTTTTTAGAAGGTTAGAGAAGATATGGCGGCAAGATGTCTAGTACAGTGTAGAGAAAGTGTACCTATAGATCGAGCAGTAGTACCTGAGCCAGTCGTTGATGTAAACAGTAGTCAAGAAAATTTAGTGATGCAACTGAAAACTTGGCAAACGGAAGTTATTAAATCCAAAAGCCAATCCACTATCAGGAAAAACCCAAGTGATAAATTACGTCAGTAGGAATGTTGATGGTAAGAAATGAAAGAGGAAGCCATCTGATAAAATTTTGCACAGAGCATAATTTAATCATAGCTAACACTTGGTTCAAGAATCATAAAAGAAGGCTGTGTACATGGAAGAATACTGGAGATACTAGAAGGTATCAGATAGATTATATAATGGTAAGACAGAGATTTAGGAACCAGGTTTTAAATTGTAAGACATTTCCATGGGCAGATGTGGACTCTGACCACAATCTATTGGTTATGAACTGTAGATTAAAACTGAAGAAACTGCAAAAAGGTGGGAATTTAAGGAGATGGGACTTGGATAAACTGACTAAGCCAGAGGTTGTACAGAGATTCAGGGAGAGCATAAGGGAACAATTGACAGGAATGGGGGAAAGAAATACAGTAGAAGAAGAATGGGTAGCTCTGAGGGATGAAGTAGTGAAGGCAGCACAGGGTCAAGTAGGTAAAAAGACGAGGGCTAGTAGAAATCCTTGGGTAACAGAAGAAATATTGAATTTAATTGACGAAAAGAGAAAATATAAAAACGCAGTAAATGAAGCAGGCAAAAAGGAATACAAACGTCTCAAAAGTGAGATCGACAGGAAGTGCAAAATGGCTAAGCAGGGATGGCCAGAGGACAAATGTAAGGATGTAGAGGCTTATCTTACTAGGGGTAAGATAGATACTGCCTACAGGAAAATTAAAGAGACCTTTGGAGAAAAGAGAACCACTTGCATGAATATCAAGAGGTCAGATGGAAACCCAGTTCTAAGCAAAGAAGAGAAAGCAGAAAGGTGGAAGGAGTATATAGAGGGTCTATACAAGGGCGATGTACTTGAGGTCAATATTATGGAAATGGAAGAGGATGTAGATGAAGATGAAATGGGAGATACGATACTGCGTGAAGAGTTTGACAGAGGACTGAAAGACCTGAGTCGAAACAAGGCCCCGAGAGTAAACAACATTCCATTAAAACTACTGACGGCCTTGGGAGAGCCAGTCCTGACAAAACTCTACCATCTGGTGAGCAAGATGTATGAGACAGGCGAAATACCCTCAGACTTCAAGAAAAATATAATAATTCCAATCCCAAAGAAAGCAGGTGTTGACAGATGTGAAAATTACCGAACTATTAGTTTAATAAGTCACAGACGCAAAATACTAACATGAATTCTTTACGGACGAATGGAGAAACTGGTAGAAGCGGACCTCGGGGAAGATCAGTTTGGATTCCGTAGAAATATTGGAACACGAAAGGCAATACTGACCTTCCGATTAAGGAAAGGCAAATCTACGTTTCTAGCATTTGTAGACTTAGAGAATGCTTTTGACAATGTTGACTGGAATACTGTCTTTCAAATTCTAAAGGTGGCAGGGGTAAAATACAGGGAGCGAAAGGCTATTTACAATTTGTACAGAAACCAGATGGCAGTTATAAGAGTCGAGGGGCATGAAATGGAAGTAGTGGTTGGGAAGGGAGTGAGACAGGGTTGTAGCCTCTCCCCGATGTTATTCAATCTGTATATTGAGCAAGCAGTAAAGGAAACAAAAGAAAAATTCGGAGGAGGTATTAAAATCCACGGAGAAGAAATAAAAACTTTGAGGTTCCCTGATGACATTGTAATTCTGTCAGAGACAGCAAAGGACTTGGAAGAGCAGTTGAACGGAATGGACCGTGTCTTCAAAGGAGGATATAATATGAACATCAACAAAAGGAAAACGGGGTTAATGGAATGTATTCGAATTAAGTCGGGTGATGCTGAGGGAATTAGATTAGGAAATGAGACACTTAAAGTAGTAAGGGGGTTTTGCTATTTGGGGAGCAAAATAACTGATAATGGTCGAAGTAGAGAGGATATAAAATGTAGACTGGTAATGGCAAGGAAAGCGTTTCTGAAGAAGAGAAATTTGTTAACATCGAGTGTAGATTTAAGTGTCAGGAAGTCGTTTTGAAAGTATTTGTATGGAGTGTAGCCATGTATGGAAATGAAACATGGACGATAAATAGTTCGGACAAGAAGAGAATATAAGCTTTCGAAATGTGGTGCTACAGAAGAATGCTGAAGATTAGATGGGTAGAGCACATAACTAATGAGGAGGTATTGAATAGAATTGGGGACAAGAGGAGTTTGTGGCACAACTTGAGAAGAATAAGGGGCCGGTTGGTAGGAGATGTTCTGAGGCATCAAGGGATCACAAATTTAGCATTGGAGAGCAGCGTGGAGGGTAAAAATCGTAGAGGGAGACCAAGAGATGAATACAATAAGCAGATTCAGAAGGATGTAGGTTGCTGTAGGTACTGGGAGATGAAGCAAATTGAACAGGATAAGGTAGCGTGGAGAGCTGCATCAAACCAGTTTCAGGACTGAAGACCACAACAACAACAACAGGAATGTAAGATATTTAAACGTACTGGACCTGTGGTTTATGAAAAATCAGAACTGATTTCTAATGTTCTCAAACCGTTAGTTAAAAATCAACAATCTTTTCTACAGATTATTTTAATGAGCCTGATTAATATTTTTGGCTATGGTTCATATGGCCTGTCTCCTGCAGTTTGAATAAGTGTGCTCGTATTTCGTTTGTTTGTTATGTGAATGTGTGGTGTCTGTTCCTTTGCATTCATATAATTGATACGCCTAACTGGACAATGAATCCACCTTCTTCAGTGCGGATGTGCAAATATGTCCAATCTCCTGTGGGAATCTCAGAGTAGCGAACATGGAGTCAATGGACAGGGACTGAAGACAGGTGGCGCTCGGTGTGATTATGGATCGGCCGTGAGGGGTACCGAGATAGTCTGTGTTCCGGATAGTCAGTGGTTAACGCAACTGCCTAGTTAGCACGAGGTCCCGGGTTCGAATCCTGGTCTACATTTTCACTCTTTGCCGCGGATTCCGCTTAATGTCCCCGCTGAAATTGACAGCAGTGATGCCCTTCAATATACAAATAATCGTTCATTTGTTCCCAACGAAGAATTCCTTAGCTATGAACTGAATGTACATACGAACAGTACAGTATGTAACTGAAAGGAGGTGGCTGATGACAGTAGCACTCTGTCGTGGTAACCAGAAACTGGTAACCTGCACTGTTAGCTAAAATTTCGGACACATCTGTGATGGTCTGTAGCCCGAGATATTTTCCTTCCTTGAGACAACCTCGCTTCCATGTTCACCTGACAGGTCGCCTATCGAATATTTAGAGGGTACAAGGGGTTGGGCATTTGTTCGTCCTGCGTGTTCGGCAACCACTAATTATAATTCACGGGATGTGTTACTAATCTCCTACATGATGATTAGTAGCATAGCCAGTACCCTCTATCTTGTTCAGCGCTACGACGGTATAAGCTCTGAGAGTAGCAAGTGCTGTCTTTTTCTTTGTGTGATCTCTCGTGTAAGGTTCATTTCAGTTACACGTATTCTTCTCTTCGTTTGAACGTTAAAAAAAGTTTGTAAATTAATTTCATTTTGGCACTCCGCGGAGTATAGTTTTTGCCAATAACGGTCTCTGAACCATAAAATATGTTCTCACAATTGTAGATAATTTACTTTTTGTTGAGTGTTATGAAGAGCGCATTCAGTTTTTCCTGTGAGACATGTTCAAGACTTGTATGTTTGCTTCGTCTTAGAATTATATTTTTCTTGAACGAATTCTACTGTGCCATGTCATGTGGGAACGAGACACAAGAGACCTTTTTGAGTAGACTATTCCACAATTTCTGCAACTACGTTCACAGACTGTAGTTGGATCATAGTTATAGTTTCTTTACAATGTAATTAATAAAAACATATGTGGCAGGATGCAATATCTTGCAGACAAATTTTAATCTTGTAAAGTGAAATAGGTTCATATTTATTAATTATATGAAACACCATTTATAATGTGATATGTCGAGCACCGTGTTGTGAAGTCCAGTCAAACTACTGTAACGAACTACGACGTAATCGCACAACCGGATTTATGTGAATAAAACTATACTCCTTGCGTCACTTTGACATGATGCAAACAATGTATGTATATACTCACATTGTCCGGTATTTTGTTGGTTCATCGTTCCCAATTTGCACAAGTACTTTGGCCAAGGCGCTAATCTAAAGAGAAGGAGGTAATCATGCTGGTCACGTAAGACAAGGCATGCTACTCCGGGCACGCTATTTCCAACACCCCGGAAGCTTGAAATGTCCTCGTCCTGATGAAATCTGCCAATAATGGTTTCCAAAACGTTCATATCATTGAGGTTCCTCTTTGTACTTCTTTGCTTAATTTGCATTGTTTCCAGTATTGACATCTGACGTTTTAGTTTTGATTTATTCTAAAAAAATATGCGATTCAGTATTATTTTCATAGGCCTTATTTTCGATCATAAGTAGCGTCTGAAAGTTAATGCGTTATAAAGCAGTTACGAAACAAATGCTGACAATGCGGAGTCCTTCTGCGTGTGGGCATATCCGTACGGCACTTCGTCACCAGTGGCGGATTTAAAAAGTTTGCGCCCCTAGGCACACCATATTATATGCCTCCCCTCCCAAAAAACATGTTTTAAATAATAACTATTTCATGATCACTTCACAATTGTCGTTTTGGCTGGGAGCGATGAGAGCTCTAAAGGACGCGTCAGCGGTCTAGTCGCGCTAAATCAAAATGTAATATTGTTCCTGAACTGTACTTGGTGTACGGCAGCGGATAAAACAAATTTAAAACTGCATTGTGTGAACACATTCTTCTGTCGAAAGACAACAGAAACGAACACAAGGAAAATAACTTTTCTCTTATGGCCTAAAAATTCAGCAGAGCTTGTGGGAGAGAACGGATTTTTGTTATACATTCACTTATTTTAGACGAAACCATTGAAAATGAAAAGATTGTCTTACGATCTAAAATTTGAAGCGAACGTGTCATACATTAGAGATTAATGCGTACTTTTACACAGATGCGTTCAAAATTCAAATTAAACTGTCGTTTTCCGATCTAATAACTTGAATGTGCAGCACATAAAAAAACACATTCGGTATTAATGCGCGAATCTATAGGAAAGAGTACGAAATGAAAATGAAATAGAGATTTCGGTGCACGAACTAATAACTAAATACAGACGAACAAACACAGAACTTGCTATTACATAATTTTACAGACTAGTGTGGAAAAATAAAATTTGTTTTATAATCTAATAACGTGTAAAGCATTAGGGTCTGTGTAGCTAGATACCGCGTAATAAGTGTACACAATACCTTTAATCCATGTAAGGTTCAAATGGTTCAAATGGCTCTGAGCACTATGGGACTTATCTTCTGAAGTCATCAGTCCCCTAGAACTTAGAACTACTTAAACCTAACTAACCTAAGGACATCACACACATCCATACCCTAGGCAGGATTCGAACATGCGACCGTAGCGGTCGCGCGGTTCCAGACTGAAGCACCTAGAACCGCTCGGCCACCTCGGCCGGCAATCCATGTAAGGGCTGAACAGTTTTTGTACTGCAGCTACTGCTCTCACCATAGCTCTTTCTAACGGTATTAGCAAAGCTTTTACGTATTTATCGACAGAACTGAACAAGGTAATTTATTAACACTTTTTCATCTGAGCGTACTCTCCAATAACGTATATTTCCGCGATAACTATACATTTCAGTAGACGCCAAGAATACACATCAGGTGTAATATACTACAGTATCAGTATGACTTGACTGTACAGCGCCGAGCGGCCTAGGTAATTCGGATATTGTTTAGTATTGTTGGGTGGAGCCTTCTTTTACGTCTGCACGTAAACGAGGTTTAGTTCCGCGTTCTGCCATCGCCAATTGTAAAATAAACAGGTAATACATAGTTTGTAAATCCAATGAATGTGTCATGTTGATTAATCGGGATTCCGCCGATTATTCGCGTCTTTCCTGCACGATATTTCAACTGCGTGACTCGAAGTCTTCTTCAGGTGCTTTCTGGACACGACACACGCGCACCACGGAGTTGACACGCGAGTCGCTGAGATGTGCAGCCGCGAGAAGGGCGTACCTGCGCTTGCTAGCGACGCGAAGGGTGTGGCAGATCGCCGTCCGGCCGCGCTTGCGCCGTCGGCGGCCCCATCTGGCCCCCCACTTACGACGGACGACCAGTGCTATGGCTATGGATTTGATGGACACAGCTACGGAACCCTTGAAGACAGCGCTGTCTGCTCCGCTCCCCGATTCTGAAGATGAGAGCTCCACCGCTCCTCAGCCCCGCGGACGCAGCGGGAAAAATAAGAGGAGGGCAACAGCCGCGACGTCCGCTGTTCGCAGCAGGCCGATCGAGAAGAGGGCCAAGCAAGATTTCGCCCCTGACGTCGACGGTTTTGTCCCGGCCCGGCGAACTGCAAGACGCATGCAGTCATCGACGACGCTTCCAACTGCCGCCGCCAACTCATTCGACGCGCTCGCTGACGCGCCGGAACAGCTGCCGCGCGATCCTGCGCCGAAGAAAGACTCCCATCTTCCGCCGGTGGTCCTCCAGTTTCGGCCGCCCTATGGGGAACTGCAGAAGTTGTTGCGCAGCTGGACAACGGCCGTGCACACCGTGAAGCCTGCCGGACGTGACCTGTACAGGGTCACACTCCGCACTGCTGACGATTATCGCCGGGTCATTTAGGAGGCGTCTGAGCGTGGTATACCATTCTATACCCACGCTTCCGCACCTGACAAGGTCTTGAAGATCGTAATCCGCTTCCTCCCGTTCAACATGGAAGCCGATCACCTGCATCGTGAACTCGCTGACCTGGGCTTCTACATTCGGGCAGTCGTGAAGATGAAGTCGCCTAAATCACGCGATGATATGCCGCTCTTCCTGGTCGTCTGCTCCGACACCGTGGAGAACCGCAAGCTCTACCAATTGACGCGGGTCGCCGACGTTCCGGTCCGGACCGAAGATCTTCGCTCCAGGAGAGGCCCAGTGCAGTGCTTTCGCTGCCAGGGGATAAATCACGTCGCGCGCCACTGCTCTACGCCGGACAGATGTGTTAAATGCGCCGGCGACCACGCAGGACGCGCGTGCCTCCGTCCGCCCACCGAGAAGCCGACATGTGCACTCTGTGGCGGTGCACACGTGGCCAGTTATCGTGGGTGTGAGGTGTGGAAGCGTGCCATCGCTCGCCACCGTGGCCAAACACCAGCGTCCCGTCCGCAGACGCCAGCAACGAGACGGCCCGGCGTCTCTTTCGCGGCGGCAGCATCAGGAGCGCCCTCCGCCGTCCCGACAGCGTCGGCCGCTCCTGCTCCCGCCGCATCCGAGGCCGTGCCGACACCTGAGGCTCCTGCGCTTCCACCACAGCTGCTAGTGGGGGAACCGGGAGCTGCCTCTCCCGGGACGTCGGCCGGACTGCGCCCCGCCAACCGCCGGCGCGGGGGTCAACGCCCCGTGGGTACACAGCGCTCAGCACCGTCAGTCGAGCAGCCCCAGGTGGACTGTCACAGCGCAGCAGCCACGTCTCCCCCTTCCGACGACGGGGCCGCGCCTGCTGCCTCCACCGTCGACCTGGCCAACCTGGTCGCGCAGCTCACTGCCCTGGTGACCAGTGCCACGAAGTTGATCGAAGTCCTGTCGCAGCAACGCACCGCTGCAGTGCCGATGGCCGCTCCGGCCCCGACTGCTGTCAACACTCAGGAGTTGCACCGTGGGCAGCGTTAGAGGGCTC
This sequence comes from Schistocerca americana, assembly GCF_021461395.2. Classification (NCBI taxonomy): domain Eukaryota; kingdom Metazoa; phylum Arthropoda; class Insecta; order Orthoptera; family Acrididae; genus Schistocerca; species Schistocerca americana. The sequence goes on along the minus strand of NC_060121.1, from coordinate 523,578,684 downwards.
ACGGTTGTCGCGTGGATTGCCAACGGCATCCGAACTCAAGCCGGCGAACTTCGCCAATTTCTTCGAGACGAAGCCGTCGACGTCTGCCTTATCAACGAAACCCACCTGAAGCCTGGGGTCGACGTCAGGGCGGCAAACTACTCCAGCTATCGCACCGATCGACTGACGGCGGGTGGTGGGACAGCCGTTTACGTCCGCAATGGCATTCGTCATCACGTGATACAACTTCCACCACTGGCAAAGCTGGAGGCCACTGGTGTCGTCGTTCATACCTCGACGGGCGCCATCACGTTCGTCGCTGCCTATCGACCGCCGTCTCGTCCACTGGGCCCTGCTGACATCGATGCTCTGCTCTCCTTGAGGGGGCAGGTGTTCGTCGCCGGGGACTTCAATAGTAAACATGTCTCCTGGAATTCCAGGATCACCAATGCCGCTGGACGCTGCCAGCTCCGGGTAGCGGAACGTCACCATGCGCTTGCGGTGGGGCCGTACGACCCGACTATCTTCCCTGCCCGTGGCCTCCCGGATATAATCGACATCGCGGTCGTCAAGGGCATCCCTCATCAGATAACTGCCACGACGAGGACGGCACTGCCTTCTGATCATGTCCCAGTGGTTTTTGATATAGACCTAGACGCCCTACAACAGCCCAGGAGAGGCATCTCACTTACTGGCATCGACTGGGACAGGTTTCAAGCAGCCGTGACGGACTCACTCGCCGCCGCGCCGCCCCCTGCGGAAGCTGGAGCGGACGCCGCACTTCTGCACTTCGCGGCAACCGCGATCGACGCCGCCAAAATAGCAACGCCACCCCGACCACGCACTCCGCCTGACTACTCCCGACAGCTGCCGCCGGACATCCTTGCGGCCATCACTGAGAAGAACCGGGTCTACCGGGAGTGGCAGAGGACAAGACATGCCGACACGAAGCGCCTCCACAACAGGATGCGTCGGGACATCCTGGCCGCCATTGACAACCATCGCCATCGCGACTGGAATAACAAGGTCGCCACCCTCTGCCTTGACGACGGCACGGCCTGGCGGACGACGAAGTGTTTCCTACGCCGCACGCAACGTATCCCTCCGCTGATGGTCCATGGTCAGGCTGTCTGCGTCCGCAGCTCGTGGTCTCGCGGTAGAGTTCTCGCTTCCCGAGCACGGGGTCCCGGGTTCGATTCCCGGCGGGGTCAGGGATTTTCTCTGCCTCGTGATGACTGGGTGTTATGTGTTGTCCTTAGGTTAGTTAGGTTTAAGTAGTTCTAAGTTCTAGGGGACTGATGACCATAGCTGTTAAGTCCCATAGTGCTCAGAGTCATTTGAACCATTTTTTTCAGGCTGTCTGCGAACCACCTGCGAAGGCTGATGCCTTCGCAGACGTCTTTGAGGCTGCGTTTCCGCCGATAGAGGACCCGACTGATGCTGTACAAGACGACCTGGTTGCTGACCGGCTCCCACGCTACCTGGAGGCCCGCGACGACGATGACGTCATTGAAGAGACGACGGCGGAGGAGGTGTCGTCCATCCTGCGTGCCCTGATCCCCAGGAAAGCTGCGGGCCCAGACGAAGTTTCGAACGCCCTACTCCAGAAGTTGCCGCCGGTGGCTGTCACTCACCTCGCCGACGTCTTTAATGAAATCCTCCGGCCCTGCAGTTTTCCTCAGTCCTGGAAGCATGCAGAGATCGTGGCGATTCCGAAGATGGGGAAGGATCTGCGCCAGCCTGCGAACTACAGACCTATTAGTTTACTGCCGGCAGTCTCCAAGATCTTTGAAAGGGTGTACATCAGGCGGCTGCAGTGCCACGTTGACGAGGAAGGCCTCCTGCCCGAGGAGCAGTTCGGCTTTCGCAGGGGCCACTCGGCAGTTCACCAACTCCTTCGGCTAATGGAAGATGCGTTCGTCACCCTCGAGCAGCGCGAGTTCTTCGGCGCGGTGTTTCTGGACGTGTCGCGTGCTTCGACAGTGTGTGGCACCGCGGCCTCTTATTCAAACTTTTTGAACTTGGGGTACCGACGTCGCACGTCCGTCTCATCCGTTTCTATCTTGCCGGTCGGACCTTCCATGTGCGGGCCGCGCGTGGCTTGTCCTCCGTCCGCCGCATCAACGCCGATGTGCCGCAGGGCTCGGTCTTGGGGCCACTCCTGTACTCGTTGTACGCTTCTGGTGCGCCAAAGATAGACCGTGTGCGGCTCACCCTGTACGCGGATGACACGGCTCTATATACGAGGAGCCTCAATGCCGCCGTCCTGCGCCGCCGTCTGCAGCTCGCCGCTGACACCCTGGCAGCCTGGGCCGTCAAGTGGCGTCTACAATTGAATGGGGCCAAGACGCAGTTCCTGATCGTCACCAGGCGACTCGTTCCTGCGGGCCTGCAACCGCTCACCGTTGGTGGCAGCCCTGTCCCGTGGCGCCCAACGGCGCATTACCTCGGTGTCACCATCGACCGCTGACTCACGTGGGTTCCGCGCATCCGCGAAGTGAAGAACAAAGTGCGGACCAGGCTCCGCATCCTGTACCCGGTGCTGAACCCCGGCTCCCAACTACCACCGCGGCTGGGCATCACTCTGTACAAGGCGCTGCTCCGCCCTGTACTCCAATACGCCGCCGTCGTCTGGGGGAACGCCGCCGACACGAACCTGAAGAAGCTGGAGACACCGCAGAATCGCATCCTTCGGCTGGCCTTACACATGCCTTACGATTTCCCCACCGCTCATCTTCACGACGTACCTCTGCTCCGTGACCTCTTCCAGACGACCGCCCGCAGCTTTTACGAACGTGCTGGTCGGTCACACAACGCCCAAATCCGGACGCTGGGCCGAAAACTGCCGCGCAGCGTCACCACCCGATGGCCACACCTGCTCGCTGCTGAAGTTGTTTGAGGGCCAACCTCTCGTCACCAGAAATGTTTGGTTTGGGCAGCTTGGCCTTAGTGAGCGCCCTACGCGTCTCTCGTCGGTCTTCTTCAGCCACACTGGCAGGAAGTTTCAGGGCCACCTGCTCTACTGCACTGACTAAGGCAGCAACAGGAATACTTCTGGGGGTAACTGCAAAATTGAATCCCTTGCTCAATACTTTCAAGGTGGTCGCGTCCAGTTCCTTCTTACTCAGGTTGACGACAGCGCGAGCTTCGTCGTTCAGCTGCGCTTTGTTGTTAAGACGTTCAAACTTGGCTAGTTGACAGGACGCCGATTTCTTCCTCGTGCACTCAGCTAGTGACCAGGAGGTGCCATCAACTCGGTCCCAGTCTTGTATGGTTAGAAAATTCGCTATAAAAATGTGTAGAGCCAGCGACTCTCTGGACGTCACATCAAGTCGGTGGCGCATGTCACGTACTCTCTCCCTGACCAATTCTAAGCTCTCTCGATCTTTAATTCTGTTGGCCGCTCTCGAATTGGGGTGATGTTTGATTCTAGCAAATACAGGAACCACGTCCTCTTCTCGGCAATGCAGCAGGAAACAGAGAGAACTGAGCAGTCTGCCCTTCCTTTGTCGAAGCTTGTTTAGCTTTCTAATATTTAAACACATTTCCTCCCCGTAGAGGCTTCTAATGTATTTCTTCAAGCTTTCCCTGCGAGGCGTTGTCATGTTGATTAATCGGCATTTTGTCGGTTATTCGCGTCTTTCCTGCACGATATTTCAACTGCGTGACTCACAGTCTTCTTCACGTGCTGTCTGATACTAATTCCAGTGTGGAACGAGTCCGGTATTTATGCCTACGTTGTGCTAGGCGTTCCCTCTGCGTCCGCGCCGCGTCTGGCGCTCTGTCCGTGGTGTGTGCCGACCAATAGCAACGGCTGTGGCGTTTTCTTCTAGCTGCGGCTGTTCCGAACGCTGTGCGCACTTTGTGTTTATTATACGTTATCAATATAGCTGAGTTAAGTTCTGAATGGCGTCCAAGCTGTGCTAAATGTTTTATCTTCCGGTTGTCGTCATTTGAGTCCCTCTGTGAATTACGACGTTCTTTTACCGTGCTGTGTCGTATTAGGCGTTCCGTCCGAAGTTCTTGCCCCCAGGAGCGGCTGCAGCGTCATTTTCAGGCCGATTGTGTTCAAATCGTCGCTCGAGACTCGGAAGACAACAGACGCAGTATCTGAGGACGCAATGAATGTGCTCTAAGTTATAATAAAAATCGCATTATAATCGCAAAATTTTAAAACTATTATGAACAAATAAACAAACACACCAGTCAGCAAAGTTTGCGTCTGGCTTTGACTGCAGAAAACTTGTAGATCATATCTTCGTAGTTCAGACGTTATTAGTTAGGAGGTCGGCTTTGATGTGAAGAATGGACAAGGAGTTCAATCTCTCCTCAGACAAAGTAGAACGTAGGTACGGTTTGAGTCTTTTAAGAGCCGAAAACGAGCGTTCTGTGCCATACATAGGAATATTCTAAGAGCAATGTCAACATTCGGAAATACGGACTGTAACCTCTCTTTTCATAAAAATTTACTCATTTTGACTGGGATATCACTAATCACAGAAGATTTCAAAAGTTCCACTAAATGTACACATTCACTAGAGAAGGAAGGCTCTAAATCTGTGTCATATGACGCTTGGACTTTTGCTGCACGTTCAGCAATATCATCAGGTGAACTGTTCTTAAGGTTACTGAAAACTGTGAAGGAGTCCAACAGTGGTCTATAGCTTTCCTTCCTCCTCACTAATTCGGCGTACAAGTTGTCGAGTACTGGTAAAAACGTTTCGACTCTAAAGCTTCTTCAGAGACCGCTTCTTCGTCATCATGAAGTTTGCTTTTTTGTGATCTCTTATAGGGGCATTCATAGTCTATATCAGTCACAATCTCCATGGATTTATTTTCATAATATTCGAACATACCATGAATAGATGCAATAAATCCCACAAGTGATTCATATAAATCATGCACTATTGTAGTATCAATACTTACACTTTGCAGTTTCAGATTTACACTATTAAATCTCTGGAGTATGTCCTTCCAAGTTGTCATTCATGAATACTGTTTCTAGTCCGCTCAGTTGGTTCAATAAAGCTGAAGCCTCATTTCACACAAGTGGTTTTTCAAACGTATAACAACAATATGTGTGAGGGCACTGACAACGCCTCCCCCCCCCCCCCCCACCCCCTCAGTTTTCAAATAGTCTTACACACGCTTCCCTCTTGCTGACCAGCGTGTTTTTGATAAACTTTTTACCGTTTTGCTCCCTGGTTTCATGAAAGAAAGAAGTTTATCGCAGCGGTGTGGAGAAGCAGAGAAAAAATTATAACGGTTTTGCACTACGTTAAAAATGAAAATGCTTCTAGACAACAGCTTGCAGCACTAGTGCCGACGAAATTCAACGAATGTGCTCCCCGAGGTACGTATTGCGCTTTCGGATTTCGTTCTTTAATGCGTGCCTAACTAACCAATGCATGTTCCTGATATATTGCTTGCGTTGTCATATGACTGGCCTCTACAGTCAGTAATATCAATGGAATTTGCATTCAGGACTTTCAGTATGGCCTCAGCTATGTTTTCGGACTTGTGTCCCGGTGTTGGTAAAAACAGAAGGAAACATTCAACAGGTTCACCATTCTCATTCACATATCTTAATAAGACAGATCATTGATCAATATGTGAAATATCTGCAGTAGAATCTACTATTATAGAGAAAAATTTGGCCTGTTTTATTTCACTTATGATAATTCTTTTTATTCGTTCAGAAAGAAGCTCTATTATTTCATCACAGATTGTTGAAGAAAGATGACTTGTATGTCCCTGCCCTGGATTTCCATATCGTTCAACGTGCTCTACGAGAAAAGGATCAAACCCGGCTATAAGTTCAAGGGACATCATAAACTGACCATTATTTAATGAATGGAATCTTTCAACGTGTCCACGTAGGGGAAGTTCGCAACTAATTAGCTTCTTCGCTACTGCAAAAACCCTTTTCAACGCACTGTGCCAGCCTCAACATATGACTCAAAATGGGTATCTATTGTTCCAAGTGACCATTTTCTTGTTAGGAGTGATAACACAGAAGTTTTGTGTTCAAATGAATTCTCGTGATGAGATAAAACATTAGAAATATTTTTCCAGTCCGCAATACCATTAGTAGCAATCGCGGTCTTACCTTCTAACAGTTTACATGGTGCACAAAAAACAATACCAGTGCTACAGGAGTATACTAGAAAATCACGCGATGTTGATTCACCATTTAAAAGTTTACGGTAAAGCACATTTTTGTTCAAATATTTGGTTTTATCTGGTTTTATCGCCTATTGATCTTCTTGAATTAGTAAAATGATCTTTACAAATTTGATTAATGCCACGTTGTAAGCGAATGTCGAGTGTTGATTCACTGACACACCATTCTGCAGAATCATAACTAACGAGGTTATTTCTTTTTGTAGTGTCTGACTCGACACTTAGTTTTTCGTGAAACTCGAAATCAGAAACAGTCTGCTATTCTTCCTTTTTAACTTTAGTTTTGTCTGTATTTACTTCTTTTACAACAGCTGCAGTGTCACAAATATCATCCGTACTACTTGAACTCGACGTCGAACCAGCAATATTTTTTGCGAAAAATTTATCTTCTCTGCCAAGCGTTTTCAGATCATTGGCTTCTCGTTCTCGCCTTTCTTTCGATAATTTCCGAAACGCCGACTCACTTAATTTTGCACGTCTGCTTTTTTCACTGTTTTGCATGTTAAGGCACTTACAAAATTGTCAACCAACAGTAAAAAAAAATGTGGAAGGAAAGAAAGAAAGACTGTATCCACTTCCAATCGTACTACGCCGCACATGAGCACAGAGCTTTTTACTTTAAAATCGGCACACGAGTACGAAGATTTTTCCTTTAAACACGGAGTGATGAACTGACCAACTCGGATTACTCGACGTAACTGTGCTATGAAAGAACGACAATGCAAAATAATTTAATTTCATTGTCGCCTGTTTCTCTGTTGTCAGTAAGCAGTAGAAGCACACCTGCCAGCTGGAATTCGTCTCGTAAAGAAAATGGGACAGTCCCTATTTTGGCTTCCGTTTCCCGCGTCGCCGGAATTTTAGGTGGGACACATATATGTTCTCAATATTCTTGACACTGTCTTTTCTAATTTAAAAAGCAAATAATTTTTGCAGTTTCTTGCAGTGAGGTGTGCTGGATCGAGTCTTATCCCACTTATTGTTATAACATTTTAGTGGTTTCCGTGGGCAGAGAAGACATAGTACAAAGTTAGTTATTGGCAGTTGTATGAACACTGCTGTTATGTCTAAACGCAAATGCATCTTTTGTTCCAACAGAAAATAAAAATAACCTTTCCTCGAAGAAAAAAAGCTTAGTTAAGAAGTTTAATATAAAATTTGCAATGCCACGAACTATTCCATGGCACAGTGTGGGAACTTTGATAACGTGTAGGCTGCAGCACAATAAATAAGACAAACGAAAGTTGGTTTCTTGTTCTTTTTTCACCAAAAAAGTAACTAAGTAAATAAATAAATAAAATTTTGAAACTGTTATGAAATGTATTGCGCACGTTATTAGATATTCTGCATATGTTCTTTTCGTATAAACATGTGTTTAAAAATGTAAAACATTCCCATTTCAACATGTTTTGTTAAACAAGTGTCATTAAATCAACGCTCAGATATACTGAGACCCACACATATTACAGTATTTAAGAAACTGCTGATTAGTTTATCACAGCTTTTCAGGGGTCCTCGTATTTTCACAGGGAAAATATGGTATGGTTAAGTAGAACCCGACAACATTCTCGGAATAATAACGTTTCAAACTTTGTACTGTAGATTGCCGTCCTGACAGCTTACTTCAAAATATTTTGAACGGTCATGAAGATGATATCAGATAGAAGCCCAGTGTTAAATTTCCATTCAGTCACCAAGTAAACTACGTATATTTCCGAGCTTGTATTGTGAAATTTCGTTCTTAAGGCTTACTTAAACTAGCAAGTTGTTCAACAATATTAGAATTTTTTGTCGTTTGTAAGCGCAGTTATTTTAAAACGTAAATGGTTGAAATGAGTAGAGAGAAAAAAATGCCGCCCCCCTTAAGGTGCCGTCCCTAGGTCCGTGCCTAGCGGGCCTATACGTAAATCCGCCACTGTTCGTCACCTCTGGTTCCGTTAGCTCGCGGCTAAGCGGTGTAGCTTCATCTTCTTCATCATCAATCTTTCGATTGATTGGCTGCTCTCGGCCCTGATCCATTAGAAGGTAACTTCTTCAGTTTTGCTTAATTAAACTCATTAACAATGTAAAATTGCCAGTCGTTGTCTTCCTCGGGCTCTTTTACTTTGTAACGTTCCATCTAGCTTATTTGCAACGAATTCCTTGTGTATTTCGTGGGTGATACACTCATGCCCGATTATTTTCTGGCAATACTTTGCAAGACCTCGTTAATCTATCTGTTGGTATACAATTTAGTGGAATTAAATAATTGTTATCACGTTATTTTTTTAAGTCTTGTGTGTTGCCCTTGCTCACTGTGACATTCGTAGCTTTATGGAAAGAATGTGGCCTTACAGATCAAAATCTTCAACGATTTAAGTAAACATTATTTTTTCCAATACACAGAGTTGACTGTTATCTCATTAGTTCCAATACCATTACTGTTGCCCTCCTACATGATTTTTAAAGATAACTATTAATGCCATATAGCTCTTGAGGGATAAACACTAAGTATATTGGCGTGACGCTTTCAGTAAAGCAGATCAGGGATGAGGTTGTTGTAATAAGAGACGTCATTTGTAGCTTATGTGTGATGCTTTTTATTTAAATAGTAATGCCTCGTGATGAAGTCGGGCCCGGTGCCTGCCGGTGGTGGTGTTAGCTTAGCCGTGGTAGCCGCCGTATCCGTAGCCGTGGCCAAGAGCGAGGGGTGCGTGGGCGGCGAAGACGGGGGCGGCGGCGACGACGGGGGCGGCGACGGGCACCGCAGCCTTGACGACGGCGGGGGCGGCGACGGCCACGGGCACAGAGTTGGTCACCTGGTGGATCCTGGCGTAGGAGGTGGCCACCGGCACGGCGGGCGCGTGCGCCACTGCGACGGCGGGGGCGGGCGCCACGGCGACGGCGGGGGCGGCGTAGCCTCCCAGGTAGCCGGCGTGGGCGGCGGCCACGGCGCACAGCAGGATCACCTGTGGGTGGAGGCGGCGATTAGCGGTGAGCTACAGCCTATGCCGGCCGTTAGATGGTGTTCACTGTTCGTGATCATCTTATTCTCACAGAAACCCTCTTCTCAAAGTATCGGTATACACCATTGAAGAGTGGAATGACAATTGATCTTAAATCCGAGGCGCGAATCGTTCAGTAAGGTATGACCGCAGCAACAACCAATGTCAGTTTACCGGCCACTGAGTGTCGTGTAGGCCACTTTTTTTATCATTTCTTCTTTAGTGGATTAAGGACGATGCGTGATTTTGTTAAGAACGAAACATGTACGAAAAGATCGTGAGAGTATAAAGATTGTAAGGTAAACGGCGAAAAGTTAGTAAAGACATATTCATGTTTTATATTACTACAAAGCCGAAGGCGTACCGAGCAGGAGACGTGAAGGGCAGCAGCTTCTTTCCACCCCCATCCCTAGAAAAAACATTACCTTCACAAACCGAAGTCGAATGCTGTCTCAATCACAGAGACAGACAAATGAATTAGGTATCAGTTTTAAGAAAGGCGGAATATGTAACTGATATTTACTAGTAACAAGTGTACCCACAATCATTTCTCGTGAAACCTTAAAAAAAATTTCACCTCTCCTCTCCCGCCCTCTTGGGCAAAGAATTGTCAGGAAATATATTTCATGAACTACGAAGGCACTTTCAGTATAATCCACACGTTTCAGGTATACGCCTGGTTAATAACAATAACAGACAACACTTCCTTGCTTTTTGTGTCTTATCAGAAGCTCTACTGCTTGTTAGAAGCTTTCAAAATAACCCAGCGCTCTTACCACACACTAATTACTTCTTTGAGGGGCTGTTTGGAGCTGGAAAAGCAGCAATTGTTGCTGTGTACGCAGCTTTATTTCTCTAAACAGCAAATCACTCTCTAAATCGGAAAGCGATTTGCTCTTGCAAAATGTGCGTTTTCACAGTGATATAAGCCTTTAAATGAGCATATTCATGGAGGCTTTTTGTTAAATCTTTTGTGTGTGTGTAAAGAATAAAGGAAAATTTTGCAAGAAACTTGGAATGAGAAAGCTTACACTTGTGGAGCAGGAGACAGAACGTAGTTGCTACAGTGATATGGTCTTCATTTCCTTCAATGACGGGATTTCTAGAAACAAAGAAGTAATGCAAACGAGACTGACACAATATGGGATCGGTAAGCAGCAACTGTGATTCGTTTCAAGTGATTTACTGGGATCACGAACAACTAAACCAGTGTCTACCAGCAGATGGATCACGTATTTGCTAAATGGACTGCTTTGATCAGTGCAGTGCCTCCCATGACACAAGTGACACGGCTACGATAGGAGTCTTTGATGAGAAAAGAAACAGCCGGAAAATGTATATAATTAATTTAGAATGAAGGGATGCCCTGGAAATAGAGATGTTATAGGTAGCTTTCAGATTCACATTGCACCGAAACAAGATGGTGTAGATGGCCTTGGTGTGTACTCCAGTAGCAATGAACGACAGTAACTTGCTGATGGGGCTTATTTCCTATACGACGTACTCACTGGCCTAGGGTCAAGAAGGACTATTGATAATTTACACTTCTTACCCAAAGGCAACAGCAATGTCTATAGTTATTTCAAAAATGTTTTATGCTATTCTGGGAGAGATAAGCGAATTTTAAGTCTCAGGACGTTATATAGAGTGCAGTCGACTTTGGAAGGCGAGTTTCAAGAAACAAAAATTTGAGCATTCCAATTAATGGAGAGACCTGGCAATAAAATCCGGAACGTTAAGAGGAAATAAAGTACCAGTTTCGATGGTCCCATCAAGAGACGTTCAAATAAGCTTTTATGCCTTTGATGGGCTCCTAAACGTGCCAGATGTTTCATTCAGTTTGTTTATGAAATTAATCGATATTTGATAATAATATGTAGGCTTTCAAAAAATGGTTCAAATGGCACTGAGCACTATGGGACTTAACATTTGAGGTCATCAGCCCCCTAGAACTTAGAACTACTTAAACCTAAGGACATCACACACATCCATGCCCGAGACAGGATTCGAACCTGCGACCGTAGCGGTCGCGCGGTTCCAGACTGTAGCGCCTAGAACCGCTCGGCCAACCCGGCCGGCCTGTAGGCTTTCACCGCCTATGTTTACAGCCTTGCTTACATCGCTTTTCTGGGGAGTAGGACTTTTAAATATTTCTGTGCCTAGCGTTTTATCCCTACTACAAGAGATGCAGATGAATCTTCAACGTGAACTGCTTTACAACACCAAACAGTATACATTGTACTTGCTCAGCTGGCCGAGGCTGCCGAACTGTTTATTGCTGTATTTAGTACCAATACTCATAATTAGTCTAAAATTAGTCCTTCTTCTTTCTGTTAAATTTGTTTCTGTTTTCTTAATTTCTACGGTCTGTGCACTACGTCCTAGCACAGTAACGGTTTGAGCCTGGTGAGATTTTGGTATCGGGAAATCGAATTTAGTAGTCCTCTGGTCCCAGTTCGTAATGTCATTAACACACATTCCAAGTGAGCATGAAGCTAAACGCGATGCTCTCATAGTGTATCTCTACTAGAAATACAGCAGCCATTGGCTTCCCACGCAAGTGTCAAGGAACAGACAGAGACGCGGGAGTGGCTGTCGCCATGATGTCGGTCGTTCTCACAGGGCAGGCCGCGCGGCGGCAGTGAAAGGAGCCTTACCGCCAGTCGGCGCTCCTCTGCCCCGCGCTCCGACGGTGGGGAACGGCCCGAGGAATCGCGACTCACGTAACAGCGGCCGGCGCTGCCGCTATCCGGCGGTGGTGCGACTGTCGACCGCCACGGTTACACGTAACACGCGTCATCCGCTCTCCAGTGATGAAAGTAGAGCACGCCAAAACAGCAACAACGAGCGTCTAATTGAGTACCTGCTGAGGCAGTCGCAAGACAGGCGTTTCTCTAAGACTCAAACGACAAAACTACGATTCTAAGGAAAGTTCGCCTCGGTAGCTGCGGGGCCTGCGTGACAGATCGCAAACTGAACTGGTCCAGGTTCGATTTCTGGCCGGGTCGGTGATTTTCAGCCTTAGGAGACAGGATGTTATGTTGTCCTTATCTTCGTACCGTCATAGAAGCCATGAAACATTCTTGGTTCAGTTGAATGTTAGACAGGCACGTAAGGAACTATTTCGAACCATCTTATTAATTCGTATAACGAGCTCCTTTTAATATGTATACGAGCGCAACCACCACAGTTTCTCAAACTAAAGGGTGATTTCAGTTTCACATCTCGTTGTCTAGATGCTGATAGAAGTATAGCAGTCTTTTGGCTAGAGGAGGAAGAGTGAAGAGTGGATCTTAGTCTCGTGAAAGAAGCGTCCAGGCATCCGGCTGAAACGATTTAGCCGGCCGGAGTGGCCGAGTGGCTCTAGGCGCTACAGTCTGGAACCGCGCGACCGCTACGGTCGCAGTTTCGAATCCTGCCTCGGGCATGAATGTGTGTGATGTCCTTAGGTTAGTTAGGTTTAAGTAGTTCTAGGGGACTGATGACCTCAGAAGTTAAGTCCCATAGTGCTCAGAGCCATTTGAATTTTTGAAACGATTTACGGGAGCAGTCTAAACTATTAATGTAGACTGCTAATCAAACCTAATTCGTCTGGAATACCAGTACAGTGCTGGAACGATTGAACTACTTGACTGCAAGTGGCTGTACGTGGAGGAATGGATCCCGAAACAGGGAATTTAGACTCATACTTCAGCGGTTTAATTTTTAACAAAAATAATTTTTCACGTTCCCAGTCAGTTCATTAACTGACAAATTTCTCTCATCGAGACATGTGGAAATGTTGTATCTCAAGTTTTCCGCTATGCTGGCCACTGTACATATGTAAGTTTGAAAAGTTTTCGAAAATGGGGAGATACATTGTCATAAAAGTGAGTATATTGCTGCCAGTTGGCACAGACGTAACTAACATTGTGTTAACAAGTGTGTCTTACAAGAATTTAGAGTACTCTAATAGGCCTAACTCATCATTGTCTTGATATTATTCTGCTTATGAGTCTGGCTGTTTAGTGTTCCAATGATTCTTCTTGCAGTATTCCTTGTTTCCTTTAGTAACTTGAAATGTCATAAGCACTGAAGCATGAACGAAACAATTTTGACAGGTTTATGTAACGCATTTCAGAGTTGGGTGGAAGAGCAGCAGTTTATCCTATGCAGGCAATATGCACCAGTCTATTAGGTAAGTAAGGTCCGATCGGTCGCAAAATGGAAAGCACTGTGAAAGTCAAAAATGTTTTATTTGCAACAGTTAGCTACACCTTTCTGCCACTTCTCCACATAGTCGCCGCTCCTACTTAGACATTTGCCATAGCGTTGTACCAACTTTTCAAGACCCTCGTCACAGAAGGCAGCCACCCACGCTTTACGCCTATTCTCTGTGCTGGTCTACAGCTCGTTGTCTGTGCCAAAATGCCAGCGATTCATGTGGGCAGATACGAAACTCAAGGGGAGCCAGTTACGATCTGTATTGTGGGTGATCAAACCCTTCCCATAGAAAACGCAGCAGGAGCATCTTCATTGACCCCGTAGAGTTCAGCCGAGAATTGTCATGATGAAGATAAGGCTTGACAGTTACGTTATGCGGGCTGCAAGGCATCAGGCGAAATTTATTACCAGGCCCTCACACTTGGCAGGAGGTAGCATTTATCTAGGCATCTTTACGCGTTCACTGTGCGCTCAGAATTAAAAAGAACGATTTCACGAGATCGACATTTCACAGTGACCGTATAATGCACAACAGTAGCGATGTTACGCTTAACCAGTGCTGAGTGTTTTGTACGTGGACGGTACTTAATATGAAGAGAAATGAGAAGGCCAAGGCGACAGAATTATTTTATCAGTGCTTGGAAGATAAGTAGCCTGTACTACATAGTAGCAACAAATGCTCAAGGAAGTGCTACTGGAAAAATGGTACCCCACTTCCACCTAATACTTCCACTGTGTACTCTTCACCATACCCAATGTACTATTGCTCCCATAAAACATCATCTATTTCTTTAAAAATGAAAGTGCTATACGAAACTTATCTGCGAGACGCCCTGCTCTGAATGTGACCACTAATCACAGTCAGAGATGTAGAGCCACGACTAATGATTAGGTAGCGAGTAGGACTCACCAGCTTGTACATGATGTCGGAGTGGGTTGTGGCGTCGGAGACGGTGGACTGTAGGAGGCTGTGAGCGAACGGTGCCGACGGAGCTGAGGCGCGACGCTTTTATAGCGGCGCGGCGCGTCGCCCAGGGCCGGGGTTGGAGCGCGGCGAGTGGCGGCGGTGACGGGCGATGGCCAAGGCTTTCCTTTCACGGTGCCACCACGGCTGGGCCGGGGCGGGCGCGATCTCTTAATGAGCCTCGTTACGGGGGCAGCACGGCGCGTGCCGCTATGCACTCCTTCTGGGCATCCACACGACATCTCGCAGAGACCAGCTGTCACAGCAGCTACACACTACACTGCTGTTTGAAGCGATCAGACAGGGCGTACCACAGGGGTCGATTTATGGTCTTCTGTTTTTTCTGACATAGGTAAATGAGGTACTGAGTACCACAAGGGCCTAAACTACAAAGTCATCGATTTTGACACTGTGGCATGTATGCCTGCTCCTAACATGCATTGATCTTGTGGTGAACCAGTTTTATCTTTATCTGCAGCCCCACAGTGTATAATTATATGAACACTCACGAAAGCTGTCTCATTGATTCCTAGGATATTCGCCGCCACAAGGACCCAAATAACAAAGCAGTATTTCGCACCTCTGCGCAGCTCAATTGTTAGCTATGGTTGACAACATAACTGATGGTTCAAATGGTTCTGAGCACTATGTGACTTAACTTCTGAGGTCATCAGTCGCCTAGAACTTAGAACTAATTAAACCTAACTAACCTAAGGACATCACACACATCTATGCCCGAGGCAGGAATCGAACCTGCGACCGTAGCGGTCGCTCGGTTTCTGACTGCAGCGCCTAGAACCACACGGCCACTCCGGCCGGCAAACATAACTGAGTATCTACATCATGTACATCGTACTAATATTCATAATTGGAGGCATACCTGCAGTTTTGTCTGAATCTGAACCCTCAAAATGTGCTTAACCCTGCCATGCAGTTACCCACAGCAGTGGACAGCTGCTCATATGCCTTATTTAGCGTTTTCAATCAGTCCTGAGGCTGCAAATGCACCCAGTCTACACCAGTGGATGCTCCGTGTTGGGCCTGTGCCAAGAGTGCATTCTCAGCCACAGGGCTGATTAAAAACTCCAATGAAATTATGTTAACAGTTTCCCACTTCAGTGGACAACTGCAGCAGAGGGTTACTGAAAATTGTGATATTGAGGACCATGGAGTGTTTGAAAATCTCATAACTCTGTGTGTGTGGAGCATTTAGTATCCATTATTCTTGGACTGGTTCTATTTCACATTAATTACAAACTCAACAAGTATAAAAAGGACACGATTGTCATTATCCTCTAATTGGAAATTTTGTGAATTAACATTCATAATAATATAATTTTAAATATTAATTAATATTTCGTAACAAAGCGGATGTATTACTTTTTTATAGGAGGCATACGATTTTGAGAATTTGTTAAAAAACATTTCAGACGTATGAGAGTGGTGGTTTGTCTATAAATTTGATTTTCACAAATATCCATTTTTTTCAAAACTTTTGTTTCTGTGCTTTGAGCCTATATGATTCTCAGTGGCTCAATTGATCTTCCACTTGCAGTTCAAGAAAATGGAAATTTTGTCCTTTTTGCAGATGAAACAAGTATAGGAATAAAAGAACTATCAGCCCCATACTAAACACATCGCTAATGAAATATTCGAAAATATCAGCAGAGGGTTCAAGGCAATTGGATAATTATTAAATTTTCACAAGACTCGGCACATACGGCCGATGTGGCCGAGCGGTTCTAGCTGCTTCAGTCTGGATTCGCGAGAGCGCTACAGTCACCTCGGGCAAGGATGTGTGTGATGTCCTTAGGTTAGTTAAGGTTGAAGTAGTTCTAAGTTCTAGATGACTGGTGACATCAGATGTTAAGTCCCATAGCGCCCAGAGCCATTTCAACTCGGCAGAAACAGGGTGATAACTATTGAACTATATGTAAAAACATAAATTAATTACAAACTACGTTGTGCACACACTTTATTCAACATAATAGGTTATGACTTGTTCTGTATGCCTGGCGTCATTGTGATGATGTGGCGCAGACGAATAGCGAAATTCTGCTTGACACGCTGAACTGTCAGGAGATCCATACTGTCCGTGAGCTCCTGAATGGCTCTTTACAGCTCGGCAGTGGTTCTGGGGCTATTGCTGCACACCTTGTCTTTAATATAGTCCCACAAAAAGGAGTCGCATGTGTTCAGATCCGGAGAATATGGCGGCCAATCGAGGCGAACCCAGAGCCAGAATGCAGTCCCCAAGGTGCCCCTCCAGGACATCAAACACTCTCCTGCTTCGATGGGAGTCGAGCTCTGTCTTGCATGAACCAAATTTTGTCGAAATCAGGGTCACTTTGGATAATGGGACTGAGATCATCTTCCAAAACCTTCACGTACCGTTCGATAGTCACCGTGCCATCAAGGAATATCTCACCGATTATTTCGTGACTGGACATTGCACACCACACAGTCACCCGTTGAGGCTGAAGGGACTTCTCGATCCCTAAATGCGGATTCTCAGCCCACAAATGCGACAGTTTTGCTTATTGACAAACTCATCTGAAAGTCGATTTCGTCGCTAAACCAAACAAAACAGCCCATACTAATTCCCATCATGCCTCGCGGCCAACCATGCAGTCCGAACGTCCTAACGCAAACCGTTCAGAAGTTATGACGATTTTATTTCACATAGGTCAATGACTGTCACCCTGTAGATTCGGTGCCTGTCACAGAACTTAGCAGGTTGTAAAAATGGATTTCTCAAACAATGAAATACGAGTAGTATAAAGTGTTAAGGTTTTGGGACTGCAGATTGATCAAAATCTTAATTGGAAAACCCACTGTATAGAATTAAGCGCCTTAGATCGTATAGGTTTACTATGCTGTTGATTATTGTTAAATGTGATTCAAATGAAGAAATTGGTTTATTTTACATATTTACATTTGCCGATGTTTATGGAATCATTTTCTGGTGAAATGCAACTTAAAGGGACAGTATTTTTAAAATACAGAAGCTTGTTGTAAGAATTATATATACTTATGGCATAATTCTAGGCAATATTGTGTAGAACCCTTCCAAAAGCTTTGCATTTTGACTACAAATTCACAACATTTATACTAATTAATGTCCTTTGTTATCACGAACATTTTCCTTTTTTCAAAAATAGAGAACAGCACTAAAATAATACCAGGACCAAACAGAATCTTTAACGGTTAATAAAATAATTGAAAAGCCACTATCGCTTAAATATGGTTTACTAGATGACCGGTTTCAGCGCTATGAAGGTGCCATCATCGGGTCTGAAACGTGGATTAACATTTATAACGTTTACTAGGTGACTGGTTTCAGCACTCTGAAGGTGCCATAATCGGATCTGAAACGTGGATTAACATTTATAACGTTTCAGATCCGATGATGGCACTTTCAGAGTGCTGAAACCGGTCATCTAGTAAACGATATTGAAGCGATCGTGGCTTTTCAACTTTTTTAAAAACAGAGTGATCGCCCCACGACACACCATGTGTTCACTGTTTAACGGTTAAATTTGGTACACAGAGGGGTAAAGGGGTAAATAATTGGATACACAAGATTTCAACAATCAATCAGAGCTCAGTGAATATGTTGCCGATAAAGGGGGGAGTTTAAGACTTAATTAAAAAACTTTCAGTTGGAAAACTTTGTAATCCATTGAAGAGTAAAATCACAGATACTCTTAAAATTATATTTTATTGTTATTTTATAATTGGAATGCGGCATTGTAAACGTATTTCACTGTATTGCACTTAAATAAACTTCACATCTTTGGCGTCTTCCTGGGAAATTTGAAATTTTACATGTTTCATGATTAGGTAAGTGAATGTAAGTGGAAATTAAAATGATTGTAATTTTAACTGAATGTGACTCTTTGGCAAGGGCTCTAATAACCACGATATTGAGCGTCTTAAATCCACAAACACAATCACAAACACATACACCTACAGACACGCACGCACACACACACACAAACACACACACACACACACACACACACACACACACACACACACGCGCGCATACACAGGAGCGCGGGCGCCCTCCCGCCTTCTTCGGGTCGGCACACCGCTCTACTGGCCATTGTCGGCTTTCTAGACCTGGGAGTCCCTACTTCTCACTCAGTTAGTTCCCCAGTTCGCATCACGAGGCTCAGGGGACCCCAGTCCAGTCCTCCCACCAAGGGAAAATACTTGGCACTGAGAAGAAAATACAACTAAGAACATTTACTATTAAATTTCCGGAAAGTTTATTTCATATATGTTTGATGATGTCTGTTCGGCAGTTGGTCGTAAAAGTATTTCATTAACTTCCATTTATGACTTCACAGTTAAAAGTCGTAAATCACTTCCAATTCAAAAATTCTAATTCAGTATCCAGCCAGTTGTGAAAATAAAATGCAGTACAAAGGTCTTATATCAGTCTAAATGAAAAACATTTGTATTGATTGAGTTCCAAAGGAAATTGAGAAAATAAAGCATTCGTAAAGTATTTCCCCTAGTATTTGCAGAAGCAATGTGGAATGAAAAGTTTGATGTATCTCTGCTCCGATAGTCCATCGCGTGCAAGTTTCTCTTTCTTTGCATGGCTGCTGCAACGTACACTATCTGATCAAAAGTATCCAAACATCTCAATGTAATGCTTAATAGACTTCTAGATGTCACGAAAGGAGGATGCGCCAGTACCAAATGAGGCAGGGACACCTGTTGTCAGTAGACAAGCAGTAACGGACCCATCTGGATTGATGGGGATTAGCACACTGCCTCCGGTATTCGGAGAGGCACTCCGGCCACGAATTGGATTCGCCCAGCTATGGTAGGTGTGCACGCCAGCTTGTATGTGGCGGTTTTTAAGCGGTTTCCAACATCAGACGATGTGAATGCCGGGTTCGCACCCGCGTCCTACCTCACTTACACGATTTGCAAATATTTGGAAAACGCCCACACAATTTCACATGGTTTTTAACACTAGACGCAGACAGATGTGGTACACAAATTCCCTACTGGGGGGAAGGGTGATAGCGGAGATAGGTGGTGACACTAAGGGCATCCGGCCACCCTCTACCATCAACATTGTTAAGTCCATATTAACAAGCTGACCTTGTGAAAATACAGAATAAGCAGAGGGAAAAGAAGGAGCAGTAGACAGAAGCAGTAGGGCCGTCAGGAAAGCTCATGGACATCGAATGGGGACTAGTCATTGGATGTCACCTGAGTAATACATACATTAGGAACATTTAAATGCTTCTCTAGCCGCCAGTTTGGACTGTTGGTGATGTGATTAAGTGGAAACTCGAAGGAAAAGCTGCAGCTAAACCAAGATCAGGCCGACCTCATATGCTGACGTACAGGGGGTGTGGCTGTACAAGAATCGCGTGGTCGAGCAGTTCCTCATAAGCCACACATTCCTGTAGGCAGTGGTAAGCAATACTTGAGACAGTGGAAAGAGTGACGCCACTGGACTGTGGAGACTGAAACCGAATAATTTTTAGTGGCGAATGAAGCACTACCCTCTGACAATTTGACGGAATGGTTTACGTTTGGCGAAGGCCTGGGTAACGTTACTACCATCATGTGTAGTATCAAGAGTACAGAGGAGGTCGTATTACGGGGTGGGAGTGGTTTTCGTGATTAAGGTGTGGTCGCCTTACTGCGCTTCAGAAAATACTAAATGTGGAAGATACGGTCGCATTTTACAGCATTGTGTACTGCGTACAAGAGAGGAATTGTTAGGGAATGATAACTGTTTCTATTAACTCGACAACGGACCTCATGATGAAGCAGCATCTATGAGGCAATGATTTGTGCACAGTACAATTCTTGTAACGGGCTGGTCTACCCACATTCAGTCCTGAAGTGAATGGAACTGGTTTGGCCTAAGTTAGGACGTTGATTTAGCTCCAGATCCCTGCGTCCAATAACACTACCTTTGTAAGTAGGCTGTTTAGGTTTTTATGCTGGTAACGCCACGTAGCGCTCAATATGAAAATCACTGGCTGTGCTGTGTACTGTCTGTGACTGGTTGGCATTGTTGTAATTTGCTATTGTAGTGTTGGGCAGTTGGCTGTAACAGCGCGTGGCGTTGCGCAGTTGAAGGTGAACCGCCAGCAGTGGTGGATGTGGGGAGAGAGATGGCGGAATTTTGAGAGAGGACGATCTGGACGTGTGTCCCTCAGAAAGAGTAAATTTGTAATACTGGATATCATGGACTGATATATATATATATATATATATAATGTCTTTTGAACACTATTAAGGTAAATACATTGTTTGCTCTCTATCAAAATCTTTCATTTGCTAACTATGCCTATCAGTAGTTAGTGCCTTCAGTAGTTTGAATCTTTTATTTAGCTGGCAGTAGTGGCGCTCGCTGTATTGCAGTAGCATGAGTAACGAAGATTTTTGTGAGGTAAGTGATTTGTGAAAGGTATAGGTTGATGTTAGTCAGGGCCATTCCTTTGTAGGGATTATTGAAAGTCAGATTCCGTTGCGCTAAAAATATTGTGTGTCAGTTTAAGCACAGTCATGTATAATTTTTCTAACTACAATAGGAAATTACAACAATGCCAACCAGCCACAGACAGCACACAGAACAGCCAGTGATTTTCATATTGAGCGCTACGTGGCGTTACCAGCATAAAAACCTAAACAGCCTAGTTACAACTTCTTCGGCCAAGGCACTTGAAGAAAAATGGGCTGCTATTCCTCCACAGACATTCAGACACCTCACTGAAAGTTTCCGCAGCAGAGTTGAAGCTCTCATAAAGACGAAGCATAGGCCCCAGTGATAGGTGTCCAGAAAATTTTGACCAGATAGTGTATTTCTTCTTTTTGCCAAGTTTAACCCTTGAAATGACACTGATAAACATATATACCCCTGCTACACAACTCCAATTACCAAGTATAAATGTTTTTCCTCCAGCCTCATTGACATGAGTATTTAGCACTGCATGCCTCATGATTGTCTTAAAAACAATAAATTGAGCAGGTTTATTCATTGCTGTTCCAAAAGAGAATATGCTGACACGTATTTATTTGTTATGCTGAAAAAAACCTTATGTCGCTTAAAGCGTTAAACATTCTTATGTTACCTCACATTTCTTTGGGCAGGCACCACGCCGTTCCAGGTTTCTGAAACGACAATTTCCGTGTTAGACTATTCAGTAGTCGAAAATAATTACAGTCGATGGCGGGAAATGTTGTCGTTTCAGACATACCAAAAGAATCTTGTCCATGCTGTTTATTGTTCACGTTTCATTTTCAAATAACGTTACAATCCAGACAAATACTTCCAGAAACGATGCCTTAACACTTAAATTTAAGGCCAATGTTAAAATGTTATATATCCGAAAGGCGTTTCTTGCCGTTGCCTGCATGCATTTTATTTCCCATTTGCTTCTTTCGTCATCAGTTACGAGGCGTTGTCCAAAAATACCCGAAATTTGAGTTCTGATTGCAAGTGGGTACGTCTGCACTAAAATACCATTAGTTTTGTCCCCGCGTGTCCTTCTTGATTGAATGTAGGAAGTGACCGTGAGCTGAGTGATCCTGTTTGCTGTTGGTCAGCATATTTCTGTTGTGTTTCCGTGAATTTGCAGTTTTGTGGCGGCTAACATGGAAGAGCAGTGTGCCTATATAAAGTTTTGATTTAACCTTGTGGAAACAGCAGCTGGAATGCACAAAATGTTCAAACAAGCTGTTACAGATAACGCTTTATTTATTTATTGCCTAATTAGCTTGACCAGATCAGCGCCTTAAGGTCATCTCTTACATCTGACCTGGAACAATACATACCAAAGATATTACAAAAACATTCACAGGAATGATAATAATAATAATAGTAATAGTAGACATAAATATAATAATAGTTGACAGCAGTAACAGGAATGAATATAATAGTTGCCAATGATAATAATAAAAGTGACAATAATAGCAAAGGGTATTAAGAATGATATAGATTAGTGCAGTATATCTGAGTACATGTTTAGTATTACAGAAGCGGAAGGAATAAAGAAAGACGTGAAGATTGAAATATCAGTGACTGTGGCTATAAAGAAGGAACAGTATTGAAAGAAAGAACTCTGCCAACACGGGGGAGGGAACAGTTGTGGGGGAGGGGGGACTGACGAGAGTGAGCTGCAGACTAATATATGGGAGAGATGGCTACTGTGATAGAAGGTGGGCCATTAACTGTCTTCTGATGCTTGGAAAGAACTAAATATCTCTGGTTTCTTGAAGAAGAGTGTTCCAAAGTCCGGTTCCTGATTTGGTAGTTGTGGCTAAGATTGATATGCCAAGGAAAACGACATTTAGGGGTGTCTGGAAATTCAGTATCTCACACCTGATGGACACTGGGCTGGAGCACGGGTTAAAGCAATGTTGGGAAATGTGCTTAGGGAATATACAGCGCTACAGAACTAAGATGGAATGGTGGGTAACACACGCAAAACCTAAAATACGACCTTTACTCAAAAGCTACGCTTTTGAAAAGAAGCGGTGGGAAAGACACACAATAGAACTGTACCTGCAGTGTCTAAGAGAACTACACGCAGGTATTGCCAATGTACAACGTCACATCATGAGAATAAAACGGATCAAGGTCAAAATAACTGCTCTGAAACGCCAATAACTAGAGGAAGTTAAAAATAAGATCGAGAGACAACAGTGGCTCAAAAAAATGGTTCAAATGGCTCTGAGCACTATGGGACTCAACTGCTGAAGTCATTAGTCCCCTAGAACTTAGAACTAGTTAAACCTAACTAACCTAAGGACATCACAAACATCCATGCCCGAGGCAGGATTCGAACCTGCGACCGTAGCGGTCTTGCGGTTCCAGACTGCAGCGCCTTTAACCGCACGGCCACTTCGGCCGGCTACAACAGTGGCATTGAGGATAAAAAAACTGTGCTTTTCTACCTTCTTGCCGAATTCAAAAGAGGACACTGCCTGCAAATAAGTTCCGTCCGAAATGATGGTGGAAGACAACTTATCCACCAACAGGACATCAATAAGTCTGCCCATGATTATTTTACGAGATAGTATGCTGAAGGGGGCGCTAGTGACTACGACAGTTGTGCGCCCTTTATAAATTGCTTTACCCGACTGTGACGAATGCAGAAAATGCCACTATTCCCTGTGAGTTTTTAGATGGGCTCATAGTGTTGGTTCCTAAAAGTGGAAGCACTAATGGTTTGCAAACCATGCGTCCTGTATCGCTCCTAAGCGCTGACTTCAAGTTATTTGTTAGGGTACTGCTTTTTCGAGAGAACACAATAGCTGGTCGCCTCATCGGTCAATATCAGAGGTGTGCCGTCCCGAGGAGGACAATACAAGCACTGGAGGAATACCGGTATGTAACGGCCGTCGCCTCGCCATCCAACTCCAGAGCGACCATCACGTGGTTAGACATGGGCAAAGCATTTGACAGGGTCCGTCACAACCACCTGCTATGTGTCAGATCAAAAATCGAAACTATTTTTTGTCATTATCATCAGGCGATTACACACTCACGTAAGTTCAAGAATTCTTGTCAATGGACAATGCGCAGCAAGAATTCCCATCCTCGGGTCGATACGACAAGGCTGCCCCATATCGATGCCGCTGTTCTCGTTATCAATCAAGTCTCTTCTATGATCATTACCTGTCAGGTTCCCTGGAATTGAAATTGAAGGCAACAGATATGTATGTGGATGCTGCGCTGATGACCTGGCCGTGTACGTGACTGATCCAATAGATGTTATGAAGATACAGGATGCGATTCAAACATATAGTTCTTGTTCTGGAGATAAAGTTAACGCAGATAAACCAAGCATTTTACACGTAGGCAGAGGGATAGGATTCGTTGAATCAGGGCCAGTTGAACAAGTAGATAACATCAAATTTCTGGGGATACTGTTTGGCAAATGTCTTATCAAGACATTTGGAAATTGAATGGGAAAATGAAGCTCAACAATCTCCGAGCGGTATTAAGAGAGAGTTCCACCCGTTCTCTACATGTGATACAAAAAAAAAAAACACTCTGATAAATCTCGGTATACTTCCATACTTCCTAAGATGTACTACCTCGCAAGTATTTTCCCTTTGCCTCCAACAATAAGGGAAACGATCTCCTCTAGCGTAGTTCATATGGAGAGGGCGAGTCCTTAGGGATGATTATCAAACCATAACCCTTCCTTAAACATAAGATGGTTTAGGTCACACTAACGTTAGATAAAAATGTAGTGTTATATTGATATCTAGGACGCCAAAGGCACTAGAAGCAGATGATGAAAATCTCACAGCTTAGTGTATAAGCAAATTAGCGAAGAACTTCCCCACAATCACTTGGAGTGCAGTTTGCCGATACATTCATGTTACAGTCTTACCGTCACACCTAATAGCTACGTGGTATTACGCTTCATACAACGCCATAAGCACAAATGAGCGTCTCTTCAGGATCGGCTTGTCAAATAGCAACCAATGCTTGGACTGTCAGCAGTCTGAGACTCTATTTCACCGTTTTACTTGCGGCGCTACTAACAGGGTATGGCAATGGACTCGACATAATCTTGCCATCATGAACCGTACGACTGATAACAATATAGCTTTGGAAGAACTGTTTATCCAAATCAGAAACGACATTGAACCTATTGGTTAATGAACTTAACATGACAAAGCATAGAACGCCGTCTACGTACGTAGTCGTATCTTACTGTCCTCTCGCATTATACAAGGAATTTGATTTAAGACATGCATTCTTATCCTAAAAGGAAAATAGGTATCATCAACATTCTTTTCATTCACACAACGCCCATGTTTAAATCTTCAGAAAGCTTATTCATTTATGAGTGCACGGCGCACTGTTAGTGCCTTTAGAATTTGTTTCGTTTTTGGAGAAATGTAAAGGCATATTTCAGCTCTGGGGCAACACGCATGCCTGGAACCACCATTTCTGTTTAATTGGTGTAGTGCCATTTGAGTTTAATTCTAAAAAAACGTAGGAGATTACCTTCGCCATTATGCAAATTCAAGTATGCATCGTCAGGCGAGTGGCGAATTACAAGGAGCCGAAATCGTCAACTAAATCTGGAAAACAACGTACAGGACAATCAGGACATGATCGTGGACTCAACGGAATCCAGTTCTTCGAGAAAACAATCTTGAAGTCGTCACTAGGGTGCAATTGTTTTCGTGTAGCATAGTTCAGCTTACTTAAAAAAAAAGTCGAATCCGTCACGCGGATTAAAGACAGGAGCTGGTGAGTCGACTATCCTGCATCTGATTTTTAGGCGGTTTCCTAGACAAAATTAGGAAAATAACTAGATGATATCCATGTCAAGCCTCAGCTAGACGCTACGCAAACATTTATAAAACCATCTTACGCTTGACGATGACATTAAACCTAGACACAGACAGATGGAATACACAGATTCCATCCCAGGGTGATTGGTGCTGTAAGGTAGGGCGTCCGGTCACAATCTATTACTAACATTGACACAACCCATACAACAACGCCGATTTCGGAGAATAAACGAGAAAAGATAAGGAAGAAGAAGAAGATGATGATGAGGAGGAGGAGGAGACCTGCGTTGAAGATTGTGTCACGAATACTTCAAGTTAGTAAGGAGTAGCATTGTTGGCAAACCTGCAGAGAACTTGAACAACAGCTTCAAATTGACACAAACTTCCATACGAAGGTTGTCACCGGTGATGAAAGCTGAATTTGCGGCTATGACTCTGAAACTAAGCAACGATCGTCGCAATGGAAGAGACTTTCTTCACCTCCTCTTAGAACAACACGATATGAGTAATATTAAGCCTTTGTTGATCCCTATGATCCCTATTTTTGATACTGGCAGGATTTTTGATAAATATTTCGTTCCTCTAGGTCACACGGTTATCGACCACGACAATCCATGACCGTATAGGTCCTACGTTACGCAAGAATTGTTGACTAAAAACAATATGACAGTTCTCCACTCAGTGAACTCGTCATACGTAGCTCCATGTGGCAACTTACTCTTCGCCAAGAATAAAATCAGGTTGAAGGAGTGGTGATCTGATAAAGTAAAGGAGATTCGAAAAGGTGCTAAACACTCTAACAAAGATTGATTCCTTGATCATTTTAAAACTTGGGCATCCATTACTCTTGCTTCTTTTGATTAATGTTTATGTTGTAATTGCTACGCAAGGCACTATACAATTCGTTCAATAGTTGCTCCAAGTTCTTTTCCCTGTGTGAAAGAGTTATAATGTCGTCGGGAAAATCTTAAATATATTATTTCTCTTCCCCGTACTCTAATCCTTTCTCCAAAGGTTTCATTAATTTCATTTACTTGTCTCTTTGTATACAGATTGAATAACGTGGGTTATTGGTTTCAATCTTGATTCACTTCCTTTTCAACTACTGCTTCCATTTCATGACATTTGACTCAACAGCAGTATGGCTTCTGTGCAAGTTGTAGAAATCTTTCGCTCCCAGTATGTTATATCTGAAACTTCAGAACTGAAGGCGTTGGCGGAAGGATGTGCTAACCCTCAGTTTAGTAAGGATTAGTTTGATGGTCCCGGCGGAGGTTCGAGTCCTCCCTCGGGCATGGGTGGGTGTGTTTGTCCTTAGGATAATTTAGGTTAAGTAGTGTGTATGCTTAGGGACTGATGACCTTAGCGGTTAAGTCCCATAAGATTTCACTCACGTTTGAACATTTTTGATTAGTTTGATCACACAAACTGCTGTGTTTTCGAGTGCACAACATGATGGCTACAAGTAGTTCTCTACGTATCGCTAAAAAACACTATATACTATACAAACTGCTTGTCTTATTGTATTTCTGCTTTTGTGTTTGAATTTCATCCGCCTTGTGATAGGTAATAACTCGAAATACGCTGTTGTGGATTAATATTTTTTTTCTGTCTAGCCATTCAGTTTCAAAACCTGTACTCCTGTCAGGACTGCCAAGAGGATGGTAATGATATGAGCGTATTGCACCGTTGGCCGGGAGGCCCCGTCCGATTAAGTTCGGCCGTGAAGTGCAAGTCTTGAGGGTATGTGGTCTACTCAAGGTGCCTTGATTCGACTTCGGCTTCAGGCTTTCAATGTTGTGTCCAGTTCTTCTCCCAGTATCCCGTCACCTACGTCACGTACACACATTTACTTCCATTTCCACATATAGTTTTCAAGCTTCTTTCCTAAATAAAAGCAAATGCGCAAACATCAAACACTGCTAGGCAAGTGAGAATCATCAGAGAACAGTAAAGTATAGCGTGGGGAACTGTTTAAGAATTTGTATAAGAAACTACCTCATCTGAACACGAAGTAACGCGAATAAAAACCGCCTGTGAACAAAATCCAAGATTAGTAAGTACATTTTTTTGGGTCATCAGTTATCTGACTCATCCGAAACGGCCCGGTACGAGATCCTTTCCTGTGCCAACCTGTTCATCTCAGAGTAGGATCTACACATAAATAAGTTTCAAACGATTTATTTTCTACCTAATGCTTCCTAATATCTACTTTCTTCGTAAAAACTTGAATTATAAGTTTCAGTGTAAAGATATTCAAGATCTCTCCCCAGAGAGCCATATTAGCTCGTCGAGTTTCCCAACTATATCCGACAGAAAACGTGACATGAACAGACAGTTTGCACAGTTAAAATATTGACATATTCAGAATGTATGGAAAATAGTTTCTAGAAGTATAAGCTACTATGACTTAACTATAATAGTGTTACTGGATACAGGGCAATTTTGCCATAAGAATAAAAGACGCGAAGCATATCTGGCTAAAATCTCAATAAAAATTGGAAAACCGCCATGTGACTCAAATCAAAAACTTGAACTTACAAGAAAAAAGCCTTATGGAATTTCTCATAACATCGGATTTAGCAATGACGGTTCTTCTGTCATTTGCTACCACTTATTTGTGGGACAATTCATTGTATCAATACAGTGCTCAAGTTTTCACAACATCGTGAGTGCCTATAGACCAACAGTAAAAAGTGAAGTACAGTCGAATGGCATTGTTATGGATATTAAGCCAGGCAGGGAGTTATTATGTCGGAATCAGCAGTTACGTCGATCGCATTAAAGTTAAATTTATCTTTTTTCTTCCTTTCAGTAAAATATCCTTTTTTACATTCAAATAGAACGTTAATTAATTGTGTACTTTTTAACATTTTATTATTTTTTTCTTTTTTATTCGTTTACATTATTGGCGTTTCAGTCTATGGTTTTAATCATGGTCGTTCAACGATATATTTATCTCAGATATTGTTCACAGAATTTATTTAATCACCGTTTTATAAAAAAAGAGCGTTAGACTGGTGGGTTCGTTGATCTGGGGGGAAAGGACCAAACAGCAAGGTCATTGGTCCGATAGGATTAGGGAAGGATGGGGAAGGAAACCATACCTGAAGCGATCAGGATGGCGGGACTCGGGTTTGAACCGACGTATTCCCGAATGCGAGACCAGTGTGGTAATCACTGAAGAGCGTTAGAATACATGCAGAAAACTGTGTGTGGAATCTACAGTAAACGTTGAAACTTCCTGGCAGATTAAAACCGTTTGCAGGGTCGAGACTCGACTCGGGACCTTTGACTTTCTGGGGCAAATGCTCTACCAAATGAGCTACCCAAGTGGGAGAACATCTGTGAGGCTTGGAAGGTAAGAGATGAGGTACTAGCGGAAGTAATGCTGTGAGGGCGGGTTGTGAGTCGTGCTTGGGTAGCTAAGGTGGTAGAGCAGTTACCCGCGAAAAGCCAAGGTCCCGAATTCGACTCTGTTCGGCACACAATTTTAATCGGCGAGGAAGTATCGTATCAGAGCACACTCCGCTGAAGAGTGAAAATTACATTCTATAGTACTGGTTGTAAGTACACGCTGTTAGTATAATTACATTTGGGATAGTGAGGGGAAATTGCGAAGAAGTACGCTGTGCGAAAGTGGTCACAGACGAAAAAGTTTGAAAAGCTGTGTTATAAACTACTTTAAGTGAACTAAGCGACGATTTCTTGAGGAATCCTGCTGTCGATTAGCCGCCCCACCTTAGCCCGGATCGAACTTGCGGACCGTCACTTGTGACATCAGCATCGACAGGACAGTAAGATCAAATCTTCCTTTCCCTCAGCCAGATCTCTGGTACGGAAATTACGCCACACGGAAAACGGTACCCGCTGCTTCAAGAGCAGTTTCCTTCTCTGTGCTGCCAGGTCAACCGTGTGAGGCGGTCTGCCGCGAGCAGCGGAGCGGATCCTGCTCCGGCGATAACACGCTGTTCAGGAAGCGGCCCAGTCACGTGAGGGGGCCATTTGCTGCTCACAACGAGCGCCTGAGTTTCGCCGCCAACTTTCTTCGCAAAACGATTGCTTCACTTTGCATAAACCTGGATACATTGCATTAGCCGCTGCTTAAAGTGAGTCAGTATGTGTCGAGTACACGTTTTGAAGGGAAAGAAAGAAGGAACGAAGGGATTATACGAATCCTGAAATGTAATCAATAAAGCACTAAAAATCATATACATATATAAAAAATTACTGCATTGATAAATGCTATATGAGCATGTGATCGTGTGACGCTGCAATACGAGAGAACTTCACCGCTACTTGCAGTCGGATTAGAAATATACAAAATGACAGTAGTGTTCCTTGCCTATAAGTATTTAACTGGAAGAGAAAATGACGGGGAGGTGTACATATACTACAATACTCAATGTGTGTGATGTCACTAAACCAATTTTGTTCTCATGGATCGTTATGTAACAACTCTTTGTTCTTTGGCCCACTTGCTGAATCTACGAAATACAAGGAATAATCTTGATCAAGTTGGAAGCTTTTCTTGACGTTTTCCACGTTTGTGATTTTTTTAAATCCACCATATCCAAAAAAATATTTCTTTTTATTCAGCCAGACGCATTTCGACACCTATGTGTCATCTTCCATGAGCCAAATTTATTTCTGTGAAGTATAATACAAAGTTTGTAATCGTTTATCTGTTGCGGGCCTAAAAATTATAACACGTGAACATACTAACAGGCCAACAAAAAAGTCTATAGCATAAGCAACATCCTGAAGAAACGAGAACTACAAATATCATTCCAATCAAACAATTAGGTACAGAAAAATCTAAATATTAAGAACGCCACCTCAGAGAAATTCTTTAAAGCTGGAATCTGTCAGTTAACCTGTAGTCCTTACCTATCCGTCTACATACGCCAAACACGCAGAAATTTCAAGGCAAAATATCCTCAACACCTCAGAGCCTTAAAAAGTGACAGTACACACACTACTTTTGCACATCATCTCATAGAGGAAAACCACCACCCAGACGACATTCAGAATGTTCGTAAGATCCTCAGAGATAGCAACAGTCTCTATCAAAAACTCACAATAAAGGAGAACTTTCACATAAAAATAGTTACGATAAAAGACAAGTAAGTCTTGATTGAAAATACAAGGCTGTGTTACAGAACGCTGTTTGGAACATTCAGTGAAGTATCCAAAGACACCTCCCCACACAAAACCGCCTAAAAAAACCAAAACCATGTTTTCTCAATGACACTGAGCTCTCACGAAATCATTCAAAGTTAGCGCCACACTAATCATAACGCAAAAGCTATACAACTGAGCAGGGACAACATAGCACCTATCAATGAAAATGAAGACAAAACTGTCTGTGCAAACCACACTATGTGGAAAATATGTAGAAAGTAA
This sequence comes from Schistocerca americana, assembly GCF_021461395.2. NCBI lineage: Eukaryota > Metazoa > Arthropoda > Insecta > Orthoptera > Acrididae > Schistocerca > Schistocerca americana. The sequence continues at coordinate 523,547,661 of NC_060121.1, read as the reverse complement.
ATGTCACTGTGACATTACGAAAAAAACGGTGTGAAAACCATGTACTCAATTGCAGTACAAAGAGATCCCCATCAGAGACATTGAAAGTTGTCTTAATAAAAATAATATACTTGTTATTTATTACAAGTTTTGCTTGCTGGCAGTGCATGCTGCCTGTAAGCTTACGTGAACTTTCAACATGAATTCGTAAACTTAGAACATATTAATTCGCTTGCGAGAATGTGTTGCGAAATCTGGCTGTGAGAAAGTAACTTCGAAGTGCCTGTCCCATTCCTTGTATGTTCAAACATTCCTAATGACAAGAATGCTATCTGATTCAACACACCCATTACACTTGAAACACCGTGACATTGCTCTTGCCTTGAGTGGGCCATGCATTTCCTGAGCTACAACTAACTACTGAGATGCGTCTGGTGCAACGCGCTCTCGTTTAAAAAAAGGCAAAAGCATACTTTATTCATAACGCATCTGAATAAGTGGACTTTCGATGCGGACAATGACTTGGGATAAATTATAACATCAAATGTAATTAGTTTTCTCGTTAGAAAAGTTCTATATTGAAAAATTATCTTTTTCTTTGCTTCGCAAACATCAAGACGCAAAAACTTACAGTTCCTGAGAGGACAAAAGTAAGTACTCCTTAACAGCAAAAGAGATGTTTTAAAAAATGGAACCCATAAAACTGACATAAATATCTATTTTACATCATCAGTCTTCTGACTTAATTTCAGAGAAGAACTTGCAACCTGCGTCCTCTATTATTCGCTGGATATATTCCAATCCCTGTCTTCTTCTACAGTTTTTGCTTTCTAGAGCTCCCTCTAGTATCATGGAAGTAATTCCCTCATGCCTTAACAGATGTCCTGTCATCCTGTCCACCTTATCAATATTTTCCATATATTCCTTTCCTCTCCGTTTCTGCACAGAAACTCCTCATTCCGTACCTTACCAAATGTTTCGATTCTCTTCTGTTCCGATTTTCCCACTGTCCATGATTCACTACCATACAATGCTGTACTCCAGACGTACATTCCCAGAAATTTCTTCCTCAAATTAAGGCCGATATTTGATATTCGTAGACTTCTCTTGGCCAGGAATGCCCTTTGTGCCAGTGCTAGTCTGCTTTTGATGTCGTCCTTGCTCCGTCCGTCACTGGTTATTTTACTGCCTAGGTAGCAGAATTCCTTAACTTCATCTACTTCGTGACCATCGATCCTGATATTAAGTTTCCCGCTGTTCTCATTTCTACTACTTCTCATTACCCTCGTCTTTCTTCGATTTACTCTCAGTCCACACTCTGCACTCATTACACTGTTCATTCCATTCAGCAGATCATGTAATTCTTCTTCACTTTCACTCAGGAGAGCAATGTCATCAGCGAATAGTATCATTGATATCCTCGAATTTTAATTCCACTCCTGAATCTTTCTTTTATTTCCATTGTTGCTTCCTCGATGTGCAGAATGAACAGTAGGGGCGAAAGACTACATCCTTGTCTTGCACACTTTTTAATACGAGCACTTCCTTCTCTGTCGTCCACTCTTATTATTCCCTCTTGGATGTTGTACATATTGTATATGACCTGTCTCTCCCCATGGGTTACCCCTATTTTTCTCAGAATTTCGAACACCATTTTACATTGTCGAACGCTTTTTCCAGGTCGACAAATCCTATGAACGTGTCTTGATTTTACTTTAGAATTGTTTCCATTGTTAACCGCAACGTCAGAATTGCATATCTCGTGCCTTTACCTTTCCTAAAGCTAAATTGATCGTCAATCAGCGCATCCCCAATTTTATTTTCCATTCTTCTGTATATTATTTGCGTCAGCAACTTGGATGCATGAGCTGTTTAGTTGGTTGTGCGATAATTCTCGCACTTGTCAGCTCTTGCCGTCTTCGGAATTGTGTAGATGATGTTTTCCTGCAAGTCAGAAGGTATGTCGCCAGACTCATACGTTCTACACACCAAAGTGAATAGTCGTTTTGTTGCCACTTCCCCCAATGATTTTAGAAATTCTGATGGAATGTTATGTATCACTTCTGCCTTATTTGATCCTAAGTCCTGCAAAGCTCTTTTAAATTCTGATTCTAATCCTGCTATCTCTTCTAAATTGACCCCTGTTTCTTCTTCTATCACATCAGACAAATCTTCCCCCTCATAGAGGCTTTCAATGTATTCTTGCCAACTATCCGCTCTCTCCTTTGCATTTAACAGTGGAATTCCCGTTGCAGTCTTAATGTTATCATCCTTGCTTTTAATGTCACCGAAGGTTGTTTTGACTTTCCTGTATGTTGAATCAGTCCTACCGACAGTCATTTCTTTTTCGATTTCTTCACATTTTTCATACAGTCATTTCGTCTTATGTTCCCTGCACTTCCTATTTATTTCATTCCTTCTTGTTATCGCCCTTTTTAGGGGTGTCCATTCCTCTTCAGCTGTACTGCCTACTGAGTTATTCCTTATAGCTGTATCTATAACCTTAGAGAACTTCAAGCGTATCTCGTCATTCCTTAGTACTTCCGTATCCGACTTCTTTGCGTATTGATTCTTCTTGACTAATGTCTTAAACTTCAGCGTACTGCTAATCACTACTATGTTGTGATCTGAGTCTATATCTGCTCCTGGGCACGCCTTACAATCCAGTATCCGATTTCGGAAACTCTTTCTGACCATGATGTAGTCTAACTGAAATCTTCCCGTATCACCCGGCCTTTTCCAAGTATGCCTCCTCCTCTTGTGATTCTTGAACAGAGTATTCGGTATTACTAGCTCAAGATTATTACGGAACTCAATTTATCTTTCTCCTCTCTCATTCCTTGTCCCAAGCCCATGTTCTCCTGTAACCTTCACTTCTTCCCATTCCAGTCCTCCATGACTATTTGATATTCATATCCTTTTACATACTGTATTACCCTTTCAGTATCCTCATACACTTTCTCTGTCTCTTCATTTTCAGCTTGCGACGTCGGCATGTATACCTGAACTATCTTTGTCGGTGTTGGGTTGCTCTCGATTCTGGCAAGAACAAACCTGTCACTGAACTGTTCACAGTAACACACTCTCTGCCCTACCTTTCTATTCATAACGAATCCTACTCCCGTTATACCATTTTCTGCTGCTGTTGATATTACCCTATACTCATCTGACCAGAAATCATTGTGTTCTTTCCACTTCACTTTACTGATCCCTACAATAACTAGATTGAGCCCTTGCATTTCCTTTTCAGATTTTCCAGTTTCGCTACCACGTTCTAGCTTCTGCCATTCTACGCCCCGACTCGTAGAACGTTATTATTTCGTTGATTATTCAATCTTTTCCTCATGGTAACCTCCCCTTGGCAGTATCTGGAGATCCGAATGGGGGACTATTCCGGAATCTTTTGCCACAGGAGAGATCATGATGACACTTCTACAATTATAGGCCACATGTCCTGTGGATACACGTTACGTATCTTTAATGGAGTGGTTTCCATTGCCTTCTACATCCTCATGCCGTTGATCATTGTTGATCCTTCCGCCTTTAGGGGCAGTTTCCCACCACTAGGACAAGAGAGTGTCCGGAACCTCTGTTCGCTCCTCCGCCTTCTTTGACAAGGCCGTTGGCAGAATGAGGTTGACTTCTTATGCCCGAAGTCATCGGCAGCAGTGCTGATTATTTATCAAAATTTAAGCAGTGGCGGAATTCCATCCCGGGGCCGAAGACGTTTGGATATGAAGCAAAGACACTACCCCTTTAATGTCGGCTTTAAAAATATTTAAATATTCAACAATTATTCCTTCCCCCAAATTCAAATTGAAAATTATGCATGGCTGTTTATCTTTCCCTATATTCTAGTCTTTTGAAGTCTGAACCAAGAATGCGTAGCTACAAGCTGCCGGAATAAAGTAAAAAATCTTCAATGAATTGCCTTAAATTAAATCCTCTTCTACTACTCATCAAAATAATCATGGTAAAATTTTCTTCTCAAAATGCTTCAATCTCTTTCCTTATCTCAAATAATTAATCAGTAAATCAAGATATTCCACTTCCTCAGAATATAGCTGCAACCGTACCACTCGGCATATGCCGTATAGCTGCTCATGATACACCACTGCCGACTACGTTGTCTCCTCATCTCACAAATAACAGTGCATATCATCTCCCGCGTATCTTGCAAAGTGGAGATGGTCCAAGCAAGCCTCCAGTCGACACAGCATCTCTGATGGTGCTGCTCGCATATGGTTTCAAACATCACAAAGGCGTTTACGTGTTCGTGATATCCAAATACTTGAGAAATGCCCATGAAATTAACTGCAGCTCCCTCTGACAACCCTTGGTCCCGTAGTAACTTACCACATATTTCCAGTTTTTTGCAAATCGATGGTCCGCTGCTAATTAACTTTCTGGAACATGGCATCTCAATTAACGCACAGCGGTACGTGGAAATTTTGCAAAAATTGGAGCTCGCCGTCAGATCGAAACGCCGAGAAATGTTGACATATGGCATTATTCTGTTGCGGGATAATGCCCACCCACATGTTGCTAGGGTAGTTTCGAGCATGTTGCACAGGCCTTTACCCATCTTCCAATAAGTACCGATCTCTCCCCACGCGATTTCCGTATTTTGGAGCCCTGAGGAAAGAGATTCGTGGCTGTCGATGTGCTTCAGACGAATAGTTACACGGCTGGGTAGAGTCACTGTTCCATAAGCAAGCGTAAACATTTCCAATGTACGCACTGCCCGTCTTGTCTCACGATTGCTTTTGAAATAATTAACAATTTGCGTGCTTTTTGCCATGTGTCTCGTTTTCATTTGACTGCTCGTTTTATATTTAACTTCCTGGCTAAAACCAAAAGCCTGAGAAGAGTTCCAAGGTACAACACCCTTCCCTGCTTCTTTCTTTGTCGTCGAACGAGATAGTCATATTTGTAGCCAGGAGAACATTTTGTTAGCAATAACATAATCAAATATTTATAAAGAGAAAACAAGAATAAAACTGGTGATTTAAAAAAAATCTCATCTGCTAAATTATTCACAGTTAATTCAAATCTATTCCATCTTCCGAAGTTAGCGGTTCTACCCGGCTAGCGCCGGCGATATACTCTGTCTCGTTACGACAGAATGGTGTTACAGAGAATGGTCGCTCACTGAGATACCAGTTGGTACCATCTTCTCTCGTACACTGCTCGCTGTCACGAAAGTGACACGTGGAGCGTACAGCCCGCCCACCATTTTGTGCGCAGCTCTTACAGGGGACGGGAGGCGTTTAACGTAACATTAAAACGAATATTGTTACTGAATTACACAATAAACAAGTGTGCGTTCCACTATAGAGCTGTTAAATTTATAATTGTTCAGTTTTCATAAAAAAAAAGCGAACGTTTTCAATTTGCCTTCTTATCGATAGCCATGAGTAAAACTATGAAGTTTTTTAAATTGGTTTTCTTCTTGCCTTTAATATTTCGGTACCGGTAATTTCAAGCAAATCAACACTCTTCATGCCTTGACATATCGCCGGCCGGAGTGGCCGTGCGGTTCTAGGCGCTGCAGTCTGGAACCGAGCAGCCGCTACGGTCGCAGGTTCGAATCCTGCCTCTGGCATGGATGTGCGTGATGTCCTTAGGTTAGTTATGTTTAATTAGTTCTAAGTTCTAGGCGACTGATGACCTCTGAAGTTAAGTCGCGTAGTGCTCAGAGCCATTTGAACCATTTGAACCGTGACATATCGATAAAACGGTCTCGGTGTTCTGCCTCGCAGAGAGCTCCATGTGATCAGTATTATTATTTATTCAGAGTATGGCATTACATATGAACAGCAAATAACGATTGTAGATTACATAATTTTACAAAAATATATTAATTTCATAATTTATAATTTAAAAAATAAGTCTATAAATTAATATCTCATCTTCCAAGTTACCATGGTAGGCTCTTCTACTACAGCTTGTTACAATGCGATGGATCGTCTGGTGTTCATTTAGACAGTCACATTGAGAAGATGAAGCCCTTCCCCATCGGTAGAGGTTTTCAGCACAGATGCCGTGGCCTGTACGGATCCGATTAATTGTTTTCCAGGCACGTCGAGTTAATTCCATACCGGCTGGTCATGTGACAGGTCTTTGGAGGGTCTGATGTTCCTCATGGGCAATAGCGTTCCACATTTCTGTCCACTTTTTGTTGATACTGAAAGTAGCTGCCTCTAGCCATTCCGCCAATAGGGCAGATGACTGTCTGGATTTTAAACGGTTCATTGGGAATGCAGAACATCAGAGTGCTTTGGAAGATCGGGGATTTTAAGTAATTCTTGGTATTCCTTGAGGAGGGCGTTCTGTCTTCGGAGGTCTGGTGGTGCAATGTTGCTTAGAGGTGGTATCCGGTATAGAGGAGTGGATTTGATGCAGCCTGTTATTGTCCTCATTGCTGCATTTAGCTCTACGTCAATTTTTCTCAAATGTGTGCTGTTAAGCCACACTGCAAACAGTAATTTATTCGTTCCTTCGGCTGCAGTTACTTGTAACTTTGCAACTGCTAAGGCGGGCGAGCCGTTTCTGCACAACCAGTAACGCCCAACGCTCCCTCCCGAAAGTGATAGCATGCTTACAGTTCCGAAGACGTTGTGCCCCGTAAGTGAAGTGTAATGATTTTACATTGCATTCTACATGTAGAAAAAATTCTGTTTCTAAATGTAAATTTTAAGTTGCTGATGGAAGCAGGAACACATTTTTTGAAATCTTGAATAGTCTATATTACTATATACAGACATTTCATTATTTGACATCGTTACCGAAAACTCCTTCACCGATTTACTTCAGATTTTATCACGGCACGCTAATAAATCTTCAAACGGACGTAGACTATATCCTTTTTTAAACACCAATTTACTGGTTTTCTGTTAAAAACGACCGTGAGAAAGAATATGCTGTGCAGTGCTGTGAAAATGTGTCATATCGATTTCGATGCAAACCATTAGATAAATTGTTTCTTTCGTATATATTTTCATACATATTCTTTTAACAGATCCTGCTTGTCATGTACTTCGTCCATCGTCGACGGAATGCGACGGTTTATTTCCCGTTAAAAAAAGTTTTAAATCGGAATTTTACGTGCCCATTCAATAGAGTGCTACCTCATTAGTCTAGTGGGGTATTCGTTTAACCGATATGTATTAACAGAGACAGTAAAACACGAAGAATAATGAGTACTCCAGCAAAGACCGAGCTGCGCGGTTCTGCGCGGCAGTAGCAGTCAACGCGGGCCAGGGCGATGCTGTTTACCTGTTCATTTTAGATTACTTCAGTTTCATTTTCAATAGCAATAAACAAGGCTCAAGGGCACAGAGAGGGGGAAATAGGAGATGGGTAGAGGGAGGGGAGGATATAGACATAGAGGGGGGAGGGGGGGAAGAAGGGATGGTCAGAAAGACGGAGGAGGAGTGACGCAGAGAGACTGGGGGGCAGGGAAGGAGGAGAGGTAGATGGATAAAGAGAGGGGCTGGGGGAGATCTGTAAGGGGAAGCGGCGAAATAACTTTGGGATGTATATGTAATTCCCATCCATTATGAAACATTGCTGGGTTCGCCAATTTGAAAGAAATCAATTATCCAAAAATTTCATTAACCACATAAAAAGGTAGAAAGCATTTATACAATAATGCGAACTGTTTTACTGATTTCGGATACTTGACGACGCATCCTGAACCAGTTAAAATAAGTATGATTCTGAAACCTCTTACTTCGTCAGATCTGCAACAATGGAACTTATTACCAATAATTAATTGTTTAGCGTATCCCTAGTTCACAACGCTGACTCTACACTGAGGTACTGGAGCAGCTGTCGAGATTTGCTTATTATCGTGCAGCTAGTCCACAGACACGGATGTTTGAGCGAAATGACTGCTTTTATAATGGCCGGTCAAATGAAAACGACACAGATGGAAAAAGAGTAGGTATACTGTTTATTATTTCAAAAGCAATCGCCATAACCGTTAATTCATTTACCCCACTGTCATACGACTGTCAATGCCTCCATGAGCAAATGCTTGCGGTTTGTCTACGGTACCATAATTGTAACCACCCGTGCGCCTCTTCGTCCGAAGCAAACCGACGGCCAGCTACTCACTTACCGGAAGACAGTGCTACTATAAACGCACAGCGGTACGCGGACATTTTGCAAAAATTGATGCATGCCATCAAGTCCAAACGTCCCAGGAATATGGACGGATGACATTATTCTGTTGCGGTATAATGTTCGCCCACTTGAGGTCAAGGTACGCTGCAAAAGTTTCAGTGGAAAGCCCTTACATATCCACCATTTAGTCCCAATCTCTCCCCTGTAATTTCCATATTTTTGGAGGTCTGAAGAAAGAGATTCGTGGCCGACGATTTGATTCGGACGAAGAGATGCGCGGCTCGGTACAGTCATTGTTCCCTAGGCAACCGCAAACATTTTTGAATTAAGGCATTGACAGTCATGCCTCACAGTGCGATAAATGTATTAACGATTACGGCGATTACTTTTGTAATAATAATTTGTTTAACTAAACTCCGTCCGAACAGGCCTTGGAAGGCCCAACGGTACCGACCGGCCGCCGTGTCATCCTCAGCCCACAGGCGTCACTGGATGCGGATATGGAGGGGCATGTGGTCAGCACATCGCTCTCCCGGCCGTATGTCAGTTTACGAGACCAGAGCAGCTACTTCTTAATCAAGCAGCTCCTCAGTTTGCTTCACAAGGGCTGAGTGCACTCCGCTTACCAACAGGGCTCGGCAGGCCGGATGGTGACCCATCCAAGTGCTAGCCCAACCAGACAGCGCTTAACTTCGGTGATCTGACGGGAATCGGTGTTAATAATCAGTTTACTTACTTTTTTCCATATGGCTCATTTTCGTCTGCCTGCCCCTTATGCTAAGGCTCCGCTGTTGGATAATTGTGTCGCCTTTTCTGTGTTCTACAGTAATAAAATGGAATTTAAAATGATATACGTTGTTAGTTCTTTGCTTCTGATAGTGTAGTATTAGCATTCCGCAATACTTATAAATAAACAAAAATTATTGGACAGTTTTCTGTATAGCTGAATTGGTGGATATGCATTATAAAGAGGTCCAGTGAGAACTGTTAACCAGAAAATTCCTTATCAGAAAGCGTGTATGGAGCATTTCATTGTATCTGCTTCTTCAGCTGAAAAATTGAAGTGTATCCTGCCGTTTGACACTAAATTTGCAGATTTGTACATTCTTTCCATTGTATGGACATTCCTGTGCTTCAAATTTCGACTAAGCACGATGAATATTCGGAACCACACGTTTCCTGTCTTAGACATATAGCCCGACTCATTATTGTAACAGATACGGATGATAAGAAGCCGGCCGAAGTGGCCGTGCGGTTAAAGGCGCTGCAGTCTGGAACCGCAAGACCGCTACGGTCGCAGGTTCGAATCCTGCCTCGGGCATGGATGTTTGTGATGTCCTTAGGTTAGTTAGGTTTAACTAGTTCTAAGTTCTAGGGGACTAATGACCTCAGCAGTTGAGTCCCATAGTGCTCAGAGCCATTTTGATGATAAGAATGTTCCGATGGTGAATGGTATAGGCAGCTTATTACCACAGAAAGAATAATGAAAAGTTCCATGAGCATCAATTAGTTTCATGTAACTGGTTCTCATGACTGAAAATATGTTGACAGAGGCGGAGCACTCCTTGCGATTATTTCCTTCTCTCTGCACATTTTCTGTTAGGTTGCAATTACCCTTTATGAAACCTTAACATGGGTACAGAACGAGGTAGGCAAAAAATAGGTGGAAGATAGACTGATAGAGATAGATTGAATAACTACAAGAGTTCTTCCCATTTGCCCTTTCCTGATTGTTTCATTCGCATCCCAAGATAGGCAGTGGGCTTGGCACCGTCGATGTCGCTGTTCTTCAGCCAAATGACGTTAAAAACATGCAGCGTGTTTAAAAAAAGTGTTGCATAAGTAGTATATCTACGTCAACTTTCAGTCACTCTACTTAAAAACTGGTTGCGAGTAAAAAAAAAAAAGCATAGCTGCATGAGTAAGAATAAAAGTAATAATATGTTCATTAATGTTAACACTAACCGTGTATGCATATCCTGTAAACTGACTCTTTCCACATCATTTCGATAAAAGAATCGTTCAAATGGTCCAAATAGCTAACTAACTTATTGTGGGATAAACATTATCAAGTGGGGCCCTCATGCCCACCCTCCTTATCAATGATATCATCATCGTCACCACGTGACATGCCACAATCCTCCCCCCCCTCCCCCTCCCATCGTTTCCTCCAAGAGACAATCACACCCTGGTATTTTAGGGGCATTAAAACGAAACAGCCAATCACAATGTAGCGTCAGAAAAATGACACAGGAAATCAAAATCCAAGCTGGCGGAACTTTCCAAATTGTGATAGTGAGAAATTAAAAAAAAAAAAAAATTGAAAAATCGAAAAAATCAAGGAGACGTAAATAGCTAGCTTGTGTTTTGTAACCCCTCCGTGCCGGCCGCTGTGGCCGAGTGGTTCTAGGCGCTTCAGTCCGGAACCGCGCTGCTGCTACGGTCGCAGGTTCGAATCCTGCCTCGGACATGGATGTGTGTGATGTCTTTAGGTTAGTTAGGTTTAAGTAGTTCTAAGTTCTGGGGGACTGATGACCTCAGATGTTAAGTCCCATAGTTCTCAGAGCCATTTGAACCATTTTTTAACCCCTCCGTCACCCTCTCCCCCTTCCCTCTTAACCCAGTCTTAGTGCACTATTTTATCAGTCATTAAAATGAAACAGCCAATCAAATGGTTCAAATGGCTCTGAGCACTATGCGACTTAACGTCTGAGGTCATCAGTCGGCTAGAACTTAGAACTAATTAAACCTAACTAACCTAAGGACATCACACACATTCATGCCCGAGGCAGGATTCGAACCCGCGACCGTAGCGGTCGCTCTGTTCCAGACTGTAGCGCCTAGAACAGCCAATCACAGCCCTACATTTCAGCAGACATTAATATGAGCCAATCATACTATAGCAGTGAAATTACGCAAACTTCATTTGAAAACCACAAAATGGTAACGTGAGCTATATGCACAATGTCCAAAGATATTTGCCTCTGAACTGCGTAAAACGGCGTCATGTTTATACCGGTACGAAACGGGTGTTGTGCTTTGGCCCCACGTTTCAGCTACTTTTCAGTGTCAACCAGTTACACACCTTCAGCTACTTTGCAAGTCCACCATCCAAATTACTCATGAAGATCATCGTTACAGGAGACTTTTTCTAGGAGTTTTGGCTGCAGGAAGAAAACTTTTTGTCATCGTTGCAATTGATGATTACACGCTCGATTACAGTATCACGAACGACTTCTTTCTCAAAACCTTCTTTCTGTAGTTTTTCTGCATGCTGAATACATTTCTGCCATTGTTTAACTGAAACGTTTTGAAGGCCTCGTGAAGTAAGCGCTCAACATCTGCGGATTTTGTTTCTGGCTACTACTTCTCTCTTTGGTTGTGTCCCAGTAAGCTCAGCAGGGTTCTGCTGGTGCTAAGAGAACTACTTGCTGCTCCCCTTTCATTTGCTACTATATCTAACTCTTAAACAGATTATTCTCTGTTTAAACGAACCTCATTCAACACCTCAGATATTGTGTCTGTTGGTGAAAACGCAATATTTTTCGCGGTTACCTATGCGGCTACGTCACCCTTCGTTGTTGGAGCTCGGTTCATGACTATCTAATGATGCTTGGCGTTGTACACTAAAGCTCCAAAGAAACTGATATAGGAATGCGTATTCAATTGCAGAGATACGTAAACGGGCAGAATATGGCGCAGCGGTCGGCAGCGCCTATGTAAGACAAAAAGTGTCTGGCACAGTTGTTAGATCGTTTACCACTGCTACAATGGCGTGTACCAAGATTTAAGTGAGTTCGAACGTGGTGTTATCGTTGGTGCACGAGCGGTGGGACACAGCATCTCCGAGGTAACGATGAAGTGGGGATTTTCCCGTACGTCCATTTCATGAGTACACCCTGAATATCAGGAATCCTGTAAAACATCAAATCTCCAACATCGCTGCGGCCGGAAAAAGATCCTGCAAGAATGGGACCAACGATGACTCAAGAGAATCGTTCAACGTGACAGAACTGCAAATTGCTGCATGTTTCAATGCTGGGCCGTCAAAAAGTGTCAGCGTGCCAACCACTCAACGAAACATCATCGATCTCGGCTTTCGGAGCCGAAGGCCCACTCGTGTACCCTAGATGATTGCACGACACAAAGCTTTACGCCTCGCCTGCGTTCGTCAACATCGTCATTGGACTGTTGATGATTGAAGACATGTTGCCTGGTCGGACTAGTCTCGTTTCAAATTGTATCGAGCGGATAAACGTGTACGAGTATGGAGACAACCTCATAAATCCAAGGATCCTGCATGTGGGCAATGCACTGTTCAAGCTGGTGGAGGCTCTGTAATGGTGTGGGGCGTGTGCAGTTGGGGTGATATGGGACCCTTGATACGTCTAGATACGACTCTGACAGTTGACACGTACATAAGCTTCATGTCCGATGACCTGCATCCATTCGTGTCCATTGTGCAATCCGACGGACTTGGGCAACTCCGGCAGGACAATCCGACATCCCATACGTCCAGAATTGCTACAGAGTGGTTCCAGGAACGCTCTACTGAACTTAACCAGTTCCGCTGACAACCAAACTCCTCAGACACCAACATTATTGAGCATAGCTGGGATGACTTGCAATGTGCTGTTCAGAAGAGATCTCCACCTCCTCGTACTCTTGCGGATTTATGGACAGCTCTGCGAGATTCGTGGTATCAATTCCCTAAAGCACTACTTCAGACATTAGTCGAGTCCATGCCACGGCGTGTTGCGGCGCTTCAGCGTGCTCGTGGGGGTCCTGCACGATATTAGGCATGTCTACCGGTTTCTTTGGCTTTTCAGTCTAGATCTAGATGACGATGATGGAATTTTCCCCCAATAAATTAAAAAAAAGCTGTCCTCAAACCAGTTTTTAATCTTAGCAGTGTTCATTTCCGAATGGTAATCTTATGATTTGTTTCTTTTGCTACATCCGTAAACGTAAAAGAAAACCAGTCTTCGCGGATCCCACATGCAGAATAATCAGCCTGGCCTCTTTCCCAACAGGAACCTGAAGGCCCCCACTTTGGCTCGAATTTTGTCAGATATACTTCAGTAAATAGTTTTGAGTAGCACAAGTTTCATCCAAATAGAATATAGGTCGCATATCACCTGAAGAACGTAGCGAATACATCGTCCGCAAAAACTTCATTCTGGAGGCCTCTACGTCGTTGCGTTCAAGTAAAAACTGTCTACTGTCACTCCTGTATCGTTTGATATACGCCTCACAGATCTAGTAGATGCAGTAAAATTTATTTTTTCAGTTACTCTTTTTCTCAAATCTTTTGATGTTGGGCAGTCGCCATTGTCGTAAAATAGACTGTCCACCTGAGAACGTCTTTATGAAATCGTTTAGTTTGGTTAAAGAACTATTTTGTTTAACATTTTTCCTGATAGAATCGAACTTCTGTCTTCCTGCTTTTTCCATTCCAACTTTACACAAACACATGCACTTAGTAAATAAAATGAACAAATACCGTCACAAAATACTCTTTCTTACTTGAAGTCAACCTGCGGAAACTAATAACTCAATAATCAATGCAAACCAAGAACTGCACGAAAATCTACACATTGCCTCACTGCTGCCGCTCTATTGGCGCTCGAACGAGGCAACTACGGACGCCCAACGTTGCCATTTACGAGCGCTACGCGAGACTAGGCACAAATGCAGCATCAGCGCGCATGCCGCCATCCGCCAGTAGGCCTGGCCATGTCTTCAGTAGTATGTAAGGCCCCCCTGTTCGCACGGGTTCACGTAGATTCCTTTTACAGTATAAAATATGAGGGTGAGTCAAATGAAAACCTTAAAATTGAAATAACAAATCTAAATTTCACGCCGTTATCTTGTAAGTTGGTAAGCGTGCTACAAACAGTGTGCAGAATGGCCTTTAGGTGGCAGCATAGTGCAGATGCACACATACCGTTGCAGTATCAGTATAAAGATGGCCGCCCCACTTGCGACTTGCACCAGGGAAATTCGGTTTTTGCGTAGTGAAGGTGTGAAACCTATTGCAATTCATCGTCGAATGAAGGTTCAGTTCAGTGATGCATGTTTGTCACAGTAAGTCTACGAATGGAGTAGGAAGTTCGCAAATGGTGTGACTTCAGTGGAAGATGCTCCTCGTCCAGGTCGGCACAACGAGTTGTGACTCCACAGAACATTGCAGCAGTTGAAGCCATACATCTACATCTACATCTACATCCATACTCCGCAAGCCACCTGACGGTGTGTGGCGGTCGGTACCCTGAGTACCTCTATCGGTTCTCCCTTCTATTCCAGTCTCGTATTGTTCGTGGAAAGAAGGATTGTCGGTATGCTTCTGTGTGGGCTCTAATCTCTCTGATTTTATCCTCATGGTCTCTTCGTGAGATATACGTAGGAGAGGGAGCAACGTACTGCTTGACTCTTCGGTGAAGGTATGTTCTCGAAACTTTAACAAAACCCTGTACCGAGCTACTGAGCGTCTCTGCTGCAGAGTCTTCCACTGGAGTTTATCTATCATCTCCGTAGCTGCCCGCATCTCGTGGTCGTGCGGTAGCGTTCTCGCTTCCCACGCCCGGGTTCGATTCCCGGCGGGGTCAGGGATTTTCTCTGCCTCGTGATGGCTGGGTGTTGTGTGATGTCCTTAGGTTAGTTAGGTTTAAGTAGTTCTAAGTTCTAGGGGACTGATGACCATAGATGTTAAGTCCCATAGTGCTTAGAGCTATTTGAACCATCATCTCCGTAACGCTTTCACGATTACTAAATGATCCTGTAACGAAGCGCGCTGCTCTCCGTTGGATCTTCTCTCTCTCTTCTATCAACCCTATCTGGTAAGGATCCCACACTGCTGAGCAGTATTCAAGCAGTGGGCGAACAAGCGTACTGTAAACTACTTCCTTTATTTTCGGATTGCATTTCCTTAGGATTCTTCCAATGAATCTCAGTCTGGCATCTGCTTTACCGACGATCAACTTTATATGATCATTCCGTTTTAAATCACTCCTAATGCGTACTCCCAGATAATTTATGGAATTAACTGCTTCTAGTTGCTGACCTGCTATTTTGTAGCTAAATGATAAGGGATCTATCTTTCTATGTATTCGCAGCACATTACACTTGTCTACATTGAGATTCAGTTGCCATTCCCTGCACCATGCGTCAATTCGCTGCAGATCCTCCTGCATTTCAGTACAATTTTCCATTGTTACAACCTCTCGATACACCACAGCATCATCTGCAAAAAGCCTCAGTGAACTTCCGATGTCATCCACGAGGTCATTTATATATATTGTGAATAGCAACGGTCCTACGACACTCCCCTGCGGCACACCTGAAATCACTCTTACTTCGGAAGACTTCTCTCCATTGAGAATGACATGCTGCGTTCTGTTATATAGGAACTCTTCAATCCAATCACACAATTGGTCTGATACTCCACATGCTCATACTTTGTTCATTAAACGACTGTGGGGAACTGTATCGAACACCTTGCGGAAGTCAAGAAACACGGCATCTACCTGTGAACCCGTGTCTAAGGCCCTCTGACTCTCGTGGACGAACAGCGTGAGCTGGGTTTCACACGATCGTCTTTTTCGAAACCCATGCTGATTCCTACAGAGTAGATTTCTAGTCTCCAGAAAAGTCATTATGCTCGAACATAATACGTGTTCCAAAATTCTACAACTCATCGACGTTAGAGGTATAGGTCTATAGTTTTGCACATCTGTTCGACGTCCCTTCTTGAAAACGTGGATGACCTGTGCTCTTTTCCAATCCTTTGGAACGTTACGCTCTTCTAGAGACCTACGGTACACCGCTGCAAGAAGGGGGGCAAGTTCCTTCGCGAACTCTGTGTAAAATCGAACTGGTATCCCATCAGGTCCAGCAGCCTTTCCTCTTTTGAGCGATTTTAATTGTTTCTCTATCCCTCTGTCGTCTATTTCGATAGCTACCATTTTGTCATCTGTGCAGTCTTCGTCTGTGAAACAGCTTTGGAAAAAGACATTTAGTATTTCGGCCTTTAGTCTGTCATCCTCTGTTTCAGTACCATTTTGGTCACAGAGTGTCTGGACATTTTGTTTGATCCACATACTGCTTTGACATAAGACCAAAATTTCTTAGGATTTTCTGCCAAGTCAGTACATAGAACTTTACTTTCGAATTCATTGAACGCCTCTCGCATAGCCCTCCTCACACTACATTTCACTTCGCGTAATTTTTGTTTGTCTGCAAGGCTTTGGCTATGTTTATGTTCGCTGTGAAGTTCCCTTTGCTTCCGCAGCAGTTTTCTAACTCGGTTGTTGTACCACGGTGGCTCTTTTCCATCTCTTACGATCTTGCTTGGCACATACTCATCTAACGCATATTGTACGATGGTTTTGAACTTTGTCCACTGATCCTCAACACTATCTGTATTTGAGACAAAACTTTTGTGTTGAGCCGTCAGGTACTCTGTAATCTGCTTTTTGTCACTTTTGCTAAACAGAAAAATCTTCCTACCTTTTTTAATATTTCTATTTACGGCTGAAATCATCGATGCCGTAACAGCTTTATGATCGCTGATTCCCTGTTCTGCGTTAACTGTTCCAAATAGTTCGGGTCTGTTTGTCACCAGAAGGTCTAATATGTTATCGCCACGACTCGGTTCTCTGTTTAACTGCTCAAGATAGTTTTCAGATAAAGCACTTAAAAAAATTTCACTGGATTCTTTGTCCCTGCCACCCATTATGAACGTTTGAGTCTCCCGGTCTATATCTGGCAAATTAAAATCTCCACCCAGAACTATAACATGGTGGGGAAATCTACTAGAAATATTTTCCAAATTATCCTTCAGGTGCTCAGCCACAACAGCTGCTGAGCCAGGGGGCCTATAGAGAGACATCCAATTACCATGTCTGAGGCTGCTTTAACCGTGACCTTCACCCAAATCATTTCACATTTCGGATCTCCGTCAATTTCCTTCGATACTATTGCACTTCTTATCGCTATAAACACGCCTCCCCCTTCACTGTCCAGCCTGTCTCTGCGGTATACATTCCAATCTGAGTTTAGGGTTTCATTACTGTTTACGTCTGGTTTCAGCCAACTTTCTGTCCCTAGTACCATATGGGCGTTTATTAATGAGAGCAGTTCTGGGACCTTTCTATAGACGCTCCTGCAGTTTACTATTAGCACATTAATATTGTTATTCCCTGTTGCATTTTGCCTACTCCTACCTTGCCGCGCCTCAGGAGGCGTCTTGTCGGGCCTAGGGAGGGAATTCTCTAACCTAAAAAACCTCCATGTGCACTCAACACGTACTCCGCTACCCTTGTAGCCGCTTCCGGCGTGTAGTGCACGCCGGACCTATTCAGGGGGACCCTACATTTCTCCACCCGATAGCGGAGGTCGAGAAATTTGCACCCCAAATCTCCGCAGAACCGTCTGAGCCTGTGGTTCAAGCCTTCCACTCGGCTCCAAACCAGGGACCGCGATCGGTTCTGGGAACGATACTACAAATAGTTAGATCTGATTCCACCCCGCGAGCGAGGCTTTCCGCCTTCACCAATTCCGCCAACCGCCTGTACGAACTGAGGATGACCTCTGAACCCAGACGGCAGGAGTCATTGGTGCCGACATGAGCAACAATTTGAAGTCGGATGCACCCAGTGCTCTCTATCGCCGCCGGCAGGGCCTCCTCCACATCTCGGATGAGACCCCCACCCCGGCAAGCAGACAGAGTGAACACTGCCCTTCTTCCCCGACCTTTCCGCTATTTCCCTAAGGGGCTCCATCACCCGCCTAACGTTGGAGCTCCCAATAACTAATAAACCCCTCCCCCCGTGTGCCTGCTCGGACCTTGCTGAAGGAGCAGCCACATGTCCACTCACAGGCAGAGCGGGCGATGCCACACGGCCAGCCTCCACATTTACCCTCCGCCTCGTGCGCCGCGAACGCCGCTGAACCCGCCACCCCCCTTGGGGAGAGGGTGGCCCAACCGCGCCCGGTACCCGCGAAGACGTCTCGACAGCAGGGACAGTGGGTGAAGCATGTAACACCTGAGGTGTACCATGCGACGCACCAGACTCGCCACTGCCGCTACACTCCGAGGCAGCAGCCTGAAGACGGCTGACCGCGGCCATCAACATGCTCAGCTGTTCGCGAACAGTGGCCAGCTCCTCCTGCGTCCGTACACAGCAGTCACACATCCTATCCATCCTAAGGAATCAATTTACTGTAGAGAGTTAATCAACTTTTAACTAGACTGCTAATTCACTAAAGGCGGCTGATTGTTGACTAAACTGTGATTGCTAGCCACTTCTTGTAGAAAACAATGAAAATAGCACTACCTGTCTCTGGGCTGTATTCAAAACAAACACTAGCACTACTGGCACTATGGCTGACTAAAGGGACTCTCTCTGACTGTATTCAAAACAAACACTATTACTAGCACTCGACAATTAAAGCTTCCTAAAAGCAAAAACACGCGGAAGAAGAAGTGACAAGTAAGAAAAATACAGTTAATACTCAAATTAAGATAGCTCGCTGCACAGCAGACGTGAAGCAGGCGGCAGTTACGACGACACTGACACTACTGGCACTATAGTGCCATAGTGAAGGAAAACCGCCGAGTGACACTGAATGACATTGCAGCATTTTTACAGATTAGTCATGGGTCAGCACACCACATTGTGCATGATGTGCTTCAGTTTCACAAAGTGTCTGCAAGATGGGTGCCACAGCAGCTGACTCCTGAAATGAGAGAACGACGTGTTGATGTTTGTGAAGAACTTCTTCGGCCCTTTCAACGAGAAGGTGATGGCTTCCCTGCAAGAATCGTTACTGGGGACGAAACCTGGGTTCACTTCCACCAACTAGAAACGAAGAGAGCGAGCAAGGAATGGCGCCATTCCTCATCACAAAAACCAAAGAAGTTTCGAAAAGAACCATCAGCAGGGAAGGTTATGCCGACTCTCTTTTGGGACGAAAAAGGCGTCATTTTGGAGCATTACATGCCCAGAGGGACCACTGTCACCAGTGCATCATACACAGATCTTCTAAAAAAATCATCTGCGGCCTGCAATTAAATCAAAGCGACGTGGATTGCTGTCATCAGGTGTACTTTTGCAACATGACAATGCAAGGCCCCACACTACCCGTACAACATTTGCAACAATCACAGACCTGCATTTTGAGTGTCTTCCGCATCCACCATACTCACCAGGCCCTGCCCCAAATAATTTCCATATGTTTGGACCACTGAAAGACGCAATGGGAGGAAAGAAGTTCCGTTCTGATGAAGAGGTACGCCACGCGATGCATGAGTGGTTGCGCGGACTACCAACAGAATTTTTTTCTAAAGGAATTTATGCACTTTGTAAGCGCAGGAGGACTTGCATTGAGCGTGGGGGAGATTATTTTGAAAAGCGATACAGCTTTGTAGCACTTCTGCACAGTAAATAATATTTAAAAAATATTTAAGGTTTTCATTTGACTCACCCTCGTATATGTGTAAAAAGAACTTCCTATTGTTTTTTCACAATAATTAATCACCTACGTATCACCATGATGCTCATTTTCATTGTCTTAACGCTGACTAGACTTATTGTTGCATAATGAAGAGGAGACTGAGTTTGCTACAAAATCGTAAGCGAAATGTTTTCATGCGGTAGAAACTGGTAGAATTTCAGGCTCTAAGTACCTCCGCAATTGACACTATACTGCAATAAAAAGTTTTATGCAACGACGACAGTTCCTTTCATAGGGTCAACACTTGCACAGCCGAACACAAGAGGAACTGTCGTCTGGGACATACCGACAAGTCGGCCGTAGCAGAACATATTTATATGGGAATTACCTAATAAAATACAGTGATAGAAGGAGATCATATTATCATGCACACATGTATAGAGAAGTAATAGAGATTTACAATACCATAATAATTTTAATAGAACAGATTAGGATTTGAAGTTATATGAAATATGGATGTTGACTTTCCGCCAGCAGAATGACAATATATTATTTTTAATCGGGAATGATGCCGTCGTCCAGAGATAGTCATATAGTCGGCATCGAGTGTCGTATGGTGGTGTCCTCTCTGCGCTCTGTAAATCCTAGAGCCCCTCAAGCCTTAGTAATAGTAGCCGTTTTACTTCAGAAGATGTCTTCCACAGTTGGAGACGAAGCAGTTTTATTCGTCGACCTCGGCCTCTCAGCCGAGATGTTTTAACCTGAAGAAGACGCTGGCTGCGAAAGCCTACACTGCAAAAATGGAAGTAGTTCGTTCAGTTGTAGGGAAAGCCGTTGAATAAGACTGGCGAGTTGACTGTGAAGTGTTTCGGACGGGGGCAGCGATACATTCTTTTGCCTGGGTAAGTGCTGTGTTAGGATGGATTCGAACACTTTGCCGAAGGGGAACTAATGGACCACCGGGTTGTTGTTGTCGCTAGGAGGTTTGTCTCATCTAAGGTACAGCAGTATTATGGAAGTCTTCTACAACTAGGAATAGAAACCATTGGTTGTTACCGTAGTCATGCCGTGGATTTAAAATATTGCGAATGACTCAGTGACTTTCATGTCAGCCATACGAGCACATTCGAGACAGCTCCTTCTGAGGAGTAATAGCGGTTGGTTGCCCGTAATGCGAGCAGTTACCGTCACGGGGAGCGGGGTAGCGGTACGCAGCCCGCGCTTTTTTTTACGACCCGGGCAGCCGCCGGCGCGGCCTCCGCCCACAGCGGGCAGCGGCAGTGGCGACCTCGCGCCTGCCGACCTCTCACATCCGCCCGTGTCGCTCTCCTGCCATTGCCGCCACTTTCCCTCACCCACCAGCGAGTCGTAATTGGAACAGCTATTAATTTACATTGTTCGACGCTGCCTTTTTGCAGAAAAGTACATGTGCAACTTCAGGTCATTGTAACTACTCGTCAGTAACACCAAATACTCGTAAATGTACACTAATAATACAGGTACAATGGTAGCCAATTATAACTGCAACAGCATGAAACCGGCATGACGTGCACTACTTGCTTGGATATACAAGAAACTGGAGTATCATCACAACTGTACCATGTAGGTAGGAGCAATGCCACCTACAATCTGTACTGGATGGTTGGAAAATTAATCTTTCGCTACTTGGACCATTACAGACGGAAAACTACACTGACGAAAAAAAAAATCACAACATCAAGAGGAGTTGTGCGACATAAACGAAAGTTGGTACAGGTGTTTCTACATCTGAATGATGATGCCTATTCTTATTTCGCGACATTTGCGCAAGATTGACGCTAGTAGCGCCACTATGAGGATGTAAATCAGGTTTGTTTTAAATGCATCCTGTAACGGTTGTGAGCGGTATTTATCTTCGAGACTGGACGCGATGAACTGATGTCAGTCAAGGACGCCTTCAGGGCGACAAAGACGACGATATCAACACCTCACTGAGTTTGAACGAGGCCGCGTAATACAGCTGTCAGAAGCTGGATGTTCTTTCTGCCTTATTGCAGAAGGACTTGGAAGGAATGTAGCCACTGTACATGATTGCTGATAGCCTTGATCACGATAGGGTATGATTCCAAGAAGACAGGGTTTCGGACGGCCACGTGGCACTATCGATAGAAATCATAATGGTTTTTGGTGTATGTCTCGGCTCATCGTACTGCATCTGCAGCAGAACTTTGAGCAGCAGTTGGCTCACAGTTGCACAACTAACTGTTACAAGTCGGTTAGTATAGCTCCGAGTCAGCCAGCCTGCAGTGGGCATTACACTGACAACAACCCACCTCCATTTGCTGCTTTAGTGGTGTCAAGGGAGAGCTCGTTTGTGGGAGGGTGTTTTCTGACGACAGTTAGTTCTGCGTCGGTGCAAGTGATGGCCGTGTGTTGGTTAGAAGAAGGCCAGTTGAGGACCTGGAACCTACTTGTCTGTTGCTAGTCACACTGGACCTACACGTAGTGTTATGGTCTGGGGTGCGATTTAGTATGATAGCAGAAACACTCTCGTGGTTACCCCACACACCCTGATTGCAAATTTGTACGCCAGCCTGGTGATACGCCCAGTTGTGCCGCGTTTCATGAACAGCATTTCAGGGAGTGTTTTCAAACAAGATAACACCCGTCCACATACCGCTGTTGTAACCCAACACGCTCTACAGAGTGTTGACATGTTGCCTTCGCCTGCTCGATTACCAGATCCGTCTCCAATCGAGAACAGATGGGACATCATCGGACGACAACTTCAGCGTCATCCACAATCAGCATTAACCATCTGGGCCGGGGACTGTGGCAGAGCTGTTCTAGGCGCTTCAGTCCGGAACCGCGCTGCTGCTACGGTCGCAGGTTCGTATC
Source organism: Schistocerca americana (assembly GCF_021461395.2). Lineage (NCBI taxonomy): Eukaryota > Metazoa > Arthropoda > Insecta > Orthoptera > Acrididae > Schistocerca > Schistocerca americana. The sequence goes on along the minus strand of NC_060121.1, from coordinate 523,525,218 downwards.
CTGCCTGGGGCATGGATGTATGTGATGTCCTTAGGTTAATTAGATGTAAGTAGTTCTAAGTCTAGGGTACTCATGACCTCAGGTGTTAAGTCCCATAGTGCTTAGAGCCATCTGAACCATCATTAACCATCCGTGTATTGACTGACCAAGTGCAACAGGTATGGAACTCCAGCCCACGAACTAACATCCTGCACCTGTACGACGCAATGAATGCACGTTTGCATGCTTGAATTCAACATTCTGGCGGTTACACAGGTTATTGACGTACCAGCACTTCACCTTTGCAATCGCTTGTCTCGCGCTTATATTAACCTGTTACCTCGCAATACTAATCGTGTAAATATGTCATCTAGACAAATGTATTTCAGAAATTTCATTACTCTAAATTAGTTATTTTACGCTGTTGTGATTTTTTTCCGTCAGTGTATAATCTTATCAATTTTCACCGGTTTATCAATACGTGAAACAGCTACTGGCGCTTACCGCATTGCACATAATAACTACTGCACACTATCCTAGGAACATGTGACTTATATGCACAACCAAACAGTTTCTTATAAGAATCGTTTTTTGACTGCAAAGACATTTTTTTATATTCCGAATAAAAATAAAAAAACTAATTAATTAAAAAATCAATTATATCACTAAAGGTAGAGTACTATCTAATACTTACTGGAGGGCAAAATAAAGAAGTATTTTAGTTTCAAAATCCATCTGAAAATGAAAAATACTAATGAAATGTGCTTTGCTTAGTAACCTAAATACTTTCTTTGCCCAAATGACTTTTTCCTCGTTCTTTTACATCCCTTATTTTAGAAAAATCAACGGTTCGTGCCTTTTTTTCCTACGTAACTTATACATTTACAGGGTGTGTGACAATTCATGTTATACATTTTTAGAGGCTGTAAAGGGGGCTTCGTAAGTCAAGATGTACGGATTTCACTACTTTACTATGATATTACAACAGCTGTTCGATATGGTGACCACCAAGTTCTGTGCACACAGTGTATCTGCGCAGTAAGTTCGCATAAACACTATCCAACGTGCTTGGTGTATCATTAATCATTTCTAGCGCAGCTATAATCCGTATAATCCGTGTAACGAGACCTTCCTGTTACTGGACTCATAAAAAAGACTAAACAAGTGTGTAAATTTCTAAGGAACCAAACTACTGATGTCATCGTTCCCTAGACTTACACACTACTTAAACTAACGTACGCTAAGAACAACACACACACCCATGTAAACAAGACTCTTCATATGACCCCCACAAGAAGAGGTCCAAAAGAGTTAAATCTGGGGATCTTGCTGACCAAGCATGTGGTCCACCTCGACCGATCCACCTGTTCCCATAGACTACTTTCCGATTGTTTAGGACGCGAACTGCAAAATGTACTGCTCGTCATCATGCTGAAATCACAAATTGTACCGAATGTCCAGTGCCGTACCTTCCAAAATCTCCACCAGCCCATGCCTCAGGAATATCAAGTAACTGGCATCCGTTAGGTGGGGAGGAAGGATGTGCGGGCAAATTACAGGAACATCGCAAATACCAGCCCAGACACTGATGCCGAAAGTGTGCTGAAATCTTCGGCTACAAGTGGCGTTGGGCTTTTCGGGATCCCAAATGTAGTTATTTTGAATGCTCAAAACATCTTCCCTGTTGAAATGCGCTTTGCCTGTGGACAAAATTACCCTTGGAAATTGAGGAAAATCCATACAACAGAATGAAAACAAAGTACAGAAGTTGGCAAGTGGCATGAAATTTCCAGGGTGATATGGGTGGAGTTATTGTTCGTGCAGAACACGTCAGACAGATGAATGAGACAGATGCAACTCACGTGCAATGGCTCGAGCACTCGTCAACGGGATCTCTTCTAACTGATGAAGCACTTCCTCTTCCTATACGACAGTGCCCCGCCTACTAGGAGCACCACTGTTTGATTTATCGCTAGTGAATTTCCCACTTTTCTACAACCGTCGTTCTGCCCTGTAAATCATGGGATGAGATGTAGTCACACGATTTGTAAACTACTCGTGGTACAGAGTTGAGCTTCTCTTCCATTACGGCGAGCTTTACAGTGTTGTTGTTGTTGTTGTGGTCTTCAGTCCTGAGACTGGTTTGATGCAGCTCTCCATGCTACTCTATCCTGTGCAAGGTTCTTCATCTCCCAGTACCTACTGCAACCTACATCCTTCTGAATCTGCTCAGTGTATTCATCTCTTGGCCTCCCTCTACGATTTTTAGCCTCCACGCTGCCCTCCAATACTAAATTGGTGATGCCTTGATGCCTCCGAACATGTCCTACCAACCGATCCCTTCTTCTGGTCAAGTTGTGCCACAAACTTCTCTTCTCCCCAATCCTATTCAATACTTCCTCATTAGTTATGTGATCTACCCATCTAATCTTCAGCATTCTTCTGTAGCACCACATTTCGAAAGCTTCTATTCTCTTCTTGTCCAAACTATTTATCGTCCATGTTTCACTTCCATACATGGCTACACTCCATACAAATACTTTCAGAAAAGACTTCCTGACACTTAAATCTATACTCGATGTTAATAAATTTCTCTTCTTCAGAAACGCTTTCCTTGCCATTGCCAGTCTACATTTTATATCCTCTCTACTTCGACCATCATCAGTTATTTTGCTCCCCAAATAGCGAAACTCCTTTACTACTTTAAGTGTCTCATTTCCTAATCTAATTCCCTCAGCATCACCCGACTTAATTCTACTACATTCCATTATCCTCGTTTTGCTTTTGTTGATGTTCATCTTATATACTCCTCTCAAGACACTGTCCATTCCATTCAACTGCTCTTCCAAGTCCTTTGCTGTCTCTGACAGAATTACAATGTCATCGGCGAACCTCAAAGTTTTTATTTCTTCTCCATGGATTTTAATACCTACTCCGAGTTTTTCTTTTGTTTCCTTTACTGCTTGCTCAATATACAGATTGAATAACATCGGGGAGAGGCTACAACCCTGTCTTACCCCCTTCCCAGCTTCACAGTAAATTAACAAAATAACAGTGTATTCTGCGAACGTGTTCTCAGACATTCTATTACTGCAGAAATAGTCACCGTAAGGTCAACTGACTCATCGCCAGGAAGCATGTAAACAAGGCAGTTGGAAATAGAGGACATCACGTGACATCGTGTCATCATATGTACAGATAGTCTATCAAACAGGCGAACTGCGTTGCGCGATTGAGTAGCTCTTCTTTTCCTTGTAGCATGGAAACGAACCGTTTCTAGACGTGGGTTTTAGATAAAACTTGATCTACTGAGCCCCTTCAACAACCTCTAGAATAATATAACATAAACTGTGAAACACCCTGTATACCTTCACCTACAAGTATACTCTGCAAGTCACTGTAAACTACGTGGAATAGAATGCTTTTTGCTGAGACGTACATTAAAGTCTCTTCCTCTGCTACTTGCGGATGGAGCGCGGGAAGAGTAAATGCTTTCACGTCTTTTTGCAATCTGTCACTTCCATAATTTCGTCTGTGTGATATTTACGGGATAGATACGTAGGCGGCTGTAGAACGTTTTGGTTTCTACACTAAAAGATGAGTCTCGGAGTTTTACAAGGGCGTCCGTCAGAGATATACAACATACTTCTCCGAGTTCTCCCTCTCAAAACTTTTTCACATTTCTGTTACACACTCTTGCCAAGTCCGTGACCATTCGTGCCAACTTTCCCTATTGATAGTATTTTCAAATTGTGTCACCTAATTTATTCTAGAGCTTAAACATTTTTGACAAATTTTTAACTTGGAAAAAGTACGCTAAGCTTTTACACAACCGAGGATTCTATTAGGACGGCATTATATCATCCACATTAGCTGGGATGTAAACAGAAGAGAAAAGTCATTAAAAAACTTCCATGCTTTATTTTTAAAATCTCTGTCTACAGGTGGTGGCTACAAATGAAATTTATGTTGCTCCCTAAGCGTTTATGGGATACTTCATTCTTTAAAAGCAGGTATTAAGATTTGAAAAAAAGTAGTCAGTCACAGGATGTAAATGTGTTATTTTAAGTCCATTTACAGACTCGTGTCATCCTCTCGACCAAGCTTAGCTCGTCAAAGTGCTTCTCTACTGGTAGAATTTGTTTGTTAGGCAATTTACAGTCAACGATCCATATTTCACAGCTGTTGAAAGCTTAGTGAAGAAGTTTATCGCATAACACTTTGATGCTAGCTATTTCTGAGGGCAATCGAGCGATATGTCGCAGTGGCAAGAAACCAGACTCGCTATCACGAGGACGGTGATTCACATCCCCGTTGTCCCATACAGATTGAGGTTTTCCGTGATTTTGCTACCAAACAGCTTGAGGCCGATGCCGGGATGGTTCCTGTCGAAAGGATACGGCTTATTTCGTTGCCCATCCTTCCCATGCCAGAGTTTGAGCTCCGTTTCTAATGACGCTGCCATTATCTATTTTCGTTTCTGACAACAGCGTTTGTAAGAAGTCATATGGAGCGCCAACGTATTCTCAGACTGCAAGGCCTTTGGGGGTGTATTAATTCTTTCTAGTTGTTTATACTGAATATGTTTTGAGATTTATTACTATATTAGTTACATTTGTTGCTTTTACGAATTATATTTGTCAATTTGTAGACGGTTTCTTATGTGCCAGCCCAAGGCGTCGGATTTGATGTCTTTAGCGTCGCCTTGGAAGTACTCATGGAGAAAGCTATAAATCCTATCACCATAGCGCGCTGTGACCAAAGAATTTGTAGATATTCTCACCCGTTTCGAAATAAAAAGCTGTTTATTGATTATCCTCTTAGTCACTACAGAGCCGTTAAGGACTTGACTTATTTTTTGTCTTGATTCTTTTTTCATTCGTTAATATGCCCCACTCATCTGCTGAGAATGAACTATTTATATCCGCATATATTACATTAATACTGAGTAATAATGAGTACGTTATGTTCTCTAATGCATGGAGGACAGAATTCTAAAACTAAATCAGTAGTCAAAGTAAAATGAGTGTCATGCAATACTTGTGTAAACTATCACTGTGCTCGTCGTCGCCGTGTTGTATCCTGCAACTTTCTCGCATGCAGTTCCATTCGTTCTACGTGTTCAATTAACTAGTGCCCTTATCCTATGGCGAGATTGATCTTCGACCAGGTGTGGCGGGGTGGGTTGGTCTTTCACTGTCAGTCCACCTAGCTGGACAGTTCACAGGTTGTCTGCCCCTTCACTCTGCGCTGGTAGATACTGGTTTAGCCGACAAATGCAGCGTTGACGAAAAATCAGCTAAATATCTACCGCGCAAAGGGCACGAAACTCCAGTCTGTGGGCAGCAACTGAAAATTAGTTAAACAATCGGGCATTCGGGCTTCTTGCATGACTCGTTTGAAAAATGTCCAAAATTTCCTGTAAGCTGGTTTCGTGTTTTTAAAACACAGAAAATGGTTATCAAGTTCTTTTTTAATTACCCGACACTAATTATGCAATGTTACTGATTGTCGTTGTAACAAGTTCACACCCAAAAACAGCCACAAGATATTTAGTCTGACGCGATATTTAAACATCCTAAACAGTCACTGACCCACGACCCACGACCCACTGACCCACGACTACCTGCGAGTTTACACAGGCAGTCGTTCGTAGTCTTCTTGTACAGAAGTGTGCGCCATAATGTCTCGTAATTCGCACGAGACACGCCACGCTGAGTTTATGTAAGACTTGAAATGTTCACACATGAAATATCCTAAAATAAATCACTCACAAAGCTCAAACTTTTTCAGAATACTTAACACTGTAGTCGCTTTTCATCAACTACCCGAGAACCAATCAAACGCACGGATTTCTTCATTCTGGTACAAATCTGATTAGTGCGACTTAACGTAGCTGTTTATCAGAGGATGGCTCCAGAGCGACTATCTCGACTCATAGATCTGAGGCACAAAGCCCTACACAAACGAGCGGGAAACGCTGAATTCCTATTGGCTAGTATGTTAAGCAGCCAATCATATCATCTCAACGCTTCTTTACTCGCGGTATTTCTGAGGTCAGTCAATCAGATTAGCACACGTAATTTAAACTAGAAATCTCGTAATTCCGAAACTAAATAAAATTTAATGAAACCAACATACGATTTCTTTCGACAAAATAAACAGCTAATAAGTTTAGTACTCAACTCCCCTTGTGGCTGCCTTTTACAAAACCAAGCTCACTCGGGCGTACGTCATAAATTCCCCTACACAACAACTTTCTGACGCTTACATTTACGTAGTTTTAGTAAAGTATCACATTCTCACTTACTTGTATCCTCCATTCACTTTCTAAGTCTCTCCAAAGCAATTAATCTATCAAAAGATTATGAAATAATAGTTTTCCAATTTTCAGTTACGTCAGAAATGTGTGGCAATGAAACTAAAGAAAATTCCAGAACATTAGATTATATGAACCTATCCTATTGATTGTAGTTTCAGTTGATACTATCGATGAATACAGTCCCTACTCGGTTTCACAATGAAAGAACGGTTGTGTGTCACAAAAAATTTATATCTCCAAAAGTATTGAAGTTATTGTTTTGAAATTTTGGCAGTATCGTTCTGTTATCCACAAAACTTGGTACATTAAGTATGAGAAAGATCGACTAATATTTAACACTACTTCTTTAGATACATAGAGAGTATGTGAAACGTATTGCACGCAGCATTGGTCAAGTACACCGCTCGCCCGGTCCAGCAGCCGGCGTCAGCTGTGCGAGCGTGGGAACCTACATCTCTCTTCCCGGCTCCACGGCAAGCTACGTTTCCAATGCAAGGCCACAACTCGCAATAATTTTCTACGTTACGCTGGGTCAAGGAGGTAAATGAGTTATGTATCATTACGTTAGAATAACTTTCAAAACATCTAGCATTATTTTAACATGCGAAAGACTTCCCTTGAATGATCAGCAATACTAAATTTTTAACATTTCCTTCCCATTTGAAGTTTTCCGCATTTCTTCCTATTCTTTTCAAATTCCAGAGGCTCATTATGCTAGCGGCCATTACCCCGGTCGTCCCAGCGTAATGACGCCCCTACTGTTATCGATGGATAGATTATTTGATTGTGCGGCGATTATTTTCTGCGTATCATCTTAAACAACATATCCCGACGTGACACAGTTCTTAATAATACAGGAGTCTCCGCAGAGGCTCACGCCGTTACTTAGCAACAGTCTGAGACGTGGCGTCTGGCGAGCAACATGAATGTGTCCGGGCCTGTTCATCAAAATCTTAAGAAACCCGGGAAATGCAGTAAGAACACGGAGCAACTACCGTAGTGAGAAGGTAAGCTACCAATAAACATAGGAGTTTCACCGATCCATGGAGCCCAAAACACAGGCGTTAAATCGATTGTAGCTTTCTGTGCGTGCGTAGCATAAAATCTCATTGGCATGCAAAAGTAATGAATATGGAGGTCTTCGGCACTGAAATTATTTTCAGAATCATCCACATTGTTAATCAAGGGGTCTCTGAGGCAGTTTGTGTTGGAGCAGGATAAATTTTCCAAGACGTAATCGCGCGGAAACTAGTATGCTACAAATTATGCATTATTGTACGAAGGTTATGCGCCGAGTGATCTCTGTATTCACTCAGCGAGGGTTGCGAAGAAACTTAATTATGTATACAGACAGTTCATCCATATGGAGGATCTCGAATCTTTTTGCCTGTTATTGACACTGATACTATCAAGATATCGGTCCCAGGGATACCAAGACTTTCGAGATTGTTTTAATTTCAAGTTTTAAGTAGGATAACTAATGACAAAAGAAATGTTTTTTGTGTGAGATAATAACAAATCGACATTTTTCTGATTTTTTCCTTTACCTTTACTGCAAAACCTTTTGTCTTGCCAAATTTAATGATTCTACATCAATGGGAAGTATCCTATAGGTTTTAATGAGTGAGTTTGTGAGTAATGAAATACGTGACAAAACCAGCCGTATTTTCTGATTGCATTGGCTTAGAAGCTTGACATTTTTGCACCACCAAAGCACTATAGATCTTAGTGCGTGATACAAATTTCAACTTGATTCCTACGTCTGGCCGTTTATGAGAAAAAGGGGTATTAACGGAGGGACGGACAGTCTGATTACATATGACAAAGGAACTTTTTTTGTGTGTTATAATTAAAAATTAAGAATTTTCCGATTTTTTCTTTGGATGGAATGTGAAACCACGTTTCTTGGCAAATTTCATGCTTCTTGGTCAGAGGAAAGTATCCTGTAGGTTCTGTTGTCTGAGTTTGGGAGTAACAAAAATATGTGATATAAATGGCCGTTATCTTTTGATTGCATTAACTTACAGGCTCCTCTTCTTTACATCTCCAAAGGACCACAAACCTTAAAATGCGACATAAATTTCAACTTCATACGGTACCTGTTCATGAGAAAATGGTTGTGAACAGTTTGACAGACGGAAAGACAGACAAAAGGACAACAAAGTGATCCTATAAAGATTTCCTTTTTACCGATTTTAATACGGAATCGTCGAAAATACATCTTCATAAGATTTCTAGCGATTATAGAAGAATTTCAAACATTAAGCTCCATTATTGTGTGAAAACTAACTTGCAAACGAAATTTCAAATTGGAGTTCATATCCTCAGTCGTAGTGCAGTGCGCTCAGGTTTCCTTGGCTTCTCGTCTCCCTATAACTGAACCGGCAGAGGCCATCGGAATTCGAGCTGTTAATATATTGATTCTTTTCGCTGGCAGCTTTAGCGGTCAAATGACACTCTAGACAATAGTCCTGACACTACAGTCGTCATTGTTTAATGCTGTGTTTCATTTCGGTGATACTAATTTGTGACAGTGAGAGAGATTATTACATGGTCTGTTACGCCATTGTGTACCCACTGATCTGTTATTGTAGCTGTGGCTGACGGGAGGAGATGTTTGGATAGAAGTCGAAAGACTGTATGACTTCAGACTGATATTCACTTGTCTCCCGTCTACAAAGCTTAGCTTCCAATATTGTGTACGAAAATTTAAACTATTTCAGTTTCAATTACATGTAAAATTCTTGTGGGGAAAGGAGGATGAAGGAACTGGCCTACCCATGTTTCTCCTGGAATAACTTAGGAATTTTATGCGCAAAGTGTTACGCTACTCAGAATACCACCACCACTTCTTTCAGTAATGGTAGCATTAATTGTTGCCTCATGATGCACAGGAAAGAGTCATAAAAGCTACTTCATAAATATTTTAATCCGTCGCATGTAATAACAGTTACTGAAAATGTATGAAAATTGAAAATATTCTGGTAACTATAGTTTGTCGCTTTTCTTTGTCAGAAGCAGCTGATTCATTACTGGAAAGTCATTTCTGAAAGAAAAATTACAGGAGACAACTTGTGTTACAATTCATTTCTGTTTCTCAGTTCATAAGTCAATATTTTTTACCATAATAAGATAACATTCTTAGGAACAAGAAGAAAAATATTGTCAGTATAGTTCACAAAAAAGCTATTCCTATCACTACAAGTGATGAAAATGCTGTTAATTGAGAGACAATTAATGTCAACTGAATACTTCCACTAAATAAGGTAAAGCTGTTCTGACACTTTCAGGTTGCTTACAGAAAACACAACCTGCTATTTCCTGTTGTAAGAGTGGTATCGCTGTATAAACGTCTGAAACTGCGTCTGCGATGAAGGGGAAGAAAACATTGATGTGTAATATCCAATTTTAAATTTCTAGAGAGGTAGATTCCTCATTATTACCAGGCCTATATTGTATTGTTTCTAGGAAATGAAAGAACAAATTGCGAAAATACTGTTGCAATGGTAAAACAAGTACACGAAAATGTTCAGTAGGAGACAAATTCTCAGGCTTTTTCAGCGTGATTTCACATGTTCCCTCTTTACTTAAAATAAAACCGCGAAATACGTCACAACGCGTTCCTCACGCTATTCCGAAAATAAAGGTTAACCATGTGTTACGTCGTGTTCGTACAACAGGCCCTGATACACGTTGCTAACATCGACTCATTTTGGAAAAAAAAAAGAACGAAACTATCCATCTCACAGAAACATTCTCTGAAATTACCACAGTCTGAATTCAGACCTCTGAGGGGAAATCTATTGCCACTTGACCAATACTCGCCAAGTGTGACAATAACAAAATAGTGCGAAATTAGGGAAATATGCAAAAAAACCGCTGCTGTCATCAATCGGTCCCTTGACATCTCAGGTGGAAAGCCCTATAGGAGGGCCAGGAACGTGAAACTGGACAGGGAATTTGGAAAAAGGAGGGGGGGGGGGGGTGGGGGAGGATGGATGTTTGAAATATAGGGTGGTGATAGTCAAACTTCCGCTACTTGAGCCAATGTTGACGGAAAACTGTGGCTACCCATCTTATAGAAGTGAACAGACTGCGCGCTGCAGGATTTGCCTTGTTATTAGTATTTGTGTCACGACTTACCGTCAGCCGCCGGTACTGCTACTGCGATGTACGAGGAACTACGGCCCCAAGGACCAAGGACACGCAGCGTCAATGGTACACGTTATTGTGATCTGCTGTGACAACATGTGCTCTAGAAAGAGATGTGCTGTGGACTCAGTTGCTTTGATGTACGATGGAGCTCCGCCTAACACTAGTCATGAGGTTACTCGGTTACTCCGTAACACATTTGGAGAAAACCGAATCACAGGCAAATTGTTTCCAACTGCATGGCCACCAAGATCGCCAGATTTGACCCAAAGTGATTTCTGGCTGTGGGGTTACCTGAAGGACAGGTTTTATCAACCGGACGTTAACAAACACGTTGGAAACTAAAGATGGGTGTGGCGAGCGAGGTAGCCAACATCCCACCTGAGGTGTTTTGGGCAGCAGTAGAGCAATCTCTCGTGCGGTTCCAGGCTGTCGTTATGCAGACAGTCGTCACATTGAGCAACGTTTGTAACCTGCAGCGTATACAGGGTGGTCCATTGATTGTGACTGGGCCAAATATCTCACGAAATAAGCGTCAAACGAAAAAACTACAAAGAACGAAACTTCTCTAGCTTGAAGGGGGAAACCAGATGGCGCTGTGGTTGGCCCGCAAGATGGCGCTGCCATAGGTCAACCGGATATCAACTACGTTTTTTTTTAAAATAGGAACCGCCATTTTTTATTACATATTCGTGTAGTACGTAAAGAAATATCAATGTTTTAGTTGGACTACTTTTTTCGCTTTGTGATAGATGGCGCTGTAATAGTCTCAAACATATGGCTCACAATTTTAGACGAACAGTTGGTAACAGGTAGGTCTTTTAAATTAAAATACAGAACCTAGGTACATTTGAACATCTTATTTCGGTTGTTCCAATGTGATACATATACCTTTGTGAACTTATCATTTCTGAGAACGCATGCTGCTGCAGCATGATTCCCTCTAAATACCACATTAATGCAATAAATTCTCAAAATGATGTCCGTCACCCTCAATGCATTTGGCAACACATGTAACGACATTCCTCTCAACAACGAGTAGTTCGCCTTCCGTAATGTTCACACAAGCATTGAAAATGCGCTGATGCATGTTATCAGGCGTTGTCGGTGGATCACGATAGTAAATATCCTTCAACTCTCCCCACAGAAAGAAAGCAGGGGACGTCAGATCCGGTGAACGTGCGGGCCATGGTATGGTGCTTCGATGACTAATCCACCTGTCATGAAATATGCTATTCACTACCGCTTCAACCGCACACGAGCTATGTTCTGGACATCCATCATGTTGGAAGTACATCGCCATTCTGGCATGCAGTGAAACATCTTGTAGCAACATCGGTAGAACATTACGCAGGAAATCAGCATACACTGCACCATGGAGGCCAGTTATCCTTTCTCCCATAATGCTGTACCATACATTAACCCGCCAAGGTCGCTGATGTTCCACTTGTCGCAGCCATCGTGGATTTTCCGTTGCCCAATAGTGCATATTATGCCGATTTACGTTACCGCTGTTGGTGAATGACGCTTCGTCGTTAAATAGAAAGCGTGCAAAAAATCTGTCATCGTCCCGTAATTTCTCTTGTGCCCAGTGGCAGAACTGTACACGACGTTCAGAGGCGCGACAGCAGCTAAAACACCTACTTGGGCATCATCATTTTTTGCAGGTCGTGGTTGACGTTTCACATGTGGCTGAACACTTCCTGTTTCCTTGAATAACGTAACTATCCGGCGAACGGTCCGGACACTTGGATGATGTCGTCCAGGATACCGAGCAGCATACATAGCACACGCCCGTTGGGCATTTTGATCACAATAGCCATACATCAACACGATATCGTTCTTTTCCGGAATTGGTAAACGGTCCATTTTAAAACGGGTAATGTATCACGAAGCAAATACCGTCCGCACTGGCGGAATGTTACGTGATACCATGTACTTATACGTATGTGACTATTACAGCGCCATCTATCACGAAGCGAAAAAAGTGGTCCAAATAAACATTCATATTTCTTTGCGTACTACCTGAATATGTAATAAAAATGGGGGTTCCTATTCTAAAAAAACGCAGTTGATATCCGTTTGACCTATGGCAGCGACATCTAGCGGGCTAACCATAGCGCCATCTGGTTTCCCCTTTCAAGCTAGACATGTTTCGTTCTTCGTAGTTTTTTCGTTTGACGCTTACTTCGTGTGATATTTGGCCCTGTCACGATCAATGGACTACCCTGCATATGGTACCCAGTTAACAAACGTTATCCTCATATGTGCAATTTAAAATATGTTTCTTTCAATGCTTTATTCGTTATTTCTCTTCCGCATGACCTTACTCATGTTTACACAAATTTTCATTGTCCTACGATCACTCGTTTTTCATGGGGGTCCACTCAAGTGGCGGAAGTTTGTTTATAACCATCCTGCACACTGTAACGGAATGTGTTACACCGTGAATAGTCTGATATCACGTAATGGAATTAAATGATTAATCTTTCATTCCATTCTGAACTGATGTCCATCATTAACATCAGTATGACCTCCATGGGGCTCTCGATGTTAACACACAGACGGTATTTGTTTTTTTGATATAGCGGAAGAGAGAGACGCGGTATAATACAATAGGAGGTTTTATTACAAGGAGTGGTATATCTGGTTAAACTTGGGATGCAGATAGTTCTCTCAAAACTTCCCCGATTTTGTTCGTAAAACAAATAGAGATCGGCTGTACCTATTCTCGTGCAATCATAATTATTTTATTATTATCGTCACGATTGCGTGTTTAAAAAATAGGTGTTACCACAAGTCCTGTGTTATTTCGTACTTCATAACCTCTAATTATAAAGTAGACACCACTTGATTTATAGGTCGTTGTGGATCTATAAACGATAGTATTTTTTCTTTCCTGACATGTGAGTAGATAGCGTTAAACAGGCTGTGATAATCATATTGCTTACAAAACTAGAACACAAGAATCTGCTGTATGATAGAAAGTTTATAGACATGTCAGTAGAGGGGAATTATGGAGGAAAAATGTCAAATGCAAGCATGCTCACGGTAACTGGTTTCGATGTAACGGAAGGGAGAGAGTTGTGGTAAAATCTTATAGGAGGTTCTATTACAAGACAGGCTCTCACGATTTGTTTTGTAAACGCCAGTGTGATATAGCATCTCGCTGGTAAAACAGGACAAGCCATACCGTACAAAGCAGCTACGTCATATTGAATTACAGCCTGTTGTTGTCGAACTTAAAATGATTCTGTTTTTTTTTCCGACATGTGAGCCAACTGGATGAAATACTGTATTCTTTAGTGTTATTTCACGTATCTGAAATGTTTGCAATTCGCACGTGCATGACAGTTTATTTACAGACACTGATTTGAACGCGAGAGACGCTCTCAGGTCTTGTAATTCATCCATTAAACTGAAATAAATTGCTTAACATAGATGTTTTTTCTTCAGAATTTCGAAATAACGAGGACATACTGCGGTGATCGGTAATTTTCGCAGCAAAGTAGTGGAAGCTCTTTTCCCATTTTTATGCAGGCTGGACGTGTATAGGTGTTATATAGCCTGATTTCTGAATGTAATCGGCAGTGGTGCACTCATTGGATGTCGCAAAATAATGAGATGCGAATTGCAACCTGCAGTCGAACATAAAAGCTATACGGATTTTGCTTAAAAAAGTGAAAGCAAATGAACTGCGACTGAGGATATTTATTATCGTCGCGATTGTGTTCTCCTCTTTAATATATGATCGACTATAAGAGATCCGTTGATGTTTAATAAACCTGTCCTGAATCGTAGAATGGAGGTCGCTTGCATGGGGCAGTGTGAAGGATAGTCCAGCGTACGTGTGTGTGTGTGGGTGGTCGCGCTTGGCAGATGTGCCCTGACCAGAGTGCGGCCTTTGTGGCGTGGCTGTGCCGCTATATTTCCGTTTTTGTTGGTGCAAACCATCACCTCAAGGAGAGCGCGAGCTCATGCCATGCCCTGCAGGCTGCTCGGGTAGCAGCTGAAGAAGACTGTGCTCTCAGATACGGCGGGGTCTGCAGTCGCTTTAGGCAAAGAGCTTCCTGTTTTCCAATCCATGGAAGTTTGAAAAAGCGATCTGTAGAGTTCTCCGGAATTTCGTTGTTGTTCCAGATGGGGTCCAATACTTCTGAGAAATTTGTTTAACAGATTGCATGATATACCTCTTGTCTTTTGTCTATCTGTGACTTATTTCCACAATATTGAGACAGTATATCAATGCCATCAGAAGGATCTCATTGTGGACCACCAGCGACAACATGCAATAGGCCTCTATCCCTACCTATGGCGATGAGAGGGAGGGATGGATTAGGAGTGGGAGAGGAAGGGGTGGGGTAAAACTACTTCCAAGTTGGTTAGCTCGTGAGCGTTCATCGTGGAGGACACAGCTGCAACTGGTGCACCTCTGCACTCTTCTGGGGTCGGGTTTTGCCGTAGTTGTGTTATTTCGATGATTTTTTCCCAATCCACAGCATATGTGTTGCATTACGACACGTTCATTACGAGTGCTATTTTTTCACTACGATTTCGAAGTGCAATTAGACCAGTGATGCATTTTTTCCATTTGTTGTGGTGGCATATATTGCCTTTGATTACCTGGGCTGCAGGGTGATTGTCGAGCAGGCGTCTGCAGCGAACTCTGACTTCAGACAGCGATAAATACAGTCCTCAGCTGTATGCTCACAGGTAATGTACTTATGAACCTCCTCTCTGCCCAACGCCAGCATCTTTTCATTTGAATATATTTCCCGCCAAAAAGAATAAAAATAGTACCTATCATCTCAGCCTTTTTCCCAACAGCTTCTAGCTGAAGGGTAGAGTTTAAGTGCGTTTGCCACTAGTTTCAAGTGACATTGCGAAATGTTTTCTAGCAGGATGACACCTATTGCAAGGCGTCGTCAATTTTTAAGCTGTATTGCTATTTTAGATAGTCCTTGCGTAGCGCTTTACATATAGTTGTGTAATTATGCCCAATCTTTATGACTAATTATGTGACTAGGACGAATGTTTACTTCAGTTTCCCAATCAAAATAAATTAAGTACACTAACCTTTTCCTCTTCTGCATCTGGACAGTTTCCATGTGTTGGGGGATCCATTAGGGCTTCCTGTCCAGAAGGACTAGCGGTCGAGTCCGGAAAAGGGCACCGCCATTTTTAATTTCCCGTCAATACCAAGATCCTCTGCTGGTACAATTGCGTTGGTGGGCGCACTTGGACTTTCTGTCCAGGAGGACCAGGAGTTGAGTCCTGGAAAGGGCACCGCCATTTTTAATTTCCCATCAATTCCGGAATGTAGGGTGGGGTGGGACGTCAGCAGTGCCCTAGGAAAAAGAAATTCCCAACAACATTCGAAATTCCCGCCAAAATCCCGAATTCCTGCCAATAGGGTAGGTGGGAGAGGATGAGAGGGAGGGTGGGACGGGGGAAAGGGGCTAGGACCCACGTGTAGTCTGAAAAAAAAAACCCGCATAATGTCATCTGGGGGTGGATGTGGGCGTTGTTGGGGATGTAATTAATTGATCAATTTAATTAATTTGAACATCATTTTCATATCAAAAGTGTCCCAGCACCTCCAGTACCCTACTACTTCCAAAGGATTTCAGTTTGGTGACGTACCAGGCCATGCTATAGGGCCTGCAGGGTGACGTACCAGGCCATGCTATAGGGCCTGCAGGTCCTATCCAAGGTCTGGGGAACATGGTGCTGAGATATTAGTCAACTGTGATGCGGAAGTGGGATGGTAATCTGTCATGCAGAAACTACGTATTGCCAAAGGCACATTCTCAAGCAGGCCAGGCAGAATCTTCTGCAGGAAATCTAGGAATCTTCCTCCATCAAGGCGTTGTGCACTAATAACCTGTCCAAGCCCTTGGTCGCCAAAAATCCTTACCTGCACATTAATGATGAACTGATGCTGATGAGACGCCTCAATCATTGCCTGAGGATTATCTATCGCCTAGCCCACAGACGACGATTATGCAGATTGATGATGCTAGTTCTGGTAAAGGTTGTTTAGTCGGTAAAGAGGACTGATGACAGGAACCATAATTGTAATGGTCCAGTGCAAAAACCATTGACAAAATCCTTCCCATACAGGGAAATCCGCTGCTGACAATCCTTGCGCCCATTGCATGTGATTGGGATAGGAGCGGTTGCAATGCAGTGGCCAATGCCTAGTAGAATTCCTACGGTATACAGCGGTACTGTTTTTAATCAATGAAAGAAGAAATTATAAAAATGCAGCAAACGAAGCACGCGATAGGGAATACAAACGTCTAAAAAGTGATATTGGCAGGAAGTGCAAGATGACTAAGCAGGAATGCCTAGAGGACAAATGTAAGGGTATAGAAGAATATATAGCCAGAGGAAGATGTATACCACCTACAAACAAAATTTAGACACCTTTCGAGAAAAGAGAAGCACCTGTATGATTATCAAGAGCTCTGATGGGAAACCAATACTAAGCAAAGAAGGGAAAGTTGAAAGGTGGAAGGAGTATATAGAGGGGCTGTACAAGGGAAATGGAGTTGAAGAAAATAATAAAGAGAGGGAAGAGGACATCGATGAAGATTATTTGGGAGATGTGATACTGCGGGAAGAGTTTGACTAAGCACTAAAAGACCTTAGTAGAAATGAGGCCTCTGTAGCAGATTACAATCCGTCAGAACTACTGATATTCTTGGGAGAAACAGCTATGACAAAACTATCCCACCTGATCTGCAAGATGTATGAGATAGGCGAAATACCCTCAGACTTCAAGAAGAATGTAATAATTCAATTTCCAAAGAAAGCAGGAGCTGACAGACATGAATAATACCAAACTATGTAGCAGTTTAATAAGTCACGGTAGCAAAATACTAATACGAACTGTCTATGGAGAAATGGAAAAACTGGTACAAGCCGAACTCTGGGAAGATCACTTTGGGTTCCGGAGAAATGCTAGAACACGCGAGGCGACATTACCCTTACGACTTATCTTACAAAATAGGTTAACCTACATTTACAGCATTTCTAGACTTGGACAAAGCTTTTGGCAGTGTTGACACTCTTTGAAATTCTGACAGTGGCAGGGCTGAAATGCAGGGAGCGAAAGGCTGTTTACAACTTGTACATAAACCAGACAGTAGTTATAGGAGTCGAGGGGTATGAAATGGAAACAGTGGTTAAGAAGTATGTGAGACAGGGTTGTAGCAAGTCCCAAATGTTATTCAATCTGTACATTGAGCTAGCTGTAAAGGAAACCAAAGAAAAATTTGGTGAATGAATTAAAGTTCAGGGAGAAGGAACAAAAACTGTGAGGTTTGATGATGTCATTGTAATTCTGTCAGAGACAGCAAAGATCTTGGAGAGGAGTTTAAGGGAATGGAAGCGCCTGGAAAAGAGAATATAGGATGAACATCAACAAAAGAAAACAAGTCTAATGTAAATTAGTCGAATTAAATATCACTAAATACTGAGGAAAATAGATTAGAAAACGATAAACTAAAAGTAGTAGACGAGTTTTGCTTTTGGGAAACAAAATATTTGATAATGGACGAAATAGAGAGGATAGAAAATGGAGACTGGCAGTGGCAAGAAAAGCTTCAAATATACAAGGTGTTCCCCAGTTCCCGCTACAGGCTTCTAGGGCTGTAAGAGGGACGTGGTAGATAAAGGTTTGATAAGGATCCCATATCTGACAATATGCCTTTTGAATATAATATAGGAAGACCGGACCACTTTCAAATCTCCCACTTCATGGTACGCACACAAACTGAGAAGAATGTTCCGTAGTCAGTCCTGCTGTAATTGTAATATCACATACTATTTTCGTTCGTCTCAACAACGGCTGTGAGAAGCCGGTATGATCGCAACTAGGAGCGCTGACTGGTGCACCACGGACGTGGCACACTCTCGAGCTTGAAGAGGACGTCCTTCGACAGGTAGAAGAGGACATAACGACGAATACTCGACATATTGCCCATACACGAGCCCTTATGAAGCACACAGGTCAGAACTTATTATCTCTGCTGTGCGCGTACCGTTAAGCGAGAGATTATAAACTGATGCCCCCTTTAAACTTATTTTACAACAAAGCGGCACATTTCTGTACATGGGTTCTTATCAAAACTTTATGTACTAAGTCCTTTCTACAGCCCGTAGAAGCCTGTAATAGGAATTTTGGAACATCCTGTAGATTTAAGTGTTAGGAAATATTTTTGAAGGGATTTATATGTAGTGTAGCCTTGTAAGGAAATGAAACGTAGTGGTAAACACTTCATACAAGAAAAGAATCGAAGCTTTTGAATTTGTGGTGCCACAGGCGAATGCCGATGATTAGATGGATAGATCATGTAACTAATAAGGAGGTGCTGAAGAGAACTGGAGAGAAAAGAAATTTGTGACATAACTGTACTAAAGGAGGGATCAGTTGATATGACGTGTCCTGAGACGTCAGTGGATTACCGGTTTAGTACTGGAGGGAAGGGTGTGTGTGTGTGAGGGGAGCGGTAAGAGATGGAGAGGGAGACTATGAGATGAGATGAATACAGTAAGCAGGTCAAAAGAATATAGGTCCCAGTCGTTATTCAGGTATGAAGAGGAAAGCAAAGAAAAGTAGCATGGTGAGCTGCGTCAGCCCATTCCTCTGCCTGAAGACCACAATAACAGAACAGCAATAACTTCAGTAATCTTAGTTTCTTAACTACATAGCGCAAGAATTATACTTCGATAGGCTGCTGGCTGATAAAGCAGATAAAAGAGCAATTAAAAAATAAAGGTGTGAAAGAGAGGGGGTTGATATTTGCTGCTTTGAATTAGTAAATCTTGGAAGTTCTGTGGGAAAAAGTTGTTGACCGGTTCAAAAAAGTTTGGAAATTTGTGGTAATGTCTTATGGGACCAAACTGCTGAGGTCATCGGTCCCTAAGCTTACACACTACTTAATCTAACTTAAACTAACTTACGATATGGACAACACACACACTCACACCCGAGGGAGGACTCGAACCTCCGACTGGATGAGCCGCATGGGCTCGTGATTGGCCGGTTCCGATTGGTCACTGAGGAGGTAGTGTCGTGCTATATGCAAGATGATAAAAATTATATGAAACTACAAATGAGTTTGTACACACATAATTTTTGATTTTGATGCATAGTAGTCTAGTTTCTGTGGATAATTTTATTTTGTATTTCATTGTTGGCGAAGACGCTTATTTTATAGAGGTTGTAATTTTAGTAAGAACTTTTGTCTCGGAAAAGTTGTCTTACAGAAGTAGTTTTCTTGTTTATTGGTGGCTGTTCCGTAGTTGGTTTAACTGATTTCCTAATGTTGCGGCTAATCATTGCGGAGAGGCAAAGACGTTGAGTGACAGCTGTTAAAGGAATCTATGGTCAAGCTTAATGGACAGTAGTGGTCGCGTAGGAAAAATTCTAATTAGGTTGTTGCAATGTCTTATCAACGTGACAACTCCTAGCCCTCAGTCCATAAACAGAACTGTCTCTTAAACATCGTAACCACTGTTCTCTTTTAGAGCAATCATCTACTGCATCTGTATCGCTAATGATGTTATTTCTTTAACCTCATTTTCCTATTGCATTTTCTTTTGAGTTTTGAAAGACAATAATTCACTGTCAACATGCATACACCTCGAGAGAGTGAGCACTTTCAGCGCTCTTCTAAACTGATCAATAAAGACATAAGGCACTGAGAAACAGAGCGGATAAGAGTTGGTAGACCTGTATGAGTCATCCGAAACGCTCCGGTTTGAAGCCTTCTTGTGCAGCGCTTGATCTCAGAAGAAGTGAAGGGCGTGCCGCATTCGGCAGCTTCTGGCGAGGCCATGTGGACGAAAAACGGATCCTTCGAGAGTTGAAAGGACTGCTTCGAGGTACCAGACGTATTGTCATCAGTGCCAGCAGCATCTGGTACGATGGAGTAAACTTCTTGGAAGAGAAGCTCAGAAATGGAAATGGATAATTAGCAATATCAAATTGTTAGTAGTGAGCAGGAGCTGAGGTATCATTCTCGTTGTGCTGTACAATCTCCCTGTGTACAGCAGTATGTTGAGATCCAGAAACAACATAAGCAAAGAAGTGATTAAAATGAAATGAATGAAATGAAGAAATCGGAGTATATGTGAAACTTATAGCAGAAATGCATTTATTACCGTGGATTCGTTCTAATGCTCGATAAGGACGTACGTAACTGTGAAAAGGTTTTGCTGCCATCGTTGTTAACCATGTACATTTGTTCAAAGCCATAAATGGTACTGTCTTTCTTTTCCTCGCTGTCGCTACTACAATTACGCTTGTTTCGTTTTCAAACATCGTCAGTTAAGTGGATAATCCTTACTAACATAGAATGTACATACAAAGACACCTCCTTACTTTAGATGATACGTGATTTATGTTCAATGAAATACTTGGAAGCAATAAAGAAGGCATATTAATTTCTGGTCGACCATGAGATCATCACAGACGGAGCACAAGGGTACAGCAGGAAATCTAAAGTTGTATTTTCCAGGTAATAACTTGTCTTTCGTCGTAAGACAATCAACGAAGTCACAGAAACCTAAGTGTAGTTTGGTCTGATTCAAATTTCAGCTCCACCGCCCTTTCTTACCTGATACCATTATTTGAACCAGCGAATACTTCATTCGGTAAAATGGGTGAATCTGAATATCGAATGGGTAAAGAAATGTGTACGAAATAATACATGTTTAATAACAGCTGCAGACAATACATAACATAAATTTACAAAATGTGAAAGTAGATAATTCTGTTTTGTTTACTCTTTCGTATTATTTGTGATCTCCGTTGAGCTGTATAGAAATGATCAACGTATAGTTAATATTGTTATGACCACGAGAAGATATGTGATGAGTTAATCAGTGAAACTGTTACTCAGTGGCCGAGCGGTTCTAGGCGCTATAGTCTGGAGCCACGCGACCGATACGGTCGCAGGTTCGAATCCTGCCTCGGGCATGGATGTGTGTGATGTCCTTAGGTTAGTTAGGTTTAAGTAGTTCTAAGTTCTAGGGGACTGATGACCTCAGAAGTTAAGTCCCATAGTGCTCAGAGCCATTTGAACCATTTGTTACTCAGTGTTGCAATACAGTTTTGTAATCATAACGAGCCATTTACCAAGTCCTTAGAGCCTTATCCGATAAAAAGTGCTCTTAGTACATATTGTTCATTCTCAGTGCCTGTTATTGTGTATGTAGGAATGTACATCTTCCACTTCTTTGCGCAGTTCGTGGAAGAGGATACATTTTACCAATTTACAGATTTTTTCCCTACTGCACAGTGCATCGAACGAGGGAAAAATGTCTATCTATATGCTGCTGCAAGCGGTCTAATCTCAGATATATTTTATCATGGCCAGTGCGCGAGATATACAGGGTGATGAAACTGCATCTGTCGATGAGTTTTATACAACCTGGAACACCTTCAAATATCATGCGCAATATTTTCATATTCTCACTCTTGTTACATGCAAACTACGGGTCGTACAGAACAAATGAACAGGATCTTTTTGTACCAAATCTGATATAGTTAAATTTTGTACTGTGATAGGTTTCCGTTAGAGGACATAGTTTTAGAATTATTGGAGAAAAACGTACAAAAGACCCTAAAGACGCATTTTTCTTGAATAACTCGAAAACCGTGGTCCCCAGCGAAAACGTATCCCAGTACAAAATTTAACTACATTAAATTACCTAGAAAATGATCCTGTACATTTTCTCTGTAGGACTCGTGGCAAGCGAGAGAGTATGAAAATCTCGCTCCTAGTTTTTGAAGGCATTTCAGGTTGCGTAAAACCCATCGGTGAGGCCAGCTGAATAACCCTGTATGTTGCTTGTTGCGTAATATTCTTCTAAAACAGGTTCTCTCCAAATTTCCCCAATAGGATTTCATATAGAATGTGCCGGCCTGTTACGATCTAATCAACGTTTTTCTTAATTAATTCGATGTCTGTTGTCATGTGTACCTGAAAAGGGCTCTAGGCACTGTAACAACACTCTTGAATTGGTCGCATTAGCTTCTTACACTGGATTTCCTTTACGAATGCATTCTATTTTCCGTGATTCCTTCCAACAAATCTTAGTGTTTCCCTCGTCGTTCTCCAACAATGACTTGCAAATGCATGTGCAAATTTTGTCCAAGTCTAAGACCGTCCGACGTCGATATTTCCCTGTGTACAACTGCACTGTCAACGAGGAATATTCCACCGGTGTCTATTCTGTCTGATCATTTAGAAATGCTGAAAACATTATAGGCCCTATTACGCTTCTTTGGGGCACACTCAATGTTATTTCTGTAGAACATTTATCGTCTAGTATAAATTATTTGGTTCTGTTTGTCAAAAATTCCTCCAACCAATCGTGTGACTGCAAAGATACTCCGCACTCTCTTATCTTGGGAGTGTGTTGTACAATGTCGAACGCCTTGCAGAGCCTGGGAAGAAGGACTCTGGCTGTTCACCTGTATGTGTTGTTTGCAAAATGTCGTGTGTTATTAAAGAAAACTGTGTCTTTTTATGAATTCGTGCGATATCTTGAGAGAAGCTTGTTTTCCTACAGGTATGTCATATTGCCTGAGCTCAGAATGTACTCTAGGATCCTGCAACAAACGGATGTTAGCAGTATTGCTGTGCATCGCACCTTTACCCTTTTTGTAAAGGGGACTGGCCTACACTGTTTTCCACTCACATGGGGCTATACGCTGCGCAAGAGAACCTCTATAAATATGATCTAGAAAAGCAGGGAATTGCGCGGCCTAATCAATCTAAACTATAATTGGTTCGCCCCGGTAGCTGCGCGGTCAGCACGGCAGATTGTTAGCCGAAGGGGCCCGGATTCGATTCCCGGCCTAATCGAAGATTTTCTCCGCTCGAGGACTCATTGTTGTGCTGTCCTTGCTTTCGTATCGTCGTAATTGACATTTCACTGTTGAGATAGTTGTGTGAGCACGTACCGAAAGCCAATTAAAAATATACTTGGACTTGGAATTTTGTCAGAGATTGGTGTCTTGGTCACTTTAAGTAGTTTTTCATTGTTTTTCGGTACTGCGGGTGCTAATATCGATATTTCACATTTGTGTTGTAGGTTAGGTTTGGCAATAGTGTCCTAATGCGTTACATTCGTAAATGTTTCGACAGCACACTTGTTCACGAGAGATTGAATGGAATCTTTAGATCCGTCCGTTGACCTTACATTATACGAGAACTTTCTAGAGCTTTCTGACAGTGTTTTCGCCACGATCTGACAGTGAAAATTATTGTAGGCATCACGCTTAAATATTCTGATTGGTTTTTGACGCTGTGCTTCACGATTTCCTCTCCTGTACCAGTTTATTTGTTTCAAATCAGCACTTACATCCAACGTATTCAAATCTATGTCTTCCCCTACAGTTTTTGCCTTCTACGGCTCTTTCTAGTGCCGTGAAAGTTAGTGTCTGATGTTTTAACACATGTCCTTCATCCTACCCTCTTTCCCAGACAATACTTTCCAGTATTTATTTCTTTTCCGATTCTACGGAGAACTACTTCATTTACTTACATCACTTAATCATGAGCATCCTTCCATGAAATTATATGTAAATTTATTCAGAAATCTAAAATACAGTGAATGAGCCAAAGAAAAGGAATATTTCTTTGCTACATAGTAGAAGAATCTCATACATTTGAAAGAATCATAATCTATGAATGTTGTGCAGTATTTATTTGTATTGTTAACCGGTTTTAGGCTTATATATACATTGCGGAACAAGTAACTAGCCCACTGGTATACCATTTCGAAAAAGACAATAAACCGATAGATACGCCGTAAGAAATTGCAGGATAAAAGCCTTCGGTAATTCACTTGAGGTATGACAGGAAGCATTAAATCGAAGAAGCGACGCAGAGCGGTTGCAAGCCGTAAGCTTAACCAGTTTAAATTTTAAAATCATGCAAGTAATAATTCCGACATCATGAGTTATTGGCTATTAAAAATAATGTGACAAGAGTATGCAAATAAATATGAAGAGCTGCGCGTAGCTGGAGATAAGATGGTCAGAGTGTATTTGAACCGCCCCCTTGTGAGTTAGAGTGTAGTGCCTTATCCAAACGCCATCCCGCTCCTTGCCAGAACCGGCAGACGAGTCTCCTCTTCCCAGGGTCCTCTATCAACGCAACGCTACATCGCAGTGTTGCATCCTTGTGCATGGAGAGGTAGGGAACAGCGGCTAGTGTGGGCCATTTTAGCCAAAATTGGTATAAAACTTTTATTGTTGCGTTGAGGTAAGGTATAACTGCACAGAATCTTTATTTCAGTATCTGTTTTGGTATATATGGTCAAAAGAAGATAGATTTATACTTCAAGATGTTAACAAAGATGCCAGGTAGTATGGGCCACACAACAACATATAGGTTTTTACATAAAAAATGTGCTTCTGTGGTTCATAAACATAATAATATTTTTATATATCAAACCTAAGACCAAAAACAACAGCTGTTTAAAAAAAATTCAATTTGTGGTCGATGGAACCGGCCAAAACGCATTAAACTTGCGGGCTGAGGTTTTCTGTTAGGCAGTTCTGGATGCGTCTTCATAAAGTTTTGATAGAAATCTTTACCTGCCAGTTTCTTTTCTCTGTTAAATCTCTGAGACAATTTTACATTTTCTGCCAAATTGTAAACCAAGTGTTTAAACTGAGTCCAAGCTAAGTTTTGAAATTCAATCTTAAACATCAGCTTTAAAATTAAATCTAAATGTCCCATGTGTGCTACAAGCATTTCTCTGTGATTTTCTTCAAATGTTGGCTTGAAAAACCACATCTGACGTGCCATACATGTTTTCTTATTTCCTACAACTGTTTTCAGTTCCTTTGCAGTGTAATTCTAGGAAACTTTAAACGATCTGCAACGGCTTTTTCGATCTTTTTGCCTTCCAGAACATTTGAAAGCACTTCCTTCATTGTAGTCTCGGACCAGTCTCTTCGACCAACAATGGCACTCTTTCTCTTCAACTTTCTTCTAAAAAAAAGCCTTACGCCGGTAAGACGGCCTGAGTCAGCGGCATTTCGTTATTACAAAACAATCTACATGGTACGATTTAAATATTAATACTATTATGATCATAGTACTTTCCGCCTTTAAAAGCATAAACCGATGCTCAAAATTACACCGTTCAGCAGCTTCGCCATCCCAAAAAATATTTGCTTGTGACTGCTATATCATTCAAGTTCTAGCAAATGGTGAGATGATCTTTGCGATTTTGCCGAGCACTGCATGTGTCTGCTGTTTTGTAGCATACGCGACAATCACCAAGTGATTCATTCTGTCCGCTGATCTGTACTAAAAAACTCTGTACTGACATACTTCAGTAGTCAAACAGTAAGCCAAAGAGTAACCTTGTAAGATATATCTATTCTGGCTGCACCCGGTGGATTATCCTTTTGACTGCTGTCGATGCTAGATCCGGTTTCTGGACAGAGGGGACATTGTCCGGTGTGAAGAGAAAGGTCT
The DNA here is from genome assembly GCF_021461395.2 of Schistocerca americana. Classification (NCBI taxonomy): domain Eukaryota; kingdom Metazoa; phylum Arthropoda; class Insecta; order Orthoptera; family Acrididae; genus Schistocerca; species Schistocerca americana. Next base: position 523,499,250 of record NC_060121.1, on the reverse strand, counting down.
GACCTGTCCACAATCCCTATAAATGGTCGTGGTTGGGGCCTAACACGCCGACTCAAGGGCTGGTGATTTTCCAGCAATTGTTGGATGCAAAATTATGAAAAATCCTGGTCGTAGGCAGTATTTTGCAGATGAATGTAATGAGAGTTGAGTGGGAAGGAGCCAAGGCAGCTGCCTGCATGCTTCCTAGACTGTTCGCCTGACAAGACTGAATGTCGGGGTAAATGTAATGTTTTAGTGTTCCGTATGTGAAGGCGGGAGTGATCCTCACTGAAAGTATTCTGATGGTACGGAAGCCTACATTAATTTGATAGTGTCTTTCCATATACAGGCGTGGATATAGGCCTTGTCATTTTCTAGTGTTCTGACGGATGTTGTGATTTAGTGACCAAGTACATACTCGGTCGGAAAAGGTCTATCAAAATGCGGTGTCAGGTCATCTTTTGTACCGATATGTGATTTTTTTCTTTCCCAGTTTCTCTTTAAAACTCATAAGAAACGCAATGGAAATGAGTGCGTATGAATGTGATTATAGATAAAATTTAAAGCTTTTCTCCTGTTAATCGGTGACTGAGTAACTTTTCAAAACGCGATTAGTCCACAAATAAAAAATTTACAGGAGAAGCAAAAAACTAATATTAGGCAAAGTTGTGGAGTAAATTAGGATTTGTGTATGAGAATTTATTAAGCTTCAAGAAATTAGAAGATGGAATGAGTGAGACATATCTGATTCGTTATTTAAAGGCAATGTTGCCAACAGAATTTTTGAAATCAATGGACCTTTTTTCTTTTTGCACCAGCCTAACGGACATAATATGTTTTGAAACAAATTTACATAATAAAAGAACAAGAATCCAATCTTTGTCTTTTATTTACACCAATAATACACAACACAAATGAAACGGGAACAAGTGTCCAGTTGTAGTTGAAAGGAAACAACGAAAATTAAGTCATTTGATTGAATGGTTATTTGCTATACCTGCTTACATATTGTGTTTTGGAGCAAATTTAGAAATGCTATATTCTTTAACCACTCACTCAAAATTAAAATTAAGCACGCCATTTTCAAACATTGTTAAAGAGTACAGCCGTAATTTTTATCGAATTTGCAAATTACAATATATGAGTACAGTGTCTTTCTCAAAATTATCTAAAACTTTTGCAAGCAGTTAAATTGAAATTATTAAAAATTCTTTACCACCACAGTTAATTTATTATTTTAAAATAATTGTAAAATTCATTTTTATGAGATATTGGAAAGAATATCATATTTTGGACATCACTATCAAAAACGTCATTTGAGTTTTCCCATGTTTTAATAGTGTATTATTCTTTCAAACTTTATTCAAAACGTTTGATATCTTGGTTCCTCTTCCAAGCAGTCACACTCTACATCTTCAGTTCATCTTCACATTGGATACCACCCAATCTCTCTAAAGTATGTCAACATTAAATTTTAAGGAATCATCTTCATTCCAACTATTACCAAATCGTTGTTTCAGAAGATCGAATAAATTCTGCTTGTTTCTTATTCTATTGGATGCACCAGACTGACAATATTTGGGTGATGGATCTGATCTGTTGCTACACCCATTTTTAGCAAGGTCATCTAACTTTTCGACGTATCATCCAAACCATATGAGGGCTCCATCCTATAAACAACACGCATTATTTTCCCCTTCAGTTTCTTTTTGAGTATAACCCGTTTCATATCTCTTATCCCCATTGGGTTCCTCAAATTTTGGCAGAGGTACTTGAAGTTCAGAACGTCGCAGTCTATGTCTAGTCTTCGAACATTCCCAATTTTCTGAAAAGTCCTGTGATATTGTTCGGGACTTAGTATCTCAGATTGCTTCGAAGGCTTTTATCCGCAGTTCCAAAAAGTCGATCTGCAGGTAAGTGGGAGTGACTACGCACTGGAAATGTAATGCGTATCTCCTTTACTGAGTCTGGAGACTTTTTTAAGAGCCATCAGTGGAGAGAAAGAACCACATGGGCGTTCCTGTTTTGTCCATCGCAGCCATCGCAAAATAGGTTAATTGTTGAAGTGTTTTCTTCATATCAATGCTTACTCAGAGCGTCTAGTAAGGCTGTAGCTACTTCGGTTGAACCTCTAACAGCCTGTTCTTCAGTCCAGCAGTAAAAGTTTGGAGACTTATTGTCAGAATGCGTAATACGGAGAGCATAATATGACAGTTGCCGTGTATTATAAGTCTCACCAATAGCGACTTTTGGCAGGTGTTGCACTTGCCGCAGATCAAAGCATAAAGCATGTTGGGCAGTTTCTCTTTCATAATTTTGTAAAACGGTTTAGCTCTCATTATATAAATACGAAGCTCTGCTCGCGCCGTTTGTCTTTTGACCAACTCTTTAGTTAGTTTTTATTTCATGTTTCATTCTACGGCAGCGACTACAAACATCTGCTGCAGGATCACCAAACGCCAAATTAATTTTTTTTGAGAATATGTTGCTGATGAACTACTTTTTTACTTTAATGAATGAGGGACACTATCATTATACATTTTTGTGGTATTAAAGTCTTAAGATAGATACAGCCTTTTACTTTTTTATCTGCTATAGTGACTTTCTCCAACCGTCAAATTTGCGATGAATTGTGTCACCCTATCTTTCTTTGCAAAGTTTTGTTTTGTTCTGCGATCCCTTCCTCTTTTTTCACAAATGTCATTACCAGCATCTACTGAGGAAGCAATGCTATTAATTCGCGTTATTTCTATACCGAACACAGATCTAAAAACTTGGAACACACAGGAACTAGCATGCTGTCTGCTCTCACCTGAAACTTTGTAGTTTGAGTCTTCAATTTTCCATCCTTTTTCCGAGGACGTCTTCGTTTCGGACTGGAGACAACCATAAATGAAGACAGAATCCTGTCCTCTTGTAGTTTATTTAAGTGTCTGTAGACTTTCATCCTATTTCTGATTAGATGGTATACAGGGATGGTACAGCATTTAAATCTTCCCTCTTTGTGTCCACATGGAGGTCCAACTCTAGTATTTCAGGGTCCTCATCATGTTATATGAAAGATCTGAATAGTACACGTTTAAGTGGATTCCTATCCAGAAATTAAAGCGAAACACGTAGTTAGTATGTGTAGTAAAATCAATTTAGTAGCAATGTCACAAAAATTGTCTTTTAAAACGTCTTACCTCTTCATCTGCTCAATCTTCCTTTTCACAACGCCCTTCTGCCTCTTCCTAGATCCAGAGGGCTGGTCCCCTACACGTGCAACTCCATCCACGTCAGTCATATTTTTCACAAACAGTAAGCTCCCACATAAACATACTGGCAAACCAATGTGTTTCATGTGACAGTGCGCTGACTACAACAATAAGTGGTACGGGTATACAACAGATACATTGTAGTGAAGTTTTAAAACGCGTTCTGTCTTTGCGCCATAGCTGATATTTGTCTCACTGAAAAAACTTTCGTTAGCAATCGGCAGCAAATGGACTTATTGCGATTTCAATTTCACTGATGGAATTATTGCACTTTGTACAGAAAGTCAAATTTTATACCTGATTGAAACGGCAAGAAATATCGTTTCTAATGGAAATACCACCATAGGTCGATGTAGCACACCTTGTAGAGTAGAAATTCGCTTCAAACTAATTTTTGATCGCGAGTGGACATATTTGTTTCCTTGCGAAGTACGTAAACTGTAGAAGCCTGAAAGATGGTGCTCCTCCGTCTGTTTCGTTTTCCAAACCATATTCAGCAGAATTTAAATTATTTTCTAATCAATACGTCTCATCATATTTTATCTATAAAATTTTAAAGATACTGAAGAGCAAGCAAGAGGAAATTTCGCTCGTAAGTTTACCACCGTAATGGCCGCTATGCAAGTTGCCGGCTGTTCGCCGTAGACCACTTACAAGATTGTGCGGCCTTGAGCAGACTTAACAAAAGAAAGAAGAGCAAACTGAATGGGCTATAGTGGAGTAATTCAATGCACTGGGTTTTACGTAATAAATTATAGACACTGCTGATTATAAAGGAAAAGAGAGACTGGCTATTGTTAACAGCATCTGGTAAAACTACGTAAGAAAGGAATTGTATCCTAGGTACTTATTTAACGAGAAATGAAATGTTTAATAGGTATATTCCTAGTGAACAATAAATGTTCAATGATATTTGAATGCATATTTTTAGTAAAGGTATCTATAGTATTCCATATGCTGAGAAACCTAAAATATTGGTCACACTCTTTTTCTCTGCCATTGAATTGTGAACGAAACGATCGTAAGTACGATCTACTGACTGTCACCTGCAACATGTGAGCTGCAATGGAATATCCACTAGTAACTACTGGTGTGGCCGTGATTCTGTTAGATCACTGTTACAATCACTCACAGTGCTGACATATCTGCTAGAGGAAGGGTCCAGAAATCCACTACATTGTGTCTCCAGGTGATTCAGACACTTTTCTCTAACGACGATGCGTGCCCCACTAAGTAACGACGACAATAACGTATCACGTTAGTAGGAAGAGACATGGTATTGGAGCCACTGGTAGATGCAGCTGGTGTTCGATAACTGACCCACGGTAAAAGTCTAGAGTAGGGCCAGAGACACACCTGTGTGTTTCTTGCAGGAATGTTGTCAGCGCTTGCCGTGAGATATAATGGGAACAAAAGAAGGTGTGTCAGCTGTTTGTGCTACGCAGCCAGTGAGAGAGCAGCAGGTAGACGACGTGTTTCGAACTAAGACTTTCAGAGGAAAGGGTGAAACATTGCTGTAAAGAAGTGTTATAAATTTTATTGCTCCTTATTTGAGTGGAAATTGTTTACACTGTGGTAGTATCTGAAAACCAAGGACATCGTTGGAACCCACCACATATTCAAAAAATGCACTGAAATATTTCTCTGCTCTGTGTTGCTACGCAATCAATCGGCACGAGAATACTGAGTAAGTGGATAAATGTGTTTTGATTAAATCATGGAAAGAGGTAGGTGGATCAATGTTTCTAATTAAATCATGGGAGGAAGTGTGTGGATCAACGTTTTTTAATTAAATCATGGGAGAAAGGAGATGTATCAATATTTATTAATATATTGAGTGTGCGACTCTATTACGGATAGACATTGATCCACCTGCCTTCTCCCGTGAGCCCAGATCGATTACGTATTCATTTCACCACCACATCTGATACATTTTCGTGTCTCTGCAATTAATCCATGAGACATTAACCAACGTCAGTCCACTTGTAGCACTCGCTGCCATAATCGCAAAATATTTCTCTCGAAACTGACTAACACACCAGAAAACAGCAAACAAGACAATGGTTCCAATTTCAGCACTAGAAATACAATGCCTCTCTTCTCGCCTTCACTGGATATGTCAAAGAATCATCGCATTGGAAACGCGAAACTGACGCGTAGCCAATCTATAAGCAGTAGAAAAGCCCGCCGCGACTGCCACTGGCCCTGATCTAGACGTTAGCCGTGACACACTTGGTGAGGTCTAATTGAGGCAATAAAGTAATAAATTTTCTCCGTAGAAGCTCAAAATTTCATGTTCTTTTGCTTGATTTATCTGCTTTTTGCTTTTTAACTGTTATACTGTTTTTGTTTTAGAGGAGACTGTGGGGGGCCGTAGCTAGGAGCCAATTAGAGGCGGTGTAGTGACTGTTTGTGGGGCACATTTTCTAATCTTCTGATCGGATGTAACAGTCTTTCTGAAAGTCGTTGGATCGGTACATGATATTTATTAATGGTACAGAAGTGGTGACAAATGTAATCGTGAAATTTGTTTACCTGCGGAATCTTTGACATTAGTTGCGTTAGATATGAATATACTACTTATTGGCGAAACATGAAAATTTGTGCCAGACGGGGACTGAACCCGCTTTCCCGCTGTATTTCACCGCAATACCTTCTCAAGGTTCTATTATAAGGACCCAGTAGAGTGCTCTTACTGCCTCTCGTTGTGCGAACTTCGGGCCGCATTGCCTAAGCAGTTAACCAATGACCACTTGGCCTATTTTACAGGAGACAGGTATCAAGTAGTGACTTGTTCCTGATATTAACTGAAATCCTGAATCTTAAGTAACTGTGACAGAAACATACAGTCTCTGCTCAATACTTTCGTACGGAAACTGTAAAGCGCTACTTACCTCAATGCCGCAATTGTGTCCGCCAGACTCTATCACCATTCACTGCGCGCGGGATACTCAGTTCTGCAACTTGTTATTATTCACTCTCTAATCTGCTGATGGCTGAACCATTTATATCGTTTTTAATTGAAGCTGGTTGCACACGACCCACTTCATTACCTTTCTGGAAAATTCATTCTACGTGTGATCACCGTAACTTTAGATTAACAATCCAAATTCAACACTGGTTTCTTTCCTTCACACACTTTGGACATTTCCTACTCCGTGTCTGACATTGACCCTCAGCTTCTCTGACAATGTGACAAGTGTTATGCATAAGCTACATTCTAGCGATAGATAGCTTCCAGCTGCGTCGGGACGCGTTAGGTTTCTCAAATGTCCAGACAGCCTTCCCGTCTGGGCATGTACTTCAGACTGATTTGTACACAGAGCCCCCTTCAATCTTTTATGTCTATGATCTGACATGTAATTAAAATATTTAAATCTTCTAAACTCGCGACAGTGAGTGGTCACCTTAACCACTTTGGCTATGCGAGCACGCACCTCATACTGTCGACGAGCCAAACAAATTTCATAAATTCAGAACAGGTGCAACATCCTTGGCAATGTCTGTTACTACAGACACTGTTAAAAATATGTACTTCAGTCCTCGATGGCAAAACTACGACGGTAACACTAACGTGAAACCCTGTAGTGGGAATCCAAGTAAATTTGCGAGAGATGGCGTCGTAGACATAATGACATATGGAAGTTTTGGTCGGCCTGGAAGCGTGCTCGGATAGCCGAAGTTGTTTGCAGTCGGCTCGCAGCCGTGGCACGAGGTGGATGTGCTCGGCGCTCCGACCAGCGCTCTGCGGGCGTGTTTTCGTTTACACGTTAGAGCGCGGTGCCACGTCGCTTTCGTTCTTCAAGTTCTCACGTGCAACGACGTCATCTTACCGCTATGTGACTATAAAGATCACCATTCAAGCGGAACATGCACGACCTCGACCACACAAAGTGGAACAGTTCATAGTTGACTAACTTCATCTTGCACCGCAGGATGTTGTAGGAATTCACTTCCTCATCACGAGCAGCGTCGTGATGGACGTCGACTCGGGCGTCGAACCAACGTCTGCTTTCCTTCCGGTTGGGGTGGTGTCGGATGATGGTAGATCCCACTCTGATGCGGAACAACAAATGCGAAAGCAGAAGCACTGAGGAACCAAAAGAAACGCTGACGTTCACCATACGACAATTGTCTCCTCGGGATGGCTATATGGAACGGTGAATCGACGTTGGAAGAGGTATCGATCTCGGAAGACCTGCTGTTGAGCATACCTTCTTCCCAACCTACCTCAGCCGTTTCACCTCCGCAGCCTGTGGCTCCTTCCTTTCTGCTGCTTGCGTCCTCTGTGGACAGGCCGTCTACGGAGGTCGCCAACTTGCGGTGGCGTGCTGATGCTTCTTCCAATGAACAATGAAATGGCGCTGCTTCTGTTTCTGGAGTGGATGACGTAGAAGAAAAATAGGGACGGTCTGTGGATACCGTGGAAGGCTGTGTTCCATCAGTTGTGCCCCCTCTGCCTCATCACAGTGACCGCCATGGCTTCGACCGTCTTGTGCGGTCTGCCACGGCTGTATGCCACTGATAGACCCCTTGTCTCAACAGCAGGAGTGCCACAACAGACATGTCGCGTAGCTACGATTGATGTCAATGTTATCTGTATCCCACATACACTGGCAATGCCCCATGATACACTTCTTGTGGCGGACTTAGACGTCGTACCCTTACAAGAAGTATATATATGGTATTAACTATATATGAAGGTAGTATCTGTTCCCGAAAGAATGGATACCATTTATGACCGTGGAGCATCTCTAGAATGAAATGATAATTAAATTGACACCCTAGATGCAAACAGGCGTTGATATACGTCATTGGGGACATGTTGAAAATGTGTGCCCCGACCGGGACTCGAACCCGGGATCTCCTGCTTACATGGCAGACGCTCTATCCATCTGAGCCAGCGAGGGCACAGAGGATAGTGTGCCTGTAGGGACTTATCCCTTCCACGCTCCCCGTGAGACCCACATTCCCAACATGTCCACACCACTACATTCGTAGTGCGCCTAATAGATGTTTGCCCATCACATTCATTGCTCATGGCAGATTAATCTACCAAGTCCCGTACGAGTTGGAGCAGAGCGTGTGCGTTCGCACAAGAAGGTCAATGGCCAGGTTGCCATATTTTAACTATATATGAAGTACAGATACTAACTTCAATGCTAAGCACCTCGATAAACTTCATTATTACCGCTGAATAGGTTGCAGTTACACCGCTAGAGCTTAACTCACGCGAATAAGTGTCAGAGGAATCCTATCATGGCAAAAATTGATTTTTTATTTTATTTTTCAACTAGAGTCCACCTTCAACATTTGTAATTGCATTTATGTGACATGGAACTCAGCCATCGTCAGATACTGTAAATAAGATGGAAAAGCAGAAAATGGGAATCAGTAAACAAAAAATCAGCAAACAAAAAATGGTTCAATTGGCTCTAAGCACTACGGAACTTAACATCTGAGGTCATCAGTCCTCTAGAACTTAGAACTACTTGAACCTAACTAACTTAAGGACATCACACAGATCCATGCCCGAGGCAGGATTCGAACCTGCGACCGTAGCAGCAGCGCGGTTCCGGACTGAAGCACCTAGAACCGCTCGGCCACAGCGGCCGGCAATAAGTAAACAATTAGTCATGATTCCAAATAAATGAAGCGGTAGATATCACACTGAATACAGTTTTAATCCACAGTCTCAACTAAAAAAAAAGGAGTAGGAAGGATGGCATCAATGACTAATTATGTATCTCACAGTAACCACTCGTGACGTTAGTCAAGCCCCGACATGTACATTTTATTCAAATATTATTTGTAACAAAAACAGATTGTGCCGGACGTAAAATTTAAGTAGTGTTCAACTTTAATAATGTAACAAACAACGGAAGTTCGACAAATGTTAAAAAAATAAAGAAATAAAGTGAAGAAATAAACTGAACAAAAATTAGGCATGACTCGTAAAAAAAGGGAATCGTCTTTTAGGGACTTTTGTGTAGACTATCTCCATTAGAACTACTGACAGCCTTGGGAGAGCCAAGTCTAACAAAACTCTACCATCTAGTGAGCAAGATGCATTAGACAGGTGAAATACCCTCAGACTTCAAGAAGGATATAACAATTCCAATCCCAAAGAGAGCAGGTGTTGACAAATGTGAAAATTACCGAACTATCAGTTTAATAAGTCACAGCTGCAAAATACTAACGCGAATTCTCTACAGACAACTGGAAAAACTTGTAGAAGCCGACCTCGGGGAAGATCAGTTTGGATGCCATAGAATGTTGGAACACGTGAGGCAATACTGACCCTACGACTTATCTTAGAAAATACAGGGTGCGTCAAAAAAAAAAAAAAATGTATACACACTTTGAACTGTTATAGACAATTTATTTCCCGTTCTACAAGGTTAAATATCTGTGAGAAAGTAATGTTATGTTTCTTCAGCAGGTGGCAGCAGTGGCAAGGAAGTAACTGCAACATGGCGGACGTGAGTTTGAGCTTTGAAGCACGGAAGCAGATAATTAAGTGGTACTGTAAGTTTGAGAATGTAGCTACGGTTCGAAGACAGTGCAGAAGTGAGTATGGTACAGAACCACCTTCAAGGTTGACAATTACACGTCCACGAGACAAATTCGAAATTCATGGAACAGTGTGTGAGGTGCATAAAGGTCGATCAGGGCGACCTCGTACAGCTACAAGTGATGATTCCACAACTGCGGTCTTGGAACTGTTTCAGCGTTCGCCTCAAAAATCTTCAAGGCAAGCGGCACGTGAGAGTAATGTAAGTGCTAGTAGTGTGCTACGCATTCTGAAGAAAGGCAAGTTTCGTGTGTACATTCCAAGGCTGGTGCAACAACTAAGTGACGACATTCCAGATCTAAGGTTAGAATTTTGTGAATGGGTTCAGGAGATGGTGAGACGTGAACTGGGATTTATGGGTAGCATAATTTTGTCGGATGAAGCCCAATTCAATCTCAATGGAACTGTAAATAGGCACAAATGTGTGTACTGGGCTGAAGATAATACTCACATTACAGTTGGAAAGGCTGTGAATTTGCCTGGTGTAAATGTGTGGTGTGGTTTGTCTGAAAGGGGCCTCATTGGGCCTTTCCGCTTTGAAGGTACTGTTACTGGAGAAACGTATCTAACAATGCTTGCTGACTCCATATTCCCTGCCATTCGTGCATTATACGATAATGATGAGTTTTATTTCCAACAAGATGGCGCCCCGCCACACTATCACAGGGACGTACGAGCATACCTGGATCACAATGTGCCAGGCCAGTGGACAGGACGCAGGAGACCAATTAAGTTTCCTGCACGCTCTCCAAACCTCATGCCGCTGGATTTCTTCTTATGGGCCACAGTAAAAGATGAGGTGTACAATTGTAAACCACGTAACCTGGACACACTGTGGAATGAGATTCAGGTGGTATGCGCAGAAATCTCATTGGACACTTTGGTACAATGTACGGAATCAGTGGTGACTCGTACTCAGAAATGCATTGACGCTGAAGGCCACCAGTTTGAACATTAATAACATTTGCAAAGTACATTTATTATTCCAATTGGACTTTAAGCTATTCATTTTCAGAAATTTAACATTGTAGAACGGGAAATAAATTTTCTATGACGCTGCAGAGTGTGTATACATTTTTTTGACGCACCCTGTAGATTAAGTAAAGGAAAACCTACGTTTCTAGCATTTGTAGACTTAGAGAAAGCTTTTAACAATGTTGACAGGAATACTCTCTTTCAAATTCTGAAGGTGGCAGGGGTAAAATACAGGGAGCGGAAGGCTATTTACAATTTGTACAGAAACCAGATGGTAGTTATAAGAGTCGAGAGGCATGAAAGGGAAGCAGTGGTTAGTAAGGGAGTGAGACAGGACCTGGAAGAGCAGCTGAACGGAATTGACAGTGTCTTGAAAGGAGGATATAAGGCTGGCCGCCGGTGGCTGAGCGGTTCTAGGAGCTTCAGTCTGGAACCACGCGACCGCTACGGTCGCGGGTTCGAATCCTGCCTCGGGCATGGATGTGTGTGATGTCCTTAGGTTAGTTAGGTTTAAGTAGTTCTAAGTTCTAGGGGACTGATGGCCTGAGATGTTAAGTCCCATAGTGCTCAGAGCCATTTGAACCTCTTTTTTTTTTTTTTTTTTTTTTTGAGGATATAAGATGAACACCAACAACAGCAAAACGAGGATAATGGAATGTAGTCGAATTAAATCGGGTGATGCTGCAGGAATTAGATTAGGAAATGAGACGCTTAAAGTAGTAAATGAGTTTTGCTATTTGGAGAGCAAAATAACTGATGATGGTCGAAGTAGAGAGGATATAAAATGTGGACTGCCAATGGCAAGGAAAGTGTTTCTGAAGAAGAGACATTTGTTAACATCGAGTACAGATTTAAATGTCAGGAAGTCGTTTCTGAAAGTATTTGTATGGAGTGTAGCCATGTATGGAAGTGAAACGTGGACGATAAATAGTTTAGACAAGAAGAGAATAGAAGCTTTCGAAATGTGGTGCTACAGAAGAATGCTGAAGATTAGATGGGTAGATCACATAACTGATGTGGAGGTATTGAATAGAATTGAAGAGAAGAGAAATTTGTTGCACAACTTGACTAGAAGAAGGGATTGGTTTGGTAGGGCATATTCTGAGCCATGAAGAGATCGCCAATTTAGTATTGGAGGGCAGCATGGAGGATAAAAATCGTAGAGGGAGACCAAGAGATGAATACACTAAACGGATTCGGAAGAATGTAGGTTGCAGTAGGTACTGGGAGATGAAGAAGCTTCCACAGGATAGAGTAGCATGGAGAGCTACATCAAGCCAGTCTCTGGACTAAAGACCATAGCAACAACAACATCGACTATTTCCAGTTGGTATTAAATTTTGATTACAGATTAAGGAGTGTTCGGCACTTGACTTCATATGCTTCCCCCTCCCCTGATTAAGCAGCAACAGCAGATGTTCATCTCCAGGCAGGCTGCTGCTCCAGTATCGGATGTTTCCAAAATAACGTTCAAGGTAGGTCCTGGGTTGCTTAGGATCATTTGTTATCGTTAAATTATTTGTCTCTGCCAGGTATTGCACTGTTTTGCTACAAACTTTTTCACGTAAACGTTGCTATCGACTACAATGATTAATGAAGACACTACTGCTACATGCATCCGGATTCGTTATAGTTCTTTTATAAATTAGGTACCGATCAGTTTTTTATCTCCGTGGACAGAGTGCCTGTGTCACTTTCATTTGTGAAGGCGCTAGATGCGACTTCAGCTAGCTCTTGTCTATGTAAGCTACCTTCTGTCTTGCTGGAATAACTAACCCTGTCCGGAATCGTTGCCGCTCTTTTGTGAAAGTTGCAGCCAATACTGGCCGTTACCAAGAGAAAGCCGAGTCCGAACAGTCACATTCTTTCAGGAGACCGACAGAGGTGGCGCACTGGTAAGCACACCGGACCCACATTCGGGAGGACGCAGGTGCGTATATTCTTCCGGCCCTCCAGACGGAGGTGGTGCGTGCTTTCCCTAAATCGATTACGATAAATAGCGCAAAGGTTCCTTTAAGAAAGACACGACTGATGACCTCTCCCATCCGTCCTTCGATCCTGTGCTTCGTCTATAATGACCTCGTCGTCGACGGAACTAACCTAACCTAAAGCGGTTATAACAGAAGCTAAAGGCTCACTTCTATAGGAAATATAAACTCCCCCATCCTGTGCTATCCAGTGCGGTAAGTCGGCAAGGTGGTTTGCCGTTAGACAATCGTCGAAGATAAGCATTAATTTTACGATGACATCTGCTGTTGAAGCATCGTATCTACAGAAGTGGACAGGAAAGGTATTGGAACATGCTTATAAAAGACTCGGAAAAAGAATTATCTTGACAAAGTGTCAACTGCAGAGATATTAGGTAAAGTCTACATCTGTTACATCTATATGTGTACACAGTTATTCACCACGCCGTGTGAGGGAGAGAGTACGTCAGACACCACTATCACTTTGCCTCTTTCCTTCTCCATTTGCGAGTAGTGTATGCGAAGCACGACTGTTGGTAGGCTTTGTTTTTTGACATGAGACTTCTGGCTGATTTGATGCGGCCCACCGCGAATTCCTCTCCTGTGCCAACCTCTTAATCCCAGAGTAGATCTTACACTCGACGTCCACAATTATTTGCCGGATGTATTCCAATCTCCGTCTTCCTCTACAGATTTTACCCTCTACAGGTCCATCTACGGTCATGGAAATTATTCCGTGATGTCTTAACACATGTTATATCATTTTGTCCCTTCTTCACCGATTCTGCGGAGAACGTCCGCATTCCTTACCTTATCAGCCCACCTACTTTTCAGCGTTCTTCTGTAGCACCACATCTCAAAAGCTTCAATTCTTATTTGTTGTGATTTTTCCACACTCCATAATTCACTGCCATACGATAGTATGCTCCAAACGTACGTTCTCAGAACATTCTTCCTCATATTAAGGGCTATGTTTGATACTTGTAGATTTAGGCCTGTGTCTGACACCAGTAGATTTCCGTTGGTTAGTAATGCGCTCCTTGTCTACGCTAGTGTGTTTTCCTGTGTTCTGCGTGCTTTGTCCTTAACAAGTTATTCCGCTTCCATGGCAGGAGAATGCCTTATATTCGTCTACCTCGTCATCACCAAATATGACGTTAAGCTTTTCACTAATCTCAGTTCTGCTACTGCTCATTACTTCCATCTTTCTTTGGTTTACCTCTATCCGTATTCTGCACTCATTACACTGTTCATTCTATTTTACATATCCTGTAATTCTTCCTCATCTTCACTGAAGACAGTAATGTTCTCACCGAATCTTAACATTGATGTCCTTTCATGCCGAATGTTGGTGTCACGCTTGAATATTTTCTTTTAGCTCCGTCATTGCTTCTTCTTTGTATAGATGAGCAATAGAGGCGAAGGACCTGCCTCACGCCCTTTTTAGGCGTTTCTGCCCTGAGCTCTAATTTCTCTGATTTTACCGCTGTCGTCATTTCACGAGATTTATGAAATGGAGGTAATATGTGGCCTAAAACGTCTTGAAACATACACTCTAGAAATTTTAACAGTAAACTTCTCCGTGGTTCAATGTCCGCTACTGGAGTTTCATGAGCTTCTCGGTAGCATTCTAGCGTTTACTGGACTTAATGATACGCTGTGCTCTTCTTTGGATCTGTCGTATCTGTCTTCGAGCTTGCAGAAACGTCATCAGTCATATCCCAGAAAAATGGCAGATGTCCGAGACCACCACGTCTTAAATGGCGTGCCTCAGATCAAACTTGAACTGACGAAGCCTTCTTATTTGATGATTGGCGGCGCATTAAGTATCAGCATATTTCGGTCTAAGATCAGGCCATCACCGAATTCACTGTATCAAAGAAGACTGAAAACACATATAACAAACTGTGTAACATCAGAGTCTGCAGCTTTACGTGAAGAGACATTAAATGCGTCACATCTCATATTAATGTAGGAAAGTACATACAAAGACATCTGAGCTGTGCATTTGCGTAATTGCAATAACAGCTATCATATGTATATCGCTTCAGCACTACCAGTAACTGTATAACTTAAATTTTGTCCATTTAAACTCATAATTGTTTGTATGTTATATTTCCATGCACTGAACAGAGTAAGTCAAAGATTATTCAATGGAGCGTTTAATGCATTGCAAAGATGTACCAACTGCTGATTAGCTCGATTGTCAGCACAACATAGATGCTAACATTACGCATATTACAAGCACTATGTTACAGCATTAATAATTCAGTTACAAGCCATTTAGATTTTATGATAACTGTGTAACGTTAATCGAAACACAGACAGTCACACTTCAATCTAAACAACACTAAAAGTAATACAGGTACTACTAATACGGATATCATCTCCATGGAATGCGCTATCGTTATGGTTGTGCGATTCACGCGCAGTGATACTATTTCCAGAAGATCCCAAGACGGCAACTAGATTCTGTCGAAACCGGCCACTGAGGAAACATAAATATTTCAACAAGCTATCTTGCCTACAAAAATTCTTATTTATCACCAAATACTAGAACGTACTCAGCAATACGTCCAACTTATACAGGTAACATCGTCATGACATGTAATGTCGACTAAAATCTAAATTATTTAATTTAGTAATACAGATTATAATTCCAGCTATTTATTTTCATGAAAATTATTGGTGTGAATATGCTGTTGAAATACACTGCCATTCTGGAGGCGTAATGTAAAATGTAGTGACCTATAAATGCTCTGTTTAAATTTTGTATGGTAGCAAGCAACATACTTTTCAGTTCATATACTGTATGATTATGTGCTGGTACTATGTTAAACATGCAACGTAGTAGAATTGTAGCTCTAATGATGATAATCAGTAATATTATAATGATTATTATATGTGGATATTTAAAAAAAAACTAACTTTATTAAATTTTAGTCAACATTGCACTTCATGACGATGTTATCTGTGTGAATATACCTGTATTACTTTTAGTGTGGTCTGTGTTTCTATGAAAGTTGTACATAAACCATAGAATCTAAATGGTTTGTGATTCAATTATTAGTGCTGTAACATAGCAGGTGCATTTAGTGCTTGTAAAACGCGTAATGTTAGCACCTAAATTGTGGTACCAGTCCAGCTAATCAGTATTTGGTATATCTTTGCAATGCCTTAAAGGCTCCATCGAGTACATGACAATACCACATAAAAACACGTGTGAGGTTAAATGGACATATAATTTACGTATTTAGCAATATACATCTGATAACTGTTATTCCAACTATGCAAATGCATAGCCGAGATGTTTTTGTAAGCACTTTTTTTACATTAATATGTAGTGTCATCACTTAGCGTCTTTTCACGTAACAGCTGCCTACTTTAATATTACACAGTTTATTGTAGGTGTTTTTGTTCTTCTTAGTACAGTGGTCTGACACTAGACCGAAGTCGATCACCTCTAACAAAATACACTGATATAGATATTTATTGCATAGTGCAGTTCTCCAAGGAATTTTATATTCCACTCAGCTTAATAGATAACACATTTCTGTTACAAACAGAACAGTACGAGTACAATATGTCTATTTCTTTCTGCCTTCTTAATTTATCTTATTTAAAGATGTAGCACTTGAATAAGATCCAGAAATTCATTTCTGTTACAGAAGAATGTCTGTGAAGTACTTATTTTAAAAGGGAGACCAAGCCATTTCTGCGGCCACTAGATTTACACTACTGGTCATTAAAATTGCTGCATCAAGAAGAAATGCAGATGATAAATGGGTATTCATTGGACAAATATATTATACTAGAACTGACATGTGATTACATTTTCACGCAATTTGGGTGCATAGATCCTGAGAAATCAGTACCCAGAACAACCAACTCTGGCCGTAATAACGGCCTTGATACTCCTGGGCATTGAATCAAACAGAGCTTGGATGGCGTGTACAGGTACAGCTGCCCACGCAGCTTCAACACGATACCACAGTTCATCAAGAGTTGAGACTGGCGTATTGTGACGAGCCAGTTGCTTGGCCACCATTGACCAGAAGTTTTCAATTGGTGAGAGATCTGGAGAATATGCTGACCAGGGCAGCAGTCAAACATTTTCTGTATCCTGAAAGGCCCGTACAGGACCTGCAACATGAGGTCGTGCATTATCCTGATGAAATGTAGGGTTTCGCAGGGATCGAATGAAGGGTAGAGCCGCGGGTCGTAATACATCTGAAATGTAACGTCCACTGTTGAAAGTGCCGTCAGTGCGAACAAGAGGTGAGCGAGACGTGTAACCAATGGTACCCCATACCATCACGCCGGGTGATACGCCCGTATGGCGATGACGAATACATGTTTCCATGGCTGCACGATCCATTACAGCCATGCTGATAAGATGCCTGTCATCTCGACTGCTAGTACCAGGCCGTTGGGATCCAGCAGGGCGTTCCGTATTACCCTCCTGAACCCACCGATTCCATATTCTGCTAACAGTTATTGGATCTCGACCAACGCGAGCAGCAATGTCGCGATACGATAAACCGCAATCGCGATAGGCTAGAATCCGACCTTTATCAAAGTCGGAGACGTGATGGTACGCATTTCCCCTCCTTACACGAGGCATGATAACAACGTTTCACCAGGCAACGCCGGTCAACTGCTGTTTGCGTATGAGAAATCGGTTGGAAACTTTCCTCATGTTAGCACGTTGTAGGTGTCGCCACCGGCGCCATTCTTGTGTGAATGCTCTGAAAAGCTAATCATTTGCATATCACAGCATCTTCTTCCGATCGGTTAAATTTCGCGTCTGAAGCACGTCATCTTCGTTGTATAGCAATTTTAATGGCCAGTACTGTATATTATTGCTAAAGATTTTACCAAGAACCGAAACAAACGTAACAGTTATTTTGAGGGAGGGGAGGGGGCTCTTGTAGACAAACGTTATCGTGCCGGGCAGGGCATAGCGCATAGCCTCACCACCAAGTAGTGACCCCTACCGCGGCGTCTGAAAGGCGGCGCAGCGGTCAGTGTAGCTTTGAGAGGGCGGTGGCTGGGCGGACGGATCCACGCATGCGCAGTTGCGTGGCGCGGCGCGGCGCGGCGCCCAGCGTGGGCCGGACTGGTAAATAAGCTGCGCGCCGCGCCACGCCACACCGCGCCGCGCCGCGGCAGGTTGCGACACGGCCGCAGCTTTCGCGAGGCCATAAGCGACCAGGTGAGAGGAGTCCGCGCGTTGCGACAGCACGCGACGCGATACGCTTTTCTGGATAACGTGCTGCCGCTTGTCAGGTCAGTTCCGCAACCAGTAGCAGTGTCAGGCCGCCGCATTAAATAAATTGCTATGCCCGCCATCAAACACAAGTCTCGCTGAATCTGTACGGCTCCTTTCTATCAAGTACCAGACAGTAGTCAAGAGGTTATATCTTTCACATTGCAGAGCTGCACCATGCTTCAGTAATGCGGAAAGTAATTTGGACCATTGAAATGTGTTTTCATGAACTGTTTATTACATTTTCATTTTCTGTTTCTTCTTCTTCTTCGTAGGATATCTACTTATAGCAGGGTCTGATAACTATAAGTAATTGCTCATCCGAAATTCGTAGGCTATTTCGTTACCTAGGGGAAGAAAGTCGTGTCCTCCTGAATCATACAACCCTTTAGGTTTGTATTTAACAATGTGATTATAACTGAAGTGCAGCTATTCATGATCCAGTGCGGCCTGTAATTATCGTATGGTAGCGAAACTTAGTAGATATGCCAATGAGTTAATCTGGGACCGACTTACGGTGAAAAAAAAAATAGTTCCACTTTTGGCCACCAAGTGCAAATCATCCTAAGAGAGGATGCTGTTTTAGAAGCCAATAAAGAAGTTTAATTTTGCCCAGCCTACCGCCTTACATGAGGAGCACATGATTGGATGATAGGCAACACACATAGCACACAAACTCTGCCGAGTACCTATGCCCTGCCACATCCCAGGGGTCTAACCAGTCTTAAACGATGCCTAGTGTCGCCGGAAAGTTTCATCAAACATGTTGTCTCTAACAAAAGTTGTTACCCATGACGTGATCTATAAACCACAGACGATCGTCGCAAACGCTTTGAAATACCACGTACATAAAACAGCCACGAATGTCCTGTGTTTTCTTCTATCTTATCCTCGCCATCCTCTTTACCGTCCGCCCCCAGTAGCTGAGTGATCAGCGCGACAGAATGTCAGTCCTAAGGGCCCGGGTTCGATTCCCAGCTGGGTCGGAGTTTTTCTCCGCTCAGGCACTGGGTGCTGTGTTGTCCTAATCATCATCATTTCATCACCATCGACGCACAAGTCACCGAAGTGGCGTCAAATCGAAAGACTTGCACCCGGCGAACGGTCTACCGACGGAAGGCCCTAGTCGCACGACATGACATCTTCCTTACCACGCGCGTCCATCTCCGATTTCTCTCCCACGGTTTCCGTTTAAATTGCTGTATGGACAGGTTATGATATTCTGGAGTTCGATCTTCGCCTACCTATCCAAATTCATGAGGTGGTTTCGAGTCTAGGGACTCTTTACCCCAGAGCCCATAACTGTTCAGTGTAGTGGTGGTTTCGAGTCTCGTGACTCTTTACCGAGAGCCCATATCTGTTCAGTGTAGTATAGTACAGTTTGTGTCAACTCTGGAGAAACACCAGGGCATTTAATTAGAGCAGTGTAGAAACTACCTCAAAACCAGGACCAGGATATCAGCTATAGCAGGATATCTAGCGTGGGCCCCGTTAAGGTCTTGCTCACAGTGCGTTCTTCAAGAGCAGGTCGCGGCACTGTGTTTTTCTTCGTAAGAAAAGGTCATTATCCGTTTTGACTCACTGTATGTCATTTTCTTCACTCTGTATGTGGATGTTAGGATGACACAAAGTGTTGTAAGTACTTATACCTTCCGGACTTAGCGCGTAATTAAGAAATAAATGCTGACGGCATTTTCACGAATAGTATTTAATTAATAACTTTTTCAATAAAATATATGCTTCGTGACTCACAACATGGAAATTAATATGAAACATCGCTGTTCCGAAGTAAAAATTTGGTCTACCTGGCTCAGAAATTAAAGAAAGCTATTAAATTATTAAGGTAAAACAAAGATAGAACAGTCATCGCTGTTAATTGCAATGAATTATCGCCTGAAAAAAATGATAGAATGAAGAGGCGTTTTACTGATTTTATCACGATTGTATTTGTGTCAATCCCAAAAGAAAAGGTCTTGCGAATAGTACAACATTTTCTGTAATATTCCGTTGCAGACGAGTTGATTTTCGTTAGTGGGACTAAAGTCACAACGAAAGATTGCAATAATATTAATTCATCTGCAGTGGTACAGTTCAGGAAGAAATATTTTCTGTTCAAGAATGCCAGTGGATTTCTTATTCCAAGTCCTGTTTGTCTGCTTCTCTTGTCCACATCTGTTTAAGACAGAAAATCGGAATAATAGTACGAGTGGCGTTCGATAAGTAACGCAACACATTTTTTCATCTTCCCATTTCGGTTGAAAAAAATATGGAATGTGTTGCGGAACATCGTGGAATATTACCGCTTCAGCCCGAATAGTTTCTCGAATTTCCGATAGGTGCTGGCGCTATACGTAGCCTTGAAGATGGCTTCTGTGACAGAGGTGCGTTCCAGGCAGAGAGATGTCATTGAGTTCCTTTTGGCATTTGCAGGATGTCAGTGAATGCAAGCGCCTTGCGTCGTTGGCCGAGTTGTCTGTCATCGTCATAGCAAGATCGCACGAGCCTGTACGAACACGAGCGTGCCGGCCGGCCATACACAACTGTGACTCCCGAAATATTGGAACATGCGGACACTCTTGTAAGTGTGAAAGTGTGAACATGTCGTTTCTCATGACAACACAAAGCCCCTCTCAAATCTGTGGACCCGAGAGGAGATCACAAAACTTCACTTGACTGCTTCTCCTCATCCACCCTACAGCCCAACTGTTTCCTCCAGTAAAGGAGCCAGTACTCTGGAACCAATGCGTATATGAAGGAGAGGTTATTGATGCAGCAAGATGTTGGCTCCAACGTCGACCAGTTGAGTGATACCTTGCCAGCATACGAGGTCTTCCAAGCAAGGTGGCGTAAGACCGTCGCACTGAACGAAGATTATATTGAAAAATAAGGTTTTGTAACAAAAAGAATTGGGTGTAATGTATTGGATTGGAATCCTAAATAAAACCAATCTGCTTTCAGAAAAGAAATATGTTGCATTTCTTATTGAATTCCGCTCGTGTATGGCAGTCACCTGATGAATTGCTCATTAATATACTGGAAAGGAATGTTTCACGAAAAATAAGAAAACAAATGTTTGCGATTTTAATTAAATATTTATTGGCGTCATCAGACTAATAAATAAATAGTTGACTTAACCGTAGACCTTGGCAACGGGGGCAGCTCCGTAGGCCAGACCACCGTAGCCGTAGCCGATAGCGGGGGCGGCGTAGGCAGCGGGGGCGGCGTATGCGACGGGGGCGTGGGCGACAGCGGGGGCGGCGAGGACGCGGGCCGTCTGGGAGATCCTGTAGGTGTTAGCCACGGAGGCGGCGGCGGGCACGGCGGCGTGGGCCACGGCCACGGGGGCGGCGGCGGCGTAGCGGGCGTAGCCCAGGGCGGGGGCGGCGGCGATGGCGGGGGCGGCGTAGCCTATGGCAGGGGCGGCGTAGGCGGCGGGAGCGGCGTAGGCGGCGGGAGCAGCCAGGACGCGGGCCGTCTGAGAGATCCTGTAGGTGTTAGCCACGGAGGCGGCGGCGGGGGCCACGGCGTGCGCCACAGCCACGGGGGCGGCCGCGATGGCGGGGGCGGCGTAGCCCACGGCGGGGGCGGCGTAGCCCACGGCGGGGGCGGCGTAGCCTCCCAGGTAGCCGGCCGAGGCGGCGGCGATCAGAGCGGACAGGACGACCTATGGGAACGAAAGACATCGCGGGTAATCATATTGCAAATGACGACGCACTGTTCACTTACCGTGGAAATGGAAAGAACTCTTGCGTTTCACAAAGCATATGAAGCCTAAAGCCACAGTTGTGCATCAAGATTTTCTTTAGTCTGAACGTTGTCACGTTTACACGTGCGAAAAAAAGTAATGCCGATTTGGAACCATGTTTTTTTTCTGACGTACTCTCAAGTGGAAAATGTAAGTTACAAAATTCAAAAACCAAGTGGTAGGTGGCGAAATATTTGATTTATTCTCAGTTCCCCCGAGAAACCAAAATACGAAAATACGGCAATTCATACTGTGAAGAGGGTGCATTGGAAGAATATTTATATTACATATATATTCAGTAGTATCATTCATCAGGAGATATCTTGTAGATTGACCGGAAACTGTTACCGTCCAGCATGAAAGCTGTGGTAGCTGTTGTGTGCAGGGTATATTAACAGGTGAACAGAAACACACATCTCAACTCTTTAGGGAGAAAGAGTACAGTACAAAGCGCGAATTATAATGTCATCCTCCTAGAGAGAGGAATGTGCATGACATTTTAGCATAAACCAGAATCTGATGATGTAAGAGGCGTTCTACTACTGTCTGACAATCAGCGGAGGCGAAATATTTCGGTGTATCAACGAAAACAGACATTCCGCAAACGTTCCATTATAGCTATATTAACGCGCAGTGTCTCACTTGGGTATATATGGTTGTTTGTTATTTACCACTTTCTTACCATTATCTTTTGGGTACATGAACTAGAAGTTGGAGTCCTGGTCTGATTCGTAACACGATTGCTTTATCGTCTCTCAATTGTCAGCACAAAGTTACAATTCCAAGAAATATACTGGATGATCAATCTCTAGTAGAATGACTAGTAGAGTGT
The DNA here is from genome assembly GCF_021461395.2 of Schistocerca americana. Lineage (NCBI taxonomy): Eukaryota > Metazoa > Arthropoda > Insecta > Orthoptera > Acrididae > Schistocerca > Schistocerca americana. Next base: position 523,476,652 of record NC_060121.1, on the reverse strand, counting down.
TAAAAGTGTCGCATAGTGTTTTAAAACAGTGACATTAAATTTATGACTCCGACACTAGTACCCGCGATCTGTTACCTATTACATATTATTGCTTAAGAAGTGTGCTGTAAAGACGTAAATGGTTTCCCTAAACGAGTCGAGACCAATATCGGAGTAATAGCTGCGGCTATAAGCATAGTCGTTTTTACCTCCATTATTCTCTAACTAAGCCTATGGCCCAAATGTGGCAATCTTATTGTCCACTGGATTATAAACTGTTCACTTCTTTCTGCATATATTGTCTTCGTTTTTCCGATACATCAGAGTTCTGAGCGATGTCTGTATGGTCTTGATTTGTGTCAGGCTCTTGAGCACCTACTGAGGTATGTGTGACGTGAAATGAAATGTCGCGTGGCTATGGCCTCCCGTCGGGTAGACCTTTCGCCTGGTGCAAGTCTTTTGAGTTGACGCCACTTCGGCGACTTGCGTTTCAATGAAGATGAGATGATGACGATTAGGACAAGACAACACCCAGTCCCTGAGCGGAGAAAATCCCTGACTCAGCCGGGAATCGAACCCGTACCCCTTGGCATAACATTCCATCACGCTGGCCACTCAGCTGCCGAGGCGAATATGTGTAAAGCATCGAGCATATATTAGTTCAAAAATGGTTCAAACGGCCCTGAGCACTATGGGACTTAACTTCTAAGGTCATCAGTCCCCTAGAACTTAGAACTACTTAAACCTAACTAACCTAAGGACATCACACACATCCATATATTAGTGTAGTGCAGTAATCCGGAAGACAAGAAACTATTATTTCGTTACGGTCAGTCAACACAGCGCATATTTCACTAAAAGAGAAGTAATTTTACCCTGGCAGATTTTGTAGCTTAAGCTCCTGGATTTAAAATTTTAGTGGTCCGCGTTTTTAGTGATTCACATGTCGATCGCGGTGACGTATCTCTTTATTCGACCACAAGATTTAGTGGTGGTTACTCAAGACCGTAGCTTCACTGCAGATCAATAAGTGACTATCAGTTGTCTCGTCCATGAATTTTACTTCAGCAGTTAGTGGTTAACAGCTTAGAGTCCGGGATGAACGCTTCTAGCAGTCTATACGGCGGTTTCTTTGAACTGGAACAGTGCTTTCCTAGCCACGACCCGATTGCGAATGGTATGCCTTGCCTTTCTCCTGTATTTGAACTGATTTCCCAGCTTATAGTTTAATTCAGTCTGCGAACCACAGAGGTGATTAGGTTTTTACACGTTTAAAAATGACTACGAAAGATGAAAGAAGCGGTAAATGATGGGTAAAATCCCAGGATCATCTGGAAACTGAAACATAAAAACTAGGATCAGTACTCTGACACTTATTCACCCAGCCGCGGAATTTTAAGTATTTTTTATTACGAGAGTTACATCGGACAGGCTGACGTTAACGTGGTCCATACTCTGTCTCAAGTAAGTAAACATTACACTGGAGGTAACTGAAGCTAGTATGGGCGGCGTCATAGTAACTACGGCCTACATAATCGTAACGCACAGCCTTCATGTCATACGGGAGCTGCACTATTAACGATATAGTATTAAGAGATAGGTGAAAAAGAAGTAGGGTTATTTAATCCTTAGGGACTACCAAAGACACTCCGTACTCACCAGCTTGTACATGTTGGTTGGTTGGGTGGTTGCGTTCGGTCTGCTGTGGTGATCGAATGTGCCGTTGAGGAGACGAGGCGGCGTTTTATAGGGTCGAATGGCGGCCAAGGGCGGCCACACCTGCTCCAATAGGCCCCCCGCACCGATTTGGCAACCGCAAAATAGGAGGCGGGGCGCCGGGCAGCGACCAGCGGCCAGCTGGTGCAGCCGTGCCGCCACACGCCGAGACACCGGGCCGGTCAGAACATTGTGCTCGCCGCACCCACTGGCGCCGCGGAACGTTTCTGTGCGTCGTTGTAGTAATGGGACCGTCACATACTGCTATAAGGATCAGATACTGATACTTACAGCAGTATGCGAAATTTGCTATGGGAAAAGACTTTGGCAGCACAGGAGAGAAAACCGGAAGTCTCAGCGGCTGTCGTCGATATACAGGGTGTTGCACGAAATGTGTTACCAATTGTTTCTTTCACAGTTTACGACGCACATTAGATATCCCGCTGGGATCTCTACAGCAGTACCAGCAGAGCTTGGAAAAACATATGAATTACGAAATGACGTGTAATTCATGATACTGCCGCTAGGAGACTAGTAAGCAGCAGTCGCTGACAATGGAAGACTGACGACACAGCAACGATCGGCAATTGTGTTACTTTTTCATGAAACGAAAACCCTTGTTGTGACTCAGAGGCGTTTTCGACAACAGTTTAACACACGATGGGTCCCTTTCAAGAAGACCATCCACAAGTTGTACGATAAATTTGCACACGAAGGAACAGTATTGGAAGCGAAGCGACCTCGGCCTGAGTCTATTTGTTCGCCGGAGAATATTGAAGCGGTACAAAATTGGCCCCCCCAATAGTCGAGACCTCAAACCATGTGACTTTTTTCTTTGGGGGTACCTAAAGGAAAAAATTTCCCGAAACGTCCACGTGATTTAATGGAGCTCAGAAGACTTATTCTTCAAGCTTGCAGTGAAATTACGGAGGACATGTGCCGTAGGGTAATCACTAACTTCAGTGTTCGTTTGAAGGAAGTTAGGAAACGAAATGGTGCACATATTGATCATGTGCTGAGTGAGAACAAATCTCCATGGACGGCTATTCATTGTAGTATATGTTCCTTTCAGATTGTATTGACAATAAAGTTTATATTCAAAAACAAAATGGTAACCCATTTCGTGCGCCACCTTGTATATCTTATTAGCTTCTCGCCTACGGCTTCGCCCCTTACATACATGTCACATACACTGGGGTGAAAAAAGTCTTGCGATACCTCCTAATAGCATGTCGGACCTCCTTTAGCCCCGCGTAATGCAGCAGCTCAACGTGGCATGGACTAAACAAGTCGTTGCAGAAATAAAAAGGTTCAAATGGCTCTGAGCACTATGGGGCTTAACATCTGTGGTCATCAGTCCGCTAGAACTTAGAACTACTTAAACCTAACTAACCTAAGGACATCACACACATCCATGCCCGAGGCAGGATTCGAACCTGCGACCGTAGCAGTCGCACGGTTCCGGACTGCGCGCCTAGAACCGCGAGACCACCGGGGCCGGCATTTGCAGAAATACTGAGCCATGCTGCCTGTATGGCCGTTCATAATAATTGCGAAAGAGTTGCCGGTACGGGATTCTGCGTACGAAGTGGCCTCTCGATTATATCCCTTAAATGTTCCATGGATGGCCAAATCATCCGCTCGAATTGTCCAGAATGTTCTTCGAACCAGTCACGAACGATTGTGTCCAGATGACACGTGAATTGCTATAATAATAAATATAAAAGGTGGCAATTCTATTTACGCACTGTCTTTTAAATAGATATGATGGTATCTGATACTCAAATACTAATGCAAAGAAACGTAATGATGCTAAAATGCTTTAAATTCTTACTATGATTTAATCTTTAAAATTTAATAATTTTCTTCCTGTTGACATTTAATTAATTAACTTGCGTTGTTCAGATTTCGTAAAGCTGACGGCGTTAAAATTTAAAGTTGTTCAATCCCTGTTTTGTTTTTCTTTCAATTGTAGCGAGCCAGCGATGGTGCAATGCTGTTCGCTTTCAAGTCTACACATTTATAAAAATCAGGTCCAGGAAACGCTTTTGTGACAACGGTTGCGATTTAGACGGTATTCACGTAATTGTACTGATTAAAGAGTTATCGTTTGCGAAAGATGCAGGTTCGATGAAAGCTGTGTGCACTTTTGCGCGTATAATGAAAATATTCCTAACACGTCGCGTAACAAAAAGTAACATGCGAATCACAACCGTGGTCAAACGAAGAAAATACATGATGAGATAAATGTTCTTCGCTGTTATTCAGGACAGGTTTAGGTTAAACACCGCAATTTTCAGTCTTTAGAAATCACAAGACGATGCACTTTAGACATATTTGTTTTGAATAACTTGTATTTACCTTTTCTTATACGATATGGTGATTGTCCGCAAGGAATATCTCCCTCTCTCTCTCCTTTTTATACCCTTTATACATTCACGTTACATACATCGATTAAGAAACTTTTCTTTCTCTACCGACCAGTACGAGAACAAAATCCGCCCAGACAAAATGTCTTACGTGGAATCAGTTCTCACCTAACAATCATATACAGGGTGAGTCACCTAACATTACCGCTGGATGTATTTCGTAAACCACATCAAATACTGACGAATCGATTCCACACACCGAACGTGAGGAGAGGGGCTAGTGTAATTGGTTAATACAAACCATAAAAAATGCACGGAAGTATGTTTTTTAACACAAACCTACGTTTTTTTAAATGGAACTCCGTTAGTTTTGTTAGCACATCTGAACATATAAACAAATACGTAATCAGTGCCATTTGTTGCATTGTAAAATGTTAATTACATCCGGAGATATTGTAACCTAAAGTTGATGCTTGAGTACCACTCCTCCGCTGTTCGATCGTGTGTATCGGGGAGCACCGAATTACGTAGGGATCCAAAGGGAACGGTGATGGACCTTAGGTACAGAAGCGACTGGAACAGCACATTACGTCCACATGCTAACGCCTTTTTATTGGTCTTTTTCACTGACGCATATGTACATTACCATGAGGGGTGAGGTACACGTACACACGTGGTTTCCGTTTGCAATTACGGAGTGGAATAGAGTGTGTCCCGACATGTCAGGCCAATAAATGTTCAATGTGGTGGCCATCATTTGCTGCACACAATTGCAATCTCTGGCGTAATGAATGTCGTACACGCCGCAGTACATCTGGTGTAATGTCGCCGCAGGCTGCCACAATACGTTGTTTCATATCCTCTGGGGTTGTAGGCACATCACGGTACGCATTCTCCTTTGACGTACCCCACAGAAAGAAGTCCAGAGGTGTAAGATCAGGAGAACGGGCTGGCCAATTTATCCGTCCTCCACGTCCTATGAAACTCCCGTCGAACATCCTGTCAAGGGTCAGCCTAGTGTTAATTGCGGAATGTGCAGGTGCACCATCCTGCTGGTACCACATACGTCGACGCGTTTCCAGTGGGACATTTTCGAGCAACGTTGGCAGATCATTCTGTTGAAACGCGATGTATGTTGCAGCTGTTTGGGCCCCTGTAATGAAGTGAGGACCAATGAGGTGGTCGCCAATGATTCCGCACCATACATTTACAGTCCACGGTCGCTGTCGCTCTACCTGTCTGAGCCAGCGAGGATTGTCCACGGACCAGTAATGCATGTTCCGTAGATTCAGTGCCCCGTGGTTTGTGAAACCCGCTTCATCGGTAAACAGGTAGAACTGCAACGTCGGAGGTTTCAAGCGTCAATTTTAGGTTACAATATCTTCGGATGTAATTAACATTTTACAATGCAACAAACGGCACTGATTACATATTTGTTTATATGTTCAGATGTGCTAACAAAACTAACGTGGTTCCATTTAAGAAAACGTAGGTTTGTGTTAAAAATCATACTTCCGTGCATTTTTGTATGGTTTGTATTAAACAATTACACTAGCCCCTCTCCTCACGTTCGGTCTGTGGAATCGGTTCGTCAGTATTTGATGTGGTTTACGAAATATATCGAGCGGTAACGTTAGACGACTCACCCTGTATAGTTTCGGAGTACACACAAAGCTTGTTTATTTCGTGCACTAGAAAGTCTTTGATTCACTGAGCACAAAAATTAAAATAATAAAATTTTAATTACATTTTTAATATCGTCATTTCTTCTCTATATCATGAAAATAAGGTTTGACATCGTCGTAATATTATTTTTCATCGTTGTAACAGTATACATGGCACATTATCATCCATAATAATTCCATCGTTGTTTGGGTACATGAAGTCCATGAGTGGCTACAAACGTGACCAGTTACAGTCAGTGATCGGTTCACTCGGACCACACGACCAGTCCTTTCCATGTAAACTCAGCCCACACGATTATGGAGCCACCACCAGGTTGCACAGTGCCTTGTTGACAGCTGGGGTCCATTGCTTCGCGAGCTCTACGCTACACTCGAACCCTACCATCGCCTCTTACCAACTGAAATCGGGACTGATCTGACCAGGCCACAGTTTTACACTCGTCTAGGGTCCGACCGATATGGTCACGAGCCCATGAGGGGCGCTGAAGGCGACGTCGTGGTGTTAGCGAAGGCACTCGCGTCGGTCTTCTGCTGCCATAGCCCATTAACGCCAAATTTCAACGTTCTATCCTAACGGTTACGTTTGTCGTACGTCCCACATTGATTTCTGAGGTTATTTCAAGTAGCGTTGCTTGTCTGCTGGCACTGACAACTTCGCGCAATCTCCGCTGCTCTCGATCATTAAATAAAGGTGGTCGCCCACTACGTTGTCCGTAGTGAGAGGCAACACCTGAAATTTGGTATTCTCGGCACACTCTTCACACGTACGAGCTCGGAATATTGGATTTCCTAACTATATCCAAAATGGAATGTTCCCTCCGTCTAGATCAAACTGCCACTCCGCGTTCAGAGTCTGTCAGTTCCGTCATGCAGCCATAATCATGTTGGAAATCTTTTTACATCAGTCGTCTGACAACAAATGATAGCGCTGCCAATGCACTGCCCTTTTATATCTTGTGTAAGCGGTACTAGCGCCGTCTGTATGTGTGTCGCTATCCCATGACTTTTGTCACCTCGGTGAATGCTTCAGACACACACACACACACACACACACACACACACACACACACACACACACACGCCGGCCGGTGTGGCCGTGCGGTTCTAGGCGCTTCAGTCTGGAACCGCGTGACCGCTACGGTCGCAGGTTCGAATCCTGCCTCGGGCATGGATGTGTGTGATGTCCTTAGGTTAGTTAGGTTTAAGTAGTTCTAAGTTCTAGGGGACTGATGACCACAGATGTTAAGTCCCATAGTGCTCACACACACACACACACACGAGCTGTGTTCAAAAGTTTTTAATCAAAGATAATCACCAAAAGCATCAGCACAAATGTCCCATTGTTTCACGAGCCGAAGGATTTTCTGTTGCCAGAATTCCTGTGCTTGTGACAGGACCCAGTCCTCCACAGTCTCCTTTAGTTCGTCGTCAGAGCTGAAGCATTTCCCTCTGAGACGTTTTTTCTTTATCGGACGAAACACATGGAAATTGCAAGACGACAAGTCCGGGCTGTAAGATGGATCTCACGCTGCTCCCACTTGAACATGGCCCTACACTCTCTGTGTCCTTGGAGACAACTGGACGCGCGTAGTCGTGGAATAGAATCACTTGCTCCGTGAGCAGCCAAGGATCTTTGCTCTTCATGGACTTCTGTAGGCTACGGAGTGTCTCACAGTACACGTCACTGTTAATGGTTTGTCCGTCCTCGAGGAATTCGATGAGTATCGGACCTCTGATGTCGAGAAAGACAGTGACCATCACATTGCCTACTGAGGGCACAGTTTTCGATTTCTTAGTTCTTGATGATGCTGCCTGCGCGTCCCTGGACGTCTAACTACGTATGTTATACCAAAGAGGAATATGCAGATTTCAACGTTTCGTACCTCTTCATTCGAATGGTTCTTATTAACGTTTAAACACCCCCGAAGCGACTTCGATGACGCAGAGAGAAGTAATTTAATATAAGACGCATGGGGCTGCAAATGTCGAGAAATACTTCGAAAATGGATGACAAATGTTGGTCATGTGACGTCACCAGATGACTACCTCGCTGCAAATGCGGCGGTGGAGCCTATCAGTCTGTCGCACCTGATTTTCCCAACCCAAGTCAAGTATTAGGTGTGGCTCCGGGCCTACGTGCTCAACTTTAGCGCTATAGGTACAGAATGCGAGTCTTGCGTCTGGCAGGCAGTGTCTTTTTGTATTGTGTTTGACAATTATGTCTTTACAGGGAGGTAATATTCATTATTTTATTTAACGGTCCATGGTCTCCCCTGGTTAACTGCAAAGTACAGTACGACAGAAAGTGTAAGTAGGCTGTTTAGGTTTTTTTATTGGTAACGCCACCTCTGTATGAAAATCACTGGCTGTGCTGTGTGCAGTCTGTGGCTGCTTTGCATTGTTGTAATACTCGCCATTGTAGTGTTAGGCAGCTGGCTGTGAACAGCGCGTAGCGTTGCGCAGTTGGAGGTGAGCCGCCAGCAGTGGTGGATGTGGGGAGAGAGATGGCTGAGTTTTGTAATTTGTCATGAACTGCTACATATATTATGACTATTAAGGTAAATACATTGTTTGTTCTCTATTAATATCTTTCATTTGCTAACTATCCCTATCAGTAGTTAGTGCCTTCCGTAGTTTGAATCTTTTATTTAGCTGGCAGTAGTGGCGCTCGCTGTATTGCAGTAGCTTGAGTAACGAAGATTTTTGTGAGGTAAGTGATTTGTGATAGGTACAGGTTAATGTTAGTCAGGGCCATTCTTTTGTAGGGATTTTTGATAGTGAGATTGCGTTGCGCTAAAAAATATTGTGTGTCAGTTTAAGCACAGTCATGTATAATTGTTCAAAGGGGACGTTTCAAAAGATACCATATTGCGCCACTGGTAAATAAGTTTTCCAATTGCATCGCTACCAGTGAATGACCTTTATGTTCTTTACTAAATAAAGTCTTTAAACTAGACAAGAAGGGGCAAAATAAGAACGGATTTTGCTTGCTTATAGCGAGGACAATAATTATGTAACTTGTACGCGTACGCAAGATCACGTTTACAAAAGGTGATCGAAAACAGAGAAGACTAGCGGAGCGACGTGTAGCACTGACCCCTACTGGCGAATGTAGCATTGACAGGCCCAAATGCTGCTTGTGTGGAGAGGTACATCATCTGGTGACGTCACATGTTCAACATCTGTCGCCCACTTTTGGGAAATTTCCCACCATTTGCGGCCCCATGTGTCTTGTATTAAATTACTTACCTAGTCTCAGCGTCATTTATGTCACTTCGAGGGTTTTACAACGCCGAGGTACCCACTTTTTTTAATGTACCGTTTGGATATTAAAATGAGTTTGAAGATCGGATCGCTTTCAAACCTCCAAATTTACGGTACGCTCACAGCGGAGACAATGAGCCCTGAACTGTGTGCTCTACGAGAGCCCATAGTAATTCGAGTACTTGTCGTTGAGTTCTCTTCTACGTGTCGAAGGACGCCCTCTTCGAAGTCGAGAGTGTAGCGCCTGCCGAGCACCACAGTCAATCCATCTAGTTGCGAAAGTACCAGTTCCTTCCAGCATTTGCTGTAGTCGGACGAAAATGGTATGTGATGTCACAGCTATGGCAGGGACTTAAGACGGCGTCCTCTTCTCAGTTTGTGTGCGTGCCATTTTAAAGCCATATTCGTATTCGGGCACAAGAAATGAGTTTCCTGAGATGAGTACAACGTTTCACGATAGAAAACATACTGTGAAATCACTAAATTAGAGAATAACTAAAAAATCTTAGTCTAAATGATAAAAGTTTACATGCAGTGCATTCGTAGTTGCGAATAGGATCAACCATCAGGTGTATAATGGAATGAAGACTAAGAAAACTCGTGCCGGATCGGAATCGAGCCTGGATTTCCCGCTCTATGCGAGCGGTCACCTAACCGCACTGGCTATTCGTGAAGAACTCACATCCAGACTTCCGTATGTCGTCGTCCCTGCGACACAACCTGTACTCGTACACACATTATTTAGTTCTTGTACAGGGGAGGAGGTGGGGGGGGGACACATTTTAATTGGAAGTCGCTGCCTATTATCGGCAGATAAATACGATATTGCAATGCCTGTATTGTTAAGAAGAATGATGCGATGCATGTACGAAACAACACTGCATCTTTCTTCCTAGGAACGCATGCCCGCAATATCAGATATAATTCTAGATTATAGAAGAAAATGGAACTAACACCTAGAAATAGTGGAGAATGAAAAAATCACCTAAGGGCTAGAAATTATTAGTTCCAAGGAAGAAGAGTAGTAGAAGGTTCCGCCAAAGTTGGGTACCGTAACACGCAAGTTTGCCTAATACCTAAACTTAAGCAGAAGAAGAGAATATACATGAAGGTCTACACAGATATTCAACAAGCCACCGTATGGTGTGTGGCGGAGGGTATCCTGCACCACTATTAGTAATTAAATTTCCTGTTCCACCCACAAAGAGAGCGAGAGAAAAACGACTGTCTATGTGCCTCCGTATGAGGCCTAATTTCTCGAATCTTATCTTCGTGGTCTTCACGCACTATGTGTGTTGGCGGCTGTAGAATCGTTCCGCAGTCAACTTCAAATGCCGGTTCTCTAAATTTTCTCAATAGCGTTTCTCGAAAAGAACATCGCCTTCCCTCCAGGGATTCCGTTTCGAGTCCCCCATCTCCGTAACACTTACCTGTTGTTCGAAATTTCTGGTAACAAATCTGGCAGTTAGCTTCTGAATTGCTTCAATTCCTTCCTTCAGTCCCACCTCTTACGTGTCCCGAACACTCGAGCAGTACTCAAGAATAGGTCGCACCAGCGTCCTATATACGGTCTCCTCTACAGGTAATCCACTCTTTCCTAAAATTCTACCAGTAAGCCGAAGTCGATTATTCGCCTTGCGTATCACAGTTCTCACTTTCTCATTCCATTTCATATTGCTTTGGGATGTTAAACCTCAATACTTAAAGGACTTGACTGTTTCAAGCAGGACGCTGGTAATACTGTAACCGAACATTACAGGTTTGTTCTTCCTACTCATCTCCATTAACTTAAGTTTTTCTGCATTTAGAGCTAGCTGCCATTTATCACGCCAACCAAAAGTTTTATCTAAGTCGTCTTGTACCTTCCTAAAGTCACTCATCTTCGCCACCCTCCCGTACACTACAGCATCATCCGGAAACAGCCTCAGATTGCTGCCGACCCTGCCGCCAAATCATTTATGTATGTAGACAAGAACAGCAATCCTATCACACTTCCCGGGGGCATGCCTGACGATACCCTTGTCTCTGATGAACATTCGCTGTCGAGGATAGCATACTGTGTTCTATTACTTAAGAAGTCTTCAAGCCACTCACATGTCTGTGAACTCATTCTATATGCTCGTACTTTCGTTAACAGCCTGCAATGGGGCACCGTGACAAATGCTATCCAGAAATATAGAAATGTGGAATCTACCTGTTGCCCTTCATCCATAGTTCGCAGTATATCATTAGAGAAAAGGGCAAGCTGGGTTTCGCAAGAGCGAAGCTTTCTAAGACCCTGTTGATTCGTGGCCGTAAGCTTCTCAGTCTCAAGAAAGTTTATCATATTCGAACTGAGAATATGTTCAAGGATTTTGCGGCAAAACGTAATTAAGGCTATTGGTCTGTAATTTTGCATGTCCGTTCTTCTACCCTTCTTATATACTGGAGTCATCTGCGCTTTTTTCCAGTCGCTCGGGACTTTGTGCTGAGCGAGCGATTCACAGTAAATGGAAGCTTGGTAAGGGGCCATTGCCATAGAGTACTCTTTGTAAAACCGAATTGGGAATCCATCCGTACCTGCTGATTTATTTGTTTTCAAATCTTACAGGTATTTATTCACACCAGTTATGCTTATCAATACATCGTCCATACGGGAATCTGTCGAAGGCCAAATGATGACATGTTGTATGATTCTCATGAGTGAACAATTTTTTGAACCCGAAATTTACAGCTTCGATTTTCGTTTTACTATTATCAATTGCCACCTAAGACTAGTTAGCAAGGGACTGAGTGGAAGCTTTGACCAGCTTAGCGATTTAAATAGGTAAGGTGCTCTACGAAGAGTCATTCGCACAATAGAGTTTAAGGATTGGGTGCATCGTGTTGGGTAAGATTCATTTATAAGAACTTGTCAACTACCCCGTGAAATCATGAAGGCTGCAAAAGTAGCAACCTTCACTATACTATATTTTTGATCGCAGGAGTTTGGATACCCTATATCAATCGTGAAGGGTTTTGTTACATTTTTCACAAAGAAACCGCGTTACTTGGGAAACAGACCCTTGATTGTTTTCCACAACCACCCTCGTCGACATAAAGCTCAAATGTGGCCCACCAGTCTTGGACAATTATTGCCGTATGAGCGGATTTATTATCCTCCGGAAACATGCAGTCCACAATTAGAACAGTATCTGCATCACATCTTTGATGAACTCATGACTAATGTTCGTTTAGAATGGAAGCATACTACCTCGATTAAAGGAAAGATACGGCTGTTAAAGTTTCACAGAACATGCTACACGGTCCACACTTATAAGAAGACAGTCAGAATTGTACTCAAATGGTTCAAATGGCTCTGAGCACTATGGGACTCAACTGCTGTGGTCATAAGTCCCCTAGAACTTAGAACTACTTAAACCTAACTAACCTAAGGACAGCACACAACACCCAGCCATCACGAGGCAGAGAAAATCCCTGACCCCGCCGGGAATCGAACCCGGGAACCCGGGCGTGGGAAGCGAGAACGCTACCGCACGACCACGAGATGCGGGCTATTGTACTCCTATCCTGATATTCACCATGCCTAAATACGACCTGGGATTTGGAAGTCTGTGAAAGTAGTTCAGGCTTTGTTTTCCTTGCACTACTAAAACCTCTTTTTGACCTTGGAATTGACCTAGTTTACGAGATATTCAACTGTAGAAGCGTTATCGGTGAGTGTGCTGTTTATAAGCTCACCGAACAAATTTTTATTAGTCCTCTTAAAAGTGCACACTACTCACTGTAGATTATTTACAAATGGTATCGGGGAATCATGTGACCCTCCACAGCTGACGCAATTCATGGCAGCGAAAGGATGTGCAAGAATGAGTCGGTTGTGCGGTATTAAATGGGTCGACGTGACAGAGACGTGTTCGGATGTCCCATAGTCTCACCGTGAATGAACTTTACATATTTGTTACTCTGTAGGCACGAACTGACCGACAGGTCTGCAAGGAACGGTGTGTCAGTCACAGCCATGGAGCACGCCGTAGGAACAGTGGTCGTAAAAAGATCCTAACTGACAGGGATCAGAGGTGAGTTTCACTTACCGTCAATAACACTCAGTTTCAGACCCGACAGCATGTGTACAATTCAGCATAATGGTTGAATACATGCTCATGTCTTTTATTATGAAATGATGTTTTTCATTTAATTATGTTTAGTGAAGCAAGTTGTGTGCAGTTCTGTAAGTGTGATCCTGTCGCTGCACCACTGCACCAACCAGCATGATTGTATTGGACGAACAAACCCCAGTTAGCTCGATCTGGACGTACGCTTACTCCTTAGCATAATACGAACGAATGTCTCTCAATCCGTGATAATCTGATGATGCTCTAAAACGGCGAAACGCGCCTTAAAGCAAAATTTTTGCAACCAGGACTATTTTATTCAAGAAGAGTTTATCTCAACATTCTCAGCGGCAGAGTTTTTTCCTTTCTTCAACAACTTCACGAGTATGCTGTGGTTACTCCCATCTTCCACAATGAAACAGCAATGTTGACCATGCTACATGCATACACTCCTGATTTGACGAAGAATCAAGTACCGTATCGTTTCTCCCATAATCTGCTAAATTGCTATTATCAAGTCCATAGCAAATGATAAAATTATATGTTTTAGTATACAGTTGCAATTTATTTATTTCGCATACTGAGCAACTCGACGGCAGTTTAGAACTCCAGGCTTATGTCTCTGTAATGTCGTGGTTGTGGCATACAATTTCTATTTCTCGACAGCGTCTCCTTTTTTTTACGTTTCTGTTCCGGTTGTTAGTATTTCCTGCTTTTCTGGCTCACTTCTACTTTCTTGATACCACAGCCCATCAACGTTTGTATTTCGGTTTGACTGTTAACAAATAAGATGTACCAGACTTTCTGATTCATAGTATTTCAGATTACTTGATACTTTGTTCTTAAATAACAGCAGATCCTAGTGTCCAAGTTATCTGATTCTTCTACTAATGGTTTACCTGACAGTGATTTAAACTAATTATTTTTGGAAATTTGTGGTAAGGTCTCATGGGACCAAACTGCTCAGGTCATCGGTCCCTAAGCTTACACATTACTCGAACCTCCGACTGGGGAACTAATTATTTATTAATGATTCTCAGCTCTCTGTAGCGTCTGTGACACGACGTTCTTCTGCTGCTAATTTGTTGTCAATTTGACAGCAAATTGACGACTGACTTATGTGATACGAATCGGAAGACAAATTTACCGCTAAATTTAATTCGACGTGTGACACTGCTTGTACACGGTGACAATTATTGAACTATATGAAATAAAATCGTCATAACTTCCGAATGGTTTGCTTTAGGACGTTCGAACTGCACGGTTGGCCTCGGGGCATGATGGGAATTAATATGTAAATATGATTTGGTTTAGCGACGAAGCCCACTTTCATTTGGAAGGGTTCGTCAATAAGCAAAACTGGCACATTTGGGGGGCAGAGAATCCGCATTTCGTGGTCGAAAAGTCTCTTCACTCTCAACGGGTAACTGTGTGGCGTACAATGTCCTGTGACGTAATAATCGGTGCGATAATCCTTGATGGCATGGTGACCTCAGAACGGTACGTGAAAGATTTGGAAGATGATTTCATCCCCATTATCCACAGTGACCCTGTTTTCGACAAGATGTGGTTCATACAAGACGGAGCTCGACACGATCGAAACAGGAGAATGTTTGATGTCCTGGAGGAGCACTTTGGGGGCTGCATTCTGGGTCTGAGGTACTCAGAGGCCACTGGCATGGGCCTCGATTGGCCGCCATAATCTCCGGATCTGAACACATGCGACTCCATTTTTTGGGGCTAAATTAAAGACAAGGTGTACAGCAATAGGTCCAAAACCATTGCTGAGCTGAAAACAGCCATTCAGGGCGTCATCGACAGCATCGATGTTCCGACCCTTCAGCGGGTCATTTAGAAGCCTCAAAGCACGAAATTTTATCTTGATTTTGTTCAACTCGAATATTGCTTGTAGTATAGTTCGTGAGAAAAGCCTTTATGTGTCAGTGTTATTTTGTGGCGTAGAATTGACGAGCATTCCCTACGCTGTAGTGTTCCTAGCCGCCAAGAATCACGAGTGTTCGATCGTGTCAAAGTGCAAGCACGTGTTTCATGTGAGGAATTTCGTGGCACCGTAGACGCTAAACGAAACATCTGTTGACTAGTGTGTGCTCCTGTTTGTTAACAATGCACACCTTTGATTAGCTGTCTTTTTGCATTCTGAGACTTTTAGTATTTATCTGGAAAAATAGGAAAGTCTTCTAACGACAGAGCTTTACAAGATGTCTGGTCTACAATTATTCGCAGTATGTGCCCTGTAAATTGCTAATAACAGCAGTAATGAGCATCTGAGTGTGTTGTTAACTGCAATAAGCACGAAATCAAGTTTCCAGCGTGAAACAGCCACTGTAAGAAATTCATAGAATACTTTACATTTTGTAATTTCTACCTTTAGACGAGGTCGTCCTGAAAAAAAAAAAAAAAAAAAAAAAAAAGCTATACTTCTTTGACATATCAGGTGTTGTAGATATATATCATCACAATATGTAATTAGCCACTGCTTCTAACATTCTGGCATTTCAAAAGGTGGAAGAAGCTGCAGTGCACTTTGCTTTAAGGCTCAGAAATCAAAGCACGTAGACCTACATGTCCCAAGAGTTTTTCACAGATAGAAAAGTCGTCCTAAAAATATTCTATTAAGCTGTTTGTGTTCATCGAAAAAGGATTTGTCTCTACATTCTACACTCTAGCTGCTGCGTTGTAGAGAGAAGTCTCTCGGCGCCTACGGAAAACTTCAAGGTGTCACTTGTATAGGATGTCATCGCACCCAATACCGTCTGTCAGCATGAGACCGAACGCAGCATCGGCAAGACGCCCGAATATTAATGTATTCAATCGCAGACAGAAGTCAGTAACAAGGGCACATAATCTTTAAGACAAACCTGACTTTGAAATTTTCATATGTCACTGTGAAAACTTCTGGCACCAGAGTCGATTGCCGTCTGCAACAATATATGAGCCCCAAGCCACGATGTACACACCTATTTAACGTAACGTCTGCCATACTGTGCGGATGTGAGACACCGTGGGACGAGTTGCCTACGCCTTGGACCCAGATCAGACCAATCTCCTTGAGTTATAGCGGTGGCTAGGCGGTCAAGGATCGGGATCAGTCCTAAAAGTTGTGTCATCGAGGCTACTTCACGATATGCTATTTCTGTCTTTAAAGCGAAGCTGGGAAACTACGCTGCCTGATAAAAAAGGCGACGCATCCAGAAGACGTGGTCTGAAGTCACTGTAACTTTGTACACTACCACCATCAGCGGGTGTGTAAATGATTCCAGTTGTAATTGGATGTTGTTACCAGGCCTAGTATGGTATATAAGGGACGTGAACAACCTTAGTGAGTCAACACCGTAAAGGACATACAGATGCCACGTATTCGTGTGAAACAGTGTTATCAGCACCTGACAGAGTCCGAAACGGGCCTCATTGTGAGTGTCCCTTTGACTGGCTGGTCTAATCGTGCAATATTCAGATTTGTGAGGCATTCGGGAGCGATAGTAGTCCGTTGTTGCACTGCAGGGGTACGTGAAGACGGGCATACTCATCGTCAATGTTCCGGTCGAACACATTTGACTACTGTGCACCAAGCATATAGCAACCTTCTCACATTCCGCCTGCCATCTGGAAACAAGTAATGGACTCCTGTAACGTTCTGAGAAGAGGAAGTAGGGAAAAATTACACTGCGAGAAGAATTTGACAGAGCACTGAAAGACCTAAGTGGAAACTAGGTGCCTGCAAACAAGGCAGGTGCCTAAGATTTGAATACTACCTGACCATTAGCTTAATAAGTCATGCTTGAAAAGTACTGAGACGAATTATTTACAGAAGATCAGTTTGGAAGCCGGAGGAATGTAGGAGCGCTCAAGGCACTACTGACCGTACATGTTATACTAGAAGATAGACTGAACAACGGTGAATCTACATTTATAGCGTTTGTAGATTAAATGAAAGCTTCTCATCAAGTTGACTGGACTACACACTTCGAAATTTCTAAGATGCAGTGAGCGAAATATTGCCTACAACTCGTACAAAAACCAGACAGGCGTAATAGAAGTCGAAGGACATCATAGGCAAGTACCACTTGAGAAAGAAGTGAGACACTGTTGTTATGTGAATGTAATATTCTGCAATATGTACATTTAGTAAGCTATGATAGAAACCACGGACAAATTTGGAAAAGGAATTAGAGTTCTGGGAGAAGAAATAAAAACTTTTAGATTTGTTGCTGACATCGTAATTCTGTGAGATAAAGCAAAGGATTTGGTAGAGTAACTCAACGGAGTGGACAATGCCTTGAAATGGTACAAGATGAACATCAATAAAAACAAAGCATAGGTGATAGAATATAACTGAATTAAAATCAGGCGATGCTGCGAGAATTAGACTAGGAAATGAGACACTAAAAGCAGTAGATGAGTTTTGCTTTTCAACTGCAAAATAACTGAAAACGGTCGAAGCGGAGAGGATATGAAATGGAGACTGGCAACAATAGCAAAGGAATTTCAGGAAAAGTGAGATTTGTTAACTATAATCCAATTTAAGTTTTAGGAAGTATTTTCTACAAGTATTTGTGTATAGTGTAGCCGTGTACGGAAGTGAAACGTTGACAAACAATTCACATGAGAGGAGAATATAAATTTTTGGAATTTAGTTCTGTATAAGAATTCTGAAGAGTAGGTGGGTAGACTGAATAACAAATGCGGAGTTACTGAGTCGAACTGGGGAAAAATGAAATTTATGCCACAACTTGACAAAAAGAAGAGCTCCGTTGATACTGCACATTCTGGAACATCACACGATCACCGATTTAGTATTTGAATGAAGCGTGGGGGATAAAAATTGCAGAGGGAGACCAAGAGACGAAGACAGGAAGCAGGTTCGAAAAGATGTAGATCGCAGTTGTTATTCTGAGATGAAGAGGCTTGCACTGGACAGAGTAGTATGGAGAGCAGCATCAAACTAGTCTTCGTACTAAAGACCACAAGAACAATGTGATTTCTTCAGCAATTTATCTCATTTTTATTATTCCTGTACTACCATATATGGTTACTAATGGTTCAAATGGCTCTAAGCACAATGGGACTTAACATCTGAGGTCCTCAGTTCCCTAGACTTAGAACTACTTAAACCTAACTAACCTAAGGGCATCACACACATCCATGCCCGAGGCAGGATTCGATCCTGCGAGCGTAGCAGCAGCGTGGTTCCGGACTGAAGCGCCTAGAACCGCTCGGTCACAGCGGCCGGCTATATGGTTACGTCTTAGCATATTCACACCAATCGGGTGTATGCTTTCCGGGTGGGACTTCTCCTTAGACTTCGTATGTCCCGCCTATTCAGTGTAGCACTCGTTCATTTCAGTCTTCGTGTGTTTATTTTATTTACGGGATTATTTAATTTGTTTGAAACTGGCTTCAGGCATTGTTTGTGTACTGGTCCCAATAAATGAATCAAAGAAAAACGTAATAGTTTCGTTTTCGCAATATGTGCCACAGCTTTTTGTTAGCGGTAATTTAAAAATGTCAGTGAGCAGCATTAGCCATCGTAAAGGCGTCACGTGGCATCTATAACGAGCTGTTGTTGAAACCAGTTGGAGAGTGACCTAGTGCCAGTCAGAGCTGTGCCGCTACTGTTTGTGCAAGGTCAGCTCTCATTCCCAGAATGCCCCTGCGGGAGTGATATGAATATCTTGTCCTATCCCACCTGCTTCTTGAAACAAGATGTCAGTTGCTCTCTGTTCACGCGGGAAGCATCACTATGTAGAACAGGAAACTGGACGTGTTTTGCAAGTTTAACGTCAGCAGATGTGCCATACAATAATTTCATTGCAACGTGTTCAGAATCTCGACTAACCTCTCTTATGAAGTTATCGACATTCTAGAACAGTGAAAGTTTCAGAAGAGCAAGCTTCTTGAAAGTGCCATAACAGTCAGTGTACATCTCTTAGACTTAGCTTTTTCAAAAATGGTTCAAATGGCCCTGAGCACTATGGGACTTAACATCTGTGGTCATCAGTCCCCTAGAACTTAGAACTGCTTAAACCTAACTAACCTAAGGACATCACACACATCCATGCTCGAGACAGGATTCGAACCTGCGACCGTAGCGGTCACGCTGTTCCAAACTGAAGCGCCTAGAACCGCACGGCCACACGGGCCGGTTTAGCTTTTTCCTTTCATAACATAATACCGTTTCAGTTCTCTCGTGTTACTTCTGTGTGGTGAAAAATAGGTTGATTTCAGCATTGTTACAGTTAAAATGAGACTTTTTCTGAAGCATTCTTACGCGGAAGAAAGAATTAGAAGATTTCACTAACGAAATAACGCTATCCAATGTATTACGGTAAGATTGCTATCGATGGGCCGGCTCCAGCGATAGACTGGCTTGATTTCTCCGTGGATATTGATAATAGGTGCGTTCTAGCGGTCATTAAGTGTACCCTGTCTTTCCAAAGACTCGTCATCTTAGTGGTGAGTTGGTTCACGAAGAGACAGAGCAACGGTGAAAGGAGATAAGATTTTCACTTTATTCTTGTAATTTTCTGGTATTAATAATTGTAACATATTAATGATATGGCAACAGTGATCAAATTTCCACAGCCTTCATTGGAAAGTATCAGTAATGCATACCATTTTGTTATATTGACAATATAAAGTTAATTTCTGTGCACGAAGCAGTTAAGCGATAACGTGTGAGTTGCCTTGAATGAGCCACTTCTAATTTTATGTTATTTTAGGTCGAAACAGGCTGCAATGAAAAAATATTGTAATTAGGCCTAATGGTTTCCGTTGTATGTTTTCTAATAGTTAGTAAGTGTTTTGATAGGCACGTTTTCCAGAGTGGGAACGAGCGCCTTGACACCGGCACGAATCCGCCTGGCGGACTTGTGTCGAGGTCCGGTGAGCTGGCCAGTCTGTTTTTAGGCGGTTTTCCATCTGCCTCGGCGAATGCGGGCTGGTTCCCCTCATTCCGCCTCAGCTGCACTACGTCGGCGATTGGTGCGCAAACAAGTTCTCCACGTACGTGTACATCACCATTACTCTACCACGCAAACATAGAGGTTACACTCGTCTGGTGCTCACAATAACCCTGTAAGAGTGGTTCGGTGTGGGGCTTCGGAGGGATGAAGTGGACTGTGGTAGTCGTCGTGGGGTTGTGGAGCACTGCAGCTGCGGCGGGGACGGAGCCTCTCCGTCGTTTCTAGGCCCCCGGTTAACATACAATACAATACAAGTGTTTCGATAATCAGTCACATGACTTTTCTTTACCTTCGAAGACGACATTTTTGCGTATAGTGTTGTTGGCTTAGAATGAGAGCACATATTACTCGATTTCATATACGAACAAAAACTCCAAAAAAATGTGTAATGTACTGGCACTTATTTAAATGTGTATTTTACTTAGCAACTATTACACTATAGGCCATTCATGGAATCCGACTGGCCCAATGTGGGAAACCAGTCGCCTTGACTGTGTATTTTTCAAATTTCCTATTATCAGTGAATATTTATAACTTCTATGTCTACTATAGTGAAATGCAAGAGACGATGTTCAAGTTACCTTCGAAATAAAATATTGATTACAACGTCGGAGGATTTTATTACAATATTTTCAGTACGTGGTCCATCGATAGCTATCTTCCCGCGATCTCTAAGAACATTTCTTTTTTTTTCTGAAACGGTAACTGATTGGATCGACATGAGTTTGCACGGCCCTGAAATAAAATGGAACACTTTCTATTAGCGGGCTAGTATACATTAGAGAAATAACGGTTATATGAATTGTGGTTTAGAAATTTCGGGAAGTGTTAACGACGCTATCTATTTCTGTAGGATAAGCGCAAAGAATACTCGCTGGTTACTACAATGGGGCAAATCAAAGGATTTCGGCGCATTAGGTATCAATCATTTGGATATCTGAATATTTTTCTTCTTGACTAGAAGGGAACCAATTATTGGCATGGAGAGTGAAAAATGGTTCAAATGGCTCTGAGCACTATGGGACTCAACTGCTGACGTCATTAGTCCCCTAGAACTTAGAACTAGTTAAACCTAACTAACCTAAGGACATCACAAACATCCATGCCCGAGGCAGGATTCGAACCTGCGACCGTAGCGGTCTTGCGGTTCCAGACTGCAGCGCCTTTAACCGCACGACCACTTCGGCCGGCATGGAGAGTGATTTTGATCCTTGACACACCAAGAAGATAGTGGTCAAATACCTTTTTAACAACATGACGCTTGATTTCCTCCTCTATTAGAAAATATATGATTAACTTCGGCCTCGTGCAGGTTTCTCTTGGGCTTCGAAACTTCCACAGGAACGATCATAATTAAGATACATACATAAGAAAGCCAAATTGTTTGTAATGAAACGTGTGCTCTGCCGGTTTCAAGATCGCCGATTGGAGCCGCGTGGTGCCGGTGCTGCCGTAACCGGTTAACGGATCGGGGTCACGGAGCGACCGGCCGTGTGACGGACTGCTTGGCTGCTGCGTGCCTCCGCCTCGGATAACCTGCCGCCGACTCAGTCTGGCCTCGCCTACTGGGGAACCCTGGCAGTCGGGAGCACCCGATAAGCACTCCAATATGGTTAACATCTGTGTGGGGATTCACTTTTAAAAACTTTATCCTGATAAAGGCAAATATAAAAATGCGTTTAGGTGTTTATCACTAAAGTTTTATCCTTTCGGTGCTACGCTTGCTTGTTGTGCAACTTTGGAGAAAAAAGGTGGCTTATGTTTTCTGAAATATTCTAAGACTGGGTAACATTATAGCCTTGTTGCGGAAATACTGGCAATATGTAATCTTTATGTCTTTTTACCTCCGCAGCTCAATGTAAGTAGTAATAAAAACCACCACGGTCCTGTTTCTGGTACGTATATTACGTTATAACCGGCTTAGTCGCAAGTAAGCAAATTCAGATCCCATGCAGTTCAACAATACAAATATTAAATAAGAGCCTTTAAAACATGTACGTAATGTTATATGCACATAATGTAATGTGCATCTTTTAAAGGCTTTTAGTCTTATTTTTGTCTGTTTGAACTGCAGATCACTTAAAGACGTTCATGGACAACGAAATCGGTTGTGGTGTAATAAAGCATCTTCCATTCAGCTGTCTTGGTTTTTATTAACACTGGCATTATTTGTTGTAATGCTTAGTATCTCACACGAAATGAATTAGGATGGATTCGCATTGAGGGGAGTGGAGGTTCAAATCTCTGTCCGACTTCCAGATAAATTTTCCCCATCGCTTCCCTACATGCAAAAGCTGGCGTGGTTTTTTTTCTGTCCCATTCATGTGGTAGTAGTAGTAGTAGTAGTAGTAGTAGTAGCTTTATTCATCTGTAGACCTCTTTTTACAAGGATATACGACATGTCAAAGTATTTACAAATTTAGATCGATTTAAAATAAGCTAATACGCATACTCATACGAGGTGTGGCTAGAAAAAAACCGGACTAGTACTGGTGAAACAATAAAACGAATGCAATAAGGCTGAAAGTCGCGTGGCCTGTCACGTGACTCTCGCTCCGCCTACTGCTCGAGTTTCATCTGCCTCCTGCACTCAGTCTGCCCGTGGCGTCTGTTTTAAGTAGTTGACGTTTTGTCTGTGCGTCGGAAAATGTTGAGTGTACAGAAAGAACAGCGTGTTAACATCAAATTTTGTTTCAAACTAGGAAAATCTGCAAGTGAAACGTTTTTAATGTTACAACAAGTGTACGGCGATGATTGTTTATCGCGAACACAAGTGTTTGAGTGGTTTAAACGATTTAAAGATGGCCGCGAAGACACCAGTGATGACACTCGCACTGGCAGACCATTGTCAGCAAAAACTGATGCAAACATTGAAAAAATCGGTAAACTTGTTCGACAAGATCGCCGTTTAACAATCAGAGCAGTGTCTGAGTTAACAGGAGTTGACAAGGAAAGTGTTAGGCACATTCTTCATGAAAGTTTCAACATGAACAAAGTGTGTTCAAAAATGGTTCCAAAGTGTCTCACAATTGAACAGAAGGAACGCCGAAGAATGATTTGTTCTGACATCCTGGAAAACATTGAAAGTGATCCCACCTTCTTACAAAATGTTATTACTTGCGATGAATCGTGGTTTTTTACTTACGATCCCGAAACTAAACGCCAATCGATGCATTGGAAAACTCCTGGTTCTCCACGACAAAAAAACGCACGAATGTCAAAATCGAAATTCAAGGCAATGATGATTGTTTTTTTTGACATCAAAGGGATTGCGCACATTGATTGGGTACCAGAGGGACAAACAGTGAATCAGCATTACTACATTAGCGTCCTGGCTACCCTACGTGAGCGAGTACGGAGAAAACGGAACGATTTGTGGAGAAAAAAGTCATGGATCCTTCACCAAGACAATGCCCCAGCTCACAGTGCGTTGTCAGTGAAGACGTTTTTGGCAAAACACAACATTCCCATCTTAGATCATTCACCCTACTCACCTGATTTGGCCCCCTGTGACTTTTTTCTTTTCCCTAAAGTCAAGTCAGCTTTGAAAGGAACTAGATTTGAGACTGTTGAAGCAGTAAAAGAAAAAGCGACGGAAGTAATGTATGGACTTACCGAAAATGATCTGCAGCATTGCTATGAACAGTGGAAAATTCGTATGGAGCGGTGTAGAGACCGAGGAGGAGAGTACATTGAAGGAGATAACATGAAATTGTAAATAATTGTAAATAAATGTTTTTTCCAGCATCAGTCCGGTTTTTTTCTAGCCGCACCTCGTATATTTACAGACTTCTACTTAGAGACAATCATTAGATTTACTCCTGGTACACAATACTTTCTTTTACAAATAACTTATTAAATAATGTAATGCCACATTGTTCTCTCATATCTTACTATCAGTCACTGCACACACTATGCATACATTGTTTCGTAACACTTCACTCACTACACACACACACACACACACACACACACACACACACACACACACACTGGTGATCTCTGGGCTTTCTGTACCGCAACTTCCCATTTGCTATCCTGAAAAACTGAGTCAGCATCCCTCCGTAATGAGTCAGATGTTGAGCTCAGAAAGAGAAAGACGTGTTAGTATTGTGCTATGCATAGCTTGGGGATAAGTATTTCTAGAAAGGAAAAAAAGAAGGAAAAACACATAAAGTGAAGGTGTTATTTGGAATGTTGGATATTTTATAATCGTTATTATTATTATTATTATTATTTATTTGTATAACATTTTTAATCAAACCTCTACTCTGTCTTAGCTAAGTAATCCTTCAATGTATAAAATGTATTGCATAACATGTACTTTTTAGCTCCCTCTCTAAATAAGTGTATTTTGGCAATTTCTTTAATCTCTTTTGGTAATTTATTGTACAGTTTTACTCCTTGGTAGAAAATGCTGTTTTGAGTTTTATGTTTATTTTTTCTTGGTAAATGTAAGTTGAGTCTATATGTTGTTGCATGGTCATGGACTGAGCTGTTTGTGCAGTAATTACTAATGTGTACAACTGAATGGTATATGTATTCATATGGAGCAGTTAAAATCCCCAGTGTTCTGAACAGATCTTTACAATGATGTTCAAATGTGTGTGAAATCTTATGGGACTTAACTGCTAAGGTCATCAGTCCCTAAGCTTGCACACTAATTAACCTAAATTATCCTAAGGACAAACACACACACACCCATACCCGAGGGAGGACTCGAACCTCCATCGGGACCAGCCGCACAGTTAATGACTGCAGCGCCACAGACCGCTAGGCTAATCCCGCGCGGCTCTTTACAATGAGCTCGACTAGAATTTTTGGTTATTATTCTTATGGATCTTTTCTGGAGTTTCAGAATCGTGTTCATATTTTGCGCATTTGTTCCTCAAAAGGAATTCCATAGCTAAGAACTGAGTGTACATATGAATAATACGTAACTAAAAGACACTGTATGTTACACACTGATGATAGGAGTCTAAGGACAAAACATGCTCGGGACATTCTGCTTGGAAGTACCTTTGTGTGTTCACACCACTTCAACTAAGAATCAATATTCATTCCTAGAAATTTTGCATTTGTCACACAGTCTATAAAGGTGCCATCTACATTTAATTTAACATTTTAATTTTTCCTCTTCAAACTGAAATTAATGGCATTGGTTTTCTTTATGTTCAGTCTCACTTTATTACTTATTGACCAAACATAAACTTCCTTGAGAGTTTCATTTGCTTTCTCAGTGACTATAATATTGCTGTCATCAGCGAAAAGGATTTTTTCACCATGAGTAACACTACTGGGAAAGTCATTGATGTATATCAGGAACAGTATTGGTCCTAATATGCTGCCTTGCGGAACCCCTGTATTAATGTATTTTGGTTCTGATAAGTGTTTTACTAAATGTTTAGATCTATTTGAAGTATGTGTTATCTCTACTCTTTGTACCTTATCTGTTAGGTATGATCGAGACCAGTCGTTGGCTACCCCTCTCATTCCTAATGCTTCTAATTTATTTAATAGAATCTTGTGGTCTACTGTATCAAACGCCTTAGAAAGATCCAAAAATGTGCCTGTGGCACACTCATCTTTATCAAGAGCATCAAGTACAACTTTTGTGAATTCTACTATGGCTGACTCCGTATTTTTGCCAATTCGGAAACCAAACTGTGATTAGCTTAAATGATTGTATTTATTGAGGTAATGTGAGCAGGTGCTCTGTCTCTAAAGATAGAGCCAGTGACGCAAACAGAAACCCTTACCTTCCGTTTTCCCCGTTTACAAACTATAAAATACTTTGAACTTTATTCAACACCACTTTTGAGAGGACACTGACAAAGGCAAAAGAAGTAACGATCTGTTAGTTTACCGTCTTACACTATGATTACATTCATGACAGTTTCATACATCTGCACCTCGGGAAACGTTGAATGCAGACCCCGTTTTTCCTTCAGATTGATCTGCTCCAGCGCTTCTTAACATTTTCCTGTCGTGCAAACCGTGTCGTCACTGTATAGGAGATACCAAAAATACTTAAGGACGAAAGTAACTTCCGCATGATGTGTCACTGCCAAGTAACATAGCTCATGAAATATGGACCGTACATAGAAAGAATTTCTATATTTTAGTACAGCAGGTAACTCAAAGAAATACGAAGTGAGACGAACAGAAATGACACTTTTATTCAAAGAAAATAATTAAACTGAGGTCATCGCTATTTATGATGATCCCCTGGGCATTAGAAAAGGCAGATGTGTGATCACTGCCAACGGACGACAATATACGCTCGTCAACGTGTTCCCATGCTGGCCATAAGATTCATTCCTCCAACAGCGTGGTTGACAAGTAGTGTGTGGTCTTCGGCGCACGAGGAAGTGCTGCAGTACGTCTCCCAGAGCATCCCATATGTGCTCGATGGAATTTAAGTCGGGGGGAACGGACAGGCGAGACCATTCTCCAAATATCCTGACGTTCCAGGAGCTCCTTCACCTGCGCTATTCGATGCGGTCGCAAATAGTCTTCCACAAAAATGATGTCATTGGTGAATACACACCTGAAAAGACGCGCTTGGAGATGGAGTACAGTCTCAAAATAGCGTAGAGTACACTATCAAAACAACGTTGACGGTGAGTGTACCGTGTCCAAAGACTTGGAGATCGGCACGCCACTACAACATTATGCCTCGTCACGCCACAAAATCTGGGCCACAAATACGATCGTGTTCGACAATGTTCCTGGGTGCGTTACGTGTTCCAATCTCTAGCCATAGGAGGCTGCGTCCATTATTGTCGAACGTGATCAAATTGGTGGTATGGGTCTTAGGGGGTGGGGGCACAATGTTGCACGCGGGTAATAGTTTCTTAATCTTTGAACAGGGCACACTCACCGTGCAACGCTGTTGTGACGCTGTACTCCTTCCACCGTGTTCGTATTTTCAGGGGTGCATTCTGCGCCGATTTCATTTTTATGTAGGACGATGCACGGCTGTATCGAACAGCATAGGTGAAGAAGCTTTTCAAATTAGAGGATATTTGGCGAATGGACTGGCGTGCCCGTTTCCTCGAGTTAAATCCCATCGGGCACGTGTGGGATGCATTGGGGAGACGTACTGCTGCCCTTCCACACATACCAGTGGCCATCCAGCAGCTGTCAGTAACGATGATGGAGGAATGGAACGCCACGTAACGAGATCTCTTTGCCAGCATGGGGGGCAGGATGCAGCGCACGCACTGGCGATCCTGGTTCTGTCTGGTTCTGTTCTGCCTTTTGTAATGTCCAGCGACTCATCATGAATCGCTTTGACGTCAGTGTAATTAGTGCCTTTGAATAAAATCGTGATTTACGTTAGTATCATTGCGCATTTCTTTCAGTTGCTCATGTACTGTGCCAATTAGCACTAAACAAAGAAAAGTGTGAGGTCATCCACGAAAAGAAATCAGATAAATTTTGGGTATACGATAAATCGCACAAATCTAAGGGCTGTCAATTCGACTATACACCTAGGAATTACAATTACGAGCAACTTGAATTGGAAAGACCACATAGATAATATTGTGGGGAAGGTGAAACAGAGACTGCGCTTTGTCGGCAGAACACTTAGAAGATGCGACAAACCCACGAAAGAGACAGCCTACATTACACTTGTCCGTCCTCTGCTGGAATATTGCTGCGCGGTATGGGATCCTTGTCAGGTAGGATTGACGGAGGACATCGAAAACGTGCAAAGAAGGGCAGCTCGTTTCGTGTTATCGTGCAATAGGGGTGAGAGTGTCACTGATATGATACGCGAGTTGGGGTGGCATACACTGAAACAAAGGCGGTTTTCTTTGCGGCGAGATCTATTTACGAAATTTCAATCACCAACTTTCTCTTCCGAATGCTAAAATATTTTGTTGAGACCCAACTACGTATGGAGAAATGATGATCATAATAAAATAAGAGAAATCAGAGCTCGAGCGGAAAGATTTAGGTATTCCTTTTTCCCACGCGCCATTCGAGAGTGGAATGGTAGAGTAGTAGTATGAAAATGGTTCGTTGAACCCTCTGCTAGGCACTTGAGTGTGAATTGCAGAGTAACCATGTAGATGTAGATGTGGATTGCAGCAGTTCTTTATGCGTATGGCCCACGTTTCATAGAGATAATATCATTATTATGTGTCTTGGCTGTGACACATTATGTGGAAGTTACTTTCGTCCTTAAGTCAAGCGCACTAATCTACGTAGAGAAGTGTAAATGAATGTCACCCATCTTCTGCTCCATTGTCGCCATAAAGTGTGTGTGATACTAGTTCAAACAGTAAGTTAAAAACAGGTTTGATGCAATTGCAGCGAAACACTTTATTGTGCCACTGGTACCCATTCCTTGCCAAAATAGTCATCATGATAATACAACAGTACATCACGGTACCGATAGATGGTCGTAAGAAACCTCTGTAGCCTAGAATTCCCTTGATGTAGGATCAATCTTTTTAACAGTTCATGCATCTAAGTTACTGACAATAATAATATACAGAAGAGAGGAAAATGAGAGCTACAAGATGTTACATGACGATCAGATTGTCTTTCGGAAAGAGAAAGGCAGAGTAGAGGTAGTTACGACGATTCACTTCATAACTGAAGCAAGACTTTAAAAAAAGTCGAGATATGTTCAGAGGATTTTTCGACCTCTAAAAGGCGGTCAATAACGTGAAATGGTGCACATGATTGAAACAATCAGGAATGGAGTATGCTTTAAAAAATGACGGGTAATTTACAATATGCTCCAGAAGCAAGGGCGAATAATAAGAACAGAAGAATGAAGTGCTCGAATTGAAGAAAGTGCTTTTCTCTCCTACTGTTTAATCTCAAAATGGAAGAAGTAATGACAGTGATGAAAGATAACTTCCGAAGTGGGTTA
This sequence comes from Schistocerca americana, assembly GCF_021461395.2. Lineage (NCBI taxonomy): Eukaryota > Metazoa > Arthropoda > Insecta > Orthoptera > Acrididae > Schistocerca > Schistocerca americana. The sequence goes on along the minus strand of NC_060121.1, from coordinate 523,447,669 downwards.
TAATTCAAGGTGAAGAGTATTAACGAGAACATTGGTTAATAACGTTGCTACCCATAATGAAAGCGGAAAAAAATTGCAAGTCATGTTGAATGGAGTGAGGAGTCTAATGAGAAGAAAATATGTATTGAGAATACACCGAAAAAAGACGAAAGTAATGAAGAGTGGCTTAAATGAGATTAGCGATAAATTTAACATAAAAATTGCAGGCAGATTTAAGGAATTGTGTAAACATGGAAGCCAAATAACATATAACGGACCAAGCAATCTGGACTTTAAAAGCAGGCTAGCGCAGGCAAAAAGGACATTCCTACTCAGAAATAATCTACCTGTATCAAACATAGGCCTAACTTTGAGGAAGGAATTTCTGAGTATGTGCGTATGAAACACAGCATTGTATTGAAGCGAATCACAGGCCGTAAGAAAGTGGAAAAGGAGGGAATCGAGAGTTTGAGATGTGGTGCTATGTAAGAACTTTGAAAATTAGATGGAGTGATAAGGAATGTGAAGGTTCTCCGCAGAATCGACGAACGAAGGAACATATAGAAAACATTTACACGAAGAAAAGACCGGATGATATGACATTCGTTAAGACATCAAGGAATGACTTCTATGGTACTAGAGGTCGCTGCGCAAGGTAAGAACTGTAGGGGAAGATGGAGATTGGAAGATCTGTAACAAATAATTGTAGACGTAGGCAGCGAGTGCTACTCTGAGATGAATAGATTGTAACAGGTGGTAGGAAGGAGGGTGCTGTTGGAGGGAGGGGGGGGGGCGCTTGTGGTGGAATTCATCAAATCAGTTACAAGACTGATGACCCTTTGACCCATAGAAAATAATAAACAGTTAGGACGATGCACAGGAACTCTCTGCTGGAGACTGTGTGCTCTTGCAAAACTTCCTGACAAATACGTGTTGTGTGCTGGATTCGAACTAGTCCAGCCAGATAGCTAGCCTTTTGAATCTGTGGGGAGGGCAGTGAGGCGTATCTAGGTTCCAAGGACAGACGGTAACAGCATTGCCCGAGAAAGGCGTGTACGTCTGGGTTACGGTTGCGGTCCGGCACCAGGCAGTAACATGTCAGGAAATCTCGTATGTGTTCTCTCCTCTGCAGAGTTAAAGATCTGTGTAACGCTATTATTCGGCTCTGCTTTACTTGACGGGGTTAAAATAAATTCTTCAACATGCATTTGAGATAGTTTACTCGTAACAGTGAGCATCGTGCGAGATAGGTCGACAGTGTATTTGAAAATAATAAGCTCTCGTCAGATGAATTATGCGTCCCTATCCAGTGCTTGAAACACTTTTCAAAAGTCAGTTAACACACCGTTAACGTCGAGGAGATTCTGTACGTCGACCAAGTGCGTATCGATACTGGAAATACTAACACGCATTAAAACATGAAATGTTTCTTGCGTGACTGTAACGACGTCATATCATTTTGATAATCCACTGTACAACTCAAAACACACTGATTGTAGAAATAATATGGGATTTTTGGCGCATTTTGCGGCTGTATAAAATCTTATTTGGACTAAATAAGATTTAACATAGTCACAAAAGAAGGCTTAATTCCCCTATTATTTTTAAAACTTCATTGCAGAAGAGAGGCATCAAAAAACAAAAAGACGACGAGTATATTGGTTCAGTAAGGACATATTTGTAATAATCGTCTGTGCTGCAGCTCATTAAATATGCTTCATGTAACAAGATGAAACTTTCTTGGTTAATAAATAAAACAAACTTCAGTCAAGAGGGACAATTATCACTTACTTTTCTCGTCAAAGTAAAGAGGATTTACCAAAATTTTTAATGTTGTTGTCGTTGTTGTTGTTATTTCTGTGTGTGTGTGTGTGTGTCTGTGTGTGTGTGTGTGTGTGTGTGTGTGTGGGTGTGTGTGTGTGTATAGGTGAATGTACAGGAGTTGGACAAAAACATTGAAAAACAGCGAGAAATGCACGCTTGAACATGTACGCAGATGCTAGATAAGCCTACATATTGCGCTGTTTTATTTGACCACACCAGTGCAATGTCCTTACTATGTTGCAAGCGTCAGTCGTGGTCAGAACAGTGCTCTGTGCAGTTCTTGAATGTATTGGTTAAAACAGGTTAAAAACCTGGTTAAAAACCAATACTGTTAAGCACTGGTTTGCTGTATGCCACATATGGATTGGAAAAATAGATCTTGAATGCACTACGTTGGAGCTGACACCTAAATCTCCAAATGTCAGACACTCAGATCGGTACCAAACGTTGTATGTCGATGCAGTTTCAACCAACACTCCGATTTAGTTCTTCTATGTACTGTCGTCCAGCAGAACGGGCGTAACATATACTGTCGTCCAGCAGAACGGGCGTAACATCAGAACTACGGAGCACAGGAAAAGCAAAACTTTGAGAAGCTAAAACGGTTAACATCCGTTGGGAAGTCGGTAAAACATTAGATCATTGTAGTAAAGGTCCTGGGTTCGTATCCTAATGACGAATTTCTTTTTACTATATTATGCGTGAAAGTGTTATGTGGGGCTATTAATACTTCAGCAAGTGTGATGCAAACGTTTCGTTATTCTACCGTTACGACTGTTTATGCTTATTCTGTGAAACTACGAATGTGATCACATTTGTGATGTTCTGTCGCACATGCCCGACAGAACATCACACCTATCTATACAAATGTACTCTATAGGTTTGCTGCTTTCAACTAACGAAGTGAAAGCAGACTTCCAAAAGAACATTGCTACAAACTCCGAAAAGTCCTTTTCCATGTCAGGAAAATGTTCTCCCATATATCAGTTTACCTGTAAACAGTTAAAAGAAATTGTCGCCAGTGAGATTTGAACGTGGGTCCTTACGCACGGCGACCCCACCCTCTACGAATTAATCATCTACATCTACATATATACTCCGCTAGCCACCAAGCAGTGTGTGGCGGAGGGCACTATTAGCGCCAAAGTCAATTTCCCCCCCCCCCCCCCCCTTTCTGTTCCACTCGCGGATCGCGCGAGGGAAAAACGACTGTCTGAGCGCCTCAGTACTAGCTCTAATTTCCTTATCTTTGAATTGTGATCATTGCGCGATATGAAAGTTGGTGGTAATAATATACGCTCTACATCCTCGGCGAAGATTGGCTTTTGGAATTTAGTGAGCAGGTCCTTCCATTTAGTGTGTCCTCTGTCCGCAAGTGTGTCCCACTTCAAACTTTGTAACACTCTCACGATGGCTAAATGTACCAGTCACGAATCTTGCCGCCCTTCTTTGGACCTTCTCAATCTCCTGTATCAGACGTAACTGGTAAGGGTCCCACACAGACGAACAATACTCTAAGAGTGGACGAACTAAAGTACTGTAAGCAATTTCCCTTGTTGAAGGACTGCATCGCTTAAGGATTCTACCAATAAACCGCAATCTAGAGTTCGCCTTACCCGTTACTTGTGTAATCTGATCGTTCCATTTGAGATAATTTCGAATAGTCACACCCAGATACCTGACGGATATTACCGCTTCCAAAGAATGGGCATTTATTTTGTACTCGTACATTAATGGGGATTTTCGCTTTGTTATACGCAGTAGGTTACACATACTAATATTGAGAGATAACTGCCAGTCATTACACAACGCATTTATTTTCTGCAAATCCTCATTGATTTGTTCACAAATTTCGTGTGATACTACTTTCTTGTAGACTACAGCATCATTGGCAAACAGTGTAATGCCGCTGTCAGTACCATCAACCAGATCGTTTATGTAAATCGTTAAAAGCAGCGGACCTATTACGCTGCCCTGGGGCACACCTGATGTTACACTTGTTTCTGTAGAAGTCTCCCCAATCAGGACGACATACTGCTCCCTGTCTGTTAGAAAACATTCTAACCAAACTCATATGTCATTGGATAGACCGTAAGCGAAAACTTTTTGGAGCAAGCGACAGGGCGGAACTGAGTCGAACGCCTTCCGAAAGTTGAGGAACATGGCATCAACCTGGGTCCCGGTAACTAAAGCCTGTTGTATAACATGCACAAAGAGGGCCAACTGCGTCACGCATGTCCGCTGTTTCCTAAGACCGTGCTGGTTTCTGCAGATGAGCTTTTCAGAGTATAGAAAGGCCATTTTGTCTGAACACAAAATATGTTCCATGATTCTACAACAAATTGATGTCAGTGAAATTGGCCGGTAATTTTGTGCATCGGGTTTTCTAACCTTTTCATAGATTGCTATGACCTGGGCCTTCTTCCAATCCCGTGGAACTTTCCGCTGTTCCAATGGACTCTGATAGATGATTGATAAGAATGGTGCTATATTTGTAGCACAATCAATATAAAATCGTACGGGGATACCGTCTGGGCCAGATGCCTTTCTGGCGTCTAAGGATCATAGCTGTTTTACTACTCCAGATACACTAAACACTTTGTCAGCCTTCCTTGCGTTTGTTCGATAATTGAAAGGGGGAATGGTGCTGCAGTCCGTTACCGTAAACGGGTTTTTGAAAGCTAGGTTTAGAATTTCGGCCTTCTGTTTATCGCCATCCGTTACATTACCCGTGCTATCAGCGAGAGAAGGTGTTGAATTATTTCTAAAGGTTCATAGATTTTACGTACGACCAAAATTATTTGGGGTTATTTTTAGATCTGCAGAGAAAATATTGCTTTCACATTCGTTAAAAGAATCTCTCATTGACCTCATGACAACTGCTTTCATTTTGCATAATTTCTGTTTGTCAGCGGGCCAGTGACTACGCTTAAAACGACTATGCAAAATTCTTTGCTTTCTCGGCAACTTCCTAATATGTTTGTTGAACCAAGATTGATCCTTTCCCTCCCATATGTTTTTTTGATAGGCACATATTTCTCTAGCACGAGGTGGACAATACCTTTAAATTCCGACCAAAGATACTCAAAACTTTTTTGTCCTGTGGTGAAAGCTTGGAGTTGACTATGAAGATATTCATTAATGAGACCATTATTTGCTCTCCCTAACAAGAAAACTCTACGCTGTTTCTTTGGTTTTTTATCAACTTCCACTGACATAGAAACCACAATGACATTATGTTCGCTGATACCTTTTGCTAGATTAACTTCCTCAACAAGATCAGGTCTGTTTGCGTCAAGATATCTAATATGTTCCAATCTCGAGATGGTTTTCTAACCAATTGCTCAAGGTTGTATGTTGAGAGCGCTCCTATAATAACTTCACACGAGTCTTTGCTTCTGCCCTCTGTGATAAACGTGTAATTTTCCCAGTCAATGGACACCAGATTAAAGTCTCCACCTATAACTGATGGATAGTTTGGATATTTATTTCCTATGCACTCAGGACTTTCCCTGAAACATTCTGCGAAGTTTGTTGCGGATGCTGATGGTCTATAAAAACATCCTAATACTATGGTCATTCCTTGTCTGATTGACAACTTTATCCAGACTATTTCACATTCCGGCCCAGTATCGATCTCAACTGCGTTTAAACAGCTTGTAACTGCAATGAACACACTACCTCCCATAGCATCAGTCCTATCTGTCCTAAACATTGTCCAATCCGAGTTCAAAATTTCACTGCTATTTATGTCTGGTTTCAAACAGCTTTCGGTACCTAATACAATATTGGCATTATTTCTGTTTATTTCGGAGAGTAACTCGGGGATCTTGCCACAGACACTTCGCCAATTTACTAACCTGAGATTTAGCATATTTAAATCCTTTGGAATGACCTGTTTAGGCGAACTAACAATTTTTACAGTTGGCACACCCACATCAGTGTCATGAACTGATAATTTTTCAGGCCAGCGGTTTGTTTCCCGTGGGGAGGAACCTAATCTAAAAAACAAAAAGAAAAAAGAAAAAGACCATGTGCACGCCACAAGTACTGTGCTACCCATGTAGCTGCTTCCTGTGTGTACTGCACCCCTGATCTATCGAGGGGCGTCCTACGACCTTCCACCCAATAGCGTAGATCGAAGAACCTACAACCATTTTCGTCACAGTCGACGTAGCCTCTGGTTTAGATTCTCCACACGACTCCAAACTAGAGGAGCTCGGTCCACCCTGCGTAATATGTTGCAAATCGTCAGCTCCTTGAGGCTCGAGACATCGACACAGTCCGCCTCCAACACTGAGGTGATTGTGGGCTTGCCGGCTCAGTCACACCTGAGATCGGCTCCGTGACAGAGAGCTGTGACATCCACCCCCCCCCCCCCCCCCTGCACATCTAGTACAGCACAGGCTGCCCCAGGCACCCCATCCTCACTACACCTCAAGGTGGCACTCTGGAGCCTGTTGACTGTGGCCAACAAAGCTTCCAGCTGCGTTTGGACTGTGGCCAACTCCTCCTGCATCCGCACACAACAGACACATTCCCTATGCATCTAGCTAATATGTGATTTACCATAAGAAAATTAAGGAAACCTATTTCCACTCAAGGTTAACAGCTATGTTCTAATTGGCAGAAAGGACACTCAATAATGAAGATAAAAATTTATAGTAGAAGTGAGATCTGGTGATTATCTTCCTGCTTGGGGCTATTTAGTGAATACTGAAGTGTAAGACAGTGCCCTACAGTAAACTGCTAGGGGATATCTAGTGAATATTACTGAAGAATTAAACAATAACCTACGGTAAACTACACCTACTGACTATCAATCGTATTTGTAATGTAAACAAATGTTTACGTACACGCGAAAATGACCTAGTAAAACTGTGAAAACTGCTACCTTCAGTGTATCGAGTCTAAATGAAGCTAATAAATGTAAATACTGAGTATCGCACACTTACAGATGCAGGCACAAAACAAAACATTGAGTAACAATAAGAGTTCAGAATGTAAAGCACAAATACGAACCCCACTTCATACCAACCGATGGGCTTACAGTACACGATCACTAAAGCCCACAACAAGCTAAGGAATTTTATCAGACGGCGAGGTGAGGTTTAGCTTTCTGCTAACTAAACCGTATGTAAGAAGAGCTCAGAAGTTGTATTATAATACTGATTTACTCAGATATTGTAGTGTAACACTAATATATCAAGTATTTTACGTTTGCGTAGCTGTTAACGCTCACAGGTTGCGCTAGTCAGACATATACAAATGAATGTAAATAAGTTATACACAACAGCAACCATTCACTTTTTTTCAATAATAATGCTTTACTACATGAACCGGTTTTCGAACCCTTTCAGGTTCATGTTCAGATGATTTCGGGAGGATCCGGGAAGTTACATCATTACTGGTAGTAGCATAATGCTGGGTGCTGGTTCTATGGCAGAAGGATGGGTCACACTTTAATGTATCGCCATGACTATAGCTGATCTGTCGATATGGATGTAAATTTAGTTTTTGTCGCAGTAAGTAAAAACATACAGGAAAAACAATTAAATTACTACCTAAATTACTTATCTCGTAACACAGCAAGTGAAAAGCGCTTGTAGCCGGCGTCAGGGCTGCCGACATTGGCATTCGAGATCTGCTAAACTGTCACTCATAGGTATGCTTTTTCTGTGCTCCGCTGGTGTTAATTTTAATTGCTGTTTACGCATGTACTTCTGGACGACAGCACATAGCACGAACTAAATCGGTGTTGTGGTTGATACTATATACAGGATGTTACAAAAAGGTACGGCCAAACTTTCAGGAAACATTCCTCACACACAAAGAAAGAAAATATGTTATGTGGACATGTGTCCGGAAACGCTTACTTTCCATGTTTGAGCTCATTTTATTGCTTCTCTTCAAATCACATTAATCATGGAATGGAAACACACAGCAACAGAACGTACCAGCGTGACTTCAAACGCTTTGTTACAGGAAATGTTCAAAATGTCCTCCGTTAGCGAGTATACATGCATCCTCCCTCCGTGGCATGGAATCCCTGATGCGCTGATGCAGCCCTGGAGAATGGTGTATTGTATCACAGCCGTCCACAATACGAGCACGAAGAGTCTCTACATTTGGTACCGGGGTTGCGTAGACAAGTGCTTTCAAAGGCCCCCATAATTGAAAGTCAAGAGGGTTGAGGTCAGGAGAGCGTGGAGGCTATGGAATTGGTCCGCCTCTACCAATCCATCGGTCACCGAATCTGTTGTTGAGAAGCGTACGAACACTTCGACTGAAATGTGCAGGAGCTCCATCGTGAATGAACCACATGTTGTGTCGTACTTGTAAAGGCACGTGTTCTAGCAGCACTGGTAGAGTATCCCGTATGAAATCATGATAACGTGCTCCATTGAGCGTAGGTGGAAGAACATGGGACCCAATCAAGACATCACCAACAATGCCTGCCCAAACGTTCACAGAAAATCTGTGTTGATGACGTGATTGCACAATTACGTGTGGATTCTCGCCAGCCCACACATGCTGATTCTGAAAATTTACGATTTGATCACGTTGGAATGAAGCCTCATCCGTAAAGAGAACCTTGTACAGCAGCAACTTCTCTGACGCTGACATTAGGGTTATCGTCAACTGCACGAAGAATGGCCTCGTCCATTGCAGGTGTCCTCGTCGTTCTAGGTCTTCCCCAGTCGCGAGTCATAGGCTGGAATGTTCCGTGCTCCCTAAGACGCCGATCAATTGCTTCGAACGTCTTGCAGTCGGGACACCTTCGTTCTGGAAATCTGTCTCGATACAAACGTACCGCGCCACGGCTATTGCCTCGTGCTAATCCATACGTCAAATGAGCATCTGCCAACTCCGCATTTGTAAACATTGCACTGACTGCAAAACCACGTTCGTGATGAACACTAACCTGTTGATACTACGTACTGATGTGCTTGTGCTAGTACTGTAGAGCAATGAGTCGCATGTCAGCACAAGAACCGAAGTCAACGTTACCTTCCTTCAGTTGGGCCAACTGGCGGTGAATCGAGGAACATACTGACGAAACTAAAATGAACTCTAACATGGAAATTAAGCGTTTCCGGACACATGTCCACATAAAATCTTTTCTTTATTTGTGTGTGAGGAATGTTTCCCGAAAGTTTGGCCGTAACTTTTTGTAACACCCTGTATATATAAACGTTTGGTACCGATCTGAGTGTCTGACATCCGGAGGTCTGAGTGTAAGTGAATTCGAACGTGGGTGTTGGTGATCGTACGATGGGTGCTTCCGTAACCAAAGGGGGCCGAAGTGTTTGGTGCTTCAAAAAAAAAATGGCTCTGAGCACTATGGGACTTAACATCTGTGGTCATCAGTCCCCTAGAACTTAGAACTACTTAAACCTAACTAACCTAAGGACATCACACACATCCATGCCCGAGGCAGGATTCGAACCTGCGACCGTGGCAAGCGCGCGGTTCCGGACTGCGCGCCTAGAACCGCTAGACCACCGCGGCCGGCTTTAGTGCTTCAAGCCGCACCTTATCGAAGATGTATGTCATATACAGGGAAAGCGGAAAAACATCAGGAGCTGTTACGTCGTGAATCACAATAGAGCAGCGATTAGCAGTCCAACAACACTTTATTCCATAGTCACAGAACATACAATATAACAAGTCAAAGATACATTGTCCTAAGAGTAAACAAACAGTCTCTCACTTGCGAGAAGTACATCACTCTGTGACATCCTCCCCACCCTGGTCGACCTCCAAAGGTACGGCCAGCTGCACAGGACGACTAATGATGTGACCTTCTGGTGTCCGGAGTATTATCGTCCTTACCCTGCCGTCTCTTCCTGGTAGTACCTTTTCTATCCTGGCCTTCTTCCACATATGTCGCGGACGAGGGTCCTCTTGGATCAGCACGATGTCGCCAGGGCGAAAGGGGATGACTCGTCCCGATGGGCGTTTAACTTCATGGTAGTTCCGGAGCTCCAATAGATATTCTTTAACCCAACGGTTCCAAAAACTGTCACAGAGTTGCTGTCTCAGTCGTAATTCCTTTGTTAAATTCGTGCTCGCTGATGGCTCTGGTCCCGTCGGAATAGTCGTAAGTTTTTCTCCCGTCAGAAAATGGGATGGTGTGAGTGCATCACAATCATCTCCTGGTGTGATGGGCCTGGAGTTCACCGCGGCTTCAATACTGATCAAGGTGGTGTTCAGTTGTTCCTCAGTGAGCTTTGCGAGTCCCAATACCTTCCGTAGGCAACGCTTTATAGTGCCCACCATTCTTTCCCACCATCCTCCCCACCAAGTCGCACGGGAGACAATGAATTTCCAAGTAATACTGTGGTGGGCGAGGAACTGATAAGATTTTGTGGTGGTTAATGCCTTCCAAAGTTGGGCTAGTTCCATATTCGTGGCGTGGAATGTTTTCGCGTTATCTGTATATATCGTGTGGGGTAGTCCACGTCTTCCGGCGAATCGCTGAAGTGCCATAAGAAACTTGTCCGTTGACAAGTCTGTACAGAGTTCGAGGTGGACAGCTCGTGTGGTAGCACATGTGAAAAGAGTGATATATGACTTGTGCGTTTCCTTCCCCACTTTGATGAATAGTGGGCCAGCAAAGTCTATTCCGGTTACAGCAAATGGTTTGGCAGGTGAAACTCGTTCAGGTGGCAGCGGTGCTTCGATCTGTTGCCCTCGTGGATTCTTCAAGATCTTGCATGCGAGGCATGAGTATAGGATTCTTTTGATTGCCTGACGAGCTCTAAGGATCCAAAATTCGGTTCGCAGTTCGGATAGTACAGAACGAACACCAAAGTGATGAAGGCGGATGTGTGTCTCTCGAATAACCAATTGTGTGAAGTGGTGGGAACCGTCAAGGAGTACAGGATGTTTTTGTTCCCTATTTAGGCTAGTGCACTGCAGTCGACCTCCTAGACGTATCAGTCCATCTTCTAGGAAAGGATTGTATCGTGCGATTTTTGACTCTCTTGGCAGTGGTAAGTTATTCTGAAGTGCATGTAATTCGTTGGGGAAGGAATCTCTCTGGCCCACTCGAATCCAATACATTTTGGCAGCTGATAATTCGGTGGCTGTAAGTTCTCCTGAAGATTTATTCTTCTGACGAATGTTGTGTAGGAAACGGAGAGTCCATGCTGTGATACGAATGAGCTTCCAGTACGAGCTGAATTTAAGTAAGTTCAAAAGGCCGGTTGGCGTAGATATCGACAAAACTTGGCTCTGGGTTTTCTTCCTCTTTTCTTCGGGAGGAAGTCGTACCATCGTTGGAGTATCGTTGTTTGGCCAGCATTCAGGAGGGCGTGTAAGCCAAGGCGGCCCATGCCACCAAATATCCAGAGAATTCATTTGGTAGCCGAGGAGTCCACGTGAGAGGTGGTCAGCAGGATTGTCTGGTCCTGGGCAGTGTTTCCATTGCGTGGGAGTCGTGTGTGTTTGTACCTCAGTTACACGATTACAAACGAAGGTCTTCCATCTGTTAGGATCACAGCGAATCCAACTTAGTGTTATTGTAGAATCCGTCCACAGTATCGCACGGGCAATTTTAAAGTCTGTTGCGCGGCAAAAGTAACACAATAGTCTGGTCCCAACTACTGCCGCTAAAAGTTCGAGTCGAGGCAATGTCACCTTCTTAATAGGAGCAAGTCTGTTCTTGCTACAGACTAAATGGGTTACGACGTCATCATCTAAGACGGTACGAATGTACAAAGCTGCTCCATATGCCTTTTCCGAGGCGTCACAGAATACGTGCAGCTGAGAGTCTCTTCCATGAGCTGTAGCAATCCATCTAGGGACACGTATATGTGACAATGAAGGTAAGCTAGATATCCAAGCGCGCCATCGTGCCCCTAAGTCCCAGGGCATAAGTTCATCCCAGCCAATTCCTCGGCACCATGTGTCCTGGAATAGCAATTTCCCAACAAGAGAAACTGGGGAAAACAGTCCGAGTGGGTCGTAGAATTTAGCCGTACATTGTAAAAGGAGTCGTTTGGTGGCTGGCTCTTGTGACGACCTTCTAATGATTTCGCTAGGATCGATACAGAAGTAGTCACCTGCGGTGTTCCAGTCTACACCTAAAACTTGAGTCTGGGTGTGGAGTTCTCGCCCTTCTGCCCTCCAGATAGTGTGGAGTTGTTCACAGTTGGTAGCCCATTTTGATAAGGGGAGACTGATCAATTTCATTAGGGTTACAAGTTCATAGTATATGGTTATCACCAAATTATCACCTTCTACTGAGATCACAAAGTCGTCCATGTATGCAGTCTTGTTTATAAGTGGCGCTACGATGGGAAATGCTGTCATACACTTGTCGGCAAGTTCTCTTAGTGTTGCAGAAAGTAAAAATGGGCTGCAGGTCAGGCCGAATGGGAGTCTGTTAAAACGGTATTCTGTTAGTTCGTCCGTCGTTTGAAGATTTCCTGTTTGATCCTGGCTAATCTTGAACCAGAAAAATCTGGTCAAGTCTTTGTCCTTTTCGCTCAAGGTTAATTGAAGGAAAGCTTGTGTGATGTCCGCGACGATAGCCGTAGAATATAGTCTGAAACGCAGTAAAATTTCCAGAATCTCTGGTAATAGGTTAGGTCCTACTTCTAATACCCCATTCAGAGAAGGTGCATTGTTTTCGTGAGATGAGGCGTCAAAGACTATTCTCCACTTAGTGGTTTCGTATTTCTCCTTCCTCACTGCATGATGAGGGAGATAAAATAGCTCCTTTCCTGAGAGTGGGATGGGAGCGACCTCTACTTGCCCCTTCGTAATGTAGTCTAGCATAAGTTCGAAATACATTTGCTTAAATGTCTCTTGACGTTGAAATCTTTCCCTGAGGTGCTTGAATCGTTTTTCCGCGATAGGTCTGTTACTCGAAAGCACTTTATGTTGCATTTTGGGAAGTGTAACGACTGCTCGATGATCCTTTATAGAGAAAGATGCTCTAAACTCTTCAAGAAGTCTCGTATCCTTGTTGTTCACAGGTAGATCCTGATCGGCAGTAATCCCTATAGTTTCCAAGTCCCAAAAGCGTCTGAAATCATTGTCAGAGTGCAGAGGAGATCGGTCAGTCTGAGCAAAATTTACCACGGTTGCATGCACACAGGCTTGTGACTTGTTACCACTAAGTATCCAGCCAAACAGAGAAGGAACTAACACTAAGGTTTCAGAGATGCGTATGGGCGAATTGTGCTTCACTATCTTCCAATAAAAATCGCCTCCTACAAGAATCTCCACGGGAAGATCTTCTGTTGAATCGGTTTTCGGATCTGCTAGCGTAATCTTACGGGCATCTGGTAAACTCTTTATATGTTGTGGAACTGAAGGCTGGTGAGAAATAACGTGAGTACTTTCGAAGGCAGTAAGTGGCACTGAAGAATTCTGCCAAAGCCCCTTCATACTAAACTGAACAAGCCTGCGGTGGCGTGGGCGTGTAGGGTTTGATTCAAAGGAACAAACAGTTAGTTCTTGTCGATCTATCGTTTCCAGTTTGAGATCATCAATCAGCGATTTTGCTATGAAGCTGGACTGACTGCCTGCATCCAGTAGACATCGCGTTGTCCTGCTCAATCCTGTAGGTCCTGAGACGCATACTTGGGCTGTCTGAAGGTACGTGTAACCGTGGGGAGCGACAGATACCTTTCCAACGGAAGTAACGTTTGTCTGACCCGCAGGACCCCTAATATCCTTTCGTTCCTCACAAATGGACTTATGATGCAGTCTTTTACAGTTAACACACCGAGCCTTTTCTTTCTTTTTGCAATTTGACACTTTGTGCCCACGTTGAAGACAAAGAAAGCATCTGTTTGCTAGTTTCAGTTTATCTATTCGATCATTAACGCGTACGATCTTCTTACAGTCTTGCGCCCAATGACCGTCAGATTCACAAAAGACGCAGAATGGTTCCTTTACGCTGGTATCCTTCGGAGTCGATCTTTTAGATTTCGCGTGTACGTGAAGTGTGGACGCTGTGGGAAGGTTATTAGAAGTGCTTGAAAATTCACCGCGTATCTTCTGCGTGGTAAGCGCCCCGTCGACTTCCTCGTTCAGAAACTCCATCAGTTGCAAAATGTCCCCTTCGGATATTCCTGTACGCTTAGCGTGAATTATCCAGCGGCGGCATATATCATCCGGAAAAGCGCGTAAAATTTTCGGCGCAAGGACACGGCCGTATCCGTTCACGTCTTCCCCAAGTGCCCGGAGAGCTTGAATACGTCGCTGGCATTCAATGAATGTTGAATTAAGTTCCTCTGGGGTGGACAGCTTAATTGGTTTTATGGCTTCGAGATAATCTAAGTGGGCTTGAATTATTCGATCCTTGTTGCCATAACGCGCTCGGAGAATCCTCTTCGTTTCTGCGTACGTCTCGGCCGTCACCGCAATACCGTCCACTAAATGCTTTGGTTCTCCCGAGAGATAACCGCGAAGAAAAATGTGTTTATTGATTGTAGTTACCGTCGGATCTTTGTCAACCGACTGCTCAAACTGCTCCCAGAATCGCGCCCATGTCTCAATATCGCCTGAAAAAGGCTCAAGTTTGATCGGCGGAAGTTTTACTGAAGCTGTGGGAACACTCATTGTTACAGATTGTGCCGGCGGATTGTCGGGAATCTTTATGTCTGCTACCGATTTCGCAAGCTGTTTCTCTATTTCGTGAGACAATCGGGAAATTGTGAGTCTCGCGGTGTCTATATAATCTTCGCATTTAGGAACATCTTCTTCGTATTCGCCATCGTCTAACAACTCGTGAATATCCTCATCTAATTTAACGAGGCGGTCCAGAACGCTTCCCAATCTGTCATTGTAATATTTATAATCCGCGATTTCCGATGTGTCGGGCAACCTTGCAACTTCCGCCACGAGTCGCGTAATGTTTGCTCTTTCTCTCATACGTTTTCTTTTTAGAGAGTGTAATTGCGCTTCTGGTTTGTGGTCTGGCACGTCCATTACGTCCGATTACTCGAAAGTTTAAAGCAGTGTCGGCTAGCGATCAGCTGGTCCTAGTAAGGCGTTATCTTTGGATCGCTAGTCGAAGTAGTTCAATTGATGGTCGCTAGATGGCAGCACTAGTCATAAACAATCTACAGGCGTAGCGTAGGATCTGATAATTCGTTAAATCGCTAATCGAACAGCTACAATAGCAGTACACAGCGGCATTAATGTAATCAGTTGCCTTTACAAATGGCATTACAAAACATGTTGCGTGATAATTCAATTGAACTTAGCTGTGTATGATGGCGGTTTTCGTCGAAGAGCTTGTTGCGTGGTGTAACAAATCGCTGCAGTAAACCCCGTCGTAGTATTGCCGCGTGACGTGCGTCCAGAATTCCGTGCACAACAACAATCGTGGAATTGTCTCGGGCAAAGTCTTTCCCGGGGCCGGCCGAAGTGGCCGTGCGGTTAAAGGCGCTGCAGTCTGGAACCGCAGGACCGCTACGGTCGCAGGTTCGAATCCTGCCTCGGGAATGGATGTTTGTGATGTCCTTAGGTTAGTTAGGTTTAACTAGTTCTAAGTTCTAGGGGACTAATGACCTCAGCAGTTGAGTCCCATAGTGCTCAGAGCCATTTGAACCTTTCCCGGGTTTCGGCACCAAATTGTTACGTCGTGAATCACAATAGAGCAGCGATTAGCAGTCCAACAACACTTTATTCCATAGTCACAGAACATACAATATAACAAGTCAAAGATACATTGTCCTAAGAGTAAACAAACAGTCTCTCACTTGCGAGAAGTACATCACTCTGTGACAGGAGCTAAGTCAAACCGCGGACAAAGTTGTGTATTGCGTGAACGTGACAGGCGGTCATCGAAGAGGATCGTGACGAAAAATAAAGAGGACGGCAGCTGCAAAAATCCTTGCAGAAGTGATTGTCGCACTCGCGAATCCTGTCAGCACCAAAACAACACAAAGGGGAAGATCCATAAGCAGGGAACTGAAGGGAGACTGGAATTCCAAAACCTCTCATCAGTGATGCAAATGCTCGTAACAGCGATAAAGCCTGGACTATGGACCAATGGCAGAAAGTCATTTGGTCGGATCATCCTTGTTTCACACGGCTTCAAACTTCTCACCGAATTCACATCCCAAGAGTGAAAATTGCGAGGATTCGGTGGTGATTTGGGGAGCCATATCGTGGGATTCCATGGGCCCCATGGTTACTCTGCAAGGTGATATTACTGCTAAGGATTAGGCGACAATTTTAGCTGATCAGGTCCATGTCATGGTACAATGTTTGTTCTCCAATGGTGAGGCTGTGTCCCAATGACGCTGTTCACTCGCAGCTCCCATCGCCAAGGTCTGCTTTTGTGGGCGCGAGGATGAATTGTCGCATCTCTCCTGGCCAACACAGTCACCCCATCTCAGTGTTATATTGTGTGTGTGGCTTACTTTGGAGAGACGCGTGTCTGATCGGTATCCATCTCCGTCATCGTTACATGAACCTGCCACCATTGTTTAGGAAGAATAGTGTAAGATTTTCTTGAAAACCGTACATGATCTGTATTTCTCCATTCCCAGACGACTGGAAGATCTTTTGAATGCTAAGGGTTTCGTACACCGTATTAGGCACGGCAATTGTGTTTTTGGTGTTTCCATTTTTTTGTTCACCCTCTGTACATATCTACGATCTTGTTGAGACTTCTGTAAGGAACGTTTGTAAATATTTCGCGTTTTAACTATATTTGCCTTTCTAATGTTGTCGTAGTCGTCAAAATCCAAACCGCAATGCCCTGAAATTATGCCATCATGAGTCTAAGATTTACACTTTTGACATGAAGACGTTCATTCTCACGTTCATTCTCTTCATCTACATTAAAAGGCAGCTAATTTTAGTTTTCCTTTTTGTAAAACAAGTCTATAGAATTCTCTCTGAGGCATTCTCAACAAAATTGGTGGTTTACAAGTTTACGGGTTTTGCAACCGTGGTAACACACGAGATTTCTTTCGTTGTTGTGCACAGGTGTTGCTTGCTGTTTGGACACAAATAGTTCAGTCGGTGGGAATAAAGAAATTGATGAGTCTTCTGCATACCAAGTAACTTCTTATAGTGTGCCAAAGAGAACAACTATTTTGCTGTTGTGTCTACATCAGTACAGTTGTTTCTCAAACCACTGTTCAATGCTAAGATGACAAATAGTGTGCATCTACCTTTATTTGTAGCTTAACTTGGCATCTGTGTTTGGTGAAATGAGATCTTTCCTGTTCTGTGAAATGAAATAGCAACAGATCGTGGGCAAATATTATACAGTTTGACGTGTAGTTGGGTCTACATCTACATCTACATCTACATCCATACTCCGCAAGCCACCTGACGGTGTGTGGCGGAGGGTACCTTGAGTACCTCTATCGGTTCTCCCTTCTATTCCAGTCTCGTATTGTTCGTGGAAATAAAGATTGTCGGTATGCCTCTGTGTGGGCTCTAATCTCTCTGATTTTATCCTCATGGTCTCTTCGCGAGATATAAGTAGGAGGGAGCAATGTACTGCTTGACTTCTCGGTGAAGGTATGTTCTCGAAACTTCAACAAAAGCCCGTACCGAGCTACTGAGCGTCTCTCCTGCAGAGTCTTCCACTGGAGTTTATCTGTCATCTCCGTAACGCTTTCGCGATTACTAAATGATCCTGTAACGCAGCGCGCTGCTCTCCTTTGGATCTTCTCCATCTCTTCTATCAACGCTATCTGGTACGGATCCCACACTGCTGAGCAGTATTCAAGCAGTGGGCGAACAAGCATACTCTAACCTACTTCATTTGTTTTCGGATTGCAATTTCTTAGGATTCTTCCAAAGAATTTCAGTCTGGTATCTGCTTTACCAACGATCAACTTTATATGATCATTCCATTTTAAATCATTCCTAATGCGTACTCCCAGATAATTTATGGAATTAGCTGCTTCCAGTTGCTGACCTGCTATATTGTAGCTACATAATAAGGGATCTTTCTTTCTATGTATTCGCAGCACATTACACTTGTCTACATAGAGATTAAATTGCCATTCTCTGCACCGTGTGTCAATTCGCTGCAGATCCTCCTGCATTTCAGTACAATTTTCCATTGTTACAACCACTCGATATACCACAGCATCATCCACAAAAAGCCTCAGTGAACTTCCGATGTCATCCACAAGGTCATTTATGTATATTGTGAATAGCAACGGTCCTACGACACTCCCCTGCGGCACACCTGAAATCACTCTTACTTCGGAAGACTTCTCTCCATTCAGAATGACATGCTGCGTTCTGTTATCTAGGAAGTCTTCAATCCAATCACACAATTGGTCTGATAGTCCATATGCTCTTACTTTGCTCATTAAACGACTGTGGGGAACTGTATCGAACGTCTTGCGGAAGTCAAGAAACACGGCATCTACCTGGGAACCCGTGTCTATGGCCCTCTAACTCTCGTAGACGAACAGCGTGAGCTGGGTTTCACACGATCGTCTTTTTCGAAACCTATGCTGATTCCTACAGAGTAGATTTCTAGTCTCCAGAAAAGTCATTATACTCGAACATAATACGTGTTCCAAAATTCTACAACTGATAGACGTTAGAGATATAGGTCTATAGTTCTGCACATATGTTCGACGTCCCTTCTTAAAAACGGAAATGACCTGTGCCCTTTTCCAATCCTTTGGAATGCTACACTCTTCTAGAGACCTACGGTACACCGTTCCAAGAAGGGGGGCAATTTCCTTCGCGTACTCTGTGTAAAATCGATCTGGTATCCCATCGGGTCCAGCGGTCTTTCCTCTTTTGAGCGATTTTAATTGTTTCTCTATCCCTCTGTCGTCTATTTCGATATCTACCATTTTGTCATCTGTGTGACAATCTAGAGAAGGAACTACACTGCTGTCTTCCTCTGTGAAACAGCTTTGGAAAAAGACATTTAGTATTTGGGCCTTTAGTTTGTCATCCTCTGTTTCAATACCATTTTGATCACAGAGTGTCTGGACATTTTGTTTTGATGCACCTACCGCTTTGACATAAGAACAAAACTTCTATCGGTTTTACACAAAGATCACATTTGTGAAGGTCAAAATATTAGGGACAGAGATGATACTATGTACGTAACTCAGCAGGCTTTCGTGGCCATTGTCATGGAGTATAAAATCTTCTAGGTTGTTAGGCAGCTTCACATTTCTTCTACACGATCGACGTTTCGACCGCTCCACTGGGACCTTGTTTTCAGCCAGCTCCGTACACCACAAGAGCACTTCACCGTGAGCATCACGGAATACTGAAGTCGATTCCAGCGGAGCGGTAGAACCGTCGATCGTTTAGAAGAAATATGACGCGGCCTAACAACTTAGAAGCTTTTAACTTCAAGATACACTATCTGTCTATAAAGTACCTCATGAAGTACCTGTGTACTGCACCTCTGGTGGCTCTGTGTAGTGTTACACCTTTGTATGTGATAAATAACGTGTCTGTTACTTAACTCTTTTGCCACATTTCACTTTGCTGGAAAGGATTCGTTTGGTATTCTGAGTTCCCATTGTTTTATCTGACTGCCGGTGCAATCTGGATTTTATGAAGATTCTACTGTAGTACAGATATTATATTCTTGTGCAGTATTGTCTGTAACCAGATTTAATAGCCCTTATTGCTGAAGTACTGCGTGGGTATAATGTAAAGATCACTGTAGGTTCTTAGATGTCGAATATGTAGTGTATGTATGAAAGTATTTCTTATTTTTAACGTTTTATTACTGTGAGGAGCGTTCAACAGATAAAGCAACGTTTTTTTCTGTTGTAGGTTGGTTTTATTCGGGATTCTAGTACTTCATATTACTCTACACTCTATTGGGGACAAAACTCTATGTTTCAGCATAATCTCCGTTCCATGAGACGGGCTAACGCCACTTTAATAGGAAGGCCTGTATGCCAGCATTGTACCATTCTACTGATCGGCGTCGGAGCCAATGTGTTGCTGCATCAATAACCTCCCCTATCAGCCACGTACTGCTTCCCGTGGAGTGCATCTTTCATAGGGTCATACAGACTGAAGCCGGAAGGTGCGAGATCCAAGCTGTGGGGTGGATAATGAAGAACAGTCCAATGAAGTTTTGTGAGACACTTTCGGGTGTGGAGGCTACTGTGGGGTTTGCTTTTTTTCCCAGCGTTGCAGAAATCACACATGTATGCCGCCGGCTGGCATGACGGAATTCGGACAGGTATGCTCGACATTGTTGCGATGATGACAGACGCCTCACCTAGCGACTCATCGTGCTTTTGATCACTGCCAGGTTTCCGTAGACATTCTGCAAGCACCTACGAATATCTTCGATGCTCTGGTCTTCCGCCAAAAGAAACTCCGTGACTGCTCTCTGCATGGGACGCACCTCCGTTACAGGCGTTATTTTGAAGGCTTCGTATAGCGCAGCCACCCGTCGGAACTTCATGAAACTGTGGGGGCTGAACCGGCAGTATTCCACGCTGTCCCACAACAAATTTCGCATTTTTTCAATCGAAACTGGCGGATAAAAATATTGTTGCATTACCAGATGAACGTCTCACGTATTTTCTGTGCTACAGCGTACAGTAATTACATTATATTCTTTGATTCTTTATGTACCTATGGTCTCACGTCACTTAACGAAGCACTCCGTCTTCAGGTCACAAGTGGCCCATCGGGACTATCCTACCGCCCGTGTCAGCTTCAGCTGAGGATGTGGGTAGGAGGGGAGTGTGGTCAGCATACCGCTCTCCTGGTCGTTATGATGGTTTTCTTTGAGCGGAGCCGCTACTATTCGGTCGAGTAGCTCCTCAGTTAGCATCACGAGGCTGAGTGCACCCCGAACACTTAACAATGTGCGATTTAAAAAAATTCTGTAGTTCTGGTTCTTTAAGGTCTTACTGATATTCTATACAAGGAAGAATTAGGCTTTAACTTCCCGTCGACGAAAACGTTACTAGAGAGGGGGCCCACTCTCGAAATGGGGTAAAATTGGGAAAGAAATCGACCTTTTCCTTGTCGAAGAACCACTGACGCTGGCCAGACGTCGATTTGAACCGCCTCTCTCTCAAATACCAGTGTATTGTCTTACCACTGCAGAGCGTAGTACGGCTGTTCATTCTATGACCACCATGTATTTTCTTCTGTCATTAACAGAAATATCAGGCGATAGCTTAAGATACGGACAAATTCTCGACGCAGAGTTCACAGGAATGGACAGCAGTGATAGCTCCTAGTATAAAGTACAGAACGTAATTGATCACCGTATTTTTTTTCTTTTTTCCGTGAAAACATCTATTTGTTCGTCGGTCGAACATTGTGGTGAGACAAACTACCATCGGGTCTGAGACGCTAGTAACGGCAAGATTGCACCAGTAGCTTCGATTTTCCGAGTGTTAATTTACTATAGTTTCGGATTCCCAAGTATACGCGAGTCCTGCTTCTCTAACTTCGCGAGCGGCACTCAGCGAAATTCTCCCTACTGTCATCAGAGTTACTCCAGATAAAGGCTCCGCCGACGACAGATCTGTAGATCTGCTGCGGGTTCTGTCATATCGTTAGCTCAGAAGCGACGACTGTGCCTTCACTGTGTAACCCCGAGGCAGAATTTCGGTGAGTGTCGCTCTCGAATTTGGAGGAGTCGAACACACAAATCCTCGGGAAACAGAAAGTACGAGACTAAAATTTAGAAAACTTTGTTTGAGCCCTGAACGGACAGCTAATGTCTGCACGTGACTGTCACAGAGCTTTTGGTTTGCCTCTGACGTCATCGTACCAGTGCAGGCGAGTGCGCGTGACTGTTACGATTTACCTTTTTTGTGTAAAGTTATAGACTGCTGTAGCTAGGAAATGCCTGTAGCTAGGACACTAATAAGTGTGTCACAGTGAAGAGATTGCGGTGCCTTACTACGACCAAAGTGAATCAATAAAAATATCCTCTGGAATAAGAGTGATAATCGGCACTAAACTGAAAATAACGATACTGAAAGATATAACTTGTAAATATGCTCTGAATTATAGGAAACGCCAAGTCAGGGGGATGCTCGCTTCGAGAGGAGTCCAAAAAGCGTAGTTCAGAGCTATGATTTATTGATCTGTAAGCAGCATAGTAATCTGTGCAAGCATTGTATTAAAGAGATCGATAATTACACCGAGGTGACGAAGGTCATTGGATACCTCTTAATATAGTGTCGAACCTCCTTTCTCCCGGCATAGTGCAGCAGCTCGACGTGGCATGCATTCAATAAGTCGTTGGAAGTCCCCTGCAGAAATACTGAGTCATACTGCCTCTCTAAACGTCCATAATAGCGAAAGTGTTGCAGTGCAGGATTTTGCGCACGGACTGATCTCTGGATTATGTCCCATAAATGTTCGACAGGATTCATGTCGGGCGCTCCCGATGGCCAAATCGTTCGCTGACTCTGTCCAGGATGTTCTTCAAACCAATCGGGAAGTACTGTGGCCCAGTGACACGTCGCATTTTCATCCGTAAAAATTTGGTCACATGAAGTCCATGAACATCTGAAAATGGTCTGCAAGTTGCCAATGATCGATTCAGTTGGACAAGAGGACCCAGTCCATCCATGTAAACATAGCTAACACCATTATGGACCCACCACCATCTTGCACAGAGCCTTGTTGACAACTGGATCCATGGTTTTGTGGGGTCTGAACCACACTTGAACGCAATCGTCTGCTCTTAACAACTGAAATCGGTACCCGTCTGACCAGGGCGCAGTTTTGCAGTCGTCTAGGTTTCGACCAATATGGTCTCGAGTCAGGGAGAGGCGCTGCAGGTGATGTCGTGGTGTTAGCAAAGGTACTCGCGTCGGTCGTCTGCTGCATTGCCTATTAACGCCAAATTCCGCTGCATTGTCCTAACGGATAAGTTCGTCATTTGCCCCACATTCATTTCTGTGCTTATTTCACGCAGAGTCGATGTCTGTTAGCACTTACAATTCTACGTAAATGCCACTGGTCTCGGCCGCTGCGTTGCCCATGGTGAGAGATAATGCCTGAAATGTGGTATTCTCGGCACTCTCTTGACACTGTACATCTTGGAATACTGAATTCTCTAACCATTTCCAGGCAACGGCCTTGCCCCAGTGGATACGCCGGTTCCCGCGAGATCACCGAAGTTAAGCGCTGTTGGGTGTGGCCGGCACTTGGGTGGGTGACCATCCAGCCGCCATGGACTGTTTACATTTTTCGGGGTGCACTGAGCCTCGTGATGCCAATTGAGGAACTACTCGACCGAACAGTAGCGGCTTCGGTCAATAATACCATCATAGCGATACGGAGAGCGGTGTGCTGACCCCACGTCCCTCCTATCCGCATCCTGCACTGAGGATGACACGGCGGTCGGATGATCCCGGTAGGCCACTCGTGGCCTGACGACGGAGTGCTTTAGTCCTTTTTTTTCCTAATCACTTCCAAAATGGAATGTTCCCTGCGTCCAGCTCCAACTACTACTCAGCGTTCAAAGTCCGTTAATTGCCGTCGTGCAGCTTTAATCACGTCGGTAGTCTACTCACGTGGATCGAATGAGTAAGAATGGCAGCTCTGCCAACGCGTTGCCTATTTATGTCTCGTGTAAGCGACCTTACCGTCATCTGCGTATCCGTATATCGCTATCTCGTAACTTTTGTCACTTAAGTGTAGGTTACACATTAACACTTAAATTTCATGTTGATACGAAGTACTTGTTACTGTTTTAACCTGACGTTTTCTCTACATGTCTACGGCGAGAAGTCGAAGTGCGCAAGCAGTAATTATTAATGGGGGTAGGACGTCAAACGGGCCGACTTGGAGCAGGAGAGGCACCACACGACATTTACAAATAAATTCATAAAACTTTGTCAACATGACCAGGAGGGATTCAGAATTCACACTCGTAGCAATGTAAGTTCAAAAATATAACAAAATTATTTTTTTTGCGTGTAAAATTTCATCATTTTTTCACTTACAAGGGGAGGCCGCCAATTGTGAAATTCAGATTCGATTCATACTGCGCATAATAAAAGCTCATGGCCAGAGGTGTAATGTGGCAAAGCACTAACATGCACTTCTCAGCCGTTGTCGAGAAAATCGACAGTTAAAAGAAACCGTTGCGGTGAAATTTCTCTCTACAATTATTGACATTCTCCATCGTCGTGGCGCAGCGGTAAGCGCTCGGGTTCGTAATCCAAAGGTCGCCGGATCGAATATATATATATATATATATATATATATATATATATATATATATATATATATATATTTGAACATTTGAATTACAAAAAACAAATACTAAAAAAAAAAAAAAAAGGTTGCATGGCGCGAGATGCGATCCGGCGACCTTTGGATTACGAAGGCGAGCGCTTACCGCTGCACCACGACGATGTAGAAAGTCATTAATCGTAGAGAGTATTTCACCGTAACGGTTTCTTTTAACTGTCGATTTTCTCGACAACGGCTGAGAAGTGCATCTTGGTGCTTTGCCACATTACACCTCTGGCCATGAGCTTTTATTATGCGCAGTATGAATCGAATCTGAATTTCACAATTGGCGGCCTCCCCTTGTTAGTATTGGCTGCATTTGTTACTATAGGTACACTTTTCTTCATAAGTAAGAGTGAGTCTTCGATGAATTTTGCACAGCATAAATCCATACTTACAGGTCTACGAAACTCTAGAATTTATTTAATTAATGAGAAAATGAATGAGCTGTTACATTTTAAACTTCATGTTTAGAAAAAACTCAAATTTTATGGTTAATTATCTCAATTTTTTTAATAGATTTGGAAAATTCTATAGTTTCATACACCTGTAAGTATGGTTTGTATGCTGTGCAAAATTCATAGAAGTATCTCTCTGACTTATAAAGAAAAGTGTACCTATACCAACAAATGCAGCCAATAGTAAATGAAAAAATGATGAAATTTCACCCGTAAAAAAAATAATTTTGTTATATTTTTGAACTTACATTGCTAAGAGTGTGAATTCTGAATCCCTCCTGGTCATGTTGACAAAGTTTTATGAATTTATTTGTAAAAGTATAGACAGTGGAAATTAAAATGTCGTGTGGTGCCTCTAATAAAATGCTTGTAATGTAATACTCATTTAGGGGCCAGACAACGAATTTGTATCGATATAAAAAAGGACAGCAAACGTACACAAGGCTACATCTTCGACTGACCACTGATGGCGTCGAATGCTCGGCCCAGTCTCAAGGCTGCGAGTGCGAAACGGTAGCTGCGGGCCGTTGCTGCGAAACGCGGCCGCCAGCTCAGCCGCTGCGACACTCTCGCTGTTTCTCGAATTAAAGCGGAGCGAAAGAGAAATGGCCGGCTGGCTCGCCGGCTGCTTAACGTAAGCGGCGGCTGCGGCGGCGGCGGCGGCGCTCAGTGGGTCACGACAGCCCTGCCTGCCGCGTGCCTGAGCCGCCACGAGTGGGCTGGCCGCGGGTTCGCGCCCCGCCGTCGCTGCTGGGTGCAGGGCGCCCCCAGCAGTGACGCGACAGTGTGGGACACGCTTAAAATACTTCCAGTGAACATCTCTGCATTATCCTGCTTACTGGAAGTCTACATCTACAAGCACATTTTTTATGACCACACCAAGGCCTTCGATTTGTATAGATCATAATACGCTCTTCTAGAAACACAAGTTTTATGGAGCGGATGGATTTTCACACAGGTGGTTTGATTCATACTTGATAAATAGATTGCAAACTGTTGTGCTGAATGATTGCGACAATGTCGAAAAGGCAGAAAAATTTAACTGACTTGGGTAAAATGACAAAGGGAGTCCCACAGGGTTCAGTTTTGGGCCCACCCCCATTATTTGTCTATGTGAAGGACCCTCCACGTAACAATGAACAAGCAAACAGGGCACTTTTGCAGGCGATACTAGTGTTATTGTATGTCATCTCAGAGAGAAAGCAACAGAAGAGTTAGTAAATGATATATTCCAAAGAATGATTGAGTGGCTCTCTTAAAACGGTCTTGAGAAGACACACTACATTCAGTTCTGTGGAACAAATAGTCATACCAACAATACTGATGTACCACATGAGCAGGAGTCAGTAAGTAGGGTAAAATGCTCCAAATTTTTGGGAGTAAATGTTGATGAAAACGTGAACTCGAAGACGCATATTACTGAGCTTCTCAAACAATATTAAGTTCAGTTAATTTTGCTCTATGTGCTATCGCTAATCTTGGAAACAAGCGTATCAACCTCCTGATATATCTTGTATATTTTTACTCAATAACGGCGTACGGATTTGTTTTCTGGGGTATCTCATCACTTAGAAAGAAAGTACTGATTGCACAAATGCTAGCAGTAAGAATAGTATGTGATGTTCACCCATAGACGTCATGTAGATACCTCTTTCAAGGAGATAGGTATTTTGACTACGCCGTTACAATACATGTTTTCACTAATTAAATTCATCGTAAATAATCCATCACAATTTGAGGAGAACAGTGATGTACGTACATACAACACTAGAGCGGAAAACGACCTTTACTACCCATCGTTAAAGCTGTCAGTGCCTCAGAGAGGAGTTCAATATGCAGCAATAAAAATACTTGATCATTTGCCCAATAACATAAAATGTCTGACTGGTAGCGAAACAAGTTTTAAATGTAATATAAAATGATTTCTCCTTGACATCTCCTTCTATTCCACTGACGAACTTCTACTTAAAAACACATAGTCAGTTTAAAAAAAAAAACTTTGTATTTAATTGTAATTGCATACGTAGGAATAAAATGATAATGTAATCATTAACGTTAATACTAATTGTGTACATAACCTGTAAACTGACTCGTTCCCCATCATTTCGGTTAAAGAACCGTTAAAATGATCTATAGAACATGTAACTAACTAACGTCCATACTCTGCAAAACACTGCTAAGTGCTTGGCAGAGGGTCCTTTTTATTATATCAGTTGTTAGGGATCCTCCTCATTCCATTACGGTATAGAGCACGGGAAGAATGACGGCTTAAATACCTCTGTGAACGCTGTGACTAGTGTCACCTCGAGCTCGCTATCCCTACGGGAACGATATGTACGTGATACACATGACGCCAAAAGATGGATGAAGATAAATGAAAGACTTATTTCTTTTTGGAGGAGTCTGGGAAAATGCGGCGTATCTCTTAGAGAAACCGTGTGGAAGAATATCGCGCGATATATTTTACACGGTGGACTGGAAATGCCCCTACAAAACCTCCGACGTCGTTGAGGGATATTTTCTCAGTAGTTTGTTCTATGCGACCTGTGGTTTCCAGTGGCACGTTACGAAGTGATGATGTATAAGTATTATTCATTCAGATTCTTATCCCATTGACCTTTGTTTGCGTAAAAATACTTTGACAACAGTAAAAAAAGAGCCTGCTAGTTGTGACTCTATTTTCCTATACATTTCAAGGTCATAATTGTATCTTTAAATTGATTTTCAAATATTACTGCAAAATTGATGAATGATTATTATTACTAGAAATTAAGAAGATATGTGATCCTGAGGCGGACTGTTGGTCACAGCTTACTCCTATTAGCGTTCCGAGGACCAACCTTAATGGCATAAACAACTATCGATCCTAGTTTGAGTTTTACGACTCTTTCGGCAACAGCCTGTGCCTGATGTTGTCATTGGATTTACATTCTGCGTGGTCATCCGAAACGTTTTATCATGATGGTATTATTTTCGTTTTACTTACTCGACTAGCTATGTTGCTGTTTGTTCCTTTTCTCGTGCCTGACTTTTGTTGATAGCTTCTCGCGTCTGATCTTCACGATCCGTAACAATAAGACATAAAGCAACAATTACGTTTTCGTTTTTTATAGTTTTCTACATGGAGTGCAAGAAAATGGCATTTAGCGAACAGAACCGTTAAGCCTGTCTTATTCGGCCAGTTTCCATGTACTCTACTCGCCGGCCAGAGTGGCCGCCAAGTAGGGTGTTACGTGCCAAAGGAAATGCAGTTTCCTCCAGTGTAGCTGCCGCACGGTGAAAGTAAGTTTGTCCGTTACGTCATGAGTGGCGGATACACCACTAAAAGACGTGATAGGATCTATAATATCTTATGGTGCAGTTTTGCTTGTTGAAACAACACTACTTTATACGTGGTTAACTTCTCCTGTTAGGATTCACAGTCATGTAGAATTTTTTGAAGGACATTATTTTCTCCGTTGACTATTGAAATTACCCATTTTACAATTTCAGTTTCGGCCTTTAGGCCATTATCAAGTGTTAGTGAAAAGATTTCTCTTCAGCACATATCGCACTTTAAAATCCTCCTACACGTTTTGACGATAATATGCATGCGTGTCGGAGTAAGCAAAAATTATTTAATTCACAACTACAATTTCGGCCTTTAGCAATTATCAAGTGTTACTGCAAAAGATTTTGCTTCAGCCCATGTGACACTTAAAAATCTTCCGACATGTTTTGACGATGATATGTATGCATGTCGGAATATTTTGAAGCGTGGCATGGGTTGGAGCAAAATCTTTTGCAATAACGCTTGATAATGGACCAAAGGCCGAAACTGCAGATGTGAAACAAATAATTTTTGCGAATATCATGACCGTGAAAAATTACTATAAGTATCACTGGAAATAACAAATAAAAATGGTTCTGAAACAGTGAAAATCGTTTTCGTCATATACCCTTAATTATCTTCCTGTACGAAGAGGTAAATTCTATCTAACGCATACCTGCATATGTGTGAAGCCTGGTTGCTAAAGATCTGTTTTTAAGTCATTTGGTGATGTATCTGAGGCAGCTAGCGTGAGTGAAGCAATCACTGACATTTAATCTCTTTGGAATTATTGCTCTGAAGTTTTCTGATAAGAATGTTCTCTCGTTTACACTAATAAATATTTAAAAATCTTTAGTTTGTGGTCTGAACTACTTGATGCGTACAATATGAAAAAAGATAAAACAAAATTGCATTAATTAATAATAATTACAACCTCGTCTCAAGTAATTACGGAAAAATCTGATCTGGAAGAACGATTGTAAGGCACTGCGTGCTGAATTGTAAAAATATGAGGAATGAGACTCATTTTCAAATCGAGAGACTTCCAGCTTTTCTCTTAATACATAACAACTTTTGAAATTTTAAAACTGGAAGTTATGGAAAGAATGTAAAAATCCGGTATGTTTGAAAGAGTCACTACCCCCTGAACATAAATCTGAACATCAGTTCAAAAGATGCTTTCTATTTCAAGGGAGAAAAAGGAATATACCTTTTAAGAATGAATATATCCATTAAAGAAACACGTACCTGGAAATCCATGGAACACTTATTTTGAAGTACGAATATTCCTCTGTGATATTTCTGTTCAGGGATTTAGGCCTGTGGACGTGGTCAAAATTTTGTGCTTCGTACGCCGTCTTCCACTGTAACAGGTACCATCAGCTACTGTATGGTTCAAAAAACCAATTTCGACATTTTTAGCTAGAAACAACGAGAAAGGCAGTTAAGAAATGTCACGGAACTGGGAGCTATGAAGAATCGATGTTTCGGGGATTGTTTGCACTGTTCCAAGGAAATGTATTAATTCACGGCCGCGTACCGACTAAAGTAAAGGTGAAAATCGAGACAACTAGCTTCACAGATGTGTATGTCATGCTGTAGGAGAAAAAAAAATTAGGTACCAATTTGTGCCTTTGTCTTTCCTGAAATACCAAAAAGTCAGATCTCATCAAGGACGGACACAGCACGTTTAGAAGCCTTCACTGTAGAGAGCAGAAAGAATTTTTTTTTATTTCTTGTGCATTATTCGTAATTTTTATGTTGGAATTTGGAAACATACAGCGTGGGATGTTTGCGGCGATCCAGTCTGTTAAGCAACGTGGAACTGTTGAGCATTACAGAAAGTTACGAGTTCGTGGGCTGTACGCGTTAAAGCAAGGTCATGAATAATTCTACAGTCGCAAGCTGTAGAATGTGGCGGCGTTGCGAGAACCATTCTACTGACGCCTTCCAACTTTCTAGCGTCCAGACAGAGCGTTAGCACAAACTGTGGTGGAAGACAGAGATAGATCGTGTATGCTACTGAAATATCTGCGGAACAAATCAGCTTTACTAGGTTTTACCTTCACATTACGCTTACGGGCAAGAAATCGTATTTATCATCAGTGTTTCGTGCGGTGGTATAGTGCGCGTTAGTAATTGTTTAGCTGAAGGTACCTGCATTTCATTCGCTTTAATGTTACTTCTAATTCATGTATATACAGAGGCCGCTTTACAATTTTGTCGACAGACAAAGAAACTAACGTAGTTTTGGTGCAAAAAACTCGGCGTAATTCAGTAATTTGTTTAACAATCTCACTTTGAACAGTTACTAGCGACTCTGAAACTAGAATTATCTCACAGTATTTCTTATAACTGCCGCTATGTGTCTGTGAAGACTATAGGAATGTCGTTCCAATGGAAGAGGCTGTCCATCTCCATAGCTGTCTGGAGCTTTGAACGACACCGATTATTTCCGCTGTCGGTAGTTTTCCTACCATCAAGAGCATATCACTACGACACTAACAACTGGCCGATGATGTAAAAATTCAAAAGGATAAGTGTTATCGCTAACATTCCCTGTAATACGGAAGCGACGTAACTTGAATGATAATAACATAAACCGTAAATACACTATTTGATCAAAAGTATCAGGACGCCTAGCTGAAAATATCTTACAAGTTACTGGCGCCCTCCATCGGTAATTCTGGATGTCAATACGGTGTTGGCCCACCCTTAGTCTTGATGACAGCTTCTACTCTCCCAGGCATACGTTTAATCACGTGCTGGAAGGTTTCTTGGGGAATGGCAGCCCATTCTTCACAGAGGGGAAGTAACGACGTCGGTCGGTGAGGCGTGACACGAAGGCGGCGTTCCAGAACATCCCAAAGGTGGTCTATGGGCTTCAGGTCAGGACTCTGTGCAGGCCAGTCCATTACAGAGATGTTACTATCGTGTAACCACTTCGCCACAGGCAGTGTATTATGAACAGGTGCTCGATCGTGTTGAAACATGCAGTCACCATCCCTCAACTGCTCTTCAACAGTGGGAAGCAAGAGGGTGCTTAAAACATCAATGTAGACCTGTGCTGTGATAGTGTCACGGAAAACAACAAGGGGTGCAAGCCCCCTCCATGAAAAACACATACACACCTTAACAAAATGGTTCAAATGGCTCTGAGCACTATGGGACTTAACTTCTGAGGTCATAAGTCCCCTAGAACTTAGAATTACTTAAACCTAATTAACCTAAGGACATCACACATATACATGCCCGAGGCAGGATTCGAACCTGCGACCGTAGCGGCCACACGGTTCCAGACTGTAGCGCCTAGAACCGCTCGGCCACCCCGGCCGGCACACCTTAACACCACTGTCTCTGAATGTTATTGTTGGCACTAGACTCGCTGGCAGAGTTATGTTCACTGGGCATTCGCCATACCCACACCCTGCCATCGGATTGCCACATTGTGTACCGTGATTCGTCACTCCACAGAACGGTTTTCCAATGTTCAATCGTCCGATGTTTACGCTCCTTACACCAAGAGAGGCGTCGTTTGGCATTTACCGGCGTGATATGTGGCTTATGAACAGTCGTTCGACCATGAAGTCCAAGTTTTCTCACCACCCACCTAACTGTCATAGTACTTGCAGTGGATCCTGATGCAATTTGGAATTACTGTATGATGGTGTGGATAGATGTATGCCTGTTACACATTACGACCCTCTTCAACTGTCGGTGGTCTCTGTCAGTCAACAGACGAGATCGGCATGAACGGTTTTGTGCTGTACGTGTCCCTTCACGTTTCCACTTCACTATCACATCAGAAACAGTGGACCTAAGGACGTTTAGGAATGCGTGAATCTCGCGTACAGACGTATGACACGAGTGACTCCCAATCACCTGACCACGTTCGAGGTCCGTGAGTTGCACGGAGCACCCCATTCTGCTCTCTCACGATGTCTAATCACTACTGAGGTCGCTGATATGGAGTACCCGGTAGTAGGTGGCAGCACAATGCACCTAATCTGAAAAACGTATGTTTTTGGAGGTGTCCGGATACTTTTAATCGCATAGTGTATATTGCGCCTGAAGTTCAAGAAGGAATCGTAGGAGGAGGAATTAACATGTCATTCGAAATCGGAAACCACTTCCGCACAGCATTCATCTGCTACACAACAGGGAGAGGTCCAGTCAAGCTAACGCAGCACCGGAAATGGTTGCGAGTAATACGACGAAGGCTCTTATACTTCGTTGTAAAAGTGTAGGGAATCTTGATCCTATGTTTATAGGGGACTTAGTTCACCTGAATGGTCCCAAAATGGTTGCATTAAGTCGGACAAATCATCTCCACTGGTCGAAATAGGGTTGGGCTTAAACTAACATCGGTGGCTTCGTGGCCGGCCGGAGTGGCCGTGCGGTTCTAGGCGCTACAGTCTGGAGCCGAGCGACCGCTGCGGTCGCAGGTTCGAATCCTGCCTCGGGCATGAACGTGTTTGTCCTTCGGTTAGTTAGGTTTAATTAGTTTTAAGTTCTAGGCGACTGATGACCTCAGAAGTTAATTCGCATAGTGCTCAGAGCCATTTTTTGGCTTGGTGTCCTACCCAAACACATTTCTTCAACGAGACTGAATAGCCGCTTCTCATATAAGCCAATGAGTTATTGTAAAAAATGCAAAAATTCTGTGAATGATTTGGTTGAAAAAGATTTGGCGTCCAGTCTATGCGACTGTGAAGTCCTGCAAGTCAAAGGCTTCATCCGGAATAAAGCGGAAATGATATGTGTCAGACCACTACCTTTGTCATTAATAAGTTTCGAGGCACATATATCGTATGTATGTTTTCCTATGGAACTAAGTGCACAGCCGGTGTTCCAGATATACAATGTTTTATGATAGTATCAGGAAGTAGAGGCTATTGCGCCGACCCGCGTGAAGGGAGTGAATCTTGCAGAGCTTTTGAACCACATTACGTAGGCAGCGTACGGTATCAAGCACTGAAAGTTTCAAGCAGACTGCAGTACAACTGATTAAGCTCCTTATTCACGCAAATTTGCCAAATGTTGAACATAACAGCACATTGGACTGACTCAGACTACAGAAGCGTGTCTGACTATACTTATTTAAGCAACTATAACTGATGTTGACGATAATAAATTATATCTGAATGCTACGGAATTAATGTACTATTATTTACACCAAAATGCATAGACGGATAACGTTTAGGGCTTCTTAAGACCACCCTATTGTAGTGCATCTAATCACACATCAAGCAATCTACCAACCCTGGCACTTTCTGATCGTCGTCACAGCGCGCTCCATACCGGAACATAAAGCTGAGAGAGAGCGATGTTGTGCTTCGCCTTGTAACCAGTAATCGGGCGATGGTCCATCTTGTTCTTGATTACGAGTTTATCAAATGTTTCCAATCTTCTACTACGAATCACCTCGTAACAACTTTCTGGGCACAACAGCTTAATTTTCAGACAGAAAGACTGTTTTAATAATAAAAAAAGGAATCTAAACGAAGGACATAGGCAGCATGTGATGAACAACTGCAAAACAAAGTTTAGATATAGGCTCGTAAAATAAGAAGAGGAAAATGTAAGTGCATAATCTGTATGAAAGAAAATTTATACTCGAATACGTTAAACTGTGACAAAAGTCACGTGTATCATGAGTACAACATACATTTCCACGTAACAAATTTCCAAATAATTAAGAAATATGCTGCAGCGAAGTGACGGCAATAATAGCATGTGAATTCACACAAAGCAACATGACAAGAAACTCTACCTAACGTCTTGAGAAACATAATGTAACACCGAAAGTGCAGATAAAAATACCTTCTGCACCGTCCAGAATCTTTCTGCTTTTAATATCCGTTGATAACGTGTGCTGTACTCCTAGTTCTGAATCTATACGCATTGTTACAGAAACTGTATTTAATATATATTGGATGTAACAGTGTATTTATTTCTGAATGTATAAAATTGATTGTAATTACAATGGAAATATTGTAAATTGCTGGATACTAGCGAATAGAACTTTATTTTAGAGTATCGATAGCAACAACGAAATGGCAGTAGCTATGCCGTTATTTATATTTGCGTATCGAGAGTCTCTTACGCGCTGCGAGCAGGGAGGAGGCGGAGCAGCTTAAGTGATGAAAGAGTACGGATGTTGGGCGATCCCGCAGACGCGGTGTGCAGCTATGATGGCGCCAGTGTATGCGCACCAAATTCGCTAAACCGCGAGCGTTGAGAGCACAATAGGAGTGGACAGCCGGAGGAAGCTGCAGTTCTAACTGTTGCCTCTCCCATAATTATACGTGCTCTGGAGACGACTCAAAGTACTCAACCAGCAGCAGCAGCAGCGGAAGCTCAGCAATGTAGTCGGCTATATTTTCGTCGTCCGCACAGCTACAACATCGTAAGACTGTAAAGTGAGAAAATAGAACTAACCTTGTAGAGGCATTACCCAGTGACATTTCTTTCACAAAGTTTGCCTAACTTGAATAACAACCTGCAATACTTAAAACTTGTAGGGCACCTGTGCTGTCATTGTCTTCAGACATTACTACAAAGCAGGGCCCCTTTCCTTTCCATACAATCATCGAGTGCCGTAAAAATATGAAAACATTAACTATTTACTGCCGGTTTTGTTTGTTTGCTGATGAGCAGCTTCAGTCTAAGTTTTCTGCCACAGTAACTGTTTATTCTTGTTTATTCAGAGGCTTAACTAATTTTTAATTTTTAGTATTGACTTCATTCAGTTAAAGTAATGTAAATTTTCGCTACCAAAATAAATAACTAAAGATATAGCACAAATTACGAATGCGCAGTTTCTTTTATTCTGTGTTTATTTTGGCGAGTGGCTTCTGCTAGCTTGGTATATATTTTATTGCTGTCATATTAAAAGTAAAATCAGTTGCTTATTTGATTAAAGTAAACTCAGTTCAATCTTCCAATAATGAAAAGTCAATTGCCTGCCTTTCTCTAAATTTTACGTTGCGTTACACTGTGGTTACTGAGTCATTTTTTACATAACGAAGTTTTAGTTAGCGCCAGTCAGGTACTTAACCACTACCTTCATTTAGCGTTACTTTCAAAACTTAGTATTTCAGAATAAGTAACTACAAACTCAGTGCTTTCGGGTTCATTTATTTTCTGTGAACTCTTGTATTGTGGAAAAGCGTTACAACCTTCTCATGTCACACCAGTGATTATTTACTTAAATTTCTTTGCCATTACCTTTCTTAAGGTTCTGGAGATTCATTGCTATAGTAAGCTGGCGACCATTTAATTATCCTCTTTTTAGCTACTCGGTATTTTTGTATTATCGGTATTTCTTGTGTTAAACATTACATGTTACTGTTGTGGCCTGGCAAGACAGCCAAGCCACTATGAGGAAGCCGAAAGGCACGCGTTTAAGCTCACGCAGGCTGGCGTGAGGTCTGGAACGGGTAAAGTAATTGAGACTAGCAAATAAAGTACGTAGCTGCTGGAATACTTAACTTTAATTCATAATTGGTGAACATCGCTCTTGACGGTACATGTTTTACAGCATCAATAGTGACTGGTAATAGCGCCTTGCTAGGTCGTAGCAAATGACGTAGCTGAAGGCTATGCTAACTATCGTCTCGGCAAATGAGAGCGTAATTTCTCAGTGAACCATCGCTAGCAAAGTCGGCTGTACAACTGGGGCGAGTGCTAGGAAGTCTCTCTAGACCTGCCGTGTGGCGGCGCTCGGTCTGCAATCACTGATAGTGGCGACACGCGGGTCCGACGTATACTAACGGACCGCGGCCGATTTAAAGGCTACCACCTAGCAAGTGTGGTGTCTGGCGGTGACACCACAGTTACCCTTTTCTCTCCTGTGTGGTTCGTGAGCCATTGCACTATAACCCACCCATTTCAAAATTATCATCGGTATTTAGATTAGGCTTAGAATAGATTCTTCCTTCAGAAGGGTCTGTTGTACACTTTCCTCATACTAACCGGTATTATTTTCAATCGGTAACGATAGCGTTACTCATTGTAAAATTTCGTTACGCATACGCGATCACGGTCAATTATGCCGCAATCCAGTAGTCCGATTAGGCCTGAGGAGGTTACAATTAGATGTAAGTACGTCAAACACTACAAGCACTACAAGGCAAAGCATTTGTGAAACAAACGACCATAAAACTGACTAGTGGATGAGGGACACATGAGCTTTGTGGAACTGTCGCTCAAAAAATTATAATTATGAATTTTACGTATTAAATTGTGCAACTGAC
Source organism: Schistocerca americana (assembly GCF_021461395.2). Lineage (NCBI taxonomy): Eukaryota > Metazoa > Arthropoda > Insecta > Orthoptera > Acrididae > Schistocerca > Schistocerca americana. The sequence continues at coordinate 523,411,625 of NC_060121.1, read as the reverse complement.
TAAAATAATGAAACTGAGAGTAAATATGCAACGGAAAATCTCAATTTAAAGTCGACACGAACCACGTGTCTCCATGAGTGCTTTGAGGTGTTTCCTTTTAATTAAATAAATATGCACCAGCTAATTTACATCTACAGAACATAATGTCATTGAAGACGAGGGCCAGAAATGTACGTTACCTCAACTTATCTTTCAGTGTGATCAAGATAATTAACATCCCGTTATGACTTTTTACCTCAAAGATTCCCTTTTCTTACTCATTTGCATCAGACAAGTGGGCAAATTTGTTAAAGCACTTCTTAGACGGCTAGTGACCAATCAAACTACTACAGTTCCTACGAAAAGTATCAAGTGAGCTATAGAATAATGGTCGGTACGAAATATCGCAGGAACGCTTTAATTTCATTTTAAGAAGCAACTTACGAAAGAAACGATTAGCGATCGGTAGTTCACCGTCTAACAATTCATCACTAATACCTCTTGCTTGAAGACTGAAATAAAATTCTAAAAACACAGTGAAAATTATTTGCATGAGAAGACATCGATTAGGAAATGGAATTAAAACGTCAGACACTATTATATATCTGTTATTATTCAATTAATTTGACATAGAGAATAGACTTAAATATTTCTCAAAAAAACATCCGACAAGAAAGTGAATGAGCTCGGAGACTGCAGGCATAAGAAGCGCGGTTCTTATTCACTTCTCCCCGTGATGATATACAGGGTGCAACGGTATAAAGGCGGATATTTTTACATGTTATATCTTAACCCCGTTTGTGGGGGAGCTTGCGTGCCTCAGCGATACAGATAGCCGTACCGTAGGTGCAACCACAACGGAGAGGTATCTGTTGAGAGGCCAGACATCCGTGTGGATCCTGGAGAGGGGCAGTAGCCTTTTCAGTAGTTGCAGGGGCAACAGTCTGGATGATTGACTGATCTGGCCTTGTAACATTAACCAAAACAGCCTTGCTGTGCTGGTACTGCGAATGGGTGAAAGCAAGGGGAAACTACAGCCGTAATTTTACCCGAGGACATGCAGCTTTACTGTATGGTTAATTGATGATGACGTCCTCTTGGGCATAATATTCCGGAGGTAAAATAGTCCCCCATTCGGATATCCTGGCGGACACTACTCAGGAGCACGTCTTTATCAGGAGAAACAAAACTGGTGTTCTATGGATCGGAGCGTGGAATGTCAGTTCCCTTAAGCAAGCAGATAGGTTACAAAATTTAAAGAGGGAAATGGATAGGTTAAGTTAGATATAGTGGGAATTAGTGAAGTTTGGTGGCAGGAGGAACAAGACTTCTGGTCAGATGAATACAGGATTCTAACAACAAAATCAAAAAGGCGTAATGCAGGAGTAGGTTTAATATTGAATAAAACAGTAGGAGCGCGGATAAGCTACTGCGAGGAGCATGGTGAACGCATTATTGTAATCAAGATAGACACGAATTCCACACCTACAACAGTAATACAAGTTTATATGCCAACTAGGTCAGCAGATGACGAAGAGATTGAAGAAATGTATGAGGAGATGAAAGAAATTATTCAGATAGTGAAGGGAGACTAAAATTTAATAGTCATGGGAGACTGGAATTCGATAGTGGGAAAAGGAAGAGGAGGAAACGTAGTAGGTGAATATGGAATGGGGGTAAGGAATGAAAGAGGAAGCTGCCTGATAGAATTTTGCACAGAGCATAACTTAATCATAGCTAACACTTGGTTCAAGAATCACGAAAGACGGTTGTATACGTTGAAGAGGCCAGGAGACACTGGAAAGTTCCAGATGGATTATGTAATGGTAAGACAGGGATTTAGGAACCAGACTTTAAATTGTAAGACATTTCCAGGGGCAGATGCAGAATCTGACCACAATCTATTGGTTATGAACTGTATATTAAAACTGAAGAAACTGCAAAAAGCCGGGAATTTAAGGAGATGGGACCCGGATAAACTGAAAGAACCTGAGGTTGTAGAGAGTATCAGAGAGAGCATTAGGGAACGATTGACAAGAACGGGGGAAGAAATACAACAGAAGAAGAATGGGTAGCTTTGAGAAATGAAATAGTACAGGCAGCAGAGGTTCAAGTAGGTAAAAAGACGAGGGCTAGTAGAAATCCTTGGGTAACAGAAGAAATATTGAATTTAATTGATGAAAGGAGAAAATATAAAAATGCAGTAAATGAAGCAGGCAAAAAGGAATACAAACGTCTGAAAAATGAGATCGACAGGAAGTGCAAAATGGCTAAGCAGCTATGGCTAGAGTTCAAATGTAATGATGTAGAAGCACATATCACTAGGGGTAATATAGACACTACCTACAGGAATATTAAAGAGATCTTTGTAGAAAAGAGAACCACTTATATGAATATCAAGAGCTCAGATGGAAAACCAGTTCTAAGGAATGAAGGGAAAGCAGAAAGGTGGAAGAAGTATATAGAGGGTCTATACAAGGGCGATGCACTTAAGGGGAATATTATGAAAATGGAAGAGGACGTTGATGAAGATGAAATGGGAGATATGATGCTGCGTGAAGAGTTTTACAGAGCTCTGAAAGACCTAAGTCGAAACAAGTCACCGGTAGTAGACAACATTCCATTAGGACTACCGATAGCCTTGGGAGAGCCAGCCCTGACAAAACTCTGCCATCTGGTGAGCAAGATGTATGAGACAAGCGACATACCCTCAGACTTGAAGAAGGATATTCCAGTCCCAAAGAAAGCAGGTGTTGACAGGTGTTAAAATTATCGAACTATCAGTTTAATAAGTCATGGCTGCCAAATACTAACACGAATTCTTTACAGACGAATGGAAAACCTGGTAGAAGCCGACCTTGGAAAAGATCTGTTTGGATTCCACAGAGATATTGGAACATGTGACGCAATACTGACTGTACGGCTTATCTTAGGAGATAGGTTAAGGAAAGGCAAAACTACGTGTCTAGCTTTTGTACAGTTAGAGAAAGCTTTTGACAATGTTGACTGGAGTATTCTATCTCAAATTCTGAAGGTGGCAGGGGTAAAATACAGGGAGCGAAAGGCTATTTACAATTTGTACAGAACCCAGATGGCAGTTATAAGAGTCGAGGGACATGAAAGGGAAGCAGTAGTTGGGAAGGGAGTGAGACAGGGTTGTAGCCTGTCCCCGATGTTGTTCAATCTGTATATTGAGCATGCAGTAAAGGAAACAAAAGAAAAATTCGGGGTAGGAATTAAAATCCATGGAGAAGAAATAAAAACTTTGAGGTTCGCCGATGACATTGTAATTCTGTCAGAGACAGCAAAGGACTTGGAAGAGCAGTTGAACAGAATGGACAGTGGATATAAGATGAACATCAACAAAAGCAAAACGAGGATAATGGAATGTAGTCTAATTAAATCAGGTGATGTTGAGGGAATTAGATTAGGAAATGAGACACTTAAAGTAGTAGATGAGATTTGCTATTTGGGGAGCAAAATAACTGATGATGGTCTAAGTAGAGAGGATATAAAATGTAGACTGGCAATGGCAAGGAAAGCGTTTCTGAAGAAGAGAAATTTGTTAACATCGAGTATAGATTTAAGTGTCAGAAAGTCGTTTCTGAAAGTATATGTAATGAGTGTAGCCATGTATGGAAGTGAAACATGGACAATAACTAGTTTAGACAAGAACAGAATAGAAGCTTTCGGAATGTGGTGCTACAGAAGAATGCTGAAGATTAGATGGGTAGATCACGTAACTAATGAGGAGGTACTGAATAAAATTGGGGAGAAGAGGAATTTTTGGCACACCTTGACTAGAAGAAGGGATCGGTTGGTTGTACACATTCTGAGGCATCAAGGGATCACCAATTTAGTATTGGAGGGCAGCGCGGAGGGTGAAAGTCGTAGAGGGAGAACAAGAGATGAATAGACTACGCAGATTCAGAAGGTTGTAGGTTGCAGTAAATACTTGGAGATGAAGCAGCTTGCACAGCATACAATAGCATGGAGAGCTGCATCAAACCAGCTCTGGACTGAACTCAACAACAACAACAACAACAAGAACATCTCATATCTTAATATGGACACAAATTAGTGCATTGGTCGCTTTTTCTCTCTATCGAACAATCTTCCCACAAACACGTCACATGATGTTTTTTGCACAGTCGTCATTGCACCACTATTGTGGACTATGCCTGTCAGTATAGGCTAACTGTTTTGCGTCCTGAACTGCTGCCCAGGGGTAAATAAGGATTTTTTTCGTTGTTCTTGCCACAGTTAGGGGCATTAACCAATCTAAGTCATACTACTCTTAATGGCTATATTAATGTATCATTAAAATGAAGTAAATACTGATGTAATGGCGTTCAGTACACTGCGCTTAGTGACAAATAAAAATATCTGCACTTATATGCGTTACACCCTCTATATGATACTTTCACAAATTTCACAGACATTAATTACTAATTCATTTCCACAAAAATATTGATAGAAATATGTTTTCCCCGTAGTATTATACAGGTTGTAATGGGTATAAATAGGGATATTTTTAAATGTGATATCTTAATATGGACACAAATGAATGCATTGGTTGTTTCTTTCTCCGCAGCGAACAATCTTTCCACAAACACGTCATGTAATTCACTAAATGATGTTTTCTGTTACTGAGGACATACTCCAATTACAATTGGAATATTTTCTGAGTGTGTCGACGATACTGAAGGGCAGTTATATTTCCGGGAGATCTGAGAATCTGATGATGAAAGCTAGTTACTGTCGAAACTGGTCATGAAATAAACTATTTCACATCAAGTCATTTTGGCTTATAATATTGTAAATTACAATGATTCAAAACGCAACATTCTGTATTTCTCATTCACTGGATCATTTAGAATTGACTCTACAGGCTGTCAGGGCGACTTAATTTACCGTAAGTTTTATTGTTACCGACTCGTATCTTAAGAGATGGCACAGGCAAGCCGTTGCAAGGGCGCCGATTTTCCAAAATCTCTGTGGGTGCATACCAGTGGCGGAATGTAGTATATACATGGTGTTTCAAAAAGAATAAACGTATTGCAGAGTATTATTTTGTCCAAACTATCGATCGCTGCGCCTCGGCTCGGCTATTGGAGGAATTAATACATAGTCAAGTTTATATTAATAGCCGCTATATGTCAGTTGTCTCCTGTTTTGCTTGGTAACCGTCATATGTTTAAAATGGCTACTCCGCAGCAGAAATCATTTTGTGTTCTCAAGTTGGCGAAGTGCAATTCCATGATTACAGTGCAAAGACGTTTTAGGTTGAGGTACCAAATTGATCCTCCGAATGGGTGGAACATTTGCAGATGGTATCGACAGTTTCTAGACACAGGATGTGTTTGTAAAGGAAAGAGTTCCGGTCGTCCTGAAGAAAATGTTGCACGAATTCAAACTGCTTTCCAACGTAGTCGTTCAAAATCAACTCGTCATGCCATTCGGGAGTTACAACTGCCTATAACAACCATTTGACGTGTTTTGAGACGCCGGTTGGTTATGAAGCCGTACAAGTTACAGCTGTTACAAGCTCTGCGTCCCGATGACAAACGCAAACGTGTGGCACTTTGTAACGAGATTCTTGATGCTATTAACAATGATAACACTTTCGCACAGAGCATCATGTTTAGTGATGAAGCGACTTTCCATGTTAGTGGTCAGGTAAACAAACACAGTGTTCGAATTTGGGACCTACAAAACCCAGATGCAGCCATTGAACATGTACGAGATTCACTCAAAGTCAATGTGTTTTGAGCGATATCCCGACCATCTGTTTACGGCCCATTCTTCTTTGATGGAAACAAGGTTAACGGTCAGCAGTATGTCGCTATGTCATAAAACTGGTTGTTTCCGAGGCTGCACGAAGATAACTTCATTTTTCAGCAAGACCAGGCACACCCTCACTAGAGTCGCCAAGTGCGTGAACATCTGAATGAAGCTCTACCGGACCATTGGATTGGTCGTCAAGGAGCTGGCTGCTTAGCATGTCTCAGCTAGGCTCCACGTCACCGGATTTGACACCCTCTGATTTCTTCCTGTGGGGTTTCGTTAAAGACGTCGGTTGTGTACCACCACTCCCACAGAACCTGGAAGAGCTGAAGAAGCGGATCCGTACTGCCATGACATCAGTGACGGAGGACATTTTTGCCCGAGTATGGGAGGAACTTGAGTATCGATCTGATATTGTTCGTGTCGCTGATGCAGGACATATAGAATATCTGTAAACTGAACTTCAGAGGTTCGTAAATATGTGTGTATAGCTTCATATTCGTATGTCTTAAAGTTTAATAAATGTATGCATTCGAAACACGTATATTATTTTTGAAACACACTATATTTCCTGGGGATCCTCGATATTTTTTAAAATGATTACCTTTCATTTGGAATCTTTACAAACACTACCTGCGTCACGAAGATCTGTGCTGTGATGAACTGAAATATACCGGTACTATAAGCATACGTTGAGATCGTCCTAGCTCAGTCGGTAAGACAGCTGATTTAAAAGCATCCGAATTGAGATCAAACTCGGGTTCAAACGTACTTGGACGAACCGAGGCCCGCAAGCGTAACGTACATGATACTGGCCCGCCTGTAAAAATATAAGTCCTGACCCTCTAACATAAAATGTATAACTTATCATCAGCCAAACGTAACTTTCATTACAGCAGATAGGAATAGAAATTTAATCGAGTGTGTTGTAAAATCCCATGTAATATAAACAAAGAGATCATGCGTTTACTATATTAAAAGTATTAAACAAACATTATTAATACGATAAATTTCATTAAAAATTAAACACATTATAGTGATCGACAGTTAGTATCAATAAACATAGGCCTATAGCTCTATCTGTTGTTTGATTTGTACTTGCAAAAACTCACTGTATCCACCCTGACCTCTAGTGTAAGTGGCCCGTATGGCGTACTTTCTGTGATGGTAGGTGTTCTTTCTGTGATGGATTGTGTTGATTATTTCACTAGCATCAATACATCACTTTGGTGCTCTGGAGGCTGAGTTCACTAACACTGTTTTGGCTCATAGAATTCCACAGATAGTTCTTTTGTAAGTATGCTCAAAAATAAGCGTTCAGCTGAAAAAGCATCAACAGGAATAATTAGAAACAGGTAAAAGTTTGTGCATTAATCTGGAACGCTACAAATATGACTAAATTATCTGTTATTAATGATTTTGCTAGTCGACTACCGACGTTAATGCGGCTATTTCTTTTTTCCGAGCTTTGTCAGTCTAGGAATTTACTGGATAAATCCTCCTCATATTCATTTTGAAGAGTTACTACTGCATTGTGAGTCTCTTTATTGGAAGTAGAATTTATGTATTTTGGCAAAATAATTTTGAAGAAATGGTCAACATTATGCATACTCTGAAATTTGTTTTTTTACTTGGCGACAATAATGCCCAGACAGCCACTAAAATGTCCCATTTCTTTGCCAAAGATGTAGTCAGTGACATCGCTGCTTAAAAACTGTGTCGATTCGTAGATAAATTATCAGAACGCTTTATCAAGCTCCTCGTTTTCAGACTGCATAACTTGAGATGCTGAATTGCGAAGCTGTGATTGCAGTGCTATCTGAAAAATGAATTCACATTTCTCTAATCGATTTTCCAAAACAACAGCTTGTTCTCTTTCTTTCCTTTACTTTGGTGTCAATATTATTTTTTACGGAGCCTTAAGTAGCCTAATAGACATAAACATAGCGAAGGGCTTTTACAGTCTGATATTTCGAAAACCAACGTGTTGGGCCAAGCTTTTTTAAGATGCAAGAAGATACCAAAAGTTTCCATCTTTTAATTCTATTACTGACGGTAAGATACAACGTTTCTAGTGTGTTAAAAAAGGACCTGACTTCTTGAATTCCACATGCAGCATCTATAAGTGCTAGACTCCAAACGTGCACTGCACAGTGCACAAACTTAGTTACCGGCGTCAACTGTGTTTTTCTTACTCCACGATTTGTATACAACACATGCCTTCAGACGTGTATATAGTTTCGTCTCTCACACCATTCTTTTGGTTCGCCACCTCTAATCTCGAACCATTTACCTCCAATCTGAAGGATTTTGTCAAAGACGTTTTTAGTTTCATCATTTACATCCAGCTGATAATCTGCGCGATCATTTGAATAGTCTGCGATATTAACAGGCCTAATTAAATTTATGGCGGTTTTCCTACCATCTTCTTTTTCTGCTTGAGAATTGCTGTCATAACTTTTCGCTTCAGTATAGTACTCACTTGTGACACCGCAAACTTCTGTAACCGCTGTGCTGTTCTGAGTGGACCATTACCATTGGATAACTGACAGCGTTGCCGAATAAACATATGACAAAAATTAAATCTTCAGAAAAATTTGCATTATACACTAAACGTCAAGAAGGGATAATTTTCTACCTAAATGTGATATTTTGGTATACATTTACGTTGTTGACATTGTTTCGTTATAACTAATCTTTTATGAGGTCCGAGGAACATGTTGCAATCAAAGTACGAGACTCGGCAAGGACAAGCATTGTTTACATACTCTGTGCTATACTAATTTAGCGTTGACTGCTTCTCCGAAAGCGTGTCGATCTAACCATTTCTAAGCGTTTCACTTTACTGTTTGCCGTATACATATCTCTGTGCTTATATCCGTATATATTTTAATTTTAATTCTTAATAAAATAACAGTAATCTTTTAATACTTGCGGACCGCTGAAGTATGAAGCCAGCACGCATTAAAGGCCCTAACGTTAACACAACTGCACACATGCACAAGCCGTACATTTCCGAGTTCTATTCAGTCTGAAATGAGTACGGGGGGCAACTCTGACCAAGGCGACTCACTGACCACGCGTCCGCCCACACAAAGTCCTTTGACAGGCCCCGGCCCGCAAGGGCTGATGCGCTAGTGGGCTTGGATTATAAGGATAAGCTACTATAACGAATATTCTCAAATTATGTAACCGTAAAATTCTTTCTAATTTAAGGTATTTATCGTTTTTCAACTTTTAATTCACTAACACAATACCAGTTAGATTTCTATCTGTATTGTATACTGTGAACAACTCACATGCACAGTGACTGCAAGAGGCAACGATGTTATCAACACATTAGTGTAAGAAAATAACACATTCATACGAATTAAAATTAAAAATATTTTCATAAATCAGATAATTTTAATTTATTGGACAAAGAACTTTGTGCTAAGATTTATTTCTGAACAGAACTACAAAGTAACTCACTTTATATACCAAATAATTACCATAACATATTAATTTTCAGTATAAAACATTTTCCTTCTTAGGTAATTTGCACATATGAATTTGTTTGCAATTTTGGTAATATCAATATTCATTCATTTCTTTATGAACGTGCAAAATTTCCAAGTCATTCAATCTTCTTTGTGTCATTGTTGACCACAAAAACGTTTTCAGTCGTCCAAGTGCTGAAAACGATCGCTCAGAGGTACAAGAAGTAACAGTTATAGTTAAAATCATCCGAACAAACTTCAGAAATTCTTTGAGCATTTCACGCATGTCTCACCAGTTGGCCACTTCCTCTTTCTTCATTCTGCACACATGTAGAAATATGTCCATATACAATGTTTCTTGTCTTTATCAAAGTCTGCTCCATAGAACTGCAGGATTCGATAAGCACCAATTTGACCGATAGCAAAAGCTTCAAATTGTGAAATAAATTCTAGACCCTTGAAGTCAAATCTCCGATTTAGCGAATCCACAGGCACATAAATTATTTCAAAAAATAATTGTCTGTATACTTCGTCCGGCGTTTGATACGTATGAGGATCATTACCTTCGTCGTAGCCTTTTGGCATCTTCCTTTTCTAGGCAAAGCTGGTTCATCAACATTAAGGTCCCCCACCTTTCCTAATGGTTTCATTCCACAAGTAAAAAAATATATCCCTTTGTAAAGCTTAACTTGCAGTCAAAGTTTCCAGCAATGTTTTGATTTCTCGGCATGACAATGATTTTTTCTGAAAAGAAGAATGAAGTTGCTCACCCCTGCCGAAAACTGAAATTTGCATTTTCAAGAAAATAAGAAATTTGAATTGACGCAGTCTGAAAAAATATCTACTAGCCTTCTCACCGACTTCACCTTCTTCTTCTGGTAGGTCTTACAATAATTTCAAGAGGACGCGATAATTATTTTCCAACGATTTTAATGACTGTACCCTGAAGGACAGAATGGTCGAAAAGTCAGTCTGCGAACGTTATTTTTTACAGTATTCGTTGTCTTCTTGTAGCCACTGAAACACAGCTAGACTCTTTGGGGAATGTCTTACAAATGATATTAATTCACGAAGAATCACCTTGTTCGCATCTTGTACTACCAAATTCAAATTATGCGCCGAACATTGAACAATTATACCTGTTGACTCCAACTGAGTAATCCTATTTTGTAATCCTGTTAAATTTCCACTGACATTGCTCGCACCTTTATAACATTGACCACAAAAGTATTTTATGTCGAGAGATAAATGTCTTATGACTCCTGAACGACTTCAAACAATGAAGCCGCGTCATAGAAGCCTTAAAAGCTTCTTCAACTTGAAGATTTTTAGCAACATATCTGAAACATGTTATTGATATGTAGGAAGTCTCATCTAAGAAGAAAAAAATATAAAGATTTCACAATGTTTTGCTATTCATCGCTGAATTATAACGAGACAGTTTCATTCAATGTAACGAGAGAAACCCGCTTATATGAAGTTCGATTCAGCCAAGCTTTCATGTCAGGCAGGAGTAGCTTCTGCTGTGAGCAGTAGCAAGTGATGTATTTCATCGATGTGCCCATGAATTTCTATTCCTTGCTGACTTAAAAACTGGAGGGATGCTATTATCTTTAAAATCGCCTTGCGTGCATTTTTCATATCTTCTAATTTTTGTGTTGAGATAAGGAATGGCACATTGGTACGTTGTTTCATAGTTGCCAGAGCAGTCAAGGACGAACGGCGAAGTGTGTATCTTTCAGGAACTCTGAAACATCCAATTGCTTTTTGCCACTGCAAAAATCCATTTCGAACAAATGCATTACACGAATACCTGTCTGCACAAGCAGCAGTTGCCGACTAAAGCAATATACTGGAATCAAAAACATTTCTATGTACACTACAGAACACTTTGTCCAATTCTTTGTCGTAATAAATCCAAGGAAATGTGTTTTTCCGTCTTTCATGCTATGACATGCCTTACGGTTTCTTGATACGTCTTGCTGATGTACTACAGGAAATGGCAGAAGACTCATTCTTGGATTCCTTATTTTTTGGCTGAACATACTTTTCACTATTGTCGGTGTTAGTAATATCCACCGGTGACGTTTACGACAAACGTATGACGAATTTATCCATAGCGACTAGGAAAATGTTCGAATTCGAAAATATGTATAGAAGCAATACTCAGTATTGTGTTTCACACGCGTCCAGTAATCGCGCAACGTTTGAAAACTGCGAAAATTCTCGCTCGGCAAAGAGCTTTTACTCCACACATCACGTCAGTAGACCGTCCTTTTAGTACTACCTATTAATGCGGTAACACACTTTCAGTCTACAACATAAGCTACCACGTCCATCAAAGCCACTGGTTCAACAAACAAAACGATAACAATCCAGATTATGTGAAAACAATTTCACTGAAATCTTTAACCACGCCACTGTTATGGCTTAAAAAAAAAAAAAACAAAAAAAAAACAAAAAAAACCTTTAGGTCTCGGGGGAGTTGCTAGTCTCCTACCGAGCGCCTCGCCTGGTGGCGGATAGCGGGGTGCTCACGAGATATGGTGGGTACCGGGGAAGTAAAATGCCGGGGGTGGACCAAAACTAGTGCCAAGGGCACGGCGGTTCCACATGTCAGTTGCGGTACCCCAACAGCGTCTGTTCCACATGTTAGCGGAGGCTGATAAAATACACCTCAGGGCTAGCAACCTTGACAGTTAACTTCGTCGCCCACTAGGGTGACCCCATACACACACTCGTTGGACTCAACATGAAGAGAAATTTCAACAGAAATAATACTCCAGGTGGTAGTCAATCCACCCCCAGTCATGATGGGGGAAGCAGGTCGTCGTATTCTGGTCAGCCTGCACCTTCATGTACTCAATCGGTACTGACCTCACATAAACAAGAACAGAAAAAGAAAGGGAACATCACTTACCTAGCTAGAGTGAACATGCACTCCCTGTTAAAGGTTAGTAAACTCAAACACACCCTTGATGTGCTGGAGAAGTATAACATCAAAATAGCGGCATTATTCGACTCGGTTCGCAGATGAGGATGCAATATAATCCCAAGGATACCGGATCTATAAAGGAAAACAGGCGAAATATAATATAGTAATAATAATAACATAAATATTATAAAAATTGATGTACAGTACATATTACGGTATATTGATAATTTTTACTTTTTGGACCGCCTAACTACAACTGAATGAAACACAATTTTCGTGCCATACGCATTTCGCCTTTATTCTGTTCAAGACATCTTCAGTGGTCTAGAATATGTACGTATTTTTACTATTTAGCTTACATTTTGGGACAATGTTCCTATAGGTTAAAAACAGTTCTGGTGGTTGGTTTTTGCTATGATGTAGTAATATTTTAAATTTTACTTACAGGTTGCGTGGACGATTTTCTACATATTCCAGCCCACTGAAGCTGCCTTGCAGAGAATAAAGACGAAACGCATATGACACGAAAATTGTGTTTCACTCAGTTGTAGTTAGACGGTCTAAAAAGTAAAAATTATAAATATACCGTAATGTAACACGCAATTGAGGAAGAAAGGACTACGACACTTGAAGATGTTAATACAATACATATATATGTACAGGGTGTTTCAAAAACGACCGGTATATTTGAAACGGCAATAAAAACTAAACGAGCAGCGATAGAAATACACCGTTTGTTGCAATATGCTTGGGACAACAGTACATTTTCAGGCGGACAAACTTTCGAAATTACAGTAGTTACAATTTTCAACAACAGATGGCGCTGCAAGTGATGTGAAAGATATAGAAGACAACGCAGTCTGCGGGTGCGCCATTCTGTACGTCGTCTTTCTGCTGTAAGCGTGTGCTGTTCACAACGTGCAAGTGTGCTGTAGACAACATGGTTTATTCCTTAGAACAGAGGATTTTTCTGGTGTTGGAATTCCACCGCCTAGAACACAGTGTTGTTGCAACAAGACGAAGTTTTCAACGGAGGTTTAATGTAACCAAAGGACCGAAAAGCGATACAATAAAGAATCTGTTTGAAAAATTTCAACGGACTGGGAACGTGACGGATGAACGTGCTGGAAAGGTAGGGCGACTGCGTACGGCAACCACAGAGGGCTACACGCAGCTAGTGCAGCAGGTGATCCAACAGCGGCCTCGGGTTTCCGTTCGCCGAGTTGCAGCTGCGGTCCAAATGACGCCAACGTCCACGTATCGTCTCATGCGCCAGAGTTTACACCTCTATCCATACAAAATTCAAACGCGGCAACCCCTCAGCGCCGCTACCATTGCTGCACGAGAGACATTCGCTAACGATATAGTGCACAGGATTGATGACGGCGATATGCATGTGGGCAGCATTTGGTTTACTGACGAAGCTTATTTTTACCTGGACGGCTTCGTCAATAAACAGAACTGGCGCATATGGGGAACCGAAAAGCCCCATGTTGCAGTCCCATCGTCCCTGCATCCTCAAAAAGTACTGGTCTGGGCCGCCATTTCTTCCAAAGGAATCATTGGCCCATTTTTCAGATCCGAAACGATTACTGCATCACGCTATCTGGACATTCTTCTTGAATTTGTGGCGGTACAAACTGCCTTAGACGACACTGCGAACACCTCGTGGTTTAGGCAAGATGGTGCCCGGCCACATCGCACGGCCGACGTCTTTAATTTCCTGAATGAATATTTCGATGATCGTGTGATTGCTTTGGGCTATCCGAAACATACAGGAGGCGGCATGGATTGGCCTCCCTATTCGCCAGACATGAACCCCTGTGACGTCTTTCTGTGGGGACACTTGAAAGACCAGGTGTACCGCCAGAATCCAGAAACAATTGAAAGCTGAAGCAGTACATCTCATCTGCATGTGAAGCCATTCCGCCGACACGTTGTCAAAGGTTTCGGGTAATTTCATTCAGAGACTACGCCATATTATTGCTACGCATGGTAGATATGTGGAAAATATCGTACTATAGAGTTTCCCAGACCGCAGCGCCATCTGTTGTTGAAAATTGTAACTACTGTAATTTCGAAAGTTTGTCCGCCTGAAAATGTACTGTTGTCCCAAGCATATTGCAACAAACGGTGTATTTCTATCGCTGCTCGTTTAGTTTTTATTGCCGTTTCAAATATACCGGTCATTTTTGAAACACCCTGTATGTGCGAGTGTGTGTGTGTGTGTGTGTGTGTGTGTGTGTGTGTGTGTGTACAAACTTTGTACACATATCAGTTAATGTCTGGGAAGAGTCACTGAGGAGGTAAGAGCTATCCAATGAGTATGAATGTGTGAGAAACAGTAATGTAACCCACGACATATTAATACCCAGACTTGATTGATCCAGTATGTGAGAATGAGAGCACTTAGTGACTTGTAACAAACTTTACACATAATTTCAAATCAGTGTGAAAGTTTTTCTGACTGACAATCTCCAACGCAATGATGAAAGGAAAAAGAAAAAAAAAACATTAATTGCCTTTTACATTTCACTGTTTATGCAGTAAAACTGCCGCATGAAGTATGACGTTTTAATTTATTACTTTTTTATTGTAACTGTATTCGAGCCGCATTTTGCTGAGAGTATTCACATATACCACTGAATGTACCTGCAAAATTATGTCACTGTATAATACAGAGCTCAGGAGATAGGACGTAATAAATACTGAGATTTGAGAAAAACTGCCGCATTATGCGTGACGTTTAAATTTATCACTTCTTTGCTGCTGACTCTATTTGAAACACAGTTCACAGACAGCAGAACTGGTATAAATACATACCTGGGAAACGCAGCGTACTCAGCTAGTAATAATATTATACAGTCTTCTGTTATCTGTTACTTGTATAAAGTAGAGTGGATGTGTGCAAATCTGGTATCTCCTCCCAAACCCCTGGTTCGGTTTCAGCCAAATTTGACAGTGCAGCCTACCTGTCAGGGACAAGAAATGAGTTTTCTGGGCCGCCCTGCATGACAGGTGTGTTGTGTTCGAGTAATATGGGCCTGATTTATTGACCTGCTTTACATGGTGACCTGTACATCAGGGGACAATAAATTATTTTCAAGCCACTGATATGCAGCCTGCCTTACGTGACATATGTGTTGCGGGAATAGTATTGGCCTGCTTTGTTGAATGGTATTGTAAAGGCTGCATGTGCCTCTGAGAATTGCTGGGGACAGGTTGAGGCGTATAGAGGAGGGGGTGGACAGAACGAGGGAGAGGAGGAAATTGACAGAGAGGGGAGGAGGTGCAGATGCTTGATGCAGGTGGAAGTTGTAGATAGGTGGTGGGTAGGTGGATAAGGAAGATGGGGAGGTGAAGGTGGAAAGACAGAGGGGGAGTAGGATATAGTAGAGAGGGGTGGAGGAGACGGATGAAGAGGAGGAGATGAAGAGACACAGAGAGTGTAGAAGGGACAGACAGATGGAGGTGGGGAGGTGAGGTGGACAGGCAGAGGTAGAAAGAGGTGCACACAGAGAGAGGGAGTAGGAGATTTGTTCAGTAAATGTGTCACACACACAAGCAGACAAAGCCATGGGGAAAAGACTAGGATATAACATAAATATTTCTATTAAATTAATAAGAAAGTCCCACGTCCTCTCAGAAAACATGAAGATGAATAAAAAAAAATAGAAAGTATTGAACATAGGAGGATACAAACCCACTACACATTACTTCATAACGCAGCACCTCTACCCACTAGACTACACTGATTTAATGTGATATACAACCCGGTCTTTCCATTGCTGTCTCCTGAAGGTTTAATCGCTAATATCTTATTAACTGACGTTTAATTCCAACAAATCTTACCAAAGTCAACGCAGTTTTGATTAATCTCCAATGTACCATTGCTTAAAACGGCCGACTTCCGTAACACGCAATTTATAATACGAAAATAGCTAAATATGAACATTCCTTAAACATCAATATGACATTATCCGTGATTTTATTACAACACACCGTACCAATACCGACGCGTTAGCCGGCCGCGGTGGTCTAGTGGTTCTAGGCGCGCAGTCCGGAACCGCGGGACTGCTACGGTCGCAGGTTCGAATCCTGCCTCGGGCATGGATGTGTGTGATGTCCTTAGGTTAGTTAGGTTTAAGTAGTTCTAAGTTCTAGGGGACTGATGACCACAGCAGTTAAGTCCCATAGTGCTCAGAGCCATTTGAACCAGCCATTTGAACCGACGCGTTTTCAGGAGGTTGTCAATGTGTTGTTACTTCGAAAAAGCGTCTCTTCGTAGGACTGATATAATATAAAGCTCGTAAAATATGGACTAAAATATGGACTTCAGCTGTAAACGATGAAATCCAATATGATGTCTCCCGAATTCTTCTTGTCACGTAACATTTTATTGGTTCATCGTTTCGTAGGACGTTTCCGAAATATCGCAGAACTTATCTTGTGTTTCACGCACTCAGTGCTTTCTCAGCGCGAAATAATAAGAGTAACAACACAAAACTCG
The DNA here is from genome assembly GCF_021461395.2 of Schistocerca americana. NCBI lineage: Eukaryota > Metazoa > Arthropoda > Insecta > Orthoptera > Acrididae > Schistocerca > Schistocerca americana. Next base: position 523,394,935 of record NC_060121.1, on the reverse strand, counting down.
TGCAGCTTCAGGTCAACATCAGCTAATTCGTCTGTATGAGAACGCCTTCAGCAGCCATTCATACACAGTCCCCAAAATACTTAACTTCAAGTGAATGAACGGATCTTTATACTATTAGGTTCCAGATCGGCACCTTCTCTCCATAAGCATTTATACAATGGAAGAAGTAATCACCACGTTGCTTACGTGCTGCTAGCATTATTCCACAGCCGCCAGATGGAGGCTGGTCTGGGTAAAGGTGCACGACTGCACCAAGGGAAACGAAGGGGTAGACCACTTGGCTAAGGAGGTAAGTCCCGATGGAGACTTTCAGCTACGGATTTCCTTGAAAATGTTAGAGCTTCAACTAAAGAAGAGTGAAACAATATGGCATGAGTGCCACAAGTGTCGGCGAAGAGACTACACACAAAAACACCCTTCGCTATCCCTGCGCCACTGGCATGTCAAAGGCTGATATTCAGTGAGCTCCGGACCCATCAACGCAAATCTGTGCTTCTGTTAAGTCGACTTTATAAAACACTCACACTACATGATTGTTACACTATCTCCTCTGCGTGACTATGGTGAAGAGGAAGATATCAACAATATCTTTTTTCTTGCTGTAACAGGTGTGATTCTGCAAATGCTATATTGAGAGACCTGTTAAAAGTCACTTTTCGTCTGCTGACTTCAGTGATATAGAAAGTGCTTCGCTATTGTTGGAGGAGAACAACAAGGACTATAAACCCTTACACCTGTTTCTCGAATCCCTCGACATCCGTTTTCAATATAAAGCTTTCAGTGAAGTGAATACACAGTTAGTTGGATTGTTGTATTAGCTGTCAATTATGTACACTACTGGCCATTAAAATTGCTACACCAAGAAGAAATGCAGATCATAAACGTGTATTCATTGGACAAATATATTATACTAGAACTGACATGTAATTACATTTTCACGCAATTTGGGTGCATAGATCCTGAGAAATCAGTACCCAGAACAACCACCTCTGACCGTAATAACGCCATTGATACGCCTGGGCGTTGAGTGAAACAGAACTTGGATGGCGTATACAGGTACAGCTGCTCATGCAGCTTCAACACGATACCACAGTTCATCAAGAGCAGTGACTGGCGAATTGTGGCGAGCCAGCTGCTCGGCCACCATTGACCAGACGTTTTCAATTGGTGAGAGATCTGGAGAATGTGCTGGCCAGGGCAGCAGTCGAACACTCTCTATATCCAGAATGGCCCGTACAGGACCTGCAGCATGCAGTCGTGCATTATCCTGCTGAAATGTAGGGATTCGAAGAGATCGAATGAAGGGTAGAGCCACGGGTCGTAACACATCTGAAATGTAGCGTCCATTGTTCAAAGTGCCGTCAATGCGAATAAGAGGTGACCGAGACGTGTAACCAATGGCACCCCATACTATCACGCCCGTTGATACGCCAGTATGGCAATGACGAATGCACGCTTCCAATGTGCGTTCACCGCAGTGTCGCTAAACACGGATGCGACCATCATGATGCTTTAAACAGAACCTGGATTCATCCGGAAAAATGACTTTTTGCCATTCGTGCACCCAGATTCGTAGTTGAGTACACCATCGCAAGCGCTCCTGCCTGTGATGTAGCGTCAAGGGTAACCGCAGCCATAATCTCCGAGCTTATAGTCTATGCTGCTGCAAACGTCGTCGAACTGTTCGTGCAGATGGTTGTTGTCTTGCAAACGTCCCCATCTGTTTACTCAGGGATCGAGACGTGGCTACACGATCCATTACAGTCATGCGGATAAGATGCCTGTCGTCTCTACTGTTAGTGATCCGAAGCCGTTGGGATCCTGCACGGCGTTCTGTATTACCCTTCTGAACCCACCAATTCCATATTCTGCTAACAGTCATTGGATCTCGACCAACGCGAGCAGCAATGTCGCGATACGTAAACCGCAATCGGGATAAGCTACAATCCGACCTCTATCAAAGTCGGAAACGTGATGGTACGCGTTTCTCCTCCTTAAACGAGGCATCACAACAACGTTTCACCAGGCAACGCCGGTCAACTACTGTTTGTGTATGAGAAATCGGCTGGAAACTTTCCTCATGTCAGCACGTTGTAGGTGTCGCCACCGGCGCCAACCTTGTGTGAATGCTCTGAAAAGCTAATCATTTGCATATCACAGCGTCTTCTTCCTGTCGGTTAAATTTCGCGCCTGTAGCATCTTCGTGGTGTAGCAATTTTAATGGCCAGTAGTGTAAATAAAAAACTTTTTAATAACCATGTTTTTAAAATGAACTAAAAGGTATAAAACAATTTCTCCTAGCCCAATACTGTCTCCTAATCTGATACAGTCCTGAAAATTTGTGCTTGTGAATTTTTGAAACTTATGAAATACTTGTTAAATTTAAAACGCAATACTGGTACTCAAGCAATAGATAACTGATTCACGAATCATGGAAGACACTAAAAATTTTATTGCACTGCAATTTATGTAAATTTCTGTGTGATTTTTCCAACGACAACTCTATAAACATCTTACTAAAATCTATTTCATGTGCCCCACGTTTTACGTTTCAGATTTTGTAAGTACTGACACAGCTATTAAAACTTCACAAGCACAGGGTTTCAGAACTAATTGCGTGAGGGAAGGACCTGTATTGGGCTAGCAGAAATACTTTCTTGTCTGTTTTAAAAACGTGTTATATTAAAATGCTTTTATTTAAATAATTATTTTTTTGCTTTCTAGTCTTGAGTGAATGAAATTTTTCACTCAGTTTCAAAACGTTGATGAGATTACAACAGAGACATGTGGTATACTTCAGGTTTATTTAGTTTTTCTTCACCTGAGTCAACCAACAAATTACTTCCTCACACAATACCTCACGAAAACCGCAAAACATTCGCAACTAGAACACGAGAAGGCGAAAACAGCACTGTTACACGAAGTACCTTCCATCTTAGACCAGCCAAGAAAGCGAATTAGTATTGCATTGTCATCCAATTCCGAACCACGTTGAAAGTTTCAAGTCTCTAGCTCATGGAGAAATTAGTTTAAATTCAATTGCGAACTTTGTATCAAATAGCGAAGACAAGAAAGTGGAAAACCATGTAAATAAAATAGCCCGTATGGTAAGAATCTTTCCGAGATGCTAATAAAAGAACTTTTAAAATTGAAGTGTGTGTAGTCTCTGCCGGGAACTGAAATCGAATCACTTTATCGTTTCACCTGTGAAGTAGGTGGTGGAACGATTCAGTTTAATCAACTTCTCCTACGATTCTTAGCAGGAACAGACGTAATTACCTCATCCATTTTCAACCGTATTTATTTGTTTTAAAGGATGGTATACGACGCTCATTAGGTTGTCAGAAGAACACTGTGACAGATGACAGGTGACCATACGTTTAGAGAATGAAACAGTTTTGAGATGTAGGTTCTTAGTTCGTAATATAGTGTTAGACCTTATTACTGTACTCATAAGGAAAAACGCCAGCCGGTAAGAACGAAATTAAATTACGGGTTAATGATCATGGCAGTTAGCTGAAGGATCGGCGGTATCAATTCCATGCAAAACATCTAGACCTCCTTCTTTTATTTTGTCTGTAAAAGAAGAAAAAGATATTGTCATGAAACCACTGACCTGAATGGAAAGAGTTTTGGGAAAAATAGTAAATGTTTTAGGAAATAAAAAATTCCACGTGACATGTGTACAATTTTTATGGATACAGAGATACAGCCATTTCCGCGTGTTGGTGCTCCAGTTGTTATGGCTTTATCTATCGACTGTCTTTTTGTTTTCAAGTTGCTAGAGATTACAGAGTAGAGATTGTCAGCTATAATCCCGATTTACTGCCAACGGCTTTGCCGCAGTGGTAACACCGGTTTCCGCCAAACTACCAAAGTTAACCGTCGTCGGGCTTGGCTAAGGCTAGGATGGATGACGGTCAGCGTCTGCCGAGCGCTGTCGGCAAGCGGGGTGCACTCAATCCTGGTGAGGCCTGTTGAGGAGCTCACTGATCGAGAAGTAGCGGCTCCAGTTACGAAAACTGACAACGGCCGGGAGAGTGGTGTTCCGACCACATTCCCCTCTTTATCCGCATCCAGTGACGCCTATCGGCTAAGGATGATGCATGGTCGGTCGGTGCCGTTGGGCCATTCTAGGCCTGTTCGGGCAGGGTTAATCGTGATTTATTGTCTAATTCTACAGTATAGTTTGCGCATGCCTCCCGCATTTACGAATTATGAGTATGCCACTATGGTGTTTATGTACTGATTTTGTAATGAAAATGCTGCTTCTACTTGTAGAGAATACGGTAGGCGATTTCCTAACCGCCGAGTACCAGATTCTAGAGCGTTTGCTCGTGTTTCCGTTGAATTGCGTGAAACTACGTTGAATTGCGTGAAACTAGTGTAGTGCCCAGCGGTCATATCTCATACGAACGCGCAAATGAATGGAGCGTGGATGAAGCACAAGATATTATTCAGCTGGTAGAATGTAGTCTTTCAACAAGCACACATAGAATTTCTACACCTGTCGGTGCTGTATTTACAAGAACATCGAGAACATTACATATGCATAGCTTCTCTGTCCTTAGCATTTACAGTTGGTGCCTTACCTTCGAGAAGCAGATGAGGATAGGCGATTGGAATTTCGTTGTTGACTAATAACAAATCGGCGAGTAACCCCGTTAATACTGTTTACTGATGTTGCCACTTTCACTGCGGATGGCATCGGTAACACGCGTAACTCACATCGGTGGTCGGACTAAAACCCACATGCCTTTTCGGAGACAAATTTTCAAAAACGGTTCTCTGTGGTGTGGTACGTATGATAAACGATCAGTTTACTATGCCTTTTGTGTTATCGCAGCATCTTATAGGGCACCATTATCTCGACTACCTTGAAAACGAATTTTCAGCATTATTGTCAGAGGCTCCTTTGAGTACAAGGGTGGGTATGTTCTTATGGCACGACGGGGCCACTGCAAATTCCATCCGTTAGGTGACATATCATCTAAACTTAACATTCTTTGGAAGATAGATCGAGAGAAATGGTCACGTTTGTTGGCCATCAAGCTCCTCGAACATTACCTTTTTAGTATTTTTTTTCTGCGAAGGTGGTTGAATAGCAAAGTTTTGAAAGAAAAAGTAAGGACAAGGACGAATTGATTCGCTGTGACAAGGAAAACTGCTACCCCAATTACAAAACACCAACTCTAGGGCCCATTTTCCTGGTTGGGTAATTGCTGTAGACTTAGGACACGCAAGTCGGCGAAGTGGCGTCCAGTTGAAAGATTTGCACTAGGCCGTTGTGAAATGTCTATTAGATTTGTTTCATATTATTTAACTTGCTTTTGGTGCTGTTCACTTTCTATTTTTCGTGATTTAATCTTGTATTTCATTTCTGTTCCAATTCAGTGGTATAGAGCTACACTGAAGTATAGATTTTTCCACTAAGTACCCAATCCTATGCACATTACACACATTTTGTGCTTCCAAAATTCCTCTGTATGAATGACTAAAACCTATCTTTCTCTGTAAAGGAAAAGAGACTTTATCCTTTCGGTACTCATTCGACAGTAGTATGTTGGTGGAGGAAAGGACCCCTCGGGTCACTTCCGGCTACCTGGAGGAAGTTCATTACAGGGAGAGCGTGTTCTCGGCACTCGAGACTGAACCTTTGGTGAGCGAAAATGGTTGTGTTAAGACCGACTTGACGCTGGTGAGTGTGTTATTGTGTGATGGTGTGCAGCTAGTGTAACTGATATACACGTTTGATTTGCTAGTTCAATTTAAACTCGCTTGGTCGAATTCTTTTATTTTTCAGAGTTTAGTCACAAGTATATTTTTTGTACTTATTATGTGTCTATACTGTTTACATCTATGTTCTTCAAGTTTTCATGAGTCTTAGTAATTTTGCTTTGTTGTTGAATATTGGCGCCATTGAAACCTTCTGGCAGATTAAAACTGTGTGATGGACCAAGACTTAAGTCTGAACCTTTGCCTTTGGAAGGCAAGTGCTGTACCGACTGAGATACCTAAGCACGACTCACGCCCCGTCCTCACAGCTTTACTTACGCCAGTACCTCGTCTCCTACCTTCCAATCTTCACAGAAGCTCTCCTGGCCTAAGTAAAGCTGTGAGAGAGGGGGGGAGGGGGGGGGGGGGGCGTCGTGAGTCGCGCTTGCTTACCTCAGTCGTTAGAGCACTTGCCCGCAAAGGCAAAGCTTCCGAGTTCGAGACTCGATCCAGCATACAGAAATTTCCTATCAGCACATACCCCGCTGTAGAGTCAAAACTTCATTCATTGACGGCATTTATGGATATTTCACGCTAGCGTAGCTTAGTTTCATGTGGAATTGATTTAGATAAATTTCATGGTATTAGTATTAGGATGAAATTTTGAGCCATTGACCTACTGCGATGGGCAGAATCCGTCTGTCTCTATTCTTGTGTGTGTGAATTGTGTATGTTTGTATGAACTTTTCCCGTGCCCGCCTGACTTCTTTTCTGTATACACCACTATAAATATCAGTACCTCACGTAACAATAGTGTAACTGCGTTACATAATTAAGTAATAGGCAACGGCGAAACATATTTTATAATTATATTGTGAATTTTCAATATGACATATTATTTCAATAAACTACGAAGACTGTTTCCCAAACAAACTCCTCCCCTTTTGTAAAATTACTTTGATCCATCCAACCTGGAGCTTTTTTTAAAATTGAGGCTTAAGCTCCTGCTTGCACTGAATTATTTTATTTACCACGTGAACTTAAATTTTTCCCATACGCTCATTCTATCTGTTCACTTGGATATTTTCATTAGTGTTAAAACGATAGTAGTGCTTATCAATTCAGTGATTAATTCAGTTGTTGTATTAAATTTCCCAATTTTAATTAAACTGAGTGGCGACTCGACAAAATTTTGTGGCACACGGAATTTACAGTAGACTTCAAGAATTGCACAGTGACTAACTTCCTCCAGCTTCTGTTTGCAAATCACTTTTCAGTTAACCATTTAGCCAATAATAACCATTTATTTGAAACACAAGAAAGTATATCTGACAGTCCACATGTTTCGACTAAGAATTGTTGCATTACTTTGTGTTTGTATTTTACGTTTTTCTGATTGCATATTAGAGGTGTTTACATTGTTGTGAAGGTATTTTTACAGAAACACCGAGACTCGAGTCGAGAAAACGTTTTCTCCGGATAACGCAACCAATGCAGACATCACCTGCAGACCATAGGATAGAACTCTGGCATAGCTCATCATCAGAGAAATATTGGGACAACCCCAAGGAAGAACTTGCTACAGGTCATCATCTCCAATACACGGCATGGAAGGTCCTCAATAGACTGAGAACTAGAGTATATCGGTGTAAGGAGAACATGAAGAAATGGGTATACATCTCAGGGGACGAACTATGTGAGTGTGGTGAACCTCAAGACCATTAGCACTTACTGAACTGCAGGAAACTGTCAGAAGCTGCGTCCATGGACGATCTGATTATCGCCAATGATAAGGCAGTCTGTGCAGCGGAATTCTGGGCAGCACATGGAATATAAATATGCACATATTCTCTGTAATACTTGAAATATATACACTCCTGGAAATGGAAAAAAGAACACATTGACACCGGTGTGTCAGATCCACCATACTTGCTCCGGACACTGCGAGAGGGCTGTACAAGCAATGATCACACGCACGGCACAGTGGACACACCAGGAACCGCGGTGTTGGCCGTCGAATGGCGCTAGCTGCGCAGCATTTGTGCACCGCCGCCGTCAGTGTCAGCCAGTTTGCCGTGGCATACGGAGCTCCATCGCAGTCTTCAACACTGGTAGCATGCCGCGACAGCGTGGACGTGAACCGTATGTGCAGTTGACGGACTTTGAGCGAGGGCGTATAGTGGGCATGCGGGAGGCCGGGTGGACGTACCGCCGAGTTGCTCAACACGTGGGGCGTGAGGTCTCCACAGTACATCGATGTTGTCGCCAGTGGTCGGCGGAAGGTGCACGTGCCCGTCGACCTGGGACCGGACCGCAGCGACGCACGGATGCACGCCAAGACCGTAGGATCCTACGCAGTGCCGTAGGGGACCGCACCGCCACTTCCCGGCAAATTAGGGACACTGTTGCTCCTGGGGTATCGGCGAGGACCATTCGCAACCGTCTCCATGAAGCTGGGCTACGGTCCCGCACATCGTTAGGCCGTCTTCCGCTCACGCCCCAACATCGTGCAGCCCGCCTCCAGTGGTGTCGCGACAGGCGTGAATGGAGGGACGAATGGAGACGTGTCGTCTTCAGCGATGAGAGTCGCTTCTGCCATGGTGCCAATGATGGTCGTATGCGTGTTTGGCGCCGTGCAGGTGAGCGCCACAATCAGGACTGCATACGACCGAGGCACACAGGGCCAACACCCGGCATCATGGTGTGGGGAGCGATCTCCTACACTGGCCGTACACCACTGGTGATCGTCGAGGGGACACTGAATAGTGCACGGTACATCCAAACCGTCATCGAACCCATCGTTCTACCATTCCTAGACCGACAAGGGAACTTGCTGTTCCAACAGGACAATGCACGTCCGCATGTATCCCGTGCCACCCAACGTGCTCTAGAAGGTGTAAGTCAACTACCCTGGCCAGCAAGATCTCCGGATCTGTCCCCCATTGAGCATGTTTGGGACTGGATGAAGCGTCGTCTCACGCGGTCTGCACGTCCAGCACGAACGCTGGTCCAACTGAGGCGCCAGGTGGAAATGGCATGGCAAGCCGTTCCACAGGACTACATCCAGCATCTCTACGATCGTCTCCATGGGAGAATAGCAGCCTGCATTGCTGCGAAAGGTGGATATACACTGTACTAGTGCCGACATTGTGCATGCTCTGTTGCCTGTGTCTATGTGCCTGTGGTTCTGTCAGTGTGATCATGTGATGTAGCTGACCCCAGGAATGTGTCAATAAAGTTTCCCCTTCCTGGGACAATGAATTCACGGTGTTCTTATTTCAATTTCCAGGAGTGTATGTATGTATTATATGCTATGTATGATAAATCATATTTAATATGTTATGTTCTGGACACATATAAATAAATAAAATAACTCGGATAGCAAACAAAATAAATTACTTTATTACTCTGTAACGAACCATCAGAGCTCACGCATCCTAGGCCCCAAAATACTTAGAAAATATCTCTTGAACAGCCTCTGAAGTTCTGTCGGAGAAGTTCGGATTTACTCGGAGGAGAGGAAAAATTTCCGTGGTTAGGTGTGCTGTTTGATGTCGTGCTATTTATAGCAGAGGTGTTAATACGAATGTCAGCGACATTGCTGGCGTTATTCAAACACGCAGCCCACTTGTGTAAACACGCTCGTACGGATTCTCGTTTCCTTACATTAACATACATGCGTGACAGGTGTCTTAGATTGCTTGGTAATGTTGTGGCCGCACTAGAGTCTAACACCAGCTCCCAATCTTTAAGACACATCTCACAACACCAGATGGCGTCCTCGGCCAGCAGCTTCCGCCTAATCAGTATTTATTAGTTAAGGATGTGGGTCACCGCTAATGGGAGCGGTGTAGTAACGAGGCGGTAATTTTGGAACAGAGCGGAACGGCGCGTGTTTGCCGGCTGCGGCGTCCTTGCGGCAGGCGGGCGGGCGGAGCTCCTTCACCTGGTTGCCGCCCCCACAGGGTCACGGCCACGGCCGGTGGCCGCGCCCGCCTGCTCGGGCCTTCACTTTCACGGCCCGCGCTCGCCGCACTGCCCGCGGCGGAAACAGCAAACTGGCTCCCGCCGCGGCGGCAGCGCGCTTCCGCCTGCACTGTCACTCGTTCTGAGCCTAAAGCCGTCGGCACACGGGACGAGTTAGCTGATTACCACGTGGCGAACTGCGAGATTTTTGACGTCACTTCCCGCTATTTCACGTTGAGGAGCAGTTTTGTCTCGTGGAACACAAAATAATTTCTGCAATATTTCGGCGAAGTGTCACGTAATGTACAACCAATAGGAAGCAACTCTGTCACAGACAGGAAGCTTGAAGTTCGCAGAAAGCATGACGCCACACTGTATTTGTCGTGCCGGCTGCTGTGACCGAGTGGTTCAAGGCGCTTCAGTCCGGAACCGCGCTGCTACTGGGGTCGAAGGTTCGAATCCTGCCTCGGGCATTGATATGTGTGATGTCCTTAGGTTAATTAGGTTTAAGTAGTTCTAGATCTAGGGGACTGTTGACCTCAGATGTTAAGTCCCTTTGTGCTTAGAGCCATTTTTCTGTTATTACAATGAAATGAACACCCCTAGCTGCCTACATGCGTTGATATAAATCAACGGGGCCAGTTGAAAATGTGTGCCTCAACCGGGACTCGAACCCGGGATCATCTGCTTACATGGCAGACGGTCTATCCATCTGTGCCACCGAGGACACAGAGGATAGTGCGACTGCAGGGATTTACCTCTGGCACGCCTCTCGTGAAATCCATATTCCCAACTCATTGTCCCGCACTATATTTATAGTGCCCCTGCCCATTATACTCATTACTCGCGGCTTTTTTCCGATTCCCGCAAGAGTTCGGGCACTGCTTGTGAATCCGCACAGAAGAAGATGGTCCAATGGCCGGTGAGCCTTAAATATATATGGTATTTGTTCTTTCGGACATGTTCGAATATATGCTGGCCATTAAAATTGCTACACCACGAAGATGACGTGCTACAGACGCGAAATATAACAGACCTATAGTGTATATAGTTAAGGTTCGCCGGCCATTTGACCATCTTCTTCTTTGCGGATTCACAAACAGTGCCAGAACTCTTACGGGAATCGGTAAAAAGCAGCGAGTAATGAGTATAATGGGCAGGGGCAGTATGAATATAGTGCGGGACAATAAGTTGGGAATGTGAGTTTCATGGGAGCCGTGCCGGAGATAAATCCCTGCAGTCGCAGTATCCTCTGTGTCCTCGGTGGCTCAGATGGATGGAGCCTCTGCCATGTAAGCAGGAGATCCCGTGTTCGAGTCACGGTCGGAGCACACATTTTCAACTGTCCCCGTTGACTTATATCAACGCATGTATGCATCTAGGAGTATTAATTTCATTGTAATTTCATTCTAACAAGCTGCATGATACCATATATGTGTGTGTCAACCAATTTTTTTTTTTTGTATTTTCCGTGTTCGGTAGAAGACCATATGCGGTGGGTTTTATATTACACCTCGGACTCCATGAATATATGCTGTTTCGTAAACACCAGCACACTAAATGTCTCGAGAACGAATCGTCATTTGTACGACTTGATGTAATAGAACGACTGGTGGTTAAAGAACGTTAGTCAAACGATTGCACTGTCCATTATAATTTACAAAATTGCAGTATCGACATTTAACTTATTTTCAAGTGGTTAAGGTGCTGAACACACAGCAGATATCAAAATTAATAAAATAATTAAAGATACTGTGGCTCATGACAGCATTCGTTACATACAATATCGGTTTGTAACAAAAGGAACGTGCACACGGCGATTTAGCTGCCCTAACCTATGGGTTTTATGCAAACTGGAATATCTTCAAAACCATGAACGAGATTTTCATATTCTCTCACTCGCTGCACGCAAACTATTAGTACTACAGGAAAAAATGAACAGGAAGTTTTTGCTGTACATTTAATGTAGTTAAATTTTGTACTTGGACATGTTTTTGCTGCAGGCCACCATTTTCGATTCAGTCAAGAGTAACACGACTGAAGATCACTTTTGTGCGTGTTTCTTAAACAATTCGAGAACTATGACCTCTAGCGAAAACGTATCACAGTATAAAATTTTGCTACGTTAAATTTCTTACAAGAAGGTCCTGCTCATTTCTTCTGCAGGATTAATAGTTTGCGCTTAACGAGCGAGAGAATATGAAAACCTTGAGTGTGCTATTTGAAGATGTTGCGGGTTGCATAAAACCATAGGCAGGGGCAGGTCAATAACCCTGTCCAGCAAATAACACTTTGCAACAATGAAAATGTAAATTGAATGAAAATAGCCAGTTCCAATCAGTTCTAATGTGCTGATTGCGAATATCACAAAGATAATTCAAAATTAGCTCCAGTTTTCATTTTACACTGTTTTATTATGGTGAGATAATTATATCCGGATTTTTATGTTAAGTTTAAAACCAAATATTATAATGGTTTGTCAAAGTCATAATAACTAGTAACAATGGATTATATTATGGTCCCTGGTCTTATTGTGTGCCACATTCTGGATATAAACATTTTGATACCAATCCTAGTGATCTTTTTATCTCCCTCATCTTCAACTCCAGTGACTGTATTAATGCATGTAATAATTTTTGCACGTTTGTTTCCAGATTAACTACCAGTTGTTCAAGTTGACTGCAACTGAATTGAACAAAAATGCCACAAGTTTGTGTTAACAGTGCTGACACATTTTGCAATGTGTGTGGAGAAGTGACATTTGCTTCACAAAAACAGCAAATAATTCCATTGATTAAAAAAGATTATAGTTGTTATTTTGGGTGCAAAACAGGTGATCAGGAAAAACCCTGGGTTCCACATGTGATCTGCAACACTGGTGCCAGCTACCTCAGGAATTGGATGCATGGGAAAGAATGTTCAGTGCCGTTTGCAGAGCCCATGATCTGGCTGAGCCAACTAACCATGTCAGTGACTGCTACTTTTGTATGGCTACACCTATTAAGTACGGAATATATAAGAAGAAGAAGAAAACAGTGATCTGTCCTAACATTCCATCTACCATACGTCCAGTTCTACATGGCGAAGGATTGCTAATACCTGAACCACCAACAGAGTATGAGATTACTTCTGATGGGCATCCTGAAAGTCCTGAACCATGTACATCACAAGATCCACGAACATTGTTTCAAAATGAGATAAGTGATTCCATTAGAGATATGGAGCTCTCTAAAGCTAATGCTGAGATTTTAGTATCAAGATTGCAGCAGCGCAGTTTTCTGGAAAGCAATGTAAATGTTTCATTTTACCAAAGAAAAGAGCAACAATTGACTCCTTTTTTTTAACATGCAAGATAGTCTTGTGGCGTGTGTGGACATAAATGGTCTAATGAAGGCTCTCAGAATTAACTACAGCTCTGATGAGTGGAAACTCTTTGCTGATACGTCGAAGTCGAGCTTAAAAGCAGTGCTTTTACATATTGATAATGATCTCCCCTCTACTCCAGTTGGGCATAGTGTGCATATGAAAGAGTCATACCAAAACATGAAAATCGTACTAGAAGCCATCAAGTATAAAGACTCTTAGTGGCAGATCTGTGGTGATTTAAAAGTGGTTGCACTGCTATTAGGTGTGCAGTTGGGGTATACTAAATATTGCTGCTTTCTCTGTGAATGGGATAGATGAGCACGTGCATCTCATTGCAGTAAACATGAATGCCCCACCAGAAAATCTCTTCAACCAGGTATAAAGAACATTAAGAGTAAACCTCTAGTAGACCCTAAAAAGATTCTGCTCCCACCCTGGCACGTCAAGTTGGGTCTCATGAAAAACTTTGTTTCAAAGGTAATGAACAAAGATGGTGACTTGTTTAAGTACTTAAGGCAAGAATTCTCTCACTTAATTGATGCCATAGTAAAGGAGGGCATCTTTGTAGGCCCACAGATTAGAGAGCTTTTTGGAGACCATACTTTTGATTGAATCATACAAGGTGATGAGAAGCATGCATGGAAATGTTTTAAGAGAGTATATTTACAGCTGTTAGGGAACAAACGAGCAATAAATTACAAGGAAATTGTAGATAACATGTTGTCATCTTATGAAAAACTTCGTTGCAACATGTCTTTGGAAATGCATTTTTTACATAGTCCTCTGGACTTCTTCTTTAAAGATTGTGGTGCAGTAAGTGATGAAAATGGGGAGCGATTTCATCAAGATATTGCCACACTTGAGAAGAGGTATGCCGGAAAGTGGAGCCTTCTATTTTAACAGATTACTGCTGGACTGTCATAAGCGATGTTCCCGAGTATGTGTATAAACGTCAAGCCAAACGAAAACGGTCATCTTCTGAATTTATCTATGAACAAAATAGGTAATTGTATATACTGCACATATGGACATTTAACATTTGTAATACTTTATATACATTTGTGAGCAGTTAATTTATATATTTTCCTTTGTGTTTAACATAGTTCTGGTACAAAGTAGACTTACAAATTATTTTCACTCATGTAATATTATCTTAATTTTTGCTTAATATTTTACTTTTGTACTTCCAGAATGGCACTGAAATTTATCAGTGCATAGCACATAACATAATTCAAGTAATTATTCACTTAAAATTTGTTATGCTGAATCTTGGATCATGAATGCATATTTAGTTAGTGAGTTATTTATACAAAAATGTAGAGTACTTTTTTTAAAATAAAAAACTAGAGATGAATATTTATGAAGATGACGATTTCGTATCATTTTATACTGAAATAAACATAACCAATTCAAAATCATGAAATTTACACACTTTTACTTCGAATTTTGTAGTGAGAGCGTTAGTGTGAAGTATCACTTTGTACATTGAGATGGAGAGGAAAGATAACTAAAGCGAAAGAAACTGCGGCCCCCACCAACAAAAGGAGGTTAGTAGTATATCAAACCATTCAAGTCGGACACTGCCTAATGGAGCTGGCGTCAGTTTGTAAGTTGGTAAAAAGTAAAATAAAAAAAGAAAATACATGAACAAATGTGAGTAATACTCGCGCTCTGTACTACCTTCATTGTGTAGACAGACAGTTCGTCTGTAGGTTTTGATGAGTGAATAATTTGTATCAAAATATGTCATATAAATGACCATATCTTTTCACTGCATTGATTTAAAGGCTAAATTTTTTACACCGCCAAGGGACCGTAGACATTATTATTTGACATAAATTTCAACCTGATGTATCTATGTGTTTCTGAGAACAAGGGCTCTTAAAAACAGACAGGTGGACAACAAAGGCAAAAAAATTATCTGCATTACATGAGGATATCTGAGTGCACTCAAATGTCATTACGTAATGTATAACGGATATTGTTTATCCATTTTTGACAGATCGAGTTTAGGTTTTACATGTTAATGTATTATACACATTTAGAGCCTTTGAAAATGGCGTAAGGCAGAATGAAATTAATAAATACTGTGGTCAAGACTTATATCAGTTTTTGAGTGGATTGAAAATGGTAGCAACATCTCATAAACCCTTCCTGCATTTGCTGCTGACAGTGAACGGTTTTAACTAAGGGAGTCGGTGACCGGTCCTGAATAGGCGAATTCTGTACATGGTTTTTGAACAACTTACATTCGCGACGAAAAAATTACGGCGATAGAAACCGTGTTGAAAATACTTATTTTCTTTTCTAATCATCTCGCTACTTGAGAAAAAATCGATACCTAAAAATTTAGTAATGCATAGTCAACAATCGGGTTAGGTTGTTCAAATGTGTGTGAAATCTTATGTTACTTAACTGCTACGGTCATCAGTCCCTAAGCTTACACACTACTTAACCTAAATTATCCTAAGGACAAACACACGCCCATGCCCGAGGGAGGACTCGAAACTCCGCCGGGACCAGCCGTACAGTCCATGACTGCAGCGCCCAGACCGCTCGGCTGATCCCGCGCGGCAAATCGGGTTAGGTGCTGGATTCGAATTCCGTTCGAAAACAAAACTTTGTGAGATGTCGGTTCAAGTTTAAACTTGCGCACGCTTTGTTACTTACTAATGAGACCACATTTAAAATTTTGGTGGATAGTTAACAGGGACAATATTTGCTGTATAGAAATTCTTGGCCAGTAGAAAACTTCTTGTATTGAAATTCAAGTTCAGATTTGCTAATTGATACTGATCGGAAATTAGACAGTTCGTGTCTCTTTAAGCCTAATCAACATTGGTGCTTGAAGTTGTGTTCGATTCTCGTTCAAGCGTGAAAGATTTGAGTTTATTATCATTGAAAATAGGTGCTGGGTTTGAATACACATCCAGAACAAAAGAGTCTTTCAAGTCGTTTGAAGTTATAACATGCCCACAACTAATTATCTCATGAATAACTTTGTGCTAGGTATCTAGGGTAATAGATGAATCACGAACTGCACACAAATCCATGAGCCACCATGAGCACAGTGAAATTACTGTTGATACGCTGCTTGAAAATACTGATCATACACTGTTGATGTTGAGGTTTCCGAAGAGCGCTTGACGGTGTTAATCACTGTTTTTTAAATGGTCAGTTCATAATCAATTCATACAAAACAACTCATCATGTGCACGACGGTTAATATTTTGTTAGAAAACGTGCAAGTCCAGATATCCTTGCAAAATCTCTTGTCTCAAGAAAAGTTTCGTTTGCGTAAGGATTGCTAAATGTTTTCACAAAGGTGTGGGTATTACTTGAAGAGAGGTGCAACGTTTTTGAAATATCACTTGTTGAAAAAAAATTGAGTTTACAAGCGTTAAGAATTGTCTCATCTCTATTAACGTTTCCTGGGGCCCAGCAGTGTTGGGCTACCAATTTACATAGAGGAGACAAAAGTTATTGTGATACCTTCTAATACTCCGTCGGACCTCCTTTTGCCCAGCTTAGTGCAGCAGTTCGACGTGGCATGGCTTCAATAAGTCCTTCGAGGTCCCCTGCAAGAATAATGAGCCATACTGCCTCTACAGCCGTCTATAATTGCGAAAGTGTTGTCGGTTCAGGGTACAGCTCACGAACTTGCCTGTCGATTATGTCCCAAAAATGTTCCACAGTATTCATGTCGGGCGGTCTGGATGGCCATATCATTCGCTCGAACTGTCCAGAATGTCCTTCGAACCCATCGCGAACAACTGAGGCTCGATGACATGTTCGGGAACATGAAGTCCGTGAATGGCTGCAGATGGTCACCAAGTAGTCGAACATAACCATTTCAAGTCAACGATCGCTTATGTTCGACCAGAGGATCCCATCCATTCCGTGTGAACACAGCCCACACCATAATGTAGCCACCACCACCAGTTTGCAAAGTACCCAGTCGTCAACTTGGGTCCATGGCTTTGCTTAGTCTGAGCCAAACCCGAACAGTATCATTAGCGCTTATTAACTGAGATTGGGACTCATCTGGCCAGGACACGGTTTTTCAGATGTCCAGGGGCCAACTAACATGGTCACGAGCCCAGGGGAGACTGTGCAGACGCCGTAGTGGTACGAGCAAAGGCACTCAGGTCGGTCATTTGCTACCGCAGCCCATTAACGCCAAATTTCTCCGCACTGTCCTAAATGTTACGTTCGTTGTACGGCCCACATAGATTTCTGTGGCTGTTTCGCGCAGTGTGACTTGTCTGTTAGCACTGTCAGCTATACGCTGCTGCTTCCAGCCGTTAAATGAAGTGTGGTATTCTCAGCACACTCTTGATACTATGGATCTCGAAATATTGAATTCCCTATTTATTTTCGAAATGGAATGTCTCATCCATCTAGCTCCAACTATCATCCCACATTCAAAGTCTGTTAATCCCCGTCGTGTGGCTATAATGACTTTGGAAACATTTTCACATGAAAGACTTGAGTATGAATGAAGGCTCTGCCCATGCAGTAGCCTTTTAAGCCATATGTGCGCTGTACAACTGCCATCTGTGTAAATGCATATCGCTATCCCATTTCTTTCGCCGCCTCAGTGTACATCTGACAGGATTGCCATGCAGAACAATCTTGTTTAATAGTAACTTGTAGTAATCATTTTGTATGATCAAACGACTGTACCGGAAAGATATGACGGGACCTGCAACAAAGCTACACTATTTGGACTTTAGGCATATCTAGCAGAACGCAGTTCTGGTCATTCGGGTACTTTTGGCTGTGACGGCACATCTCCTTCTTTTTCCTGTCCTTTACCTCTTGTATTCAATGGGTCGGCATGTTAGTTGCAGGGTTTGGCTACGTTAGCGGTAGAGTGTGGCCAGACGCACTTCGCCTCATCACCCCTTCACGTCTGTAACGGACTTTGTGTAGCCCACCTGTCTGTCTCTAGTGTTATCCGATGCAAAATTAAGTGAACGTTCTGTAATGTGTGTAAATCGTGTAACTGAGGCGGTTACCAGCCCGGTGTTCACCTAGTGGGATGTGGGAAATTGCCCAAAAATCACATCCAAGCTGACTGGCACATCGGCACTCGTTGACCAGGCACGCGGATTCGATCCGGATGGTGCGCTGTACATCGTTAATGTCTTGTCCTCAGCCACATGCTGCTGTCCAAGTTACATCTTTAATATTTGCAAACAGTATGGTTGACCCTGAGACCAAACGGTTTTCTAGAGATGACGATGCAATATATCTGGTAAAAATACGAAATGGCTGAGTTTGTGCATGACAGCAGATCTGTGTTCATTGCGCTGCCTGAAACTAGGGTTACATTGCATTAACTCTTGTGGGCAGCCACGATATAATTCTGACTGCACAAGTATATGTCGCTCAACATCTGGCAGGGTTAATAATATGTGGCTTGAGGTCAATAACGATTCTCTAGAGGAATGTGTTTCATAAACTGGCATTTGCAGGTTGGACGACGCACAGTTTCTCACAAACTTTGAGGATAACTCACGCTCGGTCACTTTAGTTAGTTCTCATCAAAAGTCAAGAGAACTAAATTTATCTCTTTTACAAAATTTACACAATGGCTTCCTTAACTTGTTCGTTCAGTCAGTGATGTATCGGTAACTGGGGTTCACGGGATGTTATACGCCATCGATATTACGTGCATAATGTACTGTTGATACAAAATGTTCAAAAGTCCCGTAGATGAGTAAAGTCCTGAAACTAGATGGAGCAGTGGGGTTAGAAAGAAGAGAGGGATGGCCGGAGGTTGTTGCCTATAAAAGTTGATTAAGCAGGTAGTACTCGTGAATGAGAAGCTAAAATACAGTTATAAAGAAAAACACAACCAAGGTCACAGACAAAACAATAACAATAAGCATTCAAGATTAAGTAAGGAAATAATTTACGGAAGAAAGAATCAATTAAATATGCAAAGGAAGAAGCGCAGTTGGGTTAAATATGAAAATGACATCACAGTTAATTGTCCATCTCACAATTCTAAATTGCTCACTACAATAATAAACAGAAAATAGCATGCTTAGGAATAAAATCAGTATAAAGAAACAAACTCTAAATTAATGTGGATTTAAAAGAGAGATCGCCAGAGTAAGAACACTGAAGCTGTCTGGAGGGAAATTAAATGTTACTTCTGGACAGTGAAATGTAATTGTGAGGCGAAATCTAGAGCAGCAAGAAGTACATCAAACCTATTTTTAGTAGCGTAGAACTCTCACAAAGAATTTTAAATGAGTAGAAGTTCGTAGTTGAAATAACGCATGACTCATAAAAGAACCACCAGACTCTGCTGAATCTTTTAAGCCCACGAAATCAGTAGGACTCCGTGAGATACTTAGATAATTAACGCTAGTGGGGAATGCCTCAATTTGGTTATTTGATGTGGTGTGCAACATATATCAAACAACAGAATTCCTCTCAGATTTTCGTGCAAATATAATAATCAAATTACTCAAGAAGGAACTAGTGGTTAAATATGAAAATGATATCACAGTTAATAGTCCATCTCACAATTCTAAATTGCTCACTAGAATAATAAACAGAATAATGAAAGAAAAAATGAAAAGATACTTTACAAGGATCATGTACAAAAAGTCTGTTGCATTCCATTACACCATCTCTCACGTCCTACCAGTAGACACACAAGTTTTAGTTTGGTAGTTTCCTCCCATATCTGAGCTTGGCCATATAGATATCTGGGATACTAGTATCTTTGAAGTGACAGGCCCACGCTGTGGCAACGTAATCGTTAGCCTTTGCTTCTGGGGCGGAAGCAGCTATTTTCACTAGACGTTTTCTGGGAAGAATTGTCCAAATGACATGTTCCTGCCTTCTGCTATGGGATTTGGTTTGTCGCATCGAGAGTTACGGCTGAAAGTTGTGTTAAAGAGCCTGCCCAGGGAAATACATATCTGAAGGTGTTTTCTATTCTATTAGCTTTTTCCGAAACATTTAAGCGATGTACAGAATCAAAACTACCGCGGAATAGGCACGTAACACGCAGAAAACTTATGTACCATGTTCAGTTATTTGTTTCTGCTGATTTTTGCAGCTTCGCAAATTTTTTTTCATGCAAATGATCCCAAATTCTAGACTGGTGAATTTGGTAACTCTCTGCTACCGTGTGTGTGTGTGTGGGGGGGGGGGGGATGAGAGAGAGAGAGAGAGAGGGGGGGGGGAAATAGTGGTGGAGAATCTGATTTTACTGTGTAAAGATTTGGCACAAACCTGCTCAGTTTTTGTAAGATCAAAGGTTACTTTAATGATGTTATTTGGATGATTTACATATTATCTTCTTGATTTTTTTGTTGTGGCCATGTGACCCCATCATGCTTCACGCTGTGTTAGCTGAAACGCAATTTAAATATTTGTTAACGTAGAGGTTGGGGATAAATGACACCTATTGTTAGTGGTAAATTTGGGCCGCTAGAGGTCAGGAAGTCTTCGAGTTCACTACCCTGGGCATGGTTACAGCAGTGTGTAGACTCCAGATGAGTGCCCAACATCCCATCACGAAAACAGCACTTACACAAACTCTTTTTGATGACACCTATTGTTAGTGGTAAATTTGGGCCGCTAGAGGTCAGGAAGTCTTCGAGTTCACTACCCTGGGCATGGTTACAGCAGTGTGTAGACTCCAGATGAGTGCCCAACATCCCATCACGAAAACAGCACTTACACAAACTCTTTTTGATCCATGTCAAGTTACATCGGTCTTGGTAGTGGTTGGCAGTAGCTCAGGCCAGACTCAGCCAGCGAAACATGTTTGAATCTGCAATCGGCCTCTTGTCACAGCCAGTGGACGGCGTCACCTCAGGCGTGAGATGAGGTGACATAGCACTCCAGTAGTGTGGCACTGACTCGAGCCCCACAGCAGAATGGTACGTGGCAGTCACATTCGACAGCTGTGAATACACAGCTCAGTGTTTGACCCACTGGAGCTTGAGAATCGACCTGTGAACAGCAACACAGGCGACTGCTCACGGTGCTGATGTGTACACACACAGGCTATGGGGTACAACAACAGAGTTTACCCACATGGGGAATGCTAGCTGGGTGAATAGGTGGCTCGGTAAGAAACATGAACGCCTGATGGTAGATGGATAGCAGTGGATGGGAATTAACCAGCAGGTGACGTGCCAGTGTAAGTCAAGTCAGTATCATTCGGACTTAGCGCAGACAGGAGATCTGCAGTTAGTGGAGAGAGTGTCTGGCAGGGGCAGCTAGGTGATCCATTTCTAGTTGTAGAATTATGTGCAGTTCCCCTCCTAGCTGCCTGCTGGTGGTGACTGACACTGCCTGTTAAAATGGGCAGTATTTATATGAAGCTGCCCATCATCGTTTCTGAATCAGTTGCAATTCTCTCTCCTGTTACAATAGGACCGAGGTCTAAGGCTTGGCAATGGACAATCACAACATCATTACTCCATCCTTTCCGTTGTGTCAGCCCTATTTGTGTCATATCAGTGCAGCAATTAAGTCTTTCAGGAGTGGTTTCTGTGATGTCAGCATAATCTGCTTAAGCAAAACATCTAATCAGCCTCTGCTCTGTGGTTTCTTGCTTCATTCAGCATTTATGGGGTTCTTCTGTTGGGAGATGTGGAGTTGTGGCACAACATGCCCCCATATTTAGAACATCTGGTCCACCAGATCGCAGACTGTACATCTCTGTAAAATATCTTGACAACACATCTCATTGCTTGACATATACGCACCATACATTTTGATTTTCCTTATAATGATCCAGCATGAACCACAACGTTCACTGGCTTCTTAATTAACAAATCATTATTTTCTATGTTTGACGCCAATTAATGGACTGGGAGCTCTGGCTGGTGGACACTTTTCATGCTGAAAAAGATGTACGTTGCACAAAGCAAAGTCACAACCATAATGTCACTCTGTAACGTTGATCATTACGATATTGCTGCACAAGCTGGAGTATGTGCTTCACAGTAATGCATCCTTCGTGAGTTGCTATTAGCTCATCCATTGAATGGAGGTCGAGTTCCAAGGTGTCGTTGAGATAAGTTAGTTTCTGGATAGGAGTACTTTCAGCGGTTTATCTGTCCACTGCAAGAAAGACTGTGTCACGTTCATACTGGTGATAGCTGGGAGTTAAAAGTTGGTCCTGATACATCAAAGCTGTACCAGTAACTAGCAAACCACTGCCTTGCAGCACCAGTACCATCACGCCCCTAGGTCGAGTTTGCTCACGAAATTTGCAACAACTGTTTCATGCTCATACAAGAAATATATCCAATGTGCACATTGTTGTGGTTGGCAAGATAGCCAACACCGTTTTACTAAAGGAGGCCGAAATGCACGCGTTTTAGCTCACGCAGGCTGGCGTGAGGTCTGGAACATGACAAGGAAATTAGAATTTAGAAAAACGGACGTAGCTGGTGGAATACTTAACTTTAATCCATTAATGATGAACGTCGGTCTTGACGGTACATGATTCACAATATCAATAGTAACTGATAATGGCGCCTTGCTTGGTCGTAGCAAATGACGTAGCTGAAGGCTATGCTAAACTATCGTCTCGGCAAATGAGAACGTAAGTAGGCAGTGAACCATCGCTAGCAAAGTCGCCTGTACAACTGGGTCGAATGCTAGGAAGTCTCTCTAGACCTGGCGTGTGGCGGCGCTCGGTCTGCAATCACTGATAGTGGCGACACGCGGGTCCGATGTATACTAACGGACCGCGGCCGATTTAAAGGCTACCACCTAGCAAGCGTGGTGTCTGGCGGTGACACCACACACATGCCCTTTGAAAATAAGGTTTCAGTGCCAGAATATCACATGGGAGTTGTAATACTCCTGCTTTGCCTAGAAATAACTGCACGTCGCATGCATCTGCGGTGGTGTGGACCACTTACGTCAGGCATATCGTGACCAACTCTCTGACAATGAGGGAGTTTATCTGCTGACGTGAGCAAATAATTAATTCGTTCCTTGAAAATTAACATTACGTCTTTCGTTCTGATTTGCATAAATTTTCCAAGAGCGTCCCATTTGAATGGGTAGGGATGAACAGCGAAACCCTCAGACGATGCGCTGGTACTCGCTAATGGAAGTTGGGCCAGTACACAGAGTTGAGCACGGTCGGTGTGGTTTCCTGCTGTTGTAATGTGATAAAACAATTACAAAGTTTATTTCAGCAGGTGTGGTGATGAGCTCGAATTCAGCTGATAATTCCTTCTGGGGCTTCAGTAGGCCAGCCTGGAGTGGTTCAGGAGATAGCAATGTAGGGCTGACTTGCCTATGCTTTGCATAGTTTTAGTGTCTCGCAACCCTTTTACCCGCACTAGAGCATCCACTATTTTGTAAGCTAGAGATTGCAAGAGACTTGACACAGCACAACAAGATTAACTGAGTCTGCAAAACATTCAGATAATGAATTGCTACACCAACTGTCATTTCCACATAACCCATCAATTCTGTCATTAACTCTCACAGTGTTCAAGTGTTTTTCAGTATGACCTGTTCCAAGTTTGTCAATTATGTAGTGTGTCACAGGGTAACAGCTTTATCACCATTTGCTCTGCTGGCCGCTGTGGAAGAGCGGTTCTAGGCGTTTCAGTCCGGAGCCGCGCGGCTGCTAAAGTCGTAGGTTCGAATCCTGCCTCGGGCATGGATGTGTGTGATGTCCTTACGTTAGTTAAATTTAAGTAGTTCTAAGTCTATGGGACTGATGACCTCAGATGTTCAGTCTCATAGTGCTTAGAGACATTTGAACCATTTGAACCATCTGCTCTTCCTCACATTGATCCCCGAGTGTCATTCAGGTCGGTATCCACATGAATGATAAACTGCAGCTGTGTTGATAATAACTTGCAATTTGTGTCAGCAGTTTGTGCTTTCTGCCATTCCACAAGGCTGTAATCCAATGCTCATATTATGCCTGTCTTCCTGCTAAGCTCACTGTGTTACTATGTTTCTCATATAGTTTGTGAATCACTTTGAAGACAAACTACTCTGTTTTAATATACAACATGCACATCTACTCCATGGACCCTTTAAACCTAAAAACTACTTCAATGCTGCATGATTAAGCAATATCATAAATTTCTTACTATACTGATGACATCTAAAGCACGACATTATGTATATCAATCTCAACTTCTCGTTGTCATTGGTACAATAATTTTTTCAGACTTATTTAATAACTTAAAGTACAAGCAATTGGATGCTCCATATCCTGAATCTCGCTCTTGAATCACAACCTATCATGTATTTGCAGTATGACATGATAAAATAAATTCCCATACATAATCTGGGAAGGTTTACACAGGGACAGCTGTTAATATTTCCTTCAATTTTTCAAATGCAGTTTGACTTTCTGCTGCACAATGGAACCTGATACCCTTCTTCTTCTGTGTACTATTCACAGATCCCATTACAAACAGACTGTAGTAATTACCCAGTCCGAAGATTAACTGTAGCTCCTTACTTTCCTTTGATTCTGGGAAACTTTACACTGCGTATATCAATCTGGGAAGTATTTTTACTCCGTACTGGGTAACCACGTGTCCTAAGCAGTTCCCATTCCTTAGCGCATTGTGGCACTTATCGATATGTAAGGTCAAGAATGGAGAAGGTAATCTCTGAAAATACTTCTTTTAACTGAACCACATTTCTTGCATATCTTTTGAAAATACGTTAATATTATCAACGAACACAAAGCATTCCCTCAGCTTTAGACCATTCAATACTCCATCCAGCAACTGTTGAAACATGGCTGCCGCACTTTTTTTTTACATAAAACGGGATTCGCTGATATTGGTAATGCTTCTGAGGAACCGCAGATGCAGTATTTGGTTTGTCCTTTGGCGCTACTTCCAGTTGGTGATATCCGCTTTTCAGGTCTAATGTGGAAAAGTATTTACACTGTTCCTAGTTGTCCAGGGTTTCCATAACATTCGATATTGAATATGCTACGATAATTGTTCTATTAGTCAATTAGAATAGTCACAAAAGTATCTATATATCTTTATACTGTCTGATGATTCTTTTGGCATTATAAGGACCGATTCTCCTCAGGGACTTTCCTCAATTATAACTGATGGTTGCTAAATTGTTTCATTATTGGCTTTAAGTGATGGAGTACTCTGTATGGTTTCTGATATACGGGCGATTTACCTCACGTTGGAATCCTGTGCTTCATCGTAGGTGTTGCCAGCATTGGACCACAAGGGCCAAATAGGTTCTCAAATTCTAACAACAGCTTTTCCATGGCTACCCTTTCTGCTTCCTTCAAATTCTACTCTTTTTCACGTAATGCAGTTGTGGGGATTTGCTTATTCCTAAGGTCCCCACTTGACTTGCTTAGATTATCCTCTTCTTGAACATCTAAATTGGCAACTGACAGTATTTTTGCCAAGCCTGTGTCATCAGCGCCCCAATTATTCACTCTCATGGGAACCAATCATTCACCATCCTCTTCCTATACACGTATGATACTCCTGATTCGTGATGTGTCTAATTCAGAATTCTCGTCTAGTGGTTCTACCACACAATACATGTTGACAGTTAGTTCCATTCCCACGTGAACTCAAAGCAATTTATGTAATTTGATGTTGTTTGCCACGCAGATCGAACCTTAATGACTTTGTGTGCAGAGTAACCTGTTGCTGCTTCATGAGGGATGAACGCTGCAGCAGTATGTCAGTGGCAACAGCTTCTGTCAGTCGAAACAAAGCCCCACCGAGTTACATCACGTGCTGACGAAAATAAATTGATGTTTACATGTTTCACCTGGATGAGGTAAAACTTCTATACCCTCTCCAAACTGTTTTGCTCCAACCTGAAAACCTAACACCGCTGAATGTAATGACTCTGCATCATTATTCTCCACCTCACGCGATCTGTATTATGGCGGGTTTAACTGCCACTTGCGCGAGTGGTCCTCACTCGCCACAGACACGTGATCATGTATATTCTCTATCGTCTACTCCGCCAGTTAAGCAACACTCTTAAAAAGAAAAAAAAATGTTCAACTGTGTGTGAAAACTTATGGGACTTAACTGCTAAGGTCATCAGTCCCTAAGCTTACACACTACTTAACATAAATTATCCTAAGGACACACACACACACCGATGCCCGAGGGAGGACTCGAACCTCCGCCGGGATCAGCCGCACAGTCCATGACTGCAGGGCCCTAGACCGCTCGGCTAATCCCTCGCGCCAAAACTCTTCCTCTTCATACATATTTACAGCAAAGAATTTTACTGGAAACGTCGTCCAGTGGATTTGCAGTTCCCGACTATCAGTGCTATGTGATTGCCCATTTTGCTTCTTACTTCTACAATCCTTCTCTCCGTGCCCAAGCACTCCACACTTTGTACATTGTGGCTGTCGACACTGCCTCTGAATCTGACCAGAACGTCGCAGCGATGTCACTTTATATCAGCAGAGAGAAGCGTGCTTTTATCCCATACTCTTGTCACTATGTCTACCTCTTCCAGATGTTTAACCACCCAGATGGCGCCAGCTGGTTCCTTCGGGGATTCTGCCTGTACCCTTCTTCACGCATAAGACAGCAGCCCCATTAGGAAAGCATCCAACGCCCTATGCTCTACTTCCTGCAAAATAATTTTGTTCGCTTCGTCTTTCCCTATCAATTCATAGGTACTGACCTTAATATTTCTTCTTTTATTCACAAAAATTTCTATTGAGACATTCTGCTTTGTGATACTAAATTTAACTGTTCACGAAAGGGTCTCGAGCTGGTCTGATTCTTATACTGCTGTACCAGACCTTCTTTGAGTTGCTGAAATGTAATCGCATTTTTCAAGTTTTCGTGATACATAACTTGAGTATTTGCTTCCCACGTCCATAGCAACTTGGTCATCTGTAACAACTACTCATTCTCTCAGAAATCCAGCCTTGCAGCTACCAATAGGTCATCAAATAATGTCAACCCATCCTCGGAAGCCTTGCTCCAGAAGGTACTATCCACACTAGTGGAAGATGAATCTAATGAGGTAGTAGTCAAACTTCTTGCAGCAGCTAGCTGTTTATGCATTTTCGTGTGTGGTGTAGCCTAACAGTTTAAAGCATGTGCACCTCACCGAGCGCATACCAACGAAATCCTCCACAGTCTTCCCATGAAACTATCAAAGGGCAACGATTCCTCAGTCCAAGCAACTGAATTTTCAACTGAGCTACCCGATTTACCAAAGATTCAGTCGCTTTTTGCGCGGTAACACAATTTATCTCAGGCACATTGTGGAGCATCCACCCAACACATAAATACAACAGAAAAGGGGCACAGAGACAACAATACAGCCGACTGTAATATTAACACACTACTTCTATTCCTTACATTTAATCATGACGTATCTCGACTCGGTACACTGTGCATAATAGGCATACCAATATGCACGTGTGACACTTTAACTGATGCAGACCCTGCACAAGGTGCGCTGCGGCCTAACATGTTACATTGGGATGCACGTCATAGGGTGCGTGCCAGCGTAATACTCCCTAGCGTTACCAGGAAACTGTGAAAGGTTTATGGGTTCCTTGGGCTAAACAAAATCGACTCCCAAGTTACTACGCAAGTCTCGTTGCCCTGTCATATTCCGTGCACACTAAACACAAGAGGGAGAGAATAGAACAGTGTGTCTACTCATCCCACTGCATTCTTTATGCTGACCACTATGGCTGCCGACATAGGCCTTTACGCAGCTGTCCCTGGAAGGAACACTTCCGACACGACTTATAGAGGTCTCGGGTGAATGATCTCAGCGGCTGGTGGTTGAGCTGGACTGTCATTGCAAGATACGCCAGTACTTGAACCGGCTCCTCATGTTATCTGTAGCTTCTGGTCTGAAGATGGTCTTATACACCGAAACTGGTTACCGGAATCAAAAATAAATAATTGTTAGCTATTAGGAACGCATTTTACTAAAAATACAGCGTCTGTCTGCATACATCCCAATTCCATTTACTCATGCTCATTAAAGAGATGATGGAATATTAATTGGCTGCGTCTTTTATCGGAGGTTTCAGAATTTGAATGGTGTAATGATCAGCACTCCACTGCTGTAATGCGCTGCTATACTGTAACGAAATTTTCACCTAAGCGCAAGAGGATTTTGATTATATATTGAGAAGAGATCGTTCCAACGAAGCAAGCCATTTCAAACTACTGACAGAAAAGGCTTTATTTTACCACTCTGATCCGAGGGATTGTAGTAGCTGGATTAATGATTCCCCGTAGACACTACTTCAACGCAATCCATATGCGCATAGATGTGTTTCCCACGCAGAGTGCCCCCTACAGTCAACGCCCTCATCCTAACTGCACGGCTGGAGACCCCTGGCGAAATTGTGATGAGACGGTGCAATGCCTGCTTCAGAGGTGTTCTCTGACACATTTCTCTCGCTTGGAATAGTAAGAAAGTGCCACCAAGTCTCATAAGAAAGGCATTGCCGACAATGTCTTTTCCATCATAAAATCTCCACTTTTAGCCAACTACAAAATATACGTTACGGACCTCCTGACCATACATGTCGCGGATGTAAACCCAGAATTCGGTGAGGCATTGCTTATTGGAACCACAATAGCGTTTGAGTACCAAGGAAGCCTTCATCGATCACACAATCAAAAGGAAGCGAAGTACCAGCGTAAAGACGCCTTAGCGACTGTCTGACACGAGTACAACTTGAGAAAGACGTCAGAGGAGTTTCCCTTAATAGCTAGGGCCCTAGTGGCCTGGGTCCGCAACAGTTAGTTGATTTGGGACAAATCTGAACTGGCGAAGTCCCTGTAAAGAGTGATCATCGTTCAGACGCCAAGATCCATCGTCACTTCAAGTTGCCAGAACCACTAGGACTAGACTATCAAACCAGCAGTTCGGTCGATGACGACCATCTCTCTCTCGTGCATGCTAGGTGATTCCACGTATCAGCTTCAGCTGCTTTGTAGCCCTACCGGTGACATTAATCATCTGACAAGAGAGTCTCGAAAACGTGCCTTGACCTTTGCATGAAGCAATATTACGCAAAAATTGCCGCAAGAAGCGAGTCATCTGAAGTAGACTAACATAGGTAAGCAAACCTGTCAGCATAAGAACTGTTCCTCAAATGCCCATCAAACTGTAAATCTGGTGCAAAGTATTGCGTGGAAACGAAGCCTGGACCATGGGAAGACTGGAAAAGGAACAGTATGATGGGATGACTGGGGTATTATGAAAGGGTTTTTAAATAGTTCGCTTTATGGAGGGAGAACTGCGACTGCAGAGAGTGAGTGGAATCTGAAACAAATTACTGAGATGTCAAAGTCAGTCTCCTACACTGGAAATGTACGTTGGGAAGGGGGGAGGGGAGGGGGAAGGGGGGAAGGAGGGGAGGGGATATGAGGGAATCTGTCACCGTTATCCTGCACAAGATACATTTGCTTGTGGACGAAGGGGGTGAAGTAGTTATAGTACATGATAGGAATAAATGGAGCGACCAACCCTTCTGGCTATGATGGTACTTGGAACAAAAAACAATCAAATAAAAACGAGCAGATGGAAAAAAGTAAGTAAACTGTTTATTATTTCAAAAGGAATCGTCATAACTGTTAATATGTTTATCCACAGTGAGACAAGACGGTCAGTGCCTTCATGGAAAAATGTTTGCGGTTGCCTAAGGAACTATGATTGTTCAGAGACCCACCCTCTAGTTGCCAAGGTTGTTTCGAAGTTTTTCTGGGAAGCCCTTACTATCTGCCGTACAGTTCCGATCTCTCCCTTAGCGTATTTTTGGAGCCCTGAAGAAAGATATTCGTGGTCGTCCCTTTCTCTAGTACAGGAGGTGTACGCCTGTGTACAATCGTGTTTCCGTAGACAACCCCGAACATTTCTCCATGACCGTCTTGTCTCACAGCGGTGTACATGTATTAACAGTTACGGCGATTACTTATAAAATAATATTACTTATAAAATAATAGACAATTTACTTACCTTTTCTATGTGTCTCGTTTTCAGCTGACTGCATCTTACACCAAAGTGTGTGTCCTGTCTCGGTTTCGCTCCAGCCCTCTCTCGAGTTATTTTTGTAGCCATTCGATGAGTCAAGGCGTATTTCCTGTTTCTTGTTTCCTGTCGCAGTGTGACACCTGTCTATAAAAGCGGAGGTAAGCAACAGTCCTCTATAGATCTATCTGCCTCGTTCCCAAGTTCTACGAAGTTCTTCGGAAGATAGTTTCCAACAGAATGTTTAACTATGTTTCTCAGAATAACCTTTCGTCAATAGCTTATTTTTGCTTCCGTGAATGATACTATACTGAGAGAACAATATACAATTCATGCATTCATTTCTTGCTAAAGGAAACAAATATAACTGTCCTGTTGGCATTTTCTCTGACGTTGCCAAGATCTTTACTTGTGTAGAACATAGCGTTGCACTAGGAAATAACATAATATGGCTTTAAAGGCATTCCCCGATCTTGGAAAAAGTCTTGCCTTGACAGTAGTAAACGAAGGGCTACATTAACAAATGATACGAGAAGAATAAGGCTAAATTTAGACTGGAGGTACATTAAATGTGTCTCGCAAGATCTGATGCCTTGCTCACTCCTGGTCTGGTCTTATGTAAATGATTTATCCTGGACATTGGAAGGCTTTTGGTAAGACTGTAATTTTTGATGATGACACAAATGCATTGATAAAGGACTCAAACACTTTCATGGCAGACACAGCAAGGAAAATAGTGGAACAGACTTGCAGGTGCTTCACTGTCAACAGATCAACATACAATCTTGCAAAATTGCATATTATATATAATGCATTTAAAAAAATTAGATGTGTGAAAAGTAAAGATCAGTGGGTATACACTGCTTGGGGTTCCAGATATCTACATGGCAAATGAGTTGGCACAAGCACATGGACAAATAAACCAAAAAGCTCTGTTTTGCCTGCTTTGCACTTAGAAAATATCTCATACTGTATTGAAATGCGAACAGTATTGCCATTATACCGTTTATGGTATAATTTTCTGGGGCAGTTCTTCAAAGTTCAAAATAGTATTTCTTGTACAGAAGCTTGCTATAAAGATATTGTGAAACTTTGGTAATGAACATCTTGTAAAAGTCTCTTCAGGAAACCAGTACATGTACTCCCTAATGATATTTGCGGTTAATAACAAGAGGTAATTTTGGATGGTCATTGCAATCTACAATCGCAGCACCAGACGTAAAATTCATTTCCATACAAACAATGCCTCCATGCGTCGGGTAGGGATAGGAGTTTTGTACTCTGGTGCAAAAGTAGACGTCACGTTGCCGGTGGACATCAGAGAGGAAATTGAAAGTCTCCAGATGTTCAAAAAACGCATAAACGAAAGCTCATTAGACACTACTTCTCCTGTTTAACAGAATATTTTTACCCAGAGATACAAATGACTGTTTTCAACACATCTTGGTTCTGACGGTATATACTCGTATAGACAGTAGATAGCTAATAGAGGTCTGCATAGGGTAAAAGCTTTGTTCGAAATAGGCACACACACACACACACACACACACATACACACACACACACACACACACACACAAACACACACACATATAGCCCTTAATGGGTTAGCGCTAGGCATAATCTGCTGTTAACAGATTTTACAGAGACATCCAGCAATGGCTTCTTCTACCTAATAATTCTTCGATTCGTTCCCTATTGCTGAAAGCTCTCATTCATTATGGTAACTACGGAACGCATTGTGTGAATGACTGACTGCAAAAAAAATTGTTGGAACTCGGAGGGTGACTGAAAAACCCGTTGGTAGATGCGTGACAGGAAGAAAATAAAAGTATCCAGAATTACCCAGAATTACTATGTACTCTGAAACGGAGTTTGAA
Organism: Schistocerca americana; assembly: GCF_021461395.2. Lineage (NCBI taxonomy): Eukaryota > Metazoa > Arthropoda > Insecta > Orthoptera > Acrididae > Schistocerca > Schistocerca americana. The sequence continues at coordinate 523,363,004 of NC_060121.1, read as the reverse complement.
CCGATCTGAAACTTTCTTGTAGATCAAAACTGTGTGCTTGAACCAGGTCTTGAAACCGGAATCATTGCATTCACAACTTCCTTGCAGATTACAGTTGTGTGCTGCACCAGGTCTCGAAACCGGAACCTTTACCTTTTATGTGCAAATGCTCTACTGTCTGAACTATCCAGCACGAACCGACCCAGAGCTTTGAGAGCCTACGTGGAGTTGGCTATCAGGGAGGGTAATTAGTGGATTGTTGAGACTCTTATTGGTCCTTGAAGCAAGCACGGATTGTTCAACCTGTAACCCATACCTCGCGAAAGGCGGGGATTTCATCTGGAGTGTCTCTCGGAAGCTCAGTTCTAGCTTGTCACGAATGTCTATCGCAACATCTAAAAAGTGGAAGTATGTCATCATAATAGATTATTTCCTTCTTACGTAGCCTCTGCGTCTGTCATGCATTGACGGAAATGGTAAGTTCATAAATGTATAGTAAGCCAAAACGCTGCTGTATTCAAAGACTTTTTTTTATTAAAGTGTTATATTCTAATGCTATGAGCTTCTCCCGGTCTCATGGCCATTATCAAGCTATTTCCATAACATACTGCAAATGCTGTCGCTGTCTAATACCTTGTATTGTTGCGTATCGTAGGTGTATCACATACGAAACGGTTATTCTCTAGATATGTAATGTCTGAGCCGTGGAATTTCTTGCTGAGCAACACTCGCTTGGATCTAGTTAACATTTTCCGTAAGTTTGACAGCTTAAGTTGAAAGCTAAGTCAACATAACATCGTTGACAATACAAGGTGTCAGGCAACGGTAGGGTTTTGAATGCGATACTGTGTGGAACAGAAAACAATACTGACAGGCATCCGGGCTGAGTGCAACCTGGTAAAAGTAGCGCAGCAATGAACCATATTAATGTTGTCTTTGTTCCTGCTTTGATGCGGTATGATCAGCCCCAATTGAACAGCTCTGTCACGAGGGTCAGTATGGTCGACATGGAGTTAGATCAGCTGCTTCGGGCAGCTGATTTGTCAGGCATACGTTTGGCTCCTTTGATGCTGTTGGTAGGTGGGACTTCGCAAGGCATGGCCTGTATCTCAGTAAGAAAGGGAAGTGTAAATTGTCCGGGATGATAGCAAAATCTTTAAGGGGGGCGTTGAAACTCTTGAGAGTATGTCTTTTTTAAGGCTAAGATCACTGTCCAATGATTCAACATTGAATGGAATTGAGCTTAATCAGAAGCTCAAACAGGCAGGTACTAAAGATTTTGAAATATCACAAGATTCTTATAAAAATACATTGAAAAATAATGTTAATATATCACAAGATTCTCACAAAAGAAAAGGGAAAAATAGTGTTAGTATATTGCATCAGAATATCAGGGGATTAAAAAACAAAGGAGATATGCTTCTTATTTATTTTGAAGGTTTAGAAACTGAGGGTGGAATAGATGTACTATGCCTGTCTGAACATCACATATTCACAGATACGGAAAAAGTAAAGGTAAGTGCATATACGTCTTCAGCATGTGCAAGTAGACACACTATGGAGAGAGGAGGACTTGCCAATATGTACTCCAGAGTGGGAAATTTTCAGTTATTTCTGAAAAAAACGTGGATTCTTTTTTGTCTCATCTATCAGGCAGAGGGACATGAACTATTGATGGTGGGGATTTTCTGAAACAGTCTGTTAGAAAGCATGGCCTTGAAGTATTACTTGGTTCTTTAACTTTGACATCAGTTATTGATCTTCCTACTTGGGTAGTACAGGAAAGCAACACACTGACAAATAACGCTTTTATAGAGCAAGATAAATTTAACCAAGCACAAACTTTTCCTTTTAAGAATGGTCTTTCTGATTATGATGCACAGCTAATTTAACTACATGACATAGCTCCACACAGTAATTCAAAACAGTCCTCCAAAATAGTTTGTTCAACTGAACACAATTTCACAACTGCAAATTTTAGGGAAAGTCTGTAAAAGTTAGACTGGGATAAGAAGAACATGGAACCTGATGCTAGTTGAAACTTTAACCCATTTCATGATACATTTCTAAGTATATTTAAAAACAGTTATCCTAAGAAAACAATGAAACAGAATTGTAAGAAATCTTCTAAAACGCCAGGGCTTACTAAAGGGCTAAAAATATCTTATAAACAGACGAGGTAAGCATATCTTATAGCTTTCAGGAGTAATGATCCAGAAACAGTCAAAATTTATAAATACTACTGTGTTGTCTTAAGAAAAGTTATTAAAAAGTCCAGAAGTACGTGCATTATGTTTGAGATTAGCACCTTTGATAATAAAAATAAAACATTTTGGAATAGGTGACTGAAAGCAGAGGAAGACTGTATTTCTATCAGCCCCAATGAAAAGTTTGTTAAAAAAATGTCAGAAGTAGAAAATAGTTTTAATAATCATTATTTAAGTGTTGTAGAGAAAATAGGATCCAGCTGTTCCTTAGAAAATGCAAGGCTGATGAATTCACTCAAAAGTAAAAGCTTGCACTGAATTGATGGCATATCCAACAGAGTAATAAAAGCTTGTTACCAACAGATAAGTAGGATTCTCAGCCACATATGTAGTAACTCACTGAAAAAGTGCATTTTTCTGGATAGACTGAAATATGCTATTGTTAAACTATTGCATAAAAAAGGGGATAGGTCTGGTGCTAACAACTACCACCCAATGTCACTTCAGACAGCTTTACCTGAAGTTCTTGAAAAAGTAATGTATTCAAGATTAGCTTCACATATTTGTGGAAATGAAGTACCAACAAAATGCCAGTTTCATTTTCAGAAAGGTTTTTCAACAGAAAATGCTATATATGTTTTCACTCATTAAATATTAAATGCTATGAGTAACCAAACATCAACCATTGGGTTTTTTGTGATCTGTCAGAGACTTTTAACAGTGTGAATCATGAAAATCTCTACATAAGCCTAAGTATAGTGGTAAGAGTGGGACACTGCGCAAGTGGTTTTAATTCACCTTTAAGTGGAAGAATGGAGAAGGCTGAAATTAACGGTACAGATAGTCTGCAAAAATCAACTGAGTCCTTTAACTGGGAGGTATCAAGAATGGTGTCCCACAGGTTTCATTCTTGAGTCCCTTATTGTTCTTAATATATATTTATGTCTTGCCACTTTATATTCATGAAAATGCAAAGCTAATTCTGTTTGCTGATGATACAAGTATAGTAAACACACAACAAAGAAACATTAGCCGGGGAAATTGTAAATGTCTTTCAGAAAGTTATTAAGCGGTTCTCTGCAAATGGACTCTCACAAAATTTTGAGAAAACACAGCATATACAGTTCTGTACAGTAAATGGTATAACACCATTGATAAAAATAGAGTTTGAACAGAAATATGTTGCTAAAGCAGAATTTGTGGATGTGTGCATTGATGAGAAATTAAATTGGAAGAAACACGTTGATAATCTGCCGAAACGTTTAGGCTCAGCAACTTACACTACTATTACGGTTATTGCAAATTTTGGTCATAAACATACCAGTAAATTAGTCTACTATGCCTATTTGCATTCACTGCTTTCGTATGGCATCATATTTTGGGCTAATTCATCAGTGAAAGATAAAGTACTCATTGCACAAAAGCTTGTAATCAGAATAATAGCGAGATACAACCCAAGCTCACCTTGCAGACATTTATTTATGGAACTCGGGATATCCACAGTATCTTCGCAATACATATAGGCTAGTCACTTATGAAGTTTGTTATTAATAACCCATCCCAATTAAAATATAGTAGGCCTATGTAAGCACATAGTAACTACAACACTAGAAGAAAGGGTGATCTTTACAATTACGGGTTAAATCCGACTTTGGCACAGAAAGAGGTTAATTATGCTGCCAAAAAAATCTTGTCATTTGCCAAATAGCATTAAGAGTCTGACAGATAGCCAACCAACATTTAAAAACAAATTAAAAGAATTTCTGAATGAAAACTACTTCTACGCGATAGATGAATTTTTAGACATGAAGCAGAAAAAAAATATCGTGTAAACAAAACATATGTTAAGCTGACACATTCCACATCATTACGAAATGTATTCATGATCTATGGAACGAGTATTAACGTATGTTATGTTATAGAAATAGCTTGATAATGGTCATGGAGCCGAAATACGCACATGGCACCGGAAAGTAATGTTATAATAAAGAGTATACGAATGTAGTAGCGTTCTGACTTTCTAAACATATAATGTTTTTACAAGACCTCTATAACGCTGCAGGCCCATATGGATCCGAAACGCTGTGTTTCACTATGAAGGGAACGTTTCGGATTTATCAAACTTTATTGAGACTTTCACAACACAAACAAGTATTGAATCATCAAGTAATTAAATGAAAGATTTAAATTCGGCACGATGCCCATAAAATATTTTCTGTGAGGAGCATAGAGAAGCGTGTTAAATAATAAAGAACAATCTTCCACTGTCAATTGCTGAGCAGATATTACAAATAATGGAAATGTATCTAATATTATTTTCGAATTCAGTTTCTCTCTGCACTGTGATGGAGGAAAAGTTAGGGAAAGAATGAAACACAACATGGTAATGATTGACCATTGAGGCAGAGAATTCACCAAACTCAGGCATCGCCCTCTACTTGCATTTGTCGGACCGCATGCTAATCATACTTTCACAGCGAGGCTGACCAGTTTCGTAAAGCATTACCTGCAGTTGAGCAAAAACTTGTCCAGCTACGGCCGCAAATATTAATGGCGGAAATTGAAAGTCAGCAGGGCAGACCGCGTGTCTTAGATTTAAGTGGAACAGGCGACACTACAGAACATAATGCACGCTCCGTAAATCTGCTTTCATCTTACACTCTTATTTCATATACTGAGATGGTTGAGCAGTAATAATTACGAGATGTCGATTTTAAAAGGCTGAAATTTGCAAACTCGTACGATTTGTATATATGACCTTCACGATGACATAACGTGTTATGGAAACTCTTTCGTATATTTACTTACCATGATGTAACACTTACGACAGTATTGTTTGTTATTCTCCTGTAGAATTATTACACGTGCTGCATACACGTATGAGAATGGCGAATTGGGATCTGCGGATAATGTAGAATTTCATGGTGCACTTCAGTAAACGCATCGATATTAGGTATGTGTCTTCTCACAACGAAACTCGTTGCCAGTACATAAGGATTCCTAGGAATCGCTGCCGTCTAATACGTAAAGAGGGCATGGGTGTTGTCCAGTGTATAGAAGCTGGAGATATTGAAGAGGAAACTGACAATTGCGTGGAAGCTGAAGAGGTCAGAATGTACGAGATAGGTGACATTTACGAGGATCATCTGAAGAGTTGCACTGCAACTTCCTCAGTTGTAAGAAAAGATGAACGGTAAAGATTCTTGCGAGTGCGTGTGAGGAAAAGGGTTCGGGCTGCAGAGGTAAAGAGCTCCCAGTCTCTGGAGTCGGCAGACTGTGTTGATAATGTACAGCATTGTACTGTCAGGGGCTGCGTATGAATTGGAAATTCATTTAGTGGACACTCCAAGTCTCATCCACGAACCCCAGAATGAAATCCACTATGAAGTGCTACGTTTACATGTGAAGCAGTTGCTGGAAGATGAAACTCGGAACACGGAAACCGTTGTCAACCATAGGAAACCGTGTTATATGTTAAAGGCTCAATCGACTTTAATTGCAATGTCAAATATTGATTTGATGTTCGTCAGTGGTTATGTAAGATCATACTCAGAAAATCAGCTTTTCCAGTTCCAGATTTAGTCAGCACGATGTCTGTTCCTTTCAGGAGACAGATAATTCCTTCATCGGTGTAATATTTCTGCTTCTCATTTTCTGGACGAAAAGATCATTTGGTCCAGATGAGGTCATATTTTTCAAGGCAAGCCAGAACCGGGCAACCTAGGCGTGTTTCAAAACCGGTTGGGGAGTTACATGGAAGGGAAAATGAAGGTGAGAGGAATTTCAGCAGCTGTAAACGTATTTCCAAAATCGATAAGGATTGTTACCTGACCAACCGAAAGCGCTAATTGAAATCAGGTTACGAAAAGCAGTTGGACGGTTCAATGTAAATTTGCTGACACAGATATCTACGAAAGTAACTCTGCAAGACAACTGTATCAGAATTAGTAAATACCCGAATTGTACTCTTTACATGTGATACACAGTTCTTCTAATTACAGTTGCTTTTCTAACACCACTTTTGGCCTATTTGTCTTTCATGTTTTAACTGTCTTGAGAAAAGGTCTACAAAAAAAAAAAAAAAAAAAAAAAAAAAAGGGAAGAAACTAAGAAACTCTTCTGCATGATCAGGTTTCTTTTTCGCGGCTTTTGTATGTGTGAGTGCTTACCTATGGGAAATGAATAGCGTACGTACATGTATGGTGTGACCATACTCAACTGCACATGTTCGCAACATCAAACCGGAATAGTCAGGTGATTTTGGGACTATGCTGCTTGTCCACAATTTGAGGTAATAGCGAAGCGAATATTACACTTATTCGCCTTATTTTATATACGTTTTTGCACGTTTGAATTTTAGTTACAGCTATAGTGCAGTATTGTTGTTGCTACGTATGCAAAGGGAAGTATGTGAAAGGAGGACCAGTTACTTTTCAAAGGTATGTACAAAAAATGTATAAATGTGAATGTCATGACATGAGATAATTTATATGTTGAAAAATACCTAGAAACGGTATTATAGGGTTAATTTCTGCGATTTTTGTGGCTATGTGTTTACGAGACACGTGCTAGATAAATTTTAACGTGTGTTTGAGTAAAATTCCAATCACTGTATACATTTTGCTGCTATCTTGATACGCAGATAAAATTTGTACACGAAATTCTGATTTTAATTTCCTCCTATTTATGCACATTTTAAAAATTTTGTGCGAATCTAAGTATTTCTGCGTAAGAGAGTTTCCTATTCAGTTTAACCGTAACGTAATGAATTAATAAAGATTCGTCAATATGAATCAGTGCAGTAGAAAACCTAAAAAAAAAGTTGTTGGCAGTCACTTCTTCCATTACTCCAAAATTTGGGTAATGATCTTGTATTCTTCATTTTTGTGTGTAGTGTATTTTTTTTTTCCTGATGAGAAGGCGAAAAAGTGCTACAGTTATTTTATTTGTCTAAAGAAAGTAGAATGGTAAATAAAGAAAAATTGAAAATAATATTGAACAAACAGGTGATGCAAGTCGCTTAACGTATTTAATGTAACACTTTCATAGTTAACAATGCGTAGTCTTTTCATGACACTTCAGCGCTGTCTCAGTGCCTTTGTAAAACAGGCCAGAAATTCGATATTATGAATAAGTGCAATAGAAAACGTAAAGAAATACTAATATCTGTCAATTTTTAATCCCGTCACCGAAGAAACGCAAATAAAGTAGAATATGAGATATGATACTGTGACGTAAAAGCACAATACCATTGCTCTTCACATCTTGAAGCCAATTTCAGTTTCTGGTGTCAAATTCTAACGATGTTTGTAAAGCGCGTATACAGTTTCACGGTACTTCTGAAGGTGATCTATCTGTACCAGCGAAGAAATAACACTCAAAATACGGTAAGCCCTGTACGGTCAGAACGAAAATTTCAAAACCACCTCGCTTATTTCTTCTACTCGTGCATCACAGCTAGGTTCCCTTTCAAAGTGTAAAAGCTGATTACGGATTTGGGTCCTTCATGGTATGTGTGGCACCAACGATCATAGAGGCGAGCATGTGCGACAAGTGCTCGGCGCTATTGTGCGTCGCCAGCCGCCATTTTTCGCACGGAACGGCGTAAACTGTGTGTCGAAAGCGGTGGCCTGTGTTGTGCGTTCACGCGACCCAGATAGCAGCGGAGGGAACGCCCACCGGTCCACGACTCGGCCGGCGCCCCCGCTGCTCTCGACCCGGCCTGGCCGCGCGGTCCGCTGTCGGCACACGCACGCCACGCGCCGCCGCGGTTCAGCAGACACACAGCGTGCTTGGCCGGGGTCGTCACAGACCTCTGCACGTTCGTGCACGTAGCCTTTCCAACAGCTTTTACAGGGGATGTCCTGTACGTAGCTTACACTAGCAGTATTCGGCCAGGTGACCACTGATGTGACAAAAGTCATGAAATACCTCGTAATATCGTGCCTGAACTCTTTTTGCCCGGTGTACTGCAGCGACTCGACGTAGCATTGACTCAACAAGACATTGCAAATCCCTTGCAGAAATATTGGGCCATGCTGTCTCTATAGCCGTCCATAATTCCGAAAGTTTTGCTGGTGCAGGATTCTTTGCACGAACTGACCTCTCGATTATGTCCCATAAATGTTCGATTGGATTCATCTCGGGCTATCTGGCTGGCCAAATCATTCGCTCGAGCTGTTCAGAATGTTCTCCAAACCAATCACTAAAAACTGAAGTGGTGCATTGTCATCCATAACAATTCCATCGTTGTTTGGCAACGTGGAGTACATTAATGGCTGCATATGGTCTCGAAGCAGCCGAACATAACCATTTCCAGTCAATGATGGGTTCAGTTGGACCAGAGGATCCATGTAAACACAGCCCACACCATTACGGAGCCACCACCAGGTTGCAAGGTCCCTTGTTGACAACTGCGGTCCATGACTTTGTGGAGTCTGCGCCACTCTCGAACCTTGCCATAGCTCTTACCAACTGAAATAGGGACCCAACTGAGTAGGGCACAGTTTTCTAGTCATCTAAGGTCCAACCGATATGGTCACGAGCCCAGGAGAGGCTCTGAAGGCGATATCGTGCTGTTAACAAACGCACTCGCGACGGCCATCTGCTGCCATAGCCCGTTAACCCCAAATTTCGCCGCATTGTCCTAGTGGATACTTTCATCGTATGTCCCACAACGATTATTTCAAACAGTGTTGGTTGTCTCTTAGCAGTGACATCTTTACAGCAACGCAACTGTTCTCTGTCGTTAAGCGAAGGCCGTCGACCACTTCGTTGTCCGTAGTGAGAAGCAACGCCTCCTATTTGGTATTCTCAGCAGACTCTTGAGACTGTGCATCTCGGAATATTGAATTGGGTAACAATATCTAAAGTGGAATGTCCCAAGCGTCTACCTCCAACAACCATTCCGCGTTCACTGTTTCTTAATTCTCGTCGTGTGGTCATAATTACGTCGGAAACCTTTTTCATGAATCACGCTAGTCAGTCTGCCTGCTTAGCTGACTGGTGCCGGCACGGTAGCTCAGGGTGTTCGGTCAGAGGGCTGCGTGCTCTCTGTAATAAAAAAACTGAGTCGTGAAATCAACGATCAACTTAAAAAAAAATAATAATCTGGTAGCGCGCTCGCCTCCCATGCAAGCGGGCCCGGGTTCGATTTCCGGCTCGGTTGGAAATTTTTTTCCGCTTGGCGACTGGGTGTTGCGTTGTCCTCATCATCATTTCATCTTCATCACCGGCGCGCAAATCGCCCAGTGTGGCGTCGACTGAAATAAGACTTGCACTTTGCGACCGAACTTCCTCGGATGGGGCCTTTCGGCCAACGATGCCATACGATCATTTCAATTTTTACCTAAATTAAAATGACAGCTCCACCGACGCACCGCCATTTTATACTTTCTGTACGCTGTAGTACCAACATGTGTATATGCGAATGTCGTTATCCTGTAACGTTGGCCACCTCATTGTATTGTGCACGCATTTCTACTTCTTGGGCCGGATAGTACTTTCTCAGACGTGCAGCAAAATGAGCAGACACTGTTAGGGTTGTACATGGCAGTGCTGTTGAACCAGTATGTCATACAGAGAAGCGTAAATGATAGATGGAAATTTTCATTGTCAACAGTAATAAGATAACGTCATCAGAGCGAAAACATATTAATGAAAAGCCGCTCCAGTTGCTTAATTACAACTTTATTACGCCCAGATACGAGCGGTTTCGTCCTTTACATTGGGCCATATCAGATGTATCTGAAACTGTTAAATGTTAATATACACTAACGGGAAAAAATCGCAACACCAAGGAGTTGTGCGACGTAAACGAAAGTTGGTAGGCGTGTTTCTACATCTGAAAGATGATGTCTATTAAAATTTCACGTCATTCATATAAGAGCTAATAGCGCCACCACAAGAATGCAAATCAGGTTTGCTTTCAATACACGCTGTAGCGATCGTCAGCGTTTGTTACCTTTGAGAGTGGTCGTGATGACTTGATGTTAATCCAGACTGCCCTTAACGCGACAAAGACGCCGTTGTCAGCACCTCGCGGATTTTGAACAAGGTAGTGTAATAGGGTTACGTGAAGCTGGATTTTCCTTGTGTGATACTGCAGAAAGGCTTGGCAGGAATCTAGCCTCGGTACACGATTGCTGGCAGCGGTACTATCACAAGAAGACCGGACTCCGGACGTCCACATGGCACTACCACGGCACTACCAAGAGGGAAGACCATCGTTTCCGCCGTGGGGCTCTAGAACATCATACTTCGTCTGTAGCGGCAGTCTGAGCAGTAGTTGGTTCACAGTGACACAACGAACTGTTACAACCCGGTTTCTTCAAGGACAGCTCAGAACTAGACATCCTGTAGCGTGCATTCTACTGACCCCAAACCACCACCATTAGCAAGAGCTCCTTGTAGGGAAGGGTGGAGGTCTGTTGAGTTTTCTGATGAAAAATGGCTCTTCCTCGATGCCAGTGATGGCCATGTTTTGGTTAGAAGAAGGCCATTTGAGGACCTGCATCCAACCTCTCTGCGTGTTAAACACACTAGGCCTACTCCTGGAGTTATGACCTGGGGTGTGATCTCGTATGACAGCAGGAACCCTCTCGTGGTTATCCCACGCACCCTGACTGGGGAACTATATGACAATCTGGTGGTTCAACCTGTTGTACTGCCATTCATGGACAGTATTCCAGAGGGTGTTTTCCAACAGGATAATGTTCGCCCACATATCGTTGTTGTAACGCAACACGCTCTACAGATTGTCAACATTTTTCCTTCGTTTGCTCGATCATCAGATCTGTCTCCAATCGAGCGTATGTGGGATATTATCGGACGACAACTCCCGCGTCATCCGCAGACAGCGCTACCGGCCCCTGTACTGACCGACGAACTGCAACAGGCATGGAGCTCCATCCCACAGACTGCCACCTGGCACCTGTGCAGCACAATGCATGCACGTTTGCATTCTCGCATTCAACATACTGGCAGTTACACCGGTTATTAATGTACCAGCATTTCACATTTGCTTTGGCTTATCTCGCCCTTACACTAACCTGTGCTATTACGGTGTTACAAAATGTATCCCGGAAATTTCATTATTCTAATTATTTTTTGGTGTTGTGACTTTTTCCGTTGGTGTGTAATATGATGGGTATACAGATATGTTTATGATGGGAGATGAGTGACATTGCTCGTACAGCACAAGTACAGAAAGAATATACAACTTACGTCAGGCATTAGAGAAGCAGAGTCAGTTGATAATAACGGTACAAGCCAAGTGGACTTAAAAAGGGTTTAGTGCCCAATGACGTCATTAGAAAAATGGGCACGTCATAATTATGCAAGCACTGGAAACAAAGCCACATTCACAACTCATCTTACACGGGGTGGTGCAAATAAAAGTAGCACTAAGAATAGGGTACAAAAAAACACAGCAGAGGAAAGGAAATACAATACTAACGTGACTACAGCAGTTGTTGAAAGTGACCATCATTCATCTCTTGGCACTTTTGGGCCATGGTCAACGAGTTTCTGAAGGTGGATCGAAGGTGGGCTGCTGAAATTGCTGCAGTCTCATCCGAAATGTTCTGTTGCATGTCTTGAAGACTATGATGGCTGTTACGATACACCTTATACTTGAGGGCTTCCGACAAAAAAGCAAGCGCACGCTGACAGATAAGGTGAATTGGGTGGTCAGCTAGGGCCGCGACCAGACTGACCTCTGCTTAGAACTGTGTCAGCCGCGAGGACCGTGTAAATGTACTCCAATGTTCGGCCGGCTGTATGGGCACCTGCTATATCTTGTTGGAAGTAACTGTAGATCTTTTTCTCCTTCGTTAATACTGCCTCAGGTGGTTTCAAATGTTGGCAGTGTAACGCGCCGAAGACAGCCTGTGGTGAAAGAAGATGTGATCAATAATGCACACCTTCGGATCAAACAACGGTGTTTTGTGAAAGTTATGCGGATTCTCCGATGCCGAGAACTTGTGATTATGTGAGCTGACATAACCACTCGGGTTAAATCAAGCTTCTGCAGAAATAAGGAAGAGATCCAGTTCCAGGCCATTCGTTGTTATCTCAGTGAACAGCCACTCAAAAACTGGAGGTGCTGAGGAGTATCTTCTGGCTTTAACGCATGAACAACAGATACTCGGTAGGGCTCCATGTGCAGGTCCAGGTGGAGTATTCGTCCAAATGACCGACATGATATGCTAGTCTCTTGCGACAGGCGGTCGGTTGATTTGGTAGGATTCTGAATCGTTTTCTGGTGAACTGAAGCCAAATTTTCTGGCGTGGGGGCATATTTCTGATGTTTCTTTACTTGTTCAAAACTGATCCTATCTGACACTACTTTCAGAGTAAGTGCTACATGGAATTCTTTGTTGGCACCCACTATTAAACTTCCCAGCAAACAACTGACCACACCGTTTCCATGACTTTGTCGTCACGTAACTTCCCACAGCGAACATCCGCTGTTCCACTGTGAGTTCGATAGTTCCCTTTGCACTGCTCCACTCGCACTGACACAGCCCATAACACACTCTGATCATGTGGCGGGCCTACTCGTGGTGTGCGCATCACTTGGTGTTGTTATATGCATACATTCACGTCCAATCCTATCCACCCGTCAGGGCCACTTTTCTTTGCTCCACCTCTGTGCAAGATAGTAACAAAATACAAAGTATCGACAAAAAACTTGTAATCTTTCATAAAATGAAGAAGGACTACTTTATGGAAATTTTTGAAGAGATAGGAATTTACACTCACCTGAAAAAAGGCAAGGAGAAGACACTTAACGAGAAATGCACATTAAGGATCAACAGTTTATCGGATATCTGCCGCCAGTTATGGGCAGCTTGCTTTAACAATGTTACGGAAGTTCGCACTTGTAGCGATTTTTTTGCAAACATGCTTTTGTAAGCAATCGACCACGCGTCCAATCTGTGCTGGAGCACTCATCAGTTCCCGGTGGTTCAAATTTTACTCGACACGGAGGCCTCGTTCATTGCAACGATTTTAAACTTCTATAAATTCCTGCTAACCCCTAAGACAAATTAACAAAGAAAAAAAACAACGAAGGTTCAGTTCGAAGCGGGACTCATCACTGAAGAAAATTCTACTACAGTCAGAGAGATTCCAGGCCCCGATGACCAGGAAGGCCGTGTCCAGACAGCGGTGAGATACCAACCTGAATGTCACCCACCATGCAGCCCGACAGCTAGGAGTGATGGTCTGGGGTGCTACTTCTTTTCTTAGAAAAACCCCTTCGGTTGTCATCCATGGTACGCTTAGAACACAGGGGTATGTCAACGACACTCCACGCCCCGTTTCGTGCCCTTCATGGCGAGCCTCCTGGACTTACATTCCAGCAAGATAACGCTCCACACACACGGCGAGAGTTTCTACTGCTTGTTTTCATGTTTGCCAAACATTACCTTGGCTAGCAAGGTCGCTAGATCACTTCCCAATTGAGAAAGTTTGGAGCATTATAGGCAGGATGCTCCAACCGTCTCAAGATTTTGACTATCTAATGCGAGAATTTGCCAAAATTTTGCTCAGGAGGACATTCAGTAACTGTATCAATCAGAGCAAAGCCCAATAACTACTTGCATAACGGTCAGAGGTAAACCAACACATAAAACACTTGCTCAATTTGTGAGACTCTTTCTCCTGAACAAATCACCCAGTTTTTCTGAAATTTTAATCATTTACTTTTCTATACATGTTCGTCACATCTACCAATTTTCGTCTTTCGTGGTGCGTCCTTTTTTTCAAAAAAATATGCAGATGTATTTATGAAACACACCAGAATACGACTATTTTAACTAACGCATGTTAACAGTTTTAATGTATCGGATTGTACAGTTTTTGTAGTTACGTCACCACCTTTGTTCCCATGACTTCATTCGATGCGGTACGCTTTCTAAAACCACTTGACTTGTACTGTTTTTATCAACTGTCTTCGCTTCTCTACAGCGTAACGCGATCTCGCCCAGTGTTTCGCGCGCTTCTATAAGTTTCCTTCTCCATCGTCTTCTATCCATCGCTGTGATCTTCCATCCGTCAACATCTATCGCCGAATGTTGCAGGTCTTCATTGAGGCCATCCCCCCAACTCTTCCTTGGTCTTCCCGGGGTCTCCGTACTGTGGGAACGAAATCCAAGAACTTTCGTAGCCACCTATCCTATTCCATCCGAGCCACGTGTCCAACCGACTGTAATCGCTTACATTTAATGAACCCTTTTATATTGGCATCTTGGTACAGTTCGTCTAGTTCACGATTGTGTCTCATCCTCCTTTCACCGTCCTTGCGTCCAGCACTGGACCAAAACTCTTTGGCAGCACTTTCCTCTCAAATACGAGAAGTTTATGAAAGTCTCGCTTTCAGCTACTTCGCATCTACAGTCATATAGTACTATGGGTTCGATCCTGGTTATATCTAGCCGATTCTTAAACTGTGTCGAGAGCTACCCGGACCGAAGCAGTTGTGTTAGGCTGTAGAACGATCGTTTTTCTGTCTGTATCCAGACATTGATCTCTAGTTCGTATGAAGAGTTCTCAGTGAAAAGTGCACCCAGGTATTTAAATTCCCGGACTCTCTTTTAGGACAGATCTCCGACTCGCAGGGTTCGGTGTCGACGAGTCATAACGAAGTAATCCGTCTTGGCTCCGTTTACGGTAGCCCAGATTTGCTGGCAACTATCTCCAGTGCCGTGGTCATTTGTTTCAAATCCTCTTCAGAGTTTCTGATTAAGCAGATACAGTGCAGGCTAGATATGCAAGATTCTTCTCGTATTCCTCTCTCATCTCCTATTACAAAAAAAGTAGGTTAGTTCCCCCTGCTTCGCTCGTCTAGACTGTATGGCCTGCAGAGATTGTTTTTTTTTTGTTTTTGTTTTTACTCAATCGGATTTTTATTTTGTTCACAAATTGCAACAGACTCTAAGCTTTTGACGCTAATTAAGGCCATATAAAGGACTTTCACTCACTGTTTTACCCTCTTAGGGGGTGAATTTCCAAAAATGCTGGAAGATTTGTTTTTTATTTTCTGACTGAGAAACCAAATCCCAGATTTCATAGTTCTAGCTTCAAAATTCCCTTAATTGCATCGTACTTTCAAAAAGTATTTCATCTCTTATTTGACCCCGTTACTGGACTTTCGGACAATCCCTCCTTAAAGGATGCCTACAGTATAAGATCCACAAGCTCTCCAAACTTCAGGTTTTTGCCTGTAGCAGTTAGGGCTGGGCGATGATGAGTCAGTGAATCAGTCTGACCATATTTCACCCCCTTAAGGACTGGATTTCCAAAGAGAGTGAAACTCGTATTTTTTTTATCTCTAACCGAGAACCCAAATACCAATTATCAAAGATTTAGCTTTAAAAATGCTTTCGCAATGAAATATTTTCATAAAACGTTTGCCCCCTATTTCACCTCCTTAGGGGCTGAATGTCCAAAAGTAGTGACATGCATATGTTTTATTTCTAACAAAGAAGCCAAATACAAATTTTCATTGATTTAGCTTAAAAAATACTTGCATAATCAAATATTTCCATAGAAACTTCCATCCCCCGTTTCACTTCTACATGGGTACGAACAGTGAAACATGCATTTTTTATTTCTAACTGAGAAGCGAAATTTAAATTTTCAAGATTTAGCTTTAAAAATGCTTTCATAACACAATATTTTCAAAACTCATACACATTTCGACTCCCTTGATGTTTCAATTTCCAAAAACACCGGAACATGTATTTTTTATTTGTAACCAAGAAGTCAAATACCAATGTTCATACTTTAGAACGTCTTTAATAAAATATTTAAAAGAGCTTTTACCCGCTATTTCACCCCTGCAGGGGTAAATTTCCAAAAAAATGAACCACGTATTTTTTTTATTTCTGACCAGGAAACCAAATACCAAATTTTGTAGGTCTAGCTTCAAAATTGCCTTAATAGCGACATTAAAAACTTCATCCGCTATTTCACCCCTTAGAGTCGAAATTTCGAAAAGTACCTTCTTACACGACAGCTATAGTATAAGCTACACACCTTCTCCAAATGTAAACTTTCTATCCTTAGCGGTTTGGTCTGGGCGATGATGAGACAGTCAGTCAGTCAGAGCATTGCCTTTCATATGTAGAGGTATCCACACACTCATCATATCACACATTAACTTTTGCAGGTTCAGATACATTTGATAATGCCCTAATGTGAAGGCCGAAACCGGCCGTGTGACTTAATAAATAAATCTGTAACTAAGCAACTGGGTCGGCTTTTCATTAAATGAACAACAGTTGCGGAATCAACATCATCCAAGCTGCTGAGAGTGGATGTATTGGAAAGACTACCAATAGTTGTATACCAGAGGTATTAAAGGTTCCTCAAGTACCAACCACTCCCGTCGACAGTATCTCTGTTTTGCAGAAATACAAACCCTATCATTTCCACTTGACTATGAGTGGCACGTCAGCAGTAGGCCTAGTCATCCTATACAGAGACGACAGAGATCAGGGACAACGCAGAGTGCTGCACCCATCCAAGTAACCAGTAGGGTCGGGGCGTTGTCTTCCACTGAAACTGAAGCTTATCCAGTGAGACTCGCTTCATCTATCGATGGCCTGCTGTGTCCTTTGTTTAGGGCAGTGAAAATAAAGGGGTTGGGGTATGTTAATCATCGATAGTTCAAACGTACGGCGAATAATGATACCCCTTAGGGAAACAGCAGCAATGGATGTGAAGGAACACCAGGTGCACTTAGTGTGCATGCCGGGAGGTATCTCTCTGCGTTTTGAAGAAACTATTCCGGAAGTCACAGGGGCAACAGGATGCAACCAATTGCAGATTGTGGCACACTTTGGAATAAACGATGCCTATCGTTTCGGCTGTGAGGTCATACTTGGATAATTCCAGCGACCAGTAAAAAGAGTTGAGAACAGCAGCCTTGCTTACGGTGTTTCAGTGTGGCTCACAATCTGCAGCATTATCGCCGGAACAGATCGTGACACCCTGGAAATTTGTGGTAAGGTCTTATGGGACCAAACTGCTGAGGTCATCGGTCCCTAAGCCTACACACTACTTAATGTTAATTTAACTTACGGATTGGACAACACAGACACCCATCCCCGAGGGAGGACTCGAACCACCGACGGAGGGAGCCGCACGGACCGTCACAAGACGCCTTAGACTGAGAGGCTACCCCACGCGGCGCGTGGCACCCTGATTCTGATTCGTGTGGAAGGCTTGAATCCGAGACCCCGAGGGTTCTGCGACAAGCTAGACGTGACTTTCTAGACTTGCACAAAAGGGTTGAGAACTGTAGGGTCCACCTAAATGGGTTAGATGAGCACTACAAATCACAGGTAGCTACACTGGAACTGTGTGTGGAGTGCACACAAGGGTTTTATATATTACACGACTCTCCATCCAGTGCAGATAACTATGGCTTTAGGAAACCCAGAAGTATCAGTGCAAGATAAAAAAAATGCCTCCCACTTGTGTGTATTGAAATCCTGCCAAGCACTCGTAACGAAGTGTTAGAGTTTGAAGCGCTCCTACAAAACACTGAAGCTTACATCATACTAGGCACAGAAAGCTGGTTAAAACCTGAAATGATATTTGGGGGAAATTTAAGCGTATACCAGGATGATAGGGAAATGAGAAGTGAAGGTGGTGTATTTGTCGCAGTAGACAAGGAACTGAAATTCACCAAGATAGAAATGGAGGCCACTTGTGAGGCTGTATGGTCAAGACTCGGTATCAATTATTAAAATTATAATATGGTCCTTCTATAGACCACACTCCACCCCCGGCAGCTGAGTCATCAGCGCGACAGAATGTCAATCCTATGGGCCCGGGTTCGATTCCCGGCTGGGTCGGAGATTTTCTCGCCTCAGGGACTGGGTTCGTGTTGTCCTATTCATCATCATTTCATCCCCATAGAGGCGCAAGTCGCCGAAGTGGCGTCAAATCGAAAGACTTGCACCCGGCGAACGGTCTACTCAACAGGAGGCCCTAGTCAAACGACATTTATTTATTTATTTTATCGACCACAAGATTCACCTGCCGATGTATCCGAAAACTTTAGAAAAAATCTCACTTCCCTTGTGCCTCAGTTCCCTGATCATACTGTAATTTTTGAGAGAGACTTTAATCATCCATCAATTGGGATAATTATACACTACTGGCCATTAAAATTGCTACACCACGAAGATAACGTGCTACAGACGCGAAATTTAACCAACAGGAAGAAGATGCTGTGATATGCAAATGATTAGCTTTTCAGAGCATTCGCACAAGATTGGCGCCGGTGACGACACCTATAAAGTGCTGACATGAGGAAAGTTCCCAACCGATTTCTCACACACAAACAGCAGTTGAGCGACGTTGCCTGGTGAAACGCTGTTGTGATGCCTCGTGTAAGGAGGAGAAATGCGTACCATCACGTTTCCGACTTTGATAAAGGTCGAATTGTAGCCTATCGAGATTACGGTTTATCGTATCGCGACATTGCTGTCGCGTTGGTCGAAATCCAATGACTGTTAGCAGAATATGGAATCGGTGGGTTCAGGAGGGTAATACGGAACGCCGTGCTGGATCCCAACGGCGTCATATAACTAGCAGTCGAGATGACAGTCATCTTATCCGCATGGTTCAATATGGTTCAAATGGCTCTGAGCACTATGGGACTTAACATCTGAGGTCATCAGTCCCATTGAACTTAGAACTACTTAAACCTAATTAACCTAAGGCTATCACACACGTCCATGCCTGAGGCAGGAGTCGAACCTGCGACCGTAGCGGTCGCGCAGTTCCAGACTGAAGTGCCTAGAACCGCTAGGCCACAACGGCATGGCTGTAACGGATCGTGCAGCCACGTCTCGATCCCTGAATCAACAGATGGAGACGTTTGCAAGACAACAACCATCTGCACGAACAGTTCGACGACGTTTGCCGCAGCATGGACTATCAGCTCGGAGACAATGGCAGCGGTTACCCTTGACGCTGCATCACACACAGGAGCGCCTGCGATGGTGTACTCAACGACGAACCTGGCTGCACGAATGGCAAAACGTCATTTTTTCGGATGAATCCAGGTTCTTTTTACAGCATCATGATGGTCGAATCCGTGTTTGTCGACATCACGATGAACGCACATTGGAAGTGTGTATTCGTCATCGCCATAGTGGAGTATCACTCGGCTTGATAGTATGGGGTGTCATTGGTTACACGTCTCGGCCACCTTGAACTGTGGACGTTACATTCCAGATGTGTTAAGACCCGTGGCTCCACCCTTCATTCGATCCCTGCGAAACCCTACCTTTCAGCAGGATAATGCACGACCGCATGATGCAGGTCCCGCACGGGCCTTTCTGGATACAGAAAATGTTCGACTGCTACCCTGGACAATACATTCTCCAAATCTCTCGCAAATTGAAAACGTCTGGTCAATGGTGACCGAGCAACTGGGTCGTCACAATATGCCAGTCACTACTCTTGATGAACTGTAGAGCGTGTTGAAGCTGCATGGGCAGCTGTGCATGTACACGCCATCCAAGCTCTGTTTGGCTCAATGCCCAGGCGTATCAAGGCCGTTATTACGGCAAGAAGTGGTTGTTCTGGGTACTGATTTCTCAGGATCTATGCACCGAAATTGCGTGAAAATGTAATCACATGTCTGTTCTAGTATAATGTATCTGACCAATGAGTACCCGTTGTCATCTGGATTTCTTCTTGGTGTAGCAATTTTAATGGCCAATAGTGTAGTGTTGTTAGTGGTGGGCGTGACAGAACATCTTGTGAAGCGTTACTAAATGCCTTTTCTAAAAACTATCTAGAACACACAGTTAGGAAGCCCATTCATGGGGGAAATATATTACATATAATGGCAGGAAATAGACAAGGAATCTTGGAGGAAGTCCACATCGAAACTGTTATCAGTGACCATGAGGCAATTATACTCGTAGCAACAATGAATACCAAAATACGAAGGGCAACTAAAAGAAGCTCAAGACAAGAACGTATAGAGGAACTATGGCTCAAGTTTAAAAGAAGGTTAACCATGCACTGGATAGATATGTACCCAGGAGAACAGTTCATGACGGGAGGGATGCTCCATGGTGTACAGGTGCTGTAAGGCGACTTCTAAAGAAACAGACGCTACTGCATATAATTGGTGTAAAACAAAGCATAGGGCTATAGATAGAGAGATGCTGGATGAAACACGTTTGGCCGTCAAGAGGGTAAAGCGTGAAGTCTTCAGTGACTACCGTAGTAGAATACTGTCGAAAGATCTTTCACAAAATCGAAAGAAAATCTGGTCATATGTAAAGGCAGTTAGTGGCGCCGAAGCTAGTGTCACTTAGGGACAAAGCAGAAACAATAATTGAGGGCAGCAAAGCAAAAGCAGAAATGTTTAATTCTGTTTTCAAATGTTCCATTACAAAGGAAAACCCAGGAGTAATGTCTCGGTTTAGATCTCGTATGACTGAAAAGATGAGATAGTTAGTGAGTTACATGTTCCGTAGATCGCTCGAACGAATCTTTTATCGAAATGATGTAGAGCGAGCCAGTTTACAGGATATGTATAAATGATAAGTTTTAACAGTAATGAAAACTTTTCTACTGGCTACAAGTTTTTAAGTAGAAACTCGTCAATGGAATAGAAGGAATTGTCCAGGAGGAGTGATTTTAAATTGTATTTAAGACTTGCTTCGTTACCTGTAAAACATTTTATGTTATTGGACAAACAATCAGAAATTTTTGTTGCTGCGTATTGAACTCCGTTCTGAGCCACTGTCAGCTTTAACAAAGGGTAATGAAGCTCATTTTTTCCTCTAGTTTATTAGGTGTGGACATCACTGTTCTTCTCAAATTGTGTTAGATTATTTATGAGGAATTTCCTTAGTGAATACACGTACTGTGACGGTGGAGTTACAACATCTGTCTTCTTGAAAAGGTACCTACATGACGTCCGTGAGCGAATACCACAGATATCAGTGTCAGCAGCGTTGAGAAACAGCTGAAATTGCCAAAATTTAACAAAGCCCCAAATTCTATACCATATTTGAGGCTGAGTTCACCCCTATGTTAACTGTAACCTATCGTGGATATCTCAAATAAAAAACCGTGCCCAGTAGCTGAAAGAAAGTCTGTACTTGTCTACAGAAGAGATCCACAAAAATACAGTGAAAATCATTGATATATATTTGTTGTAGAATGTTATAACATATTCTGATCTCAAACATAGTCAGGTACCTGTGTAGAACGACCTCCTCCATTCCAAACAGCACAGATACCGAAAATATAGATTAGATGAAAACCAACTTACACTTTTCTCACATGAAATCTTGAGAGGCGTGGATCAAGGCAGTCACGCAGATGCAGTATTTCTCGACTTCCAAAAAGCGTTTGACTCACTACCACACCTATGCTTATTATTAAAAGCAGATCTATGGGTATCAGGTGAAATTTGTGGCTGGATTAAGGATTTGTTGTTGGGGAGGATACAGGATGTTATCTCAGACAGAATCGTCGACTGATGTAGAAGCAACTTCGAGTGTGTTGGATCCCTTGTTATTCATGTTGCATGTTAATGATCTAGCAGACAATATCAATAGTCATCTTATATTTTCGCAGATGATGCTCTTATCTACAACGAAGCACAGTCTGAACGAAGCTACACTCCTGGAAATGGAAAAAAGAACACATTGACACCGGTGTGTCAGACCCACCATACTTGCTCTGGACACTGCGAGAGGGCTGTACAAGCAATGATCACACGCACGGCACAGCGGACACACCAGGAACCGCGGTGTTGGTCGTCGAATGACGCTAGCTGCGCAGCATTTGTGCACCGCCGCCGTCAGTGTCAGCCAGTTTGCCGTGGCATACGGAGCTCCATCGCAGTCTTTAACACTGGTAGCATGCCGCGACAGCGTGGACGTGAACCGTATGTGCAGTTGACGGACTTTGAGCGAGGGCGTATAGTGGGCATGCGGGAGGCCGGGTGGACGTACCGCCGAATTGCTCAACACGTGGGGCGTGAGGTCTCCACAGTACATCGATGTTGTCGCCAGTGGTCGGCGGAAGGTGCACGTGCCCGTCGACCTGGGACCGGACCGCAGCGATGCACGGATGCACGCCAAGACCGTAGGATCCTACGCAGTGCCGTAGGGGACCGCACCGCCACTTCCCAGCAAATTAGGGACACTGTTGCTCCTGGGGTATCGGCGAGGACCATTCGCAACCGTCTCCATGAAGCTGGGCTACGGTCCCGCACACCGTTAGGCCGTCTTCCGCTCACGCCCCAAAATCGAGCAGCCCGCCTCCAGTGGTGTCGCGACAGGCGTGAATGGAGGGACGAATGGAGACGTGTCGTCTTCAGCGATGAGAGTCGCTTCTGCCTTGGTGCCAATGATGGTCGTATGTGTGTTTGGCGCCGTGCAGGTGAGCGCCACAATCAGGACTGCATACGACCGAGGCACACAGGGCCAACACCCGGCATCATGGTGTGGGGAGCGATCTCCTACACTGGCCGTACACCACTGGTGATCGTCGAGGAGACACTGAATAGTGCACGGTACATCCAAACCGTCGTCGAACCCATCGTTCTACCATTCCTAGACCGGCAAGGGAACTTGCTGTTCCAACAGGACAATGCACGTCCGCATGTATCCCGTGCCACCCAACGTGCTCTAGAACGTGTAAGTCAACTACCCTGGCCAGCAAGATCTCCGGATCTGTCCCCCATTGAGCATGTTTGGGACTGGATGAAGCGTCGTCTCACGCGGTCTGCACGTCCAGCACGAACGCTGGTCCAACTGAGGCGCCAGGTGGAAATGGCATGGCAAGCCGTTCCACAGGACTACATCCAGCATCTCTACGATCGTCTCCATGGGAGAATAGCAGCCTGCATTGCTGCGAAAGGTGGATATACACTGTACTAGTGCCGACATTGTGCATGCTCTGTTGCCTGTGTCTATGTGCCTGTGGTTCTGTCAGTGTGATCATGTGATGTATCTGACCCCAGGAATGTGTCAATAAAGTTTCCCCTTCCTGGGACAATGAATTCATTCACGGTGTTCTTATTTCAATTTCCAGGAGTGTATATAAATGCTCCGTCGGACGTTCATAAAATTTCAAAGTGGTGCAAAGATTGAAAACTTTCTTTAAATGTTCAGAAATACAAAATAGTGGGCTTCACAAAACGAAAAACTATACTATTCTATGATTATAATATCAGTGAGTCACAGTTAGAATTTTTAAATTCATACAAATACCTGGGTACAGCTCTTAGTAGAGACAAGAAATGGAAATATCTCATAGCCTTAGTAATGCGTAAAGCAGGTAGCAGACACTGGTTTATTGTCAGAATGCCGGGGAAATGCAATCACTCTGCAAAGGAGATTGCTTAAAAATTACTCGTGTGAGCCATCTTAGAATATAGCACAAGTGTCTGGGACCCATACCAAATAGGACAAGCTGGGAATGTTGAACGTATAGAGAGAAGGGCAGCACCAATTTTCACAGCTTTGTTTGACCATTGGGAGAGTCAGAAATAGATGGAAGGAACTGAACTGGCAGATTCTTTAAGATAGACGGTAACTACCCCTAGAAAGTCCACTAACCAAGTTTCATAAGCCGGGTTTAAATGATGACTTTAGGAATATACTATAAGGCCGTATATATCGCTCCCTTAGATATAGTGAGGACAACAATAGAATAATTATATGATGCACAGAAGCATTTAAACAATCATTCTTTCCGCACACCATACGTAAATGTAACGGGGGAAAGCCCTAATAACTTGTACAGTGGGACGTATACTCTGCACCGAGCGAGGTGGCGCAGTGGTTAGCACGCTGGACTCGCAATCTGGAGGAAGACGGTTCAAACCCGCTTCCGGCTATCCTGATTAAGGTTTTCTGTGATTTTCCTTAATAACTGCAGGCAAATGCCGGGTCAGCTCCTTTGAAAAAGCATGGCCGACTTCCTTCCCCATCTTTCCCTTATCCGATTGAACCGATGACCTCACTGTTTGGTCTCCCAAATCAACCAATCAACGTATCCTCTGTCATGCGTTTCACATTGGTTCGTACAGACAGATGTAGATGGAGAAACTAATAAAAATGAATTATTTAAAAATGGATAGAAAATCTACAGCTACAGACACTCTAATACCTTAACGCTTTCAATACCCAATAGCGCACAAAAATACTGCTTTCTGATGTCCAAAGAGGTTTCCAGGCACAGTTACGCAACGAAATTTGTTGCCGCAACCAAAAGCTGTACCCCAATTCTGACTGACTGCTTCTTACATAACATTCAAAAACTGGAAGGCGTACCTGTCGTCCGTAATTCCTCTGCTAACCCGTCCAGTATTAGCAGAAAGTATATAGTCTTTACTTAGGACAGGTATCACGGAGAGTGACCAAAACATTGAAATACTGCAAATATAAAATTTCCTAATATGTGAGGAGCATAACATACAGAAAATTTTCAACAGCAAAGAATGGGCTCACTCACTAGACATCAGTGCAGGACATAAAATTACTGGTATTGACCGTAACAAGTTTGTATTGCTCAGTCAGGCAGAGATATATCAGCTAGATTGGACGAGCTTGAACACTGCTGGATGTTGCGGGATTCTGAAACTGCATCTGCTGATCGTATATTGAGTGTAGGTCACAGCCACTAGCTACAATTCCGTGTCCCCCAACTGACAAACAAATGAAAACACTGAATCAGTTAAATCCACGGAGAGCAATACAAACCCGTCACACGTCTTCATGTTTTCGCGCCGCTATGATTGATGCATTAGATTTCGATCGAGTTTCCGTAGATGCACGTCCAGAATCAAAGGAATCATGTGTCACACAATATTCAATTACTACTAAATGTTCAAACTAAGGTGTTATGTCAGCTCTTCAAAATTGCACTTAAGTTTCAAGTTTCTCCAATTCTTCCCACACTGCTCCATTCTAGTCCTCCGTTTTGCGTTCTATAAGTTTATGTGTTTATCAATGAATTCGAAATTGTTATACATTCTGTTGTATTACAATGTATACATTTTCTCTGCAGAAAGTATATTTCCTCATAGTTACTCGTATACCAAGGGAAACCATAAAGTTTAACTTTTCACCTCGAAAGAATGAAGCTGTGACCACTACAATGCCTACCCTTACTTAAATGCCGATGAGTTATGAAAAATTCAAATGTGATTATTACGTTGTTCAAACTATTTCATAATTTAGAAAGTAATTCAGATAAAATAATTGAAAAGAATTTGTGCTTGGCTCGTTTAAATGACAAGCCGCTGGAAAGATACACTGTATTTAACCATTTTTTCCTTTTATTTGCAAGTTACTGAAACACAGTTTAACATCACGTATTTCTCACTTTCCAAAAACACATTGTGCAACTTTCTTGACCCATATCAAGAACTTAGTTGACCAGAGTGCAACATTTACCAAACTCAACAGGTGCTAAGCCCACTGTGACGGGCGTGGCGCCAAAAATCAGAATATATGTTACTAACACAGCTTCCAGTATCTTCTAGAACAGGATATAGTCCAAATGTTATTAAAATGGCCGACTTCATTGAAATTGTTATTCAGATTTAATTCATATGTTGTTTTCTGAAAATAATTATGTAAGTAAAGATTTGTAGCCTTAATGATCAATAATAAATGTTCAAAATTATGGCAATATGAAAAATAGTAGCTTCCAGTTACCTTATAAAATCGACTTTAATATCGACAGTAAAACTGGAAAACTTATAAACTAAGACAGAAATTTTGTTTACATAAAACTGTCAGAAACAATATTATATTTACCGTGAACTTGTCTTCATATCATTAAATTTGACAATTGTGACTATTACGAGTCAGAGGAAACACTGAACATCGACCAATATAAGAACAGATAAATCGTAAAATAACAATATTCTCTTCCTTACTGTCTCTCCAACATTCTCGGCGTTCATTGAGCAAAAGTGCAGTCGTGGCATACAAAAGCTCTTTCTCAAATTAGCATTCTTGGGGAGCCCAGGGATATCATTTCATGTACTGTGCCATTTCTCTACCTTAGTGTTCAGAGAAATGACCACTGCGGAATATGCATTCAGGTTGCATATCTGAAGTATTGCCGTCATTTAAACATTTATCAGACTACCCAAAACCATTCCTGAGCTGAAAACAGTCATTCAGTAGGTCATCGACGGCATCGATGTTCCGACACTTCAGTGGCTCATGCAGAATTTCGCTATTCGTCTGCGCCACATCATCGCCAATTATGGCAGGCAAATCGAACATCTCATAACCGAAATACGAATATCTGTAGTGGCGTTTACATGCTGAATAAGGTGTATGGACTCCGTAGTTTGTAACTAATTCACGTTTTTTCTATATAGTTCAATAACTGTCACCCTGTACTTTCCAACAGAGCTGTGCACTTACTTTAATTAGAATTTAGCTGTCTCACATTAGCGAACTGTCTTAATAGTCACCTGTCATCTAAATCCAAAGAAATTTTCGGTAATGGTAGTATCTGTTGGGTAAAGTAAAAACAACGTCAATTCAGAACATATACAGGCATTTTATCAAACTAAATTCTAATTGCAGTAAGACAAAGCGTAGCACATTCTGTCGACTGACGTCTGTAGTTTCATACCCGCAGACAACCGAAACTACTGAGTTCTGTTTTCCTTGAAAATTAGGCAGAATCGAACAATAACTTCCGTTGAAAAACCATATTCTACACTTGTCCTGTCGATTGGAAGGTCGTCCAGTAACATACCATTTTATCTCTTTCGTATGATTAAACACATCCAATCGGATTTTAATGAATATTTTCTGCCAGGACTTTAACGTCTCATAATCTGGATAGTTAAACTGATTTTTCCCAGCGCATTTGTAATTTTACATGGAGACCAAAATATATGAGCTCATCGTTAAACATTTATTCTCTCTTTCTTAGTTTCATCTTAATGATTTTTTTTTCTGCTCTATCTGCTATCCTGTACTGGCCGCCACTAATGTGAATACTTTTATGCATGCAGTATAAACCTCCTCTTCGAGAACTTAATTTTGGACCTGGTTGGAAAGTGAGAGTGGTATTGAATTTTAGCGTTCCAGAATAAAACAGACAAAGAGATTGCTCTTGATGGTGGCGCTTACATTTGAGAGGCAATTTTTTAAAAAAAGGTGTATCGTTACCAGTTTCATTCGTGCCAAAGAACTGAATAATTATTCGATTAGTTTCTCTGTCTTGCATTTGAAATACTAGCTTCATAAAACAGAAAATTTTACTAGAAGTCTAAATGATCTACAATCACTTACTCCTCAAAATAATAACATTATCTCAATCTTATAAATCGAATGCTCCTAAAATAACTTAGATGTATTTTGATTAACATTTTGTGATACAGTTTTTGTTATCTGGTACTTCAATAGTTCTTTTAAAGACTACAAATAGTATGCACCAACAATGTACTCTTCAAGACAAGAAAAGCCTGATTCAGCGAGTGACGACCTGTCAACCTGACCGCGAGTTACTTGCACAGTAATGCCAAAAGCTCCTTTGGACCACATCTAGTGCTGCCGGGCACATCACTACCTACGAGTATTTCGCGATCGCTATCGACATCCTACACTTCAGCGTAAAATGTTTAATTAGTATTTATTTCCAGTGTTGTGTGTAGTATATCTCTCTGGTATGATAATATATTGCCAATATAAGGCCAAATGGGCATTAACGAGACGAAAGTGTTGCCACAGCTTGGGACGAGGCAGTACCTCTCAACAATGTTCTATTTGGGACTTACCCATTTTCTGTGCGAACAGTTTTCTTTTTTCGACTATACATCCTCTCTTCTGTTGAGTGTAATTGTTCGCTTCTGTCGTCCTCCCCCTCCTCTACCACTTCATCCTTGAGCACACACACACACACACACACTCACACACACACACACACTGGTAAGAATCGTATGGGGCAGAGCACCTCCAACTTCTCGCAGCACAGTAAATAACTTCCAGCCAATTTAGCATCCAGATTAACAGTCAGAATAATTGTTTACGAATGCTTTAAGACATTGATGTTGGTTGATCACATGATACAGCTCTCTTCGAACCTCTGATTTCCAGGGTTCCTTTCATATGCATTTCCTGTTCAAATCCCAATTACTCGGAATTGAAAACAAATCCCTTACTGAACGAGGGGACATGTTTATTTATCTCATCTACAAATATTCGGGTCGTTCCGCAGTTTGCTGAGCAACGTCAAGTTGACGCTTTATTTGAAATTTCTTTATCT
This sequence comes from Schistocerca americana, assembly GCF_021461395.2. Taxonomy (NCBI): domain Eukaryota; kingdom Metazoa; phylum Arthropoda; class Insecta; order Orthoptera; family Acrididae; genus Schistocerca; species Schistocerca americana. Next base: position 523,334,514 of record NC_060121.1, on the reverse strand, counting down.
TACGTCTTCCATTTCTGTTGCATTGTTTGAATTTATGCAACCATCCATTGATTCCCTTCAAATCCCTGTAATCTACGTCGCGCGGAATATGATGTGCACAAAATAGTAGGTCACAGTCATGTACATCCTGTAAATAGTATCGCGCATCCCTGAAACGTTCAAACATCACTTTTCGTAACAAGTTCGCCTTGTCCTCAGTTGAATATCCGCAGTTATTCTCATGCGCTACACGGTCATGTCGCTGCGGAATTATTCCGAATCTGTTGTTTTTCATTTTTGTATTAGGCTGCAGATGATGTTCCATGTACGCAATTATGTTTAGTACCCGCTCCTTGGACAACGATTGTGCTTTAACTACGTTTCACTGAAGACGGGATTTTTGACTCCCTGTGCGACAAGGATGTGGACTACATGGCTTGAGAACTGTATCACTTTGACTTGTTAAAACCGTATCGTCATCATTGTACTCCTATAGTATAGTCTCTTGCAGGAACGGTAATGTTTCTTCTGCCACTTCTCTCTCACTCGGCGAAATTCCTTGGGTTCCTGTATGACGAAATGCCAACTTCGGCAACTGTTGTTGTACGTGTAATGTAACGTTTGTTTTGTTTATTGTTGCATTGCTCTGTTCTGTATCAACGCTGTAGCACTGTTGTGAGTTATTTGTCGACTGAGCAGTTCATCTACGTTCCGTAGCTTCATGCTACGCTCACCGTTGGATACCGGCACTCCCGCCCCCTGTTTCCATTAGCAGTCAATGTTATGGTTGCTCGGTAGACAGACAGTATGTGGGGCGTCGAATACCGTAAACATCAATGGACTTTTGCGACCTCGCACTCAAGGGATTCCTTGTTAGTCATAGCCACAAGGCCGCTCCCAGAATGAATATTATTCCACTCTGCAGAAGCATTATTATATTAAGGCTGGAGCCAAGAACGTGCAGAGTCGTCATGCAAAAGGCAGTTCAGTTGTATTTGGATAGTTTTTTTCAATGTTAGAAGAGCAAGGGTAGAATTTTTCGCTTCAGTCCTGCAGATAGCTGTTACTCACTACTGCCCATTAAAACTGTAATAGCAGAAAGTATAACAAATAATAAAATTTGACACACTGTGAGCTCGCAGTACGATAGAAAGAATACGTCATTAAATCTGTTGGTGATCTGGGGTATGCAAGGCGTGAAATGTAGTACACAGAGTTGCCGCTTGCTTCAGCAAAAATGGCTGTAACTCAGCTGAGCGTCGAGTCGAACTGAGCTTGCAAGACAGATAAAGGTATGTTATTACACGCTGCTTCAACTCAGTGACATTAGCTGTAGTGGATGGCGAGTGGTGATGAGCCAGTTTCTCGGCATCCAGATACCAGATGTTTTCTGTGTGATAAAGATATAGTGAGTTTGCTAAATCGGGCAACATTCTCTGTACTGAGGTAGATCAGAACAGCACCGGCATCGTAGTGTCTTGCGTTATACTGTTGAAAAGAATGTCACGGAGGACTTGAGATATGGTACACGTTGAAAACGTATCGGCTGCTGTGCAAATTAATGACAAAGCGAAACAGAGGTGATCATGTTTTGTAACCAATGACACCCTGTACTAACAGGCTAGGTGCTGGGATCGCATAACGATGATAGATGCAGTCTGACCGCGTTCGTTATCAGAGTCTCCCCACGTAGATATGTCCAATAGTGTGCTGTATGCGTAACAGTGATACATCTAAAAACATGACGTTGTCCCACTTCTGTGTCCAGTACCACCGTTGGGCGCACCACAGCCTCTGCTGCCGTAACTAGGACAGCCTAAAGACTAGTCGCCATATTGGTACTCCTTGGTGTTCCAGCTGTCGTTGCACTGTTCGTGTGGACACTCCTAGTTCCTGACTGCAGATATATAAGGTGGCTGTACGATCCTGGATAGGCAAACGAATAACGTCTATTTCCTCTCGGGCGCTACTCCCGTGGGCCGTTGAGAACTTGCATAACGTTGAGTGTGGACCTCCTGGATGAACTGATTCCATATCTGGATGACAGTCGTGGGTCCCCAACCAACGCGAGGACCAGTATCACAGAACTATAAACTGCAATATCGGTGAGCACCGCCAAGCTGCAGTTGAATTCCGACACGTGGTGGTAAATATTTCTCCTTCGTAAACGGGTCAGAATAATATCATCTCACAAACGGTTATCACTCATATGCCATTCGTGAATGAGAACACTGTCGTGCAACCTTTCCTTATAAACAGAAATGTACGCTGAGGTGACAAAAGTCGTAGGATATCTGCTAATACCATGTAGAACCTCCTTCTTCCAGACGTAGTGCAACAATTCGACGTAGCATGGACTCAACAATTCGTTGGAAGACTCCGCAGAAATACTGATCCGTGCTGCCTCTCTAACCGTCGCCGGCCGCGGTGGTCTAGCGGTTCTAGGCGCTCAGTCCGGAACCGCGCGACTGCTACGGTCGCAGGTTCGAATCCTGCCTCGGCCATGGATGTGTGTGATGTCCTTAGGTTAGTTAGGTTTAAGTAGTTCTAAGTTCTAGGGGACTTATGACCACAGATGTTAAGTCCCGTAGTGCTCAGAGCCATTTGAACCATTTTCTCTATCCGTCCATAACTGCGAAAGTCTTGTCGGTGCAGTATTTTGTGCACGAACTGACCTCTCGATTATGTCCCGTAAATGATCGATGGGATTCATGTCGGGCGATCTGGGTGGCCAAATCATTCGCTCAAATTGTCCAGAATGTTCTCCAAACTAATTTCGAGCAATTGTGGCACGGTGACAGCGTTCAATGTCATCCAAAAAAAAAAAAAAAAATAAAATAAAATCCATCGTTGTTAGGGAACACGAAGTGCATGAATGGCTGCAAATCTGCAAGAAGTCGAACATAACCATTTGCAGTCAATGATCGCTTCATTTCGATAAGAGGACCCAGTACATTCCATGTGAACACTACCCACAGAATTATGGAGCCACCACCAGCTTGCACAGTGCGCTGTTCACAGTTTCAGTCCATGGTTCCGTGGGATCTGCGTCATATTCAAAACCTACCATTAGCTCTTAACAACTGAAATCTAGACTCATTTGATATGGCCGTGGTTCTTCAGATGTCTAAGGTGCAACTAATACGGTCATGAGCGGAGGAGAGGCACCGCAGGCGTGTTGTTAGGAAACGCAATAACGATGGGGCCTGCTGCCATTGCCCACTAACGCCAAATTTCGCCGCACTGTCCTAACGGATACGTTCGTCTTACGTGCCACTTTGATTTCTGTAGTTATTTTACGAAGTGATGCTTGACTGATAGCACTGAAAACTCTATGGAAACGCCGATGCTCTCGGTCGTTAAGTGAAAGCCATCGGCTAATGCGTTGTCGATGGTGAGAGATAATGCCTGATATTTGGTATTCTCGGCACATTATAGTCACTGTGGATCTCGAAATATCGAATTCGCTAACGATTTCTGAAACGGAATGTCCCATGCGTCAAGTCCCCATTTGAATGCCCAGTAGTTTACGCCAAAAGGTAACAATACATCGCAATAACCTAAAGAAGAGACCATCTAAAGTACAGACTCTGAGCGAAAGCAAATAACACGGAATCTACAACACAATGTTCCATTATCACGTGACCATTCAGTTTTTTGTTACTGACAGACTAAGAGCTATTGAAATTACAAATTTTTTATGTGATCCCTGGTAGGTTCACCAGTTTTTGCGTCTTTATCACAATCTTTGCTTTTACTTGTGTTACTCTCTACAACTCTCGTTTTTACATATTTGATTCTTGAGAGACACCCTTTAAACTGGCGCTGTAGTTCCACTTTAAGTCACCGAGTCTTTCTCTTTTCTGAATTTCGTCCTTTATCACTTAATTCGGAATAGGTACGTCGCTTTTCACAGACGACCTAAATGGCGCTCATTTCCTTAGACGACCATGAGAATAAATATACATCTGCCAGATAGATGTTTAATTTTGCTGTTCTACCACACTCTTCCTAAACTTAACGGTTCCTTGGGTCACGTGCACTAGGGGAAAACGAAAAACATACGTACGGAGGTAACCGTATCATACGGGCAATGTTTTAACATTTAAATAAATTTATACAACAAGTCATCATAATCATAACAATATACTTATAGTCATGGGTCTTGCAGAGGAATTTCAGTATGTCGCGTAGCCTCCTTTAACTACAATATGGCTCTGCATGTGTCCTGAAAAGCGATCAAAGGAATGCATGTGATCTTGGGAGATATCCTTCGCTGCCTCCAACTGTTGTCTCAACTGGACATGGGTTACCCGTAATGAATAAGAGGCAAGTGTGTATGTGTGGGTGTTGTCCTGTTTGAAGAAGCAGATGGCCATGACGCAGTAGTAATGGCAACAGGCTGGGCTGACTGACGAATGATGTGCTAGGTGTACCCTACACTGTTAAATGTTCCCTCACCAGACAGGTCATTGCAAGATGTAGTTTCCTGGTCTTAATGATCCGAATTGATTCTGTGCTTCGTTGTCGATAGATCGGTAAGTAGCGCACTCCTGGTCAACACCACATTTACAAGCGAAAATCACTGGTGCCAAGTCAGAACCTGCTGTCATCGCTATATGTGAATGTGCTCCACTCTCCACTCTAGAGTTACATATTTTGGTAAATCATCGGAGAGGGCCTGCACAGTGACGAGAGAAAAGAGGAAATCTGACGAGAAGCATCCTTGATCGCACCTCAGCTTCCAGCAGACGGGACCTGCTGATCGTATTGAACACTCCGTGTTTAACACTGATTCTAATTGGCGCTGCGGTGGATATGAGAGCAGTAACAGCTGCCACTCTAATGGGGCGGAGCGGGTGTCTGCAGATACATTATTATGTCACGTCTTTAGAGGTGTTCTTTCTTATTCTGAACTGGTGTGTTGTAAAGCACCTTCATTTTTCCGCCTTAGAAATCGAGGCACACATATGCGGTTTCTGACAGCCAATGGGAACTATTTTGCATGTGCAATGGAGTGGTGGTCTGTGCATTCCCCAGAAATGCCTTAAAATCCTAAGCAAAGCTGCAAAATTCTGTACTATCATCAACACTGAAAAGGAAGCAAAAAAAAAAAAAAAAAAAATCATAATGGCAGGAATGTTTCATCCGGACCATCCTGAGTGGCGTAATTTGCATTTTGTTTCTCCCCTCTGCTAGGACCTCCGCTGTTCTAATTTAGCGTTTTCTGAAAGGTACCGACGGCAGAATCGCATACTTAAAGTTATTAGTATATGTTTCAGTTCTGCATATTATACGAAACTGTAAATTTTTACGGATGTACAAATCGACAAAAATTTTTAACAAACACATGACAATGTAGAACATAAATTTGCTATCAGAAATGCACTGAAATAATCAGATGTAAACTGTGTGTAACACGTACGTTCAGTATGGAATATATTTGCTTCATGTTACTTCTATGTATTCCTACGTACAGTGTAATACATACATTACCATGGTCTTTGGTTCTTCACGTAGGGAAATAATTTCTGTAAAGTTACTAAATTTCTGTAAAACTATTTAACAAGAATTAATTTGTGAATCTAATTTTGAAATATGTTCTTTTATAAAATTAATACGTTAATGTACTGTGTATAAGACCGGCTGATGCATAGGGCACGTAGGTTTATATAGATTTAAAATCTGAGGGGAAGTACCTCCTCCTCGAAAAGCGTTAGGCGGGAATGTCAAGTGTAGTTTGGGACGAAGTACTGCAAGAGGTGAGCGTCGAACATGCAGTCGGTGATCAGCAGTCATCCAGGTAGAATCTCATGCGCTTAATGAGGCTATAATTGTAGCAAGGCTGAGTTTATTATGCCTCAGATGTGGAGGCATGTTGGCTTTTAGATCATGGCATTTATTGTTTGGCTCTGAATCACAAAAGTCAGACTCCAAGAAGAGAATTTTCAGAGCTTTTCATTTTTATAACGTCTATGATCGTGTATGACGACTTCATACTTTTGCCAAAAAAGATAACCACGGTCACCGCCTTCAATACAAGTAACGTATAGTATTGTACTTATTGGCCTAGACCAGTAAGGTGCTTGATATGCAAATATCAAGTGACTTAATTTCAACTTTGTGTTATGTACACTGATTTATTCCTTAGTCATTCACTTGTATAGTTTCCTATTCCTAACGATGCAATATTTCCGAGGTCCCCAAATTATTGAAATTCAGAGACGTTTCTGTTTCAAAAGTGTTTATTAACTTTCGTGGAATTATGATTTTCTCATGTGTTGAGTTAGTCTTTTGTATGAAACGCTCCACGTGATCAGGAAACTGAAGAGTTATTTCGAGAGAATGAGTGCAAAGAAAAGGTCCTAATTACAGTACTTAATTGTCGTTCCTATTAAAAGATTTATTCAGTACTAAAAGTAAGAGAATGGAGTGATGATTGTAAGAAGCAGTTGCAGAATATTAAAGCTAAAACCTTCGCAACTATTATTTACTTTGCAGGTCTGTAACAGCGCTTTTAATCCTACATTTCCATTCCTGTATGCATCTTTATTGTGTCTGGTGATAAAAATTTGTACTGCACTCAGTCAATAGATTAAAGATTTTCTTGACCCCCTGCCATATGCTGAGCCAGTAGTTCAGTAATTCTTACAGTGACAGTTTTCATGAAGCGCAATAATTATTTACAGATATTTATTTTCTTGTAACTATAACTGCCTGCAACTTAGTAAGACCATAAAAATTTCAGAGTCCATGTTCCACTTAAGTCCTGCATTATGCAAAGGCTTATATGTTCCACTTGAAAAGAAATAGTAACCTTGTTAGTTAGCACAATAGTTTGATAAACTTTTCTATACTACTGTCTTTGAATTACTAATTTTAAAGCCACCTCAAGTACGAATTAACGATGTTCCTCCCTTATTAAGTGGTACTGTGTAATGGACATTATCTTTCTTGCTTTGTAACAGACAATATACATTAGTGAGAAACAGTTTGTCGCCAAGACATTTTAAACTTTTATCTGAGTTGTTTACGACTAGTTATCTTATCAATACTTTCTAGATTGAGATATTGTTTCGTGTACAATTGACAAAACAGAGTTTAGTTCCAAGTAAAGCCACATACAGCGCATTCTTTTCTCACTAACAGCATGATTACATGGAATTACTTTGTCTAATTATGGTGGCGATTGTTTTTAATTTACACGATTACAGTTTTACTTTACAACTTGAATAACATTAGATCAATTCCCGCTAGTATAACTACTACTCTCTGTCAAAAAATAATCTTTTAGGTGAGGGAACATAGTCCGATTCCTTCGCATTAGTACATGATCACGCTCAAACTTCCTGTACTGGGAGTAACATTAGTGGGGAGTTACTCACGTGGTAATAACCGACAGTTAAACATAGGAAAGGGTAATGTTTGGTTTTACTGCGTCGCATTGCAGTTGCTGTTAGTGTGTGAGGTAATAAAGACATAGTAACGTGCAGGGCCTCCGGCGGCGTATGATGTAGTACTGCCATCAACATCCTGTAGAGAGAGAACTGGCAATTAAAGGTGAGCTCAGTAATTCTAGAAGGCACTTCGAGTTTCGTAGAGTCCGCTTCTCAGCGGACCACTCATTCCTGTGACAGAAATTTTAAGCGGAGATTCTCCAAAATGCATACTTCCCCTAGACGGCAGCTTATCGAGGAGTTCCATCTGCATCAGCAAAAGTATGTCTTCGTATAATTATATCAGTTAAATATTGCGATCATAAACATATCTCATACCAAGTCGATGGTTACGACAAAATATTTTATAACTGTCATATCTTGTTCCAGTAGGTTTTACCCTTCATCAACAGTGTATATTGCCTCCGTTTGTCGAAAATTTTCGTATTTGTTAAGCAAGTTTGGGAGCGAGCACTACTTGGAAAAGTCAAAAGGGCGAAATTCGAAGTTCACTTCTAGCTCCAGACAATCGGTAATAGTTAACTTAGACTATTTTCCCTATTATAAAACAGACCACTTTCTTAGACACCACAGCTTCAGTTTATGAAAGGAAACTTGTAATTCCTGTACCGTAGCAGATCACAGAATTAAAACTAACAATGATCCCAGTTCGAATTTAGACGATAATCACTGCACCAATCAGAAAGAAATTACAATGTGAATGCTGTTCTCTGTCAAGGGGTGAGTTAGCTGCTGTTGGTAAGCAGCAGAAAACATCCCTGACTGCAGACAAACTAAGCTAATGTGAGTATGTATGTACCAAAAGCACTTCATGTGCTGTACTCTTAGGTGGACATTATGTCTCCTTGACGAAATACAGGAACTAGCTCTAATCAATTACTTGACATGAAGACGGATTCACAAATTTTGTACTGTTTTTCTGCAGACATGTCAGGAGAAGAGCTAAGTGCACAATGATTGACTGTGAGTGGCGAGTCAGTAGTCAGTCGAAGGGCTATATACGGGAGAGAGAATGACTACGGAGAACTCGAAGTATTACACTCATCCTACTTACCAACAAGTCTGTAGTGCTGTCTCCCACTGAAACTGAAACAGTGCCAGTCTGAAACGCTCCACCTGTTTCGAAGCTTGCTGAGGCTCGTGTCAGGGGACTCTGCTGAACTCGAGTCTTTGAAAACTGTGTGACAATTTGGACTGTGACTTCGTTAATTTTACCCCAGCCACGCGGGGTAGCCGTGCGGGCTGAAGCGCCTTGCCACGGTTCGCGAGGCTCACCCCCTCGGAGGTTCGAGTCCTCCCTGGGGCATCGGTGTGTGTATTGTCCTCAGCGTAAGTTACTTTAAGGTACATTAGGTAGTGTGTAAGCCCAGCGACCGATGACCTTAGCAGTTTGGTCCCAAAGGAACTTACCACAAATTTCCAAATTTTATCCCAAGAGACCATAAACGCAGGATTGAAGATTCGCCCAAGTTGGGCAGGGCGCGCAAAATGTTATACGCTGCTGTCCACACAACTTAACCGCGTATGATGTACAAGCAATGGTTTATTGAAATGATTCATAAAAATAGCGCCAAGTTGCGTTACCACTTAAACTTCACTTCAAAGTGAATGTATTTGCTTAAGCTATGTGCCTCTGAATTACACACACACACACACACACACACACACACACACACACACACACACACACCTCGTTAATTCATACGTTAAATACTGTACCCCTTACTGAATATCTTTCTTCCAAAGTAATCCAGTAACTGTGTTGATAATCTGTTAAATGGATGAAGGGGTTAATGGGTAAACAGGCAGATTGGGTAAATGGTGAGTTGGTGAAAGGCATAAATGATTAAATGGGTAAATGCGTAAAATGGATCAACGGTTAAACATTTAAACGCAGAGCATTCCAGTAATAATATTCCACTCCCCTAAACAGTGTTTTCCTACACATGTGATCTCTCGTATAAAGTAATCATTACTCCCCCTCCCCCCTTCCGTCACCCTTTTCCCACCTCTACCTCATCATTAAATTGCATCTCATATACGTTATGTACAAAATTACACCTACATTTAGCTCATCATTATAATACATTACAGATGAAATGAAAGTAAAAATAAAAAAGAATTATAAATATAAATTTTGTTATAAAAATGTTCACGATGGACTTAGACATTTTAACCTGTCACACATAGTGAAAACATACGAATTTAACACACACTCTACTAGGTGTTCCACATTTTTGAGAATATCGCCTATTGCAAACATTAGGTTGTTAAAATTTAAGTACATATTTGAGATGCCTCCACTGAGTAACTATGTTTTGACTGTTGTATCTGCATTAATAAAACCGCAATGGAACTAAAAATACATTTTTTCGAAAATCATGTACAACACGAATAATATCATTGATGTAACAATCCAGCAATTTGTCGTACTTGAGCTGGTACAGTTTTGTGTGGAAAAAATACAATAACCTCTATCGTACACCTGAAAAGAAACAAAGTAATCAGAATCTGTAAAGCATTCACTCTTAAGTAAATGTATACTCTTCGAATTCACTTCTGAAAAAGCGGTTATGACTTCATATCCAAGAACTAAACACTCTTGTGAATTAAACAAGAAGGCACAACAATTTTCTTTCAAAGATGCTATATTATGGCTTATAGATCCATCGCATGAAACAATCTGAACAGAAAATGCCAATTTTTCTACTAGACTCCAAAAATATTCTATCAATATTTTCGAAATTTTCCTCAGTATATCATGCACATGGCATCGGTGTTAAGAAGCTCAAATTCACCAACCCTGATGCTCGAGAAACTCGGCGACTTATATTAATATCCCGCAATATTTCAGATGAAACAGCATTGCCACTCCAAATTTTGGTGCTGTCGCATCTCGCACTCAGTATCGGATGACGCCACCCCTTCCAATAGCCCTTAATTGCGTACTGTCGTTCCCGGATACTTCATGTTCTGTAACATGCAACCGCTGCTTTCTTGTACTACAGCAAGTAATTGATTAGCGAAATATACAGGGTGTTCCAGAAGTGATGGGCAATATACATGGATATGAGAGGAATGATCATTCGAAACAAAAAAGGCAAGCAAACATGGCTCTAAAACGTATATCTGAAGACCTAAGAGCAGTTCTTGATCTTCGATACTGTGAAACAGATCTATTCTACTGCCAGCACTTTGTTTCCATATTTTGGGAAGTGGTAGCATGACCCAAAACAAGATAAAATGTTTATTAAACGTGTGCTCTTAAGAGCTGTGAGCAATTTTTCATCTTCGCTATTTCGAAGCAGAACTCTTCTAATGAATAACTGCTCATAACTTTTAAGGTATGAATTTTAGAGTACATGTTTACTGGACATGCTTTTCTTGTTTTGTTCCGTACTACCAGTTCACAAAATATGGAAAGCAGAGTGCTTGCAGTAGAAGAGATGTGTTTCACAGTATCGAAGATCAATAATTGCACATAGTTCTTAAGGTATGCGTTTTAGAGGCAAAATTTACTTGACTTTTTTGTTTCGAATGATCATTCCTGTCATATCTCTGATCTCTGAATACTGACCATCACTTCTGAAACACCCTGTATAGATTCTATTAGTAGTATTTAGTGCATGTTCTACTCATCGTTTTCCGAAACGGTGACAACGAAGGTGATAAAGGCATATCTGACGGTGCAGCGCCAACTACAAGCTACTACAGCGAGTCTTCCCGCTTTTCTGACACGCCATCATGCTGAATCACCAAGCTGCTGATGCAGCATCATATTCCGGGTTTATCACATTTTCTATGAACATCATTTTTGAGGAATCCAAGCTGCAAGGTAGCGGGAAACTCCAACTCCATAAGCAGACCTCGCATCTCTCTGCAACAATTCTACTGTATTTTTTTAAAGTCTTTAAAGCATGCATAGTAATAATGAGGTGTGTCTTACGAGGAAGCACTAGGCAGCAGTTGCCGATCGCCTCTGTGATAAGGTAGCAAGCAGCTGAACACTGTCTCAAAATAACGCCATCTGTTGTACGCCCTGCGCTGCAGTTACGTGAAGTGTTCCAAACGTTTAAACGTTTACGGGCATCAATTTTAATTGATGGAATGTTCTCATACATAACTGCAGTTAAGTCTTTTACTTTATTTTCGACAGAAACTGTGAACTTCAAAAAATAATCAGTAATTCGCAAAGCTGGTTCCTCTAGACATTCAGCCTGGTTTGTACCGGAACGAACGAACGGAAAATTCGTCGCCTTTCACTTGTACAAGAACTTACTCTAAAGGAAACGGAAGAGATCACGAACATAGCTTATAAGCACCGTGTTATTAGTTATGACTCAAGTGATTAGCAATACTTAATAGTTAGAGCGACGGTCCAAAACTTTGAATTGCATTTTCGTTCTCTCTCATAGTTGCAGATACGAATTGCCTCATACGCCGTTATGTTACATCAAACAACTACAACAAATTAACTTGGCAAAAACTAGCAACGGTTTTTTATTAACACGGGATGCGTCCGCCCTTCACGTTTTTGAGGAGCTGAACTTTTCTGGAAAGATTTTCAGTTAGACATTTGAATGTGCTTAATTGTTTTGAAACCATATAAGGTAGTGATGTTGGATACTGTGTTTACGTTCTAACTCATCCGAAGGTGTCACATCTGGTTTTACTCGTCACTTGCGACAGGTCAGTCCATTTCAGGAATGTTATTGTCAACAAACGATTGCCTCACAGATGCTATTTTTTGACAGGGTGTATTGTCATGTTGATGTAAACAATGACCGTCTCGTCTGCCGTAAGCAGTACAAAAATGGCTCTGAGCACTATGGGACTCAACATCTTAGGTCATAAGTCCCCTAGAACTTAGAACTACTTAAACCTAACTAACCTAAGGACATCACACACACCCATGCCCGAGGCAGGATTCGAACCTGCGACCGTAGCAGTCCCGCGGTTCCGGACTGCAGCGTCAGAACCGCACGGCCACCGCGGCCGGCGATTTAGCAGTACAAAATGCTGTAAAATATCTGAAAACCAAGAAGAAAATAGGATATAGTCAGCAGAGTCTCATAAAATATCGTTCTAGTGAAACACAAGCGGTCTTTTTGTTGTACCAGTGACTGAACATACAACCAATAATACGGGTTGTGCAAAAATTCTCTTCGCAGTGCCGTATGATTGTTAGCGGCGCTTGCCATATGATTGTCCGCCCGCCCGGGTTACTTCCCTTCAAGTGGACTCCGCCAACATTCCACTGTTTCATTTATCTCAGCCAGCGTCAGTAGTATCGTTGGTGTGTGTCGTTACGTGTTGACGTGAACGTTTTTAAGTTTTTGTTCCTTTGTTCGTTTGATTCGTTTTTGTCACTGTTCAAATGCTAACCACTGAGGAACGAATGTTTTTAGTCGAACAAGTGTTCAAAGCTGGCGGTAAATACACCGTTTCAGTTCGTCAAACATTTAATTCAGTTTTCCCGGAGACAACACTCCCACATTGCGATACTGTGCGAGATTTGATTAACAAATTTCGAAGTACGGGTTGAGTGACAGATGCACCGAGAAGTGGTCGTTCTAGCGTTTTGTCTGTCCGACCAAGTCAATAAGAAAACTCGCCCAGGAAATCGATGTTAGTGTCGGAACGACGCACACAGCTGTAAGGAAAAAATTTGAACTTTTCCCATACAAAGTGACAATCGTACAAAAACTGAAAAATACTGATCATGGCAAGAGACTGCAGTACTGTCAGTGGTTCAAAAATTTCGTTCAACAAAATAGAAGGGATATTCTTAATGAAACGTTTTTCACTGATGAGGCGTGGTTTCATTTATCTGGGTACACAAACTCGCAAAATTCTCGTATGTGGAGTACTGCAAATCCATTGTGTGTTCATAAGGAACCACTTCATTCTGTGAAAATAGGACTTTTGATTGCATTTTCTAGACGTTGGGTTGTGGGTCCCAAATTTTTCAACGAAACAGTAAGTGCACAATGATACTGCAGTGATATTCTGTACCCATTCATATGAGAACTTGTGTTAAGTGAAATACTGAATGGTTATTTTCAACAAGATGCTGCAGCCGCGCATACAGCTCGCGTTTCAGTGTCAATGCTTGCTGATGTTTTTGGTGATCGCATAATTTCACAGAGACTTTGGCCTCCACGATCCCCTGACCTAACACCACCTGACTTTTTCTTCTGGGGTACAGCGAAAGTAACGGTAAAAACCGTCCAAAATCATCGAGGAATTGAAAACTGCAACATCCACTTTCACTGCTTCTGTTACAGAAGAAATGTTACACCTTGTGTTTGGAAACATGATTAGACGAATTGAAGTGTGTATTCAACAACAGGGGGGACGCTTTCAACATTTAATGTGAAATGTAGGTAAAATAAATATTCAATAAACTAATAACTTGTATTTCACTGAGTTTCATTTCAGTATGCCGGCCGTTGTGGCCGTGCGGTTCAAGGTGCTTCAGTCTGGAACCGCGTGACCGCTACGGTCGCAGGTTCGAATCCTGCCTCGGGCATGGATGTGTGTGTTGTCCTTAGGTTAGTTAGGTTTAAGTAGTTCTAAGTTCTAGGGGACTGATGACCACAGATGGTAAGTCCCATACTGCTCAGAGCCATTTGAACCATTTTTTTTTTTTTTTTCATTTCAGTATATTCACTGCGGCATTCGGCATGCGCGGCTAACAATTACATGGCTCTGCGGACAGACTTTTTGAACACCCCGTAGAAGGCGTGAGTAAGCAACAACGTTTATTTCTCTACAATTAAATACAGAAAAAGCAACCTACATAGCTTTGGTGGCTAGATTTAGTGCTGCAATTCGGACGACGAGTAGCAAATTCCCGGGACGAATCTAGTCAAGTTGCCATTTAGTTGAAATCCCAAGAAAGTCCAGTACCAAGCAGAGCAGAAGCCTAACGAGGCCGATATGAATGTGGAGGTGAGAAAGTAGTAGCGGTAGCCGAAACGGCCGATGCGTGATGTCGTGCGTCCTCATAGAGTCCCGGCGGAATACGAACATCTCCGCCGATAGCGAGTCTGCTTTGGCGTGACCCAACGTGATTGGAGCGGCATCAGATTGTAGTATTTTGCGAGGGTACGCCGGAGGGTGTCGATTTGATACCGTGGAAATAACTATGTGCAGTGGCGGTGCCTGCACTATCCGGCTGAGTAACACTGCGCTGGAGCCGAAAACTCCTGGTTGAGCACTGATTGGCATGGGACCTGTGTCTGTGTGGCGGCAGGTGCCATGGTGCATGGCGCAGACATTGATGAAACTATACTCTTCCCATCTCCCCCCACCGCTCCCACAAAATGCATCACCATGGTAGTGTACTTCAAGGGCCCTTGGCGGCGATGGAGAGGTACGAACTAGACGTAGTGTGATGAGATCAGACCAGGAACAGAGGCCGGACGTGGCTGGCCAGCATTCCAGAATTCACTGCACGAGTCCCAACAGAAACCGGAGCAAAAGTGGAGGTATGTGCGATCCCGAATGGCAAAGGCGAGTCCAGCTCCTTGGGTGTCTTAGTATGTGACAGCGAAGAAGACGGCGACTTATGCTGTGATGCTAGAGGCTGCAATGTCTATGGTAGTGACCACAACGTCGGTATTACTACACACTGTGACAACAGCGGCTTCAGCGTTAGGGCCTGTGGCAGCTGGGACTGTGGCGGCTGGGGCTGTGGAGGTGGAGGGTGTGCTGCCCATGATCAAGGACACGAGGTTCTGATGGTTGTAGCAACAGTGACAGTGACTGTGTTGCAGCAAACCTGCAGGCAGGATAGGGCAGCTGGTAGGACACCTGCCATGAACGACTTCTCGGGTCGAAATCGTCTTTTTGAACATGCTCTGGAAGAAAATGGTCTGCAATATGAGCGAGGAATGCATGATAGTGCAACAGATTTATATGGTGTCTTGATCTGTCCCAAACAATAAGGTTTTTGCTCTGCATAAAGGTTTCGCTACAATCCTGGGTTCCCACGAATGACCACTGTTGGCAACCGTGAAATACACGTTGGCATTGGTCAGGAATTTTGAAGCATATGGTGGAGCACTTGGGTATTTTGCAGGATGGAGAAGGTGCAGTGTAGTCCAGTGAGACCTGCCATGC
Organism: Schistocerca americana; assembly: GCF_021461395.2. Classification (NCBI taxonomy): domain Eukaryota; kingdom Metazoa; phylum Arthropoda; class Insecta; order Orthoptera; family Acrididae; genus Schistocerca; species Schistocerca americana. The sequence goes on along the minus strand of NC_060121.1, from coordinate 523,318,951 downwards.
AGAAGTTTTGGCGACTTATACACTCGTAAAAAATCTTTTGCATCACCTCGGTTCCGAGAGTTCCGGAACCTTTACAGAAAACTGGAATAGAGATCAACATAAATATCATTTCCGCCCTTTTTATTAATGAAAACCGGACATTGCATGTTGTACCACCATACAGCGAGACCTTCAGAGGTGGTGGTCCAGATTGCTGTACACAGCGGTACCTGTAATACCCAGTAGTAGGTAATCTTACATTGATGCATGCCTGTATTCGTCGTGGCATACTATCCACAAGTTCATCAAGGCACTGTTGGTCCAGTTTGTCCCACTTCTCAACGGCGACTCGGTGTAGATCCCTCAGAGTGGTTGGTGAGTCACATCGTCCATAAACAGCCCTTTTCAATCTATCCCAGGCATGTTCGATAGGGTTCATTTATGGAGAACATGCTGGCCACTCTAGTCGAGCGATGTCGTTATCCTGAAGGAAGTCATTCCCAAGATGTGCACGATGGGGGCGCGAATTTTCGTCCATGAAGACGATGCATCGCCAATATGTGGCGGATATGGTTGCACTATCTGTCGGAGGATGACATTAACGTATCGTACGGCCATTCCGGCGCCTTCCATGACCACCAACGGCGTACGTCGGCCCCACATAATGCCATTCCACAACAGCATTGAACTGTATTTTTTTTAGTGGGAGCACATCTCCATTTTGATCCGAAAAGATGTCGCACTAGGAAAACCAACTCCAGAGAGACTCATTGTGAAGGCTACTGCTTATCCATGAGCCAGCCAGCCTGAATAAACTGGTAATGGAGCCACAGGGTGCCATCTTGCCCTGTGGCCATGGCAGTTCTATGGTGGTCAATTGGAAGAATACCCACTGTGAATTCATTGATCTATTCAGAGTGATAGCAAGCTACACGAGAAGACTGAAACTCCACATCTGAGCCGGCCGAAGTGGCCGTGCGGTTAAAGGCGCTGCAGTCTGGAACCGCAAGAACGCTACGGTCGCAGGTTCGAATCCTGCCTCGGGCATGGATGTTTGTGATGTCCTTAGGTTAGTTAGGTTTAACTAGTTCTAAGTTCTAGGGGACTAATGACCTCAGCAGTTGAGTCCCATCGTGCTCAGAGCCATTTGAACCATTTTTTTTCCACATCTGATCCAACTGGAAGACAAGATAAAGTATCCGTGTTAGTGCGGTGTGCCACAAAAAGGAACATTTTTTCGTGTGAAAGCATATAAGGGTGTAGCGAACTGAACAGCTGTAGGTATGAATCACAGGTAACCCGAGGTCGTCCCAAGGACAACCTGGAGCTTAGCGAGATTCTTGGGGGAAGGGAGCTTTTGAATATCCTCCAAATGTTTGGTGGTAGGGCGAACTCCGTGGAGACGATGAACTGACCAAGATATTGCATTTGGATACAGAAAAACCGAAATTTCTCTCCCTTGCATCTCAATCCTGCAATGTTATGGTTTGGAAGACATATTACAGGTCTTTCAGGTGCTTATCTGGAGTACTGCCAGAGATGACAATATTATCCACATAGTTGGAGCAGGAAGGAACTTTCAACACTAGTTGCTCTATAAACCGTTGGAAAATGGCCGAAGCAGTAGCACTGCCAAAGGTAGATATTGTAACAGCCAGATGTAAGTGCTGAAGATGCTGAAGGATTTCGTCGTGTCATCCAACGGTATTTGCAGATAGGCTTGCATAAGATCTATCTTCAAAGAGAAAACGCCCTATTATATTTGTCCATTAATCGTTTGGGGTGAGGAGGCGGGTGCGAATCGACGACAGACTGTGCATTGTTTGTGGACTTAAAATCTGCGCGAAGGTAGATTTACCTGTTGAATTGTCTGACTAGGACGAGGGTGATGCCCATTGACTGGCGGAGTCGGACTTGATAAAACACAGTTTCTGCATCTGTCTCAACTCTCACACAGCCTCCTCCCTAACTGCGTGGGGGAATTTAGTTCTTTCAGATATCACGGCTGTGAGGTTTATTTCAAGGTATCGTGGGCGGAAAATTCTTTTGACCTACCCAGAGCTTCGCAGTACTGTTGCTGGGGATGTGGGAAATGATCATTGCCACATTATCAGCAGCTTGGAAGTCGAAAATGTCAAACAAGTTTAGGCCAAAAATGTTAGGGCTGCCGTAAGAGTGAAGCACCCGTGACTGGAATTGCTTTGACTGTAGATCAGCATTGCACATGTAGAAGAAAAGTGCTGAGGACGGTGATTCAATCCTCATTGTGTGTGTACTGAGGTCCTGTGTTGGAGCTTTGAGCCTTGGGGAGCAGTGTTTTTAGAAAATGAACCTGCTGATTAACGTAACGTAAGAAGCAGTATTCAACTGCAACTAGATATCCTGGTTCTGAATTTACAACTAAATGAAGAGTTTATTTGGCTTACATACAAGCACAGAAGGACGCTGGGCCGACCGACAGTCTGTGGTGTTTTGTTCATAATGGGAATGTTGCAGTAGGTCTGAAATGATAAAGGCTCATCAGAAACATGCATTGCTTAAGAACAGTGGTTGGGCATGATAGCAGATTGACCCCGTAATTTCAGTGTGCAAACGTCGTAAATATTCCCAGTGGTTTTGCGAAACAAAGATTTGGTTCGGCGAAAGCGAAAGGAGCCTCTGTCATGAAAGAAGAGCAGGACTACAATTTTCTGCTCTTAAAATGTCTGCGACGTGCACGATGCAGATTGTTTATGGTACACGGTAGGATCAGTGACCCCATGTTGAGAAGCCTGGCAGGTGTGAAGAGCGGCTATCACAGGTGACAACATTTGGAGCTCTGCAGTGTCAAACAATTTTTGCGCGTAGATTATACGAATGATATCTTCAAGTGAAGGTCTGAAAGCTTATGGACTATCTATAAATACTTTAGCATTGAGCCACTAATATTAGGAACATGATCCACAGCAATGTGTTTCAGGAGTCAAGCTCCAGTCACCTGCCTGTCTAAGTTAATCCTACGTAAAAAGCCCTTCGAAAGCACTGAGGGTCAAAATATAAAAACAAACAAAATTATTCGGATATGAAGTCCTTGTTTTACTTTACAAATGGCAGTTCTGCATTCCCTGTTCTACTTATCCATGCTACTACACTTCCTCCAAAGACGTTTTAGAATTTCTGCCTCAAGTCTGGAAGCAATAATATTTTGACCTATTGCGTGCCACAACAGGGCATCATCGTGTGGCTGACCGGAGGCACATTTAAATTTGCAGGTGCGGATCATCTCTCAAAACTCTACGAGCCACTGCCTGCAAGACTGAGTAGGTTGACACTTCGTTGGAAGAACTTATACTGGGAGTCGAAATATTTATCAAGAGTTGCAGTGACCTCCAGAAAACGAATTGATTCAAGTTGAGTATGACTTGCTGCAAATGCGCAAGATGTCGACGCCAGCTACAGAAAAAAATATAATTTTTGAACATCACCCAAAATATTGTAGGTCGCAAAGTGCTGAAACAGTTGCAGTTTGTATTTGACCCTCTCCTCTGCGGCATCGATGAATTCGGATGACGGTGGTTGTTATAAGTGTCTGCTGACATTGTCATCAGCCTTTGTGATATGTCTAACTAGGGCTTGGTGGAGGAGCTCTTGGTCCTCCAACACCAGTTTCACCATGCTCATCAGGTGTGTTAATGCAAAGTCTGTACCTTGCAGGGCGGTAGACATGGCGAAAAGGAGAAAGAAATGTTATGACAAGATGTGAGAAACAAAGATAACCAAAGAGGGAGAGCCCTCAAACTTGACGCTAAACACCGCCTGTCCACTCCTGAAAAAAATGAAGGATTAAAAATGAAAACTGGGCATGTTGATCCATTGTCGATTCAGCCATATATGTGTGGAGATGGAAGTGCCAGAGAGACCACCGCAGTAGGAATGGCCATTCTGGATATTTCAAAAACATGTTTTATCAGCTTTCACTATGGATATGTCTTAAACAAGTTTCCTCCAAGTCATGTAAACCTGCGCTACGCAGATGTCAATTGCTTAATTTATCACATTAAAACTCTAAATATCCGCGAGGATATCACGAGTGAAGTACATACAAGATTTGATACATCCCTGCAAATCACAGATACAATATAAAAATTCCGCCCGAATAGGCCATGAAGGCCCAACGGTACCGACCGACCGCCGTGTCATCCTCAGCACACAGGCGTCATTTGATGCGGATATGGAGTGGTATGTGGTCAGCACACCACTCTCCCGGCCGTATGTCAGTTTATGAGACCGGAGCCGCTACTACACAATCAAGTAGCTCCTCAGTTTTCCTCACAAGAGCTGAGTGCACCCCACTTGCCAACTGCGCTCGGCAGACCAGATGGTCACACATCTTATTGTAGCCCAGCCAGACAGTGTTTAACTTCGGTGATCTGACGGGAACCGGTGTTACCACTGCAGCAAGGCCGTTGGCTACAGATACAATACACTGCTGGTAAATAAAAAAGAGGTTGGTTTAGTGAAAGACGAACTTAATTGTTAACCCGTTATAGAATTTTTTGGTCTAAGAGCAAAACTGTGTCCTCTTGACACTGAGTCTAGGTGCATAAAGCACAGAGCAAAATGTATAAAACCATGTCCTGTTATTAGGCTAATCATTGACGGTTACAAGCACTGTGTACTAGATTCGGAAGTACATTCAGCTTTGCAGCATGTAATTCACTCAAAGCAACATGTTTCTGCGATTAAACCACATAAACTTGCTTTATCTGCACAAGACAATAAACGTTTGACACATTCTTGTAAGGAAGACAGAGTGGCTTCGGACAACTAAAATAGTGACGATTGATTTTATTGTAAGAAAATGTAAGTAATATAAATACCAGAAAAATGTAAATAATTTAAAAAATATATAAGTAATGCAAGAACCTGAGAAATGTGTGTGAAGAATGCAAGTAGTAAAAGATGTGATTTCATTAATTTCATGTATACTACTTTTCAATGGAAATTTGGTAATCCATCATAACTGCTCAAATGGTGAAAAATATTGTTTGTAAATGCATTGTTTTAAATGCATTGTATTCAAGAACATTGTATGAAGAAAATAATAAATTCCTCTGTAACACATTGTTTATGCTTCAAACAACATGACATTAGTGAGTCGACAAGCGTCATTTCTGTGTCTCTCTCTCTCTGTCTCCCTCCCTCCCTCTCACTCTCTCTCTCTTTCTCTCAACAGATTCAGCTGGACTGTGTGTTACCAGGACACCAAGAACACCTTGAGATGTGAGTTGATAGCTTCCATACTGGCCTCTACAAGGTCTGTCTCCTCCAGAAAGTGGTGGGACGGAAGCCAATAACATGTTTCTCAGACCTTTGCGTTCTTGAACATAACACAAAATTAAAGTGTGTTTGTATGTATGGGAGTTTACTGCAAGTGTGTGTACGTATGAGCATACAATCGTGCATGCACATGCTCACACACATGCGCACTTGTGTGTGTGTGTGTGCACATAATTCAGAGGCAAATATCGTGCATAGATACCTTTGGCTTTCAAGCGATGGTTAAGCAAATAATAGAAAGAAGTGCCATTTTTATGCATCACTTTAATGTTGTTTAAACAGTAGAGACCTGGTTGGCGAGCGGAAAGGTACCGGGATCACAAAATAAGATATACTAAAACAGCAATTAAACTTTTATATATTGGGAAAATATATAGTTAAATACAATCCTTGAAATGCATGGGGCTAAGATGATGACATAAGGAAAAAAAGTCATCTCATGTTGATGGGACAAGAAATTATCTAATAGTTCAAGTACAAGCAGTTGCAACCAAATTATTAATCACCCTATAGTGTTCCTCATTAACAGACAATTCAAGAGCAACGTTTGACTGTATTTTAGTAACTGCAGAAACGACTTAAGGCCTAATGATAAATGTCGTACAAGGCGAAGACAAAATAGTTTAAAGTATTATCCGGTTGCAGTTCAAGCGATCAAGAGAGCGTTACAGGTCAATATCAAGCAAATAATTATTCTTAGTAACTCCTTAAATTGCTTAAGGCCCAATGTTAAATGTCTTCCACGGCGGAGAAAAAGTTTAATTTATTAAGCAGTTGCAGTACAAGTGGTTAACAGAGAATTACAGGTCAAGGTCAGCCAAATAATTATTCTTAGTAGATCCAGAAACAGCTTAAGACCCAATAATAAATATCTATCACGGTGAAGTCATTTCAAGGAATGCAATTTTATACACAATTTTCGTTAACGAACACGGTGTCTGAGCCATAAAGACCAGTTTACACCAACACAGAACAATCGTAAACGAAAATTATTTCACTAGCGATTACAAAAGATTCCAGCTAACTGAGTGGCTGGTGGCGATGCATCTGAAAATGCTTCTCATTTATCGTAGAAAAAAATGGTTCAAATGGCTATGAGCACTATGGGACTTAACATCTATGGTGATCAGTCCCCTAGAACTTAGAACTACTTAAACCTAACTAACCTAAGGACATCACACAACACCCAGTCATCACGAGGCAGAGAAAATCCCTGACCCCGCCGGGAATCGAACCTGGGCGCGGGAAGCGAGAACGCTACCGCACGACCACGAACTGCGGACATTTATCGTAGACCACAAGACGTTAGTAACTATTTTAAAGAATCTGAAGCTAAAACAGAACTTTATGGTGCAATGGCTGACCAAAATATCGGTCTAATTTTACACTAAATGCTGCCTCTAGTATTGTCACATTTACTTAGGCGGGATTTAGAAGAAAACAGCTGTATTAAATTACATACTATTGAAATATGAAAACCAAAGCAGGGCAGACACTTAAGTTCACGTCACACGGCAGTAAGCAATCGAACATTCAAACGGAATCGACTAAGCACAGTAGGCAGAAGTGGCAAATACACAAACGACAGGACAATTATCACACAGGCGGCCAATTGGAAAATAGCAAATGGAATGTAAGGTGGACTTTTTCCGATCAGCTGACAAGGTGTCTTATCAAAATAGATACATTTTCCACAGATGAATGAGGAATTCGGAAAATCTTTTGGTGAATGCCATGAGACAGAGCAAATCATAAAAGGAGGCCCCTTTCTAGGTTCATCTCGATAAATAAGGCAATAAGTAATGGCTAATCTGTTGTAATACACAAAGGTATAGGCAGTATTAAACACTATTCTCATTACGTATAAAATACTAGTGCATAAAACATGTCTGACAAGCACTAAAAGCTGTAAATGGTATTCTAATTAAACACAGAACACCAATGAATTTAGCCGGTTGGGCAAGCACTAAGCGTTAAAAACTGTGCTAATAAAACACCAAAACCACCTATGTGTTAACAAGATTTAAACTCTTGCCTAGAACCCATTCAACTATTCGCCACCTTGTTTTCGTAGCTTGTCAAGCGTGACACAGTGCGAGTCTGAAAGTACAGTTTCACAGTGAAGATAACGGGGAAACCTGAAAAAGTAAATGGAAACATATTCTTTTTATACACGTAAACTCAGATACAGACATGTACATAAATAATAAAAATGTTAACCGCAACAGTCCCACATATCCCGTCGAAAATTTTCGAACCAAGTAAGCTGCCCAAAAGAATAATACTAATAATTTCTGGAATACTCTGTCTTAGGTCTACTTATTCTAATGTTACACTTCGACTGTATTTTATATATTTCTCTAAGCATTTGTGTGCGGAATGATCGCCGTATTTCGATATCGAAAGTCATATTGTAACACCACTGAAGTAAGCTTACACTAGTGCTATATATTTTTACGTGTAAAATACTTCTTCCGACGACACTTCAACCGTGGTTGTCAGTGTCTGCGTTCACTTGCAAATTTCTTAAGTCGATTGACAAATTCACGCCTCACTCATTAATTAAAAGTGGTGCTACAACTATGGTGATATTGAGATGGGTACATAATTGTTATGGACAAATGGACAACGTCCTTAATTATTATCTGACTTACCGTTGGTGTTCATATCACTTTTCATTACATAGTATAAGTACAAATGTTAAAAATAATACGAAATTCAATTAAATTGCCTGTAGCATGCGGAGTTGTTGGAGTAAAGCGTCACGCTGTACTCGTCACACTGATACGGTGAAACCAGTGTGCTTATTTTATTTATATACCACGGTTCATGCATTCTTGAATGTAGACTTAATTTTCTACTCTTGATCAGCGCCCTGTGCTACGGAAGTGGGTGACGTTAGCGTCCGTTTGTGGCACATCATGACCTCTTACCATCGCTCTCCAGCCCCGAACGTGGCTTCGTCCTAGAGTGGTTATTGAGCTAAACCAGATGAACAACATTCATATCGACTGAAAGTTAATTACCTGTGAAAGCTTTGTGGTCCTTGTTAGCACTGACGCTTAGGCGTAATGACATAAGTGGACTGATTAGATAAGATATTAGGATGTTCTCCACGGAACAGGCTGGTAGAACGTGTGGAAAACACTGAAAGAGGATGATAGAACATGTGTTGAAACATTGGGGAAGAACTACCGTGTTACTAGACGAAGCAACAGAGGGCAAAAACTGTAGTGGAAGACGAAGCCTAGATATTGGTTGTAAGTGATACACTGAGGTGAAGAGATCAGCACGGTTGAGGATGTGGTGGCAGGCCACATTAAATCGGGGTGGGAATACTGATAAAACAAAGCGGGCATCGACTGTCATTTACTTGGTTCCAACTTGACTCGTTAACGTTGCAGCGTTTTTCGTTACTGAATTGCTTCGAGCACCAAAAATTAACTACCATCATTCAAGGTGTGGTAGACAGGGAGGTAGGCAGTTCGAATTCCGGTGATAGATAAGTTATTACGTGGATTTGGACCCAACGAAAGATGGAGAAACAATATTCTTAATCAGGAGATAGTACACATCGCTCTTTTGTTAAGACCCAAAATTCTCTGAAAAACCTTACTAAGTGACAACATTTAAGATTATTATGGTGATCCATTGATTGGAGGAGAGCTCAAGCTTTAAGGCAGTAATTTTCGATAAGGGAGTAGTCTTCGATTACGTACAGGAACCGGTTTCACAGACTCCCTTCATGATCAGTGATCAGAAATACAATGTTAGGCTAAACGCGTTCATCAGTTCCCTGAATAAAAAAAGCGCTAGTGCTTAGACAGAAAACTAATCCACTATGAAGGAAATACATCATTTTTTGGAAGATATCATTTCGAACTGGACATCTGAAAGACCTCTCATGGTATACCAAACAACATTGACTCACGACTCATTCTATCAGCTTAACTGACTTGTATGATGTACTCTATCAGATCAGAAGTATTCAGAAACCTCTATGTAATGCGGAATTGATCACTAGAAGCCCCAATGTGTGGACCCGCCATTATAAAAAGACTCTGGGGGCACTGTGTTGTCAGTCGAAAGCCACTACGTGCTCAGTAAGGAGAGCTCAATGACTTCGAAATTGGACTAGTTACTAAATGTCACCCGAGTAACAAATCTGGCCAGGAACATTTCAGCCTTTCTAAAGATGCCCAAGTCAACTGTTCGAGATGTGATGTGAAGTGGAAACGCGAAGCTACAACTACAATCTACCAAGACCTGGCAGACCTCTACAAGACAGGTAGCATCACTCATTGTAGACGATGATTCTAAAAAATGCATATATCGACGGAAGGCATCATTCGTGAGTTCCATAGTGATACCAGCGATCTAGATAGCACAAAGTCTGTGCGTAGGGAGTTAAAAATGAGGTGTTACAATGGTCGTGCAGTTTCTCGTAAGCCACACATTTCTGTAGTGAATAGCAAAGCCACTGGACAGTGGATGACTCGAAACGACTGATTTGGAATGATGACTCGCTACACAGTGGCAATTCTATGGTAGCGAATGCGTTTGGTGAATGGATGGAGGATGTTACCTGCCATCACGTGTAGTGCCAACAGTGTATCACGAAGGTGGTGGTATGTTTGTTGTGGGTAAGCCGTGGTCCCCTTATTGCGCTTAAAACACTAAATGAGGAAGTATATGAACACATTTTACAGCATTGTGTTCTGCAGAAAGTAGAGAATCGTTTGTACCAGCACAACATTGCAGCCTACAGTAAAGCAGCATTTGTGAAGCATGGTTTGTGGACAATAACATTCCTGAAATGGACTGGCCTGCCCAGACTGCTGGCCTAAACGCATTGGAACACCTTTGGGACGAGTTAGAACGTCGGCTTCGCTCCAGACCCCAAAGTCCGACATCACTATTCTCCCTGATTTCTGCTCTTGAGGAAGAATGGGCTGTCATTCCTCCATAGACATTCGGACATCTCACTGAAAGTGTTCCCAGAAGAGTTCGCGCCGTTGAACTCCCTCTTGGTAAGGATATAATGAAAACAGACAGAATAATTTTTGATCTGTGTGATAAACTGAAAGTATTGTAGAAAACGAAAAAAATCGTATGATGTAGGTGTTAAAACGTGATCAGCGTCGCTTCTAACTACAAAAGACGTTAATAATTAGTATTCTTCCCTTCTTTTGTCCAGCAAACAAAGACTGACTAGCTCTTTTAAAATTACCGCTGGTATAGAGGGACGTGATTGCAATAGCTCTTATTAAAAGACAGTGTTAACAGCAACTGTATGTATATAGACTGAAACGGCGACTGAAAATCGCCGGGGAATCGAACCCAGGTCTCCAGCTTTCTAGGCCTGTGCGTTGGCCACTAAGTCACCTTGTCACAGCGGTTCGCACAACTGCACGGATTAACCTGGCAATAAGCATGAGACCGAGGTTCGATTCCCAGCCTCGGTACAAATTTTCACTCCTCGCTTCAGTCTGTGTGCACAGGACCATATCTGTATGAGACCAGTAAAGTCTCTGAAATTGTGTCATTTCATTTATATAAATAAGTGTGTGAACTATTTAGTTAAGCGCTTTCAGAAAACGGAAGTATATTTGTTAACTATTAAAAAAAACTTCTTTTATTTGTAATACAGTGCCCTCATTTGAGATATTTAAGATAGTTTTCCGAAGCTTCAGTCCTGTAGTGTTGGTCGCTATTGCTATCGGTCTAACAAATTTTGTCAATTACGGCTCTTCATTTAATCTTCAGCCAAGTTAAAGATAAATGTTTCATAACCAAATTTCGTCGCTTTTTCTAAAAACAGTGGTCGTACCGGACATAGGCTGCCAAGTACGTTCAGCTTACCGTATTCGTCATCGCAGTGTTCACGGAATAGTAATTAAACATACAGGCTGGTTGCAAAGTGGACATTAGTAAGAGTGCAATACACCTTTACGTACAAACGAATCTATTTCCGAGTGAAATTCCTGAGATCTTTATTAACTCATGCTCTACTGAAATGTATTCCTCCGATATGCGTACAAGTAATTTAAGCGAACCTTTTGCTCTTTTGCCCACAAGTAGTTAAAAATATTGACATAACGTCAACATGTTGTTGGCGTCATAATTGTGTTCGAGTATTAATGTGGTTTTTTGGAAATAATATCAGTTTTAATGCAAGGATTAACGATGGTAACTGTAACTTTCATTTGCATTTGAAGCATGTTTTAAGACCATTCGAACCACAACGCAGTACACTATGCAAACGCGGCACGACACGTCACAACGTCACCAAGTGGGCAGGTGGGCAGGCCCGTATTAATATCCGCTAATAGGTGACCTGATATTCTTGATCAGACAGTGTACATGAAATGTTAGTCACCACCAGCGCATCATGTCAGACATGAGACAATATTTCACATTTCCGTCGATCTCTTCTGGACATACTGAGAGAAATGAAACAATAAATTCACTTACGACCAACACGTAATAATCTCTGGAAACGGCAGAGCGATACTGTAAACAGGGGTCTCCAAACTGTTCAGACGAATATAGCGACGGTGCACGTACAATAGATTCACAATTGCAAACGCATCAAAATTTTACATATTTTTGAAGGAAAAATTTCTTTTTAATTTGGTATCAAACCACATGACATAACTAAAATCCAGCTGCGGAAACGGGTTTTGGCAATCTGAGAATGATGTGCGACACCATTGGTAAAGGAAGCATTGTACATACCACTTTCCTCGAAACATGGCACTTGTGAGGAACGAAAGACGTGTACCTGATAGTGTAATGATTAATTCGATTTTCCTAACCCTTCATACCCTTCTATAATTTTGTTGGGTTGGGATGATTTTGGGGGGAAGGAACCAAACAGCGAGGTCATGGGTCTCATCGGATTAGGGAAGGATGAGAAAGGAAGTCGGCCGTGCCCTGTCAAAGAACCATCTCGGCATTTGCCTGAAGCGATTTAGGGAAATCACGGAAAACCTAAACCAGGATGATCGAACGCGGGACTGAACCGTCGTCCTTCTTGAATGCGAGTCCAGTCTGCTAACCACCGCGCCACCTCTCTCGGTTATAGTTTAGTAACCGTGGATATAGTGTAGACGGGTAGTGGCTTGCGGATACATAGAACGTGTTACACACAAACGTATTGTACTAAGGCAAGTAATCTATCTTCGTCCAAGCTTTTCCACAAACGAAAAATATAATAGCGTACATAATTTACTATTACAAACTCCACACAGACCACTGTAGCGTTTGCAGTAGGAAACCACACAGCGATGGAAATAAGACCGTGAGTATTGACAGTGCGAATGGAAGTGAAAAATTGTAATTTACATCTTTAGTGCGAGTGCATTAGGAGTCATCATGGATGTCACGAAGACGCTCTCGCCAGCACTGAGGCAGAATATGTACGAAAATAACAGAAACTGCTGTTGAACATGCAGCAAGTACATACGTAGGACTCCATTCGGTGACAACTCCGTAATTGCATGAACCACTAAGCTGTAGTTATGTAGAAAGTGTTTTAAAGTTTTAGCGGAAATGCAGGCCTCAGGAAAATCATGCAACGAGATCCCAGTAAACCCACCACTAAGCGAGAGCAGTTAACTGTTGTCTTACCAACTGCAGGAACAATATTTGCAGAATTGGCTAATTCGGTTCCTGCCAACAGCGACACCCTAGAATTCGTTGACAGGGCACAAAGGCACAAATGATACTCAGTCATCAAAGCCAACAGCAATCCTAGAGGAACTCTCAACGGTTTGATTTATGCACTACCTAATAATGGTCCAGAAAATCCAGACACAGGTCCGAGATGCCACCAACATTGAACATTCCGGCCGAATCCCATAATCCGCAATGTGCTGCGGTGCCGAGGCAAGTGTTGGGTGGTGTACCTTGTTCGGAAGAGATCTGTCTCCTCCTTCTTTTGCTATGAGACTTCATCACGGCTGCTTTGTTCCAGGATTGTAGTCCAGACTAAACATCTAGTTCGTTTCTTTAGTGTTCTCCGCATCTTTCGTGCGCATGCCATTGCGTTATTCCTTCATCTGTTGTACTTTACCTGACACCTGCTGGTGCAATAAATACGAGGCAGGTCCTATCAGTGGATACTGGTGCGTCGTATGCCCCAGCGCCGGGATGTACAGAGGACGGGCAAAAATACTGATACACCACGAGGAATACATGCTTGAATGTAACTACAGATTCTAGCGAAGCCTGCAGGTTGCGCTTTTGTATTTGACCAAGAACGACACCTGCACGGTGCCCTCAGTACGTTTCAAGTGTCAGTCCAGGTGACAACAGTGTTCCGTATAGTTGTGAGTGCATTAGGGGACGGAGCTAAGTTAATTCGAACGTGAGCAAATAATTGGTGCTCGTGTGGTTGGTGCTTCCGTAGCCAAAGATGCGGCGGTGTTTGGTGTTTCAAGAGGCGTCGCAACGAGGATTTATACCGTATACAGGGAACGCAGAAAAGCATCATTTGCTAAGCCACAACGTGGACGAAAATTCGTGTTGGGTGATCGAGACACATGGTTATTACAGAGGATTGTGATGAAAAGTAATCGGATGACATATGCAAAAGTCACTGTAGAGCTGAATGTCGCACTCGTGAAGCCTGTCAGCACCAAAACAACACGAAGGGAATTCCAAAAGCAGGGGAAGCTGGCATTCCAAAAACCACTGATAAGTGGTGAAAATGCTCGCAACAGCAGAACCTGGTGCCGAAACCATGAAACCTGGACTATGGAAGAAAGTAATTTGCTCCGACGTGTCTTGCACACAGTTTTCAATTTATAGCCGTGTTTAAGTCTCAAGAGTGAAACATGGCTGACGTTCGGTGATGGTAAAGTGTCTCTACACGAGCCTGTTCATGATTTTGCCATACCACACAGCTTCATTTGTTTGCATCTGGCACCTCAATTGTTGGTGCAAACGGTCTATTACCCTAGATGTAAAGAAGAAAAGGGGAAATACTGAGCAGCTGAGTGTGTTTGTGGTGGCCACAGTACACATCCATACTGTAACCTCCCCACAATTTTTCGAATGACGATGTTTAAATGTTAACGAGAATAGAACCTAGTGTAACCTCCCAGCAAATAAAATAATTTATTGACAATGACAATTAAATGAGAAATAGCAATATGAACGAAGTGTAAGCTCCCCACAAAAAAATGAAAGTCAATTCAATAAAAATGAAATCTCAGTGACAATGAAAACGCAAATAGACCGAAATGTCGATCTTAGGCCCTAATTAAACTCAAAATTCTTACCTCAGTAAAACTGCATCTGCTCTTATTTTCGACATAGCTTGGAGGAAATGCATCGCAAAAATTCTTTGAACTTAAGTAAATTTTTTCTTTAAGGAAATGCATGGGAAATTTTCTTTCAATAAAATGTTTGTTTTGTTAAAATGCTTTGTTTGAAAACAAAATTATTATTGGGGCGATTCTTGAACAAATTAATTACAGTTAAGATACATTACATTATCAGATGTGCGCAATGCTGCTTCATTACCTTATTTAAAAAATATACCTCGTCCTGAATCTTGACCAGAGTCCCATGTCGACGCCCGCCGACTCCTCACACAACTCCGATTGTGTCTCGCGCGCTACTAGCACTGACTGAGTGCAACCAGCAACTACAACTACCGACTCCCTACATGCAACTGAACTCTCGCACGGTCAAGCGCAGACTAGCAACGATAAATAACTCTCTGGTCAGAGATTCTGTCATGCCTCGCCATCGCTGCTACATAACATACGTGTTTCAATACTTCGTTTTAACATTTCATTGGGTTATTGGTATTTGTCGGAGCCCCACATGCATATCTGATACATTTAAGACCCATATTTCAATGTATCTTTCTTTCCTCTTCTTGTCCGATCAGTTGAATCTGTGAATGAGAGTGTGCAAGGATTTTAGTGTGTAGATCCCTGGGAGTGTAGTAGTCTGCCACTGTGTCAGAACAGCCAACTACAGGAAACACGAACCATGTCTCCAATAAGTCTGTGTTTTCCTTGGACGAAACTTTTGTATAGGTTGGCACCACAACAGGGGTTCCTCTGGCCACTTCCGCAGGTACGGGGAGCGGTTTTGGATGGAGATCGAATGCTCGTGGAGTGTTCCGTGGGATGCGAGACGGGTGAACCTGCCGGCGGTAAGTGTAGCTTTTTGACGAGAAGTTAATGTTGCATTTAATGTAAGTTTTTCAAAGCTAGTCAAAGTAAATGATTCCTTCCATCGTTCATAGATTATTGTCGTGTGTGACATTGCCAATTCGCGAGTGTTAAATGCGTTAAAATCCAGGGACGGTGTACGCTATTGTTCACCTGAACTGTTAACGAAATACGTGGAGCCGTGTTGAGTTTATTGTGATTCATTTCATTTTGTTTAGTATCCCTTTCGCGAGAGCATGTACATTTCGTATGATTTCCGTGATTTTATGACTGAATTTTGTGCAATTCGTCTCACATGAGAACTTCTTTTCTGCCCCCTTTTGTTTGTAAGGACCACGTGATCGTGATCTAATGGGAAGTCTACAGTACCAAGGCCACAGCGACCTTCCGCTGTACGTTATGTGAATTAATTGTGATTTTTAGCCAGCCGGTGTGGCCGAGTGGTTCTAGGCGCTTCAGTTTGGAGTCGCGCGACCGCTACGGTCGCAGGTTCGAATCCTGCCTCGGGCATGGATGTGTGTGGTGTCCTTAGGTTAGTTAGGTTTAAGTAGTTCTAAATTCTAGGGGACTGATGACCTCAGATGTTAAGTCCAATAGTGTTCAGAGCCATTTGAACCATTTTGTGATTCTTATTTATGCTTAATTTTTATAGAAATTCACTTTAATAGAAATTTTATTCGTTTATCCTGCATGTTAAAATCAAGGGAACAGTCCCTCTTGCTACCCACGTGTGCTGTGGTGAAGGTTTTTAGTTCTTTTCCTTCCTCTTAGTCTCTCAAGTGGTTGTGAATTAAGTATTCGTGATTAAACCATTCTTTGATTATTCCGCTTCCATAGATCATAGACCTTGCAGGAAGTAAAGTACTGGGTTTAATTAATAAGCGACGTTATAAATTGCAGGCAACAGCAACCATTATATTACTCACTATACATATTCATGTGCGCAATTAAATTTACCGATCTAATGAATGTTCTTTTGACAGAATTTTTGTTTACGTTCTCAGTGCTAAAATTCCACTCCACGCTTCATCCAGGTCTGATGTACGGCACATCCTACTGCGTTCCGTTTGCGCGAGAGTTGTATTGAGACCATATTTTACCCCCCCCCCCCCCCATGTTCAGATTAATTGTAAGTATAGCCATTAATTGTAAAGATATCTTTCATTGAATTGTCAGCCATATCATAGTATTCTATGATTCAATATGATTTAATGGGTCATATGGATACTGTCCAAGATATTACTGTGAAGTTTGTGTGACCATTTTTGGAGATCAGATCCATTCCATAGAGCAGTCTTAGTCCCTCAGTGATGATGGTGTGTTGTAAGACCACAGGGCCCCTGGACACACAGCTCACTTCGTCCAGGAGTTGTTTTGTGAGCACGATGGTGAATTGTCGCGTCACACCTGGCCACCACAGTCACCAGGTCTTAATGTTATTGAGTCTTTTTGGTCTAGTTTGGAGAGACGGATGCGTGACCATTATCCACCTCCACCATTATTACCTGAACTCGCCATTATTTTACAGGGAGAATGGTATGCGATTCCCTTGAAAACGATACAGGACCTATATTTATCCATTCCGAGACGAATGAAAGCTGTTTTGAATGCTAACGGTTTTTCGACATCGTATTACGCATGTTAATGTGTTTGTAGTGTTACCATATTTTTATCCATCCCCTGTGTCTTCTCTGACAATATAGCGGCATTAAATTCGGTCCACGTGCATCAGCTAAATAGCCCCTGTGTCACGTTGGTCGCACCACCTACTGCCTGTTCCAGGTGATGACTACAGAGTCGATCTTTCACTAACGATGTTGGAGTTCGACTTATAGCAAGTACAAAATCAAAGCAACTTTTATCTGAGCTATTCCAGGATATGATGGCCTCGTGGGATCTTCATGTATAGTTAGTTTCTCGGCGCGAGTTCTACTTTAAGGATTTAGTGTGAGTAGTGGCGAATGTCTTAACTGTCACTCTATGGAAGGTCGTAGCTTTTTTTTTTTTTTTAAGGAACTGTCTACCTAGGAGAGGGAAATTACACATTGTGAGGGCGGATACCGGGCGTGAGGCGTGCGTCATGAGTGAAGCCTTGCTTGCAGCAGGCCGGTCCGGCGGCTGGCATCCACAATTGCTCGGTGACTCCCTCCACACGCTGTGGGCGGCGCAACTCGGAACGCCGGACCGCGATGCAGTGCGCAATCCCGACAGGTTGAAATGGTGAAACGCTTGCGTGACTGTCGAAACAGTGCCGAACGACCTCACTGGAGCTTCAGCTAAGAAACCTGAGGGGTAAACTCTTAGGGTACGGTGAACAATGTCATGGGATTTTTGGAGAGAAAGACGTGCTGGAGGGGTAGTGGTGTTGGGTGTCCCGCTAAGAAAACGTGGCAGTACTTACAGTTGATTCAGTAAACAGTACAAGCTCACCTTAAGTATTTTTCTCCTGAAAATAAATAATTCTGACTTCTAAATTCGGTCGCCAGTCCTGAACGGACAAATTGTAAAAACAGTTATGTTCATCCAGTTTGTAACAGTTAATGAGTTTACCTTCGAATAAATGCAGCTTTAGTTTTTAGTACTAGACTGAAAAACGCAAGATATTTAATGACTGTCTGTCTAACAATCAACTTTGCAAAACTATTTTCAATTAAAGAGAAGTTAGTTATTACTATCGAAGAATTTAGTTTTGTTCTGAGAAATTATGCAACTTAATTTAATCAAGTACTGCTGCTATACGATCCTCAAAATTGCATTTCTCTACTTTCTTATGTAAATGAACTGTACAAATTTTACGTTAACTACAATCTCTTTTCTAGTTAAAAAAGTTGTTCAAGACATTATTTGATTGGAATTAAGCAAAAGTAATCATCAAGTACTTGTAAAAGAATG
The DNA here is from genome assembly GCF_021461395.2 of Schistocerca americana. NCBI lineage: Eukaryota > Metazoa > Arthropoda > Insecta > Orthoptera > Acrididae > Schistocerca > Schistocerca americana. The sequence continues at coordinate 523,300,568 of NC_060121.1, read as the reverse complement.
TAGAGCTCTTCAAAATGAATTACTAGTGTATTGTTCACAAAAAACAATCGCAACAATTTCCTCCAAAAAGGTCTTCCTGCCCTGTACAATGCCGAAGACGAACCTGATTGTCAGTAGTTTCCCCGTACAGACCCAATGCAGTTCAGAATATGCTTCTAACACGCTTCCACAATATCCTTGGATCTCATATTATTTAGACGGACTAAACGTGCCATATTGGCTACCTTTTGGAACCCTTCTTGATGTAATGGCAGTACAGTTCTTAAAGCACCATGTTTTGTCAGGAAGCCTCTTGGGGACACGACTACAGTTTACATGAGACGACTTATTACTGCAGAAGTGCTAATTACCGCCTTCTTCCATAAACTGCACCAATGGCAGCACAAAATATCAAAACTATGTAGAACACAGTATTACGTGAACCTTACTCAATCACTACTCGCTGGCTACCGTGTCCTCTGCACTCTCTCTGCTGCACACGTCTTCCAAAGAAGAGGCGGACCAAAAACCGTGAAAGACGAGGGCATCTGCTAACCCCATAACAATTTTATACGCTGGGCCAGTCTTCTGTGCATTTCCCCCAAAGAATTGGCGTTCCATAAACGGAATCAACAAGAGGAAAAGCTTCGTAGTTAAAACTTGTAATGGCTGCCGTATTTCCATAGTTCAGTTCCACTCTTTCCTTTACAATAAATTGCTTCTTTCGCAGGACGACGCCAAACGCACACAACTATGATTGGCTAAATACATACGTCCATAACATTAGAATAAAGTGATCGACTGCTAATTACAAAATACTTATGCAGTCAACTTATGACCTCTCTCTCCTAATACCAAACACTTCGAAATAATCTATACTAATAATAAAACTGCAAATTCGTCGTGACTGCCTGTTTGTTTTAACATGTTAATCTCCATAACTACTAGATAAAATTACATGGGATTTTTCACAAGTAACTTTAGCGTAGCTTAGGGCAACGTAAAGATTTTTTTTCATCAAACTCAAGCCACGAAAAAATGGATATCATACACATTATGAAAATGCGTGTACGTATGTTCCACATCTCCTCCGACACCTGTGGATCGATTTCAACAAAACTTGGTGCACATATGAATTAATGTCTGGAAAGAATCTCTGTGGGTCTAAGAACCACTTACCTACCAAAGGCACGGGGGTGAGGCTGAAACAGAAGTGTAGCCCAAGGCGAGCGAATACCCTGACTTTATTCATCCAGTATTCGGAAGTGAGATCACATCGTGACTTACAACGAACTTTACACATAATTTCAAACTTCTATGAAATTCTTGCTCGCTGATAACCCGCACAAAATGCTGAAAGGTAAAAAGTGTATCGCTTATTACATTTGGCTGTTTATGCAGTAAAACAGTCGCATCAGGCATGAAGCTTCAACTTTCTGACCTCTTTGCTACTAACTCTACTTCTTGTAGACAGCTTTCATATTTACCACTGATTGTACTTGCAAAATTATATCAGTCTACGACACGTAGTTTAGGAGATATAACGTCACAATAACTGAGATGTGTAAAAAGCTGCCGCATCGTGCTTTACGTTTCAATTTACAACCTCTTTGGTTCTAACTCAACGTATGTGGCAGACAGAAACTACAAATGGCGCTGAATGTAGCTATAAAATTGTACCATTGTAAGATTCGTAGTTCAGGAAATATGAGGTCATAAACATTGAACTGCGTGAGAACGAAACTGCAGAGCGAAATTCGATAGAGATGTGGGTGAAATATGTGTACAGATGTGCAAAATAAATGTGACATGTGCGCATACAGACGAAAAAAGCCACGGGTAAAAAAATTCCTCTTAAGCCCCTGGACTGCTTCCAACCAAACAGTGCCGGAAAACAAATAGTGCACCCTTTTAAAGGTTTCCAATTCACTTAAGATTTATTGTTGCAACAGTTCATATGGAGTACATGAAATCCTTGTATTTACAGATCAGGTATCGACCCATGCTGGTTCAAATGGTTCAAATGGCTCTGAACACCATGGGATTTAACATCTGAGGTCATCAGTCCCCTAGAACTTAGAACTACTTAAACCTAACTAACCTAAGGACATCAGACAAGTCGATGCTCGAGGAAAGATTCGAACCTGCGACCGTAGCGGTCACGCTGTTCCAGACTGAAGCGCCTAGAACTGCTCGCCCACACCGGCCGGCTAACCGATGCTGAAGAAACATATTAGTACGTGGTGTAGCCACCATGGGCAACAACGCAGGCGCTGACTCTAGAAGCATGCAGTCGAACGTACAGATGGCGAATACTGTCCTGGGATCAGCGCCTGCTCGACCCGTTCACGTAGTTCTGTGTGAACTTTAGACTGACGAGTCGCACAAGTCACTGCTCGTGCCATCACATCCTACACGTGTTCGATTGGAGACACGTCCGGAGGTCGTTCTGGCCAGAGAAGCTGTCGCACCTCTTGCAGAGCACGATGAGTTTCACGGGCAGTGTGTGGACGAGCATTATACTGTCGGAACAACGTATGACCTTCCTGTTGCAAGAATGGCAAAAGAAGGGGGTCCAACAACATTCTGCACGTACCGATAGATGGTTAGCTTCCCCTCCAGATACACGACAGGTGGACGAGAGTCGTAGCTGATCGCACTCCAGATTATAAGACCCCTGGTGGGACAGTGTATTTTGGACGAATGCACTCTACGCTGCAGGGCTCACCAGGTCTACGTCGTACGTGCAAACGACCATCACTTGGGTGCAGAAAGAATCTGGTTTCATTGCTCATGACTAGGACGCGCCACCCTTCCATCTTCCAAGTGGTCGTCATGTGGCACCAGTCCACCCGTGCACGTCGATGCTGTGGCGTGAGTGGAAGACGGGCTAGAGGTGCGCGTGCCCGTAGTCCCACTGCTAATAATCGGTTCACAACACTTTGTGTTGCCACGTCTGGGTTCACAAGCCCTCTCGTCGGTGCTGTGGTAACTCTACGCTCTGCCATTGCTCCTCTCACCAGTACGACGATCCTATTGGGCTTCCGTAGTGTGTGGACGTCTAGAAACTCGTCAAGGTGTAAGAACGTTCGGGCGACCACCGATACCAGCACTGTTGCACAATTGATACAGCACGTCAACGTCGTGTGGCAATTTTCCGAAAGGGTACCCCGCGACTCGGAAGGCCACAATTTGACACATTTAAAACTCTCTAGATTGACTGTAGGGAGCACGAGTGCGTCTCCATGGCATGGTTGCCTGCTTGATTCACGCTTTTGTACCACACTGAGGCTTCTGGCTGTGAGTATTCCCTATTGAAAGCATTATTACTGTACATACTATCCCCCAGGTGTCACATGCCATCATCGGATCAAAGTAGACGTCGTCTTTTCAAGTGTACTACTTTTTTTTTTTTTCAAATGGTTCAAAATGGCTCTAAGCACTATGGGACTCAACATCTGAGGGCATCAGTCCCCTAGACTTAGAACTACTTAAACTTAACGTAACCTACGGACATCAGACACATCCATGCCCGAGGCAGGATTCGAACCTGCAACTGTAGCAGCAGCGTGGTTCCGGACTGAAGCGCCTAGAAGCGCTCAACCACAGCGGCCGGCAATTTTTTTTTCCGACCGTGTATTACTATCTGGAGAGAAATACTGTAGGATAAGACCCAGGAACCTCCTGTTGAGGTGGCGATGATAAGTTGAATGAGAAGGAGGAGGAGGAAATGGACAGACAGGAGGAAAGAGGAGTTGGACTAATAGAACTGAAATAAACAAAATATCCAGGGAATGAAGAGTACTCAGCTAGTCGTTAATAAGCTGTCTAACTTACGGACGACACATTACGAAAAATTAAATGTAACGTTGTTCCGATACAATGTTCTTTACCTTTGGTCAGAAATACATGGACAGTGTGATGAGTCTAGTGTACAAGGACTATCGATACGGTGACCATTGGCCTGTTCATGAATGACGTAGCAATAGAGAGAGAAGCTGCCCTGCTGACAGTCCGCATTGTCCTTGTACTTTTTTCTTTTTTTGTTTTTGCTGCAAACAAGCCCGTTTCCAAAACTCAAGGTATGTGATTTGGCTGTTGAGTACTATATGGCTGAGCGAACAATATATCAGTCCTCGTGGGGCCATTGAGATCGTGCGTGGCGTTGTGTATGTTCCTGCTGAGCCCGTCGTTCCCATACTTGTAAGCCAACCATGGGATCCCGACCAACGTGAACAATAACATTACAAAATAATAAATCGGATTGTCGATAAAGAAGGATCCTGCCGCTGTGGAATTATGGAACGTGATGGCTAACATGTGTACATCTTATACAAGGCATAACATACGCTGAAACGAAAAACATTTAAATGCTATTTATAAATTATAAACCCACTGCGTAATCTTTCCTTGCGTGCAGAAAGTGGATGCCGCCACTTTCTTTTACTTTAAGTGGTTGTAATGAAATGCTGATAATTTGTGTATAGAAGCATGTAGTGCACTTCACGTCAGTTTAGCGTTGGTTGCAAGCCCCGTTAATAGTGCTGAAATTTTAATGTTCTGCTGACTACGAAGAGGAAGTAGCAGGTAAGCTCACCGGACAAAACATTCGTCGTCCTTAAGAAGTAATTACAAGCGTCATTCAGTACCGTGAAGTTCCGGCCCTGGACTTGATAGCCGCCTGGATTCGGTCAGGAAATGAGACCACAAGGTTGTGCAGATAAGTCGCATCGAGGTTAAGCCACTCGCTGAGAATTTGATTGTGAAATTCCACTAAAATATGGGGATGGTGATATCGGCGTATTACCCGCTGTTTCAACATGTCCCACAGATTTTCAATGGTGTCCGAGTCAAGTATAACGCATGGAATGTGTGTTATGGGCGTAATAAACCCACAAAAAAAAAATAGGTGCGGTGGGGCCTGATGCATTGATTGAGGGAAGGAGAAAATTCTGGACACAGACTTTTGATGTATATCCTCAGAATGCGGAATAGTTGGTTGGTTAGGGTTCCAGTACAATACTGTAGTTGCGCAGAAAGTAAAAATACCTCGTAATGTCGAGGACAATTTTTTTTAAAATATTTAAATATCTCAAACACTCTATATCCGGCATGGGTCGCATCTTCTCAGATAATAATGCCTCTCACAACATGACTGGACATATCCGATACTTAATTAATGAAAATGATGGAAGAACATGTGTTTTTAGCTACTCAAAATTTTTAAGCCATTGTAGCTTGTATCGAGAAAACAATTAAGGGTCCGTTATTTTGTTCCAGCACTTCTCAAACAAGTGCAAGAATTTCTTTGCGGGGGGAGACGTACTAATCCAGCGACTGACATTCAGAATTTATGGGAAATCATTATCATTGGATTTTAAGGCTATTTAGGATGTTTAAAGTGGTCCTACACCATATTAGACAGGCTTCCATTTCCATCAGTCTTGTAAAAAAATGATTACATTGATGCCGGCCGCGGTGGCCGACCGGTTCTAGGCGCTTCAGTCCTGAACTGCGCGACTGCTACGGTCGCAAGTTCGAATCCTGCCGCGGGAATTGATGAGTGTGATGTCCTTAGGTTAGTTAGGGTTAAGTAGTTCTACGCTACAGGGGACTGATGACCTCAGATGTTAAGTCCCATAGTGCTCAGAGCCATTTGAACCATTTTTTGGTTCCATTGAGTAAACAAAGGTCGATGATAATCTTGGATTCGAAAATTTAACTTGCCTCCCCACAGCATCTAATGTATGCACCTGCCGAATTTTCAAGCTTCAATGGTAGAAATGCTTGTCTATACTACTACTACCGAACATAAATTACGCCTCTAAGGCAGATCGCCGAGGTATGGTACGGCTCATATAAAAATTTATAAAAATAGGCAACTGCTTAAGAACAGTGTTTGTAAAACTTTTTCTTCTGTGGGAACTTGATGCTTGCATACTTAACTCAAGTCGTAGTTGAAATAAATGGTCTGACGGATAGGGGAGTAGCAATCTGCGACTGTTTGCTGATGAAGCTTTAGTGAACGAAGAAGTATCGTTGTTGAGTTACTATAGGAGCAGCTTGCTCTAAGCATAAAAAAAATGCATTTATGCAGATGTATAGGAAAACCAATCCTGTAATGTCAGAATGCAGTATCAGTGGCGTGTTGCTTGACATAGTGAAGTGATTATATATCGAGGCGTAATGGTGCAAAGCGATACGAAATGGAACAAGTACGTAAGACAGGATTTAAGGGAGGCGAATGTTCGACTTCGGATTATTGGGAGAATTATATTACCTTATTACTAGGCCTGGGTCATTAACCAATCGTGACTGGACAGACTGCATCAGCGTTACATATACGTGGGCTGGAACTTCAATAGTGGCAACTATTTATTTACAGCTCGTAGAAAATAGATACGTTTTTCAGAGTTCTTCGAAGTAGTCACTAGCATTTCGTATAACCCGTTTCCAGCGATGTGGAAGTCGTAGGATGCTCTTAGCAGTGCCAGTTATATTGACAGCTCGAGCGGCGCAGTCTATTGCCCGACGAATTTGTAGCAATTCTGAAGCGAATGCCGTGAAGCGTTTCCTTCGGTTTAGAAATCGAATTGAACTCACGAGGGCTTTACTCGGGGGAGCGCAGTAAGTGGTATAGCAGCCCCATCAGTCAAACAAATCAGTACCAGCTTGCACTGTACGTGCTTGAGCATTGTCCTGCAAAATGATGGTCAGGTCCAGCAGAAAGTCTCATCACTTCCGTCTCAATGCTGTTCATTTTTGGAACACAACCTACGATCAGCTTAGAGACAGAAGTGATGACACTTTCTGCAGGACCTGACCATAATTTTTCAAGACAATGCTCAAGCACCTACAGTGCAAGCTGTTACTGATTTGTTTGACTGATGGGGCTGCTATATGCTATACCACTTATTGCACTCCCCTGACTTAAGCCCTCGTGAGTTCAACTCGGTTTCTAAACTGAAGGAAACACTTCATAGCATTCACTTCAGAACTGCTACAAATTCGTCGGGCAATAGACCGCACCGCTTGAACTGTCAACACAAGAGCTATGAGTATCCTACGACTTCCATATCGCTGGCACGGGTTATACACGGTGCTGGTGACTGCTTTGAAGGTCAGTAAAGCTTTGAATCACGTATCTATTTTTACGATCTGTAAATAAATAGTTGCACTATTAAAGTTCCAACCCTCGTTTAAGATTTCGTTACAATTTTATACAACATACAGAAAAGTATTTACAATAAGGGCAGATATAACGTATTAAGACAATATTATTTTGTCCTTTCACTTTGGTCATTATTGAAAATTTCTCGAATAGAATATAATGGGCGAGCTGTAAATAAATAGTTGCACTATTAAAGTTCCAACCCTCGTTTAAGATTTCGTTACAATTTTATACAACATACAGAAAAGTATTCACAATAAGGGCAGATATAACGTATTAAGACAATATTATTTTGTCCTTTCACTTTGGTCATTATTGAAAATTTCTCGAATAGAATATAATGGGTGTTCTTCCAAGTCCAGTGAAATTGTCCTTTTGAACAGTCCTAGCGGCAGAGACTGAACTTCTTGGCCCAATGTGAACATTTTTAGGGCTACCGCTGGAAAACTGTCTTGCGTTCCAGTCAGTTGACAACTTGGTACTTCAAAGTTCCTCTTGTTACTGGTGTCGTGATTATGAATGTCTTACCCAATGCTGAAATCACCTTGGTTTTTCTTTACACTGCTGAGGCATAGAAAAACTTATTGGTTCAATACTGCCATTATCAAATGGTTCAAATGGCTCTGAACACTATGGGACTTAACATCTGAGGTCATCAGTCCCCTAGAACTTAGAACTACTTAAACCTAACTAACCTAAGGACATCACACACATCCATGCCCGAGGCAGGATTCGAACATGCGACCGTAGCGGTCGCGCGGTTCCAGACTGTAGCGCCTAGAACCGCTCGGCCACCTCGGCCGGCTGTCATCATCCCCAACCTGGTAAATATAGGTTTGCAGTTCTTCTGTTTTTTGCTTGATGTAATGATCTTGACAGCTTTTTTTTGGAACATTAACACCTCCTTACAACCTGCGGAGTGTTCCCATAACAGCAAACCATAACTAATATGGCTATGAAAGAGTGCATAATAAACTGTTAATAGGTACTGTTCAGGTTATATACACTAGTGGCCATTAAAATTGCTACACCAGAAAGAAATGCAGATGATAAACGGGTATTCATTGGACAAATATACTAGAACTGACATGTGATTACATTTTCACGCAATTTCGGTCCATAGATCATGAGAAATCAGTACCCAGAACAACAACCTCTGGCCGTAATAACCCCTGGGCGTTGAGTCAAACAGAGCTTGGATGGCGTGTACAGGTACAGCTGCCCATGCAACTTCAACACGATACCAGAGTTCATCAAGAATAGTGCCTGGCGTATTGTGACGAGCCAGTGGCTTGGCCACCATTGACCAGAAGTTTTCAATTGGTGAGAGATCTGGAGAATGTGCTGGCCAGGACAGCAGTCGAACATTTTCTGTATCCAGAAAGGCTTGTACAGGACCTGCAACATGCGGTCGTACATTATCCTACTGAAATGTAGGGTTTAGCAGGGATCGAATGAAGGGTAGAGCCACGGGTCGTAACTCATCTGAAATGTAACGTCCACTGTTCAAAGTGCCGTCTTTGCGAATAAGAGTTGACCGAGACGTCTAACCAGTGGCACCCCATGCAATCACGCCGGTTGATGCGCCAGTATGGCGGTGACGAATACACGCTTCCATTGTGCGTTCACCGCGATGTCGCCAAACACGGATGTGACCATCATGATGCTGTAAACAGAACCTGAATTCACCCGAAAAAATGACGTTTTGCCATTAGTGCACCGAGGTTGAATACACCATCGCATGCGCTCCTGCCTGTGATGCAGCGTCAAGGGTAACCGGAGCTATGGACTCTGAGCTGATAGTCCATGCTGCTGCAATCGTCGTCGAACTGTTCGTGCAGATGGTTGATGTCTTGCAGGGATCGAGACGTGGCTGCACGATCCGTTACAGCCATGCGGATAAGATGCCTGTGATCTCGACTGCTAGTGATACAAAGCCGTTGGGATCTAGCACGGCGTTCCTTATTACCCTCCTGAACCCACCGATTCCATATTCTGCTAACAGTCATTGGATCTCGACCAACGCGAGCAGCAATGTCGCGATACGATAAACCGCAATCGCGATAGGCTACAATCCGACGTCTACCAAAGTCGGGAACGTGATGGTACGCATTTCTCCTCCTTACACGAGGCATCACAACAACGGTTCACCAGGCAACGCCGGTCAACTGCTGTTTGTGTATGAGAAATCGGTATGACACTTTCCTCATGTCAGCACGTTGTACGTGTCGTCACCGGCGCCAACCTTGTATGAATGCTCTGAAAACCTATTCGTTTGCATGTCACAGTATCTTCTTCCTGTCGGTTAAATTTCGCGTCTGTAGCACGTCATCTTCTTGGTGTAGCAATTTTAATGGCCAGTAGTGTACTTTTAGTTTTCTTAGCAGGTATACATCACGAGATACCTTGGAACACGCATACTCTGTGTGCTTGTTCGTTGTCAGTTTGCTGATTATCATGAAACCTAGTAGTTTGACAGCCTCCATGTAATCCTAGCAGCCGACATTGCTGAGATTGCACATCATGGTTGTGTTTTTTCTTGATTCATTTTCATTCTATTTTCGATGAACCACTTTCAAAGAGTACGCCTGCTGCCAACGGAGATTGTTCAGTCGTTTTCCCCTTGGCAAAGGGTGTTGTATCACCAGCAAACTGTAGAATGTCGTAGATACAACCCATATTATTGACATAGATAAGGAACAAGAGAGGTCCCATGACGGATCCCATGGGTACGCCATGCTCCAATTTGTGTTCTTGGGATGTTGCTCCATTGACTGATACTATTTGTCTTCGGTTTTCAAGATAGGATTCAAGAGAAGCTAGGACCGCATCTTCAGTACCATAACACTTGAGCTTATTAATCAGTATCTTGTGCGAGATGCAATCAAATGCCTTGCTGAGGTCGCAGAATGTCAATGCCATACGCTCTCTATCTTCAAACGCCTCCCTTATCTTTGTGATTAAGTCCAGTACCGCTATAACTGTTGACTTTCCCTTGCGAAAACCATACTCTGTGTCCTGGAAGAGTTTAATGTTTTCAAAGTAATTCTGTATCTGATGTTTATTACGGACTCCGTGACTTTAGCAAGAATGGGTATTATTGAAATAGGTCTAAAGCTGGACACTTTGCATCGGTCTCCTTTTTTGTAGGCTGCTACTGTCCGTGCCACCTTCAGGATATCTGGAAGACACTAGAAGATAAACATATTTTAATTACTTTGGCTAGTGGCTGAGTAAGATCTGATATTATTTTCTTCAGTACTGTGTAGGGCATACCATAGATCTCGACTCTCTGAACGCTTATAGGACTTCACTATTTTTACAGGGTCCTCAGGGTGTATTTCCTCCCAGTTTTTATATGTGCAGCTTTCACTTTTTATATTTGCTGGGAGATCTAACCCTGTAACTGGAATTTCATGTACTGTACTTTGCACTACGCTAACAAAATACTGGTTGGAGTCATCAGGACTACCGGAATTTAAGACGGAAGTAGGCTTCTTCTTGTGCTCATTTACCAGATTCCACCCTGCTTATCATGGATTGTGAGCCACTGTAATGAACTTGTCATTGTGTTTCTTTTTTGTATCCTCCACTACCTCTCCGCATAGTTTTTTTGGCTCTTAAATAGTTACAGTGAAGCAGGTCTTTAGTTGGAAGATCTACGACTATTTTCATTTGGTCTCTGAATATTTTGGTGGTGCATTGTAATTTCTTTAGCCCAGGCGTATACTATATCTTCCCTTTAATGGGATTTTCCCCTCCTTGTGACTTGCTTGCAGGGTTTTTCTTGGGGATTTCTGAGAAAATGTCATCAAATGTTGTTCTTAAGGTTTGGAACAGATATTCAAATGAGTCATTGGACTCGATTTCTGCAAGTTTCTGTTGCCAGTTTAGACTAGGCAGTGCTGCTTTAAGGTCATTAAATCCTTCTTCTTTGATAACCCTTTACTGAATGTCTAACTTGAGTTCCATGTGATTGATTGCAATTTACTTTTGGTCTGCATTCTAAGATCCATTACTTACGCACTGTGGCCTGCAATCATCGGTTCAATTACACTGATATTATATTCTCAAGTACTGAGGTTGGTGACAACTGTGTCTAACAGGCAACACCTCTTGTTGAGAGCTAGTTTGCTACAAACAATCCATAGCTGTTCATTAAGTTCATGAAAACCCTCTCTTTAGAAATTCCACTTCCTATGTGTATCTTGAAGTCACCACACAATGCGAGTTTAGACTTACGGCGTGTAAGGTAAGATAAACAGTCATCCATCAGTGCAATAAAGTTTTCGAAGTTACCATCAGGTGAATGAGAAGCAGAGAGAACAGTGAGATCAATGTTTGGTAACATTATTACAGCTAGTTCAAGATCCACATCTGTACAAAAGTTTTTTAAATCAAGATTGTTGTTTGCATACACGGACATACCATAGTTAGTTGCAGTAGTTTTATACTATGTATTTATCAAATCCATGAACTCAATAGATTTGTGATAGTCACCCTCTGCTTCAGTCAACTAGTGCTCACAGATACATAAAACATCTGGTTTCACTTCTTCTGCAAAGAACGAGAAAAGGTCCACCTTGGTTATGAAGCACTGGAGATTTACCCTCGCTATAACTAATGGCATATTAGCGTTACCACTAATGTTCTCTTTATCTCATAGCCCATGGTCATGATGTTTGATTTCAGAGTCTATTTTACTGGGCACTGTTTGATCTCCGGAATAAAAAACGCCTTATTACAACGTTCTTGGGCGCTATGGTAGTGTCCATTAGATTATCTTTTAGATGGAAGTATACACCAATTTTGAAGCTGTTGTTCACACCCCTAGTTTCTAGTTTCTCTACTTAAAATTGTTGTAAGCTGGACAGATCTTCTCCAGAAATCTGATTACATTTTCAGTCGCTGTGAATTTTTCACTTTTCCTAAATGGAACCATTCTCTTTTCTCTCCAAATAGCACTCCTTGCTCGTCATCTGTGCCTATTATCAGATTTTTGCTGTCCCTGAAACTTGAACTTCTGACTGAACCTATGGAAGATGATTGGTATGTTGGTCTTCCTTTCTCTACAGGTTTCTTAAGGGCCATATTATATAGTATTTTTGGTTTTCCATTTACATTCTGAGTCATTTCGTGCATGTTGTTGTTGTTTCTTGGGGAAGAGACCAAACAGCGAGGTTATCGGTCTCATCGGGTTAGGGAAGGAAGTCGACCGCGCCCTTTCAAAGGAACCTTCCCGGCATTTGCCTTGAGCGATTTAGGGAAATCACGGAAAATCTAAATCAGGATGGCCGGACGCGGGATTGAACCGTGGTCCTCCCGAATGCGAGTCCAGCGTTCGTGCATGTAGTTGGTTTGTTGTTCTGCTGTAGCGGATGAAAGTTGCTTATCTCTAGAACTATCCGTTCTTTTCCTCTAATGAATCTCACACCAGTCTGTATTTGTATTTGGTGAAGGATCGCTTCTAAAAATCTTACAGAGTCATGAGAAGTGTTTTGGTCACTACTGATGTCAGTTTTTGTTTTGTTAAAAGTTGGAAGTTCACATGTTGATTCTGTGTTGCTTCAGGGATTGTAGGTTCGTTGTTGTTATTAATTTTTTCCGATATGTTAAGTTGCTCTGTCATAGCCGAAAAGTTATTTTCTTGTTTAGTGTTCGTTTTGTCAAGGGAAGTATTGTTCACAGATCTATGTTACGTTGCTCCATTGATTCTTGACTGCTTATTATCACTATTTACGTGTTTTGACCCTCCTACAGTGAAAACAGTGTTGTTTACTTGTCCATCCTCAGTTTCTTTTGTAATACCCGTGGAAGGTGTGTTGTACTCTTATTCGATTTTTGAATATTTGAATCAGAGCTGTGTGCTACAAACTCAACAATCGGTTCCTGATTTGAATTTAAGCATTTAGAGCGGTCATTTTTAGGAGTAATTGCAATGTTTTTCTGCACTTTTCGACTTTTTTTCGAGATGATTTTATCAGGCGTGACAACAGATTTCCTAACCTAGAATTTGTGATCATCACTGTGTCGAGATGTATTTTCAATTTCGGATTGTCGCTTATCAGATGATTTACTGTTTTGGTTAAATCTTCTACTGAGCTGATTAATCTCGAGTGTATTTTCAGATTGTTTACGTTACAAGTACCGCTTATTTCTTTCAGTTCAGTTCCACATAGTTCACAAGGTTGTTTCCACGAGTTGTCTAGAATATCAGAGCATTTGCACTCAGTATAAGTTACAGTATCGTCACCTACCTTCATTTTTTCGCTGTTGATAAGGCTGGTTCCACTCACAAACTGCTGAAGTTTCACTGGAGGCGCGACCTCCGAAAGTTTGGTGTTTAACCTAAGCTCACATACACCACAGCAGAACTTAATTCGTTCTTTTGAGCTATTTACCACACGAACTTCACTATTGGTTCAAATGGTTCCAAGCACTATGGGACTTAACATCTGAGGTCTTCAGTCCCCTAGACTTAGAACAACTTAAACCTAACTAACCTAAGGACATCACACACATCCATGCCCGAGTCAGGATTCGAACCTGCGACCGTAGCAGCAGTGCGGTTCCGGACTGAAGCTCCTAGAACCGCTTGGTCACAGCGGCCGGCACTTCGCTATTGGTAAGGTCAACATATTCATTATGAAAAATGTTCACACACCATACTCCACAAATCACACTTATGTCTTATTTATTGCACGTTTGACATACTCTGCTATCATCACTTGCCGCCATCTATTGCATAGGGAAGTATGGTTGTTTTATGAAGGACACAGCGTATAGAACAGTAGTACGATGACATCTTGAAGTACTGTTGGAGTGTTTGTGACACCCCCTCCACCCAGATCTGATTAAAAGTAGCTGCATTTGTCATGCGTGGCTCTACCGACACGCAGATAATACGGAAATGTTCCCGAACTCAAATGGGAATATCTGGAGGAAGACGACTATCTTTCAACGAAAGCCTACAAAATTCATAGAACACATATTTTCAGCTGACTGCAGAACGATTCTACGGCAGTACACATTTTGCACAATGACCGCGAAAACGGTATAAGAAAAATTATGGTGTCTTGCGGAGTATGTATGTTGATGCTTATGTAGATGTAGAAATATAAAAGCCTTGAGCGTTACTTCCTCATATGCAGACAAGTCAAAAATATCGCCTTATTTTAATTGAAATATTCGGTTTTTAATTCAATGGATATCGTATCCATTTTCATTTTCATTTAAATATAAGAGTATCAGTAACATGGTTTGGAAAACGTTGCTGCTCTTGGTGCTCTCACGACCAGAAGGCAAGAATTTACCTTTTGCATCACGAGGAGTTCTCAGTTCAAGGACACAGAAAGGTGACTTACTTCTATCAAGCAGCGGAGTTTATGTGCATTGAGCAACGGGTGTTTACTCGAAAGGTGCCTGCTCCGACAGGATCTACTGTGGCTGCGCGACACTTTGGAAACCAGTCTGCGCTCTTTGGCTTCTCAGAGGGGAAGGGGGTGCCTGGGCCGTCGGACGCGCGGCTGTTTGCTATATATACCCGCAGCTGCGTAGGGCAGGTCACACTTGCATCACCAGCCGACAACATGCACACTCTGGTAAGTGCTGGCGCTGTCACCTCTGTGCGCTGCGTCGCTGCCGCAAGCTGGGACCTGGCCTGGCTGTTCCCACCGACCGCGCAGTAAGCCGCAGCGTTGATGCCATCGCCGTTCAGTGTTCACTACGAGATTTCCATCTTATCTGCGACGTTCATCGAAGCCTTTTAGGGCCATCGGTTTGAAATAGGTCTCCAGAACAGGGACTACGAAAACGTATTCTTAAAGGCGATATTCATATCGGATATCAAACCATCGACTTGTGATTAAAGATCCAGCGTCTTCATGTTAAATCAGTGGACACACAGAGCAACAGATACCCACAGACTTCTGGAAGTAAGCTGCACATGTCGTCCCAGACTAATAAGACCATTGCGCAATGAAAATGGCGCATTGTCATAGGTTAGTTTATTCCGGGTTTCCTGCTACCACAATTCTGCTGTGGTAAAGATAACAAGAGCATCACAGTGGGCGATTAAAATTGTGCGACAACTGAACACGTACTCCAAACGATGTGGGACATTACGAAGTTCGTTGGCAAATGTCTAAACTGCAAACAGATTCACCGTGACGTTTTGGTACAATGGACTAAGATCAATGTCGCTGTTGTTCGGGAAGTCCAGATCTGCTACCATACGATACCCATCTTTTCCTCAAGATGGAAGAACATCCGGAGGAAAAGAAACTTTCCAGCCTTGAAGATGGTGACTCAGAGGTTTTCTAATGGCTACGTTGTCAATGAGCGGATTTCTGTACTGAGAAACTGAACAACTGATGGAACTTTTCGGCCGTTGTTTACAGACATTTGATGACTATGTTGAAAAATAATCCCATTTTCTGTGTCACTTTGAAGTGCAGTGCAGCATTCAATGAAAGCTACTTGACCTGCCATAACAATGTGCAAATTACGTTTTGAAGTCACCTTGTAGATACCACTCTTCGAAATTTCGATAAAATTCTTGTCGATTTACATAGAAGTGGCATAAAATATTCCGTAGTTTTAACGACTATTTCAGATGTTCTTCTGCAGGAT
Source organism: Schistocerca americana (assembly GCF_021461395.2). NCBI lineage: Eukaryota > Metazoa > Arthropoda > Insecta > Orthoptera > Acrididae > Schistocerca > Schistocerca americana. The sequence goes on along the minus strand of NC_060121.1, from coordinate 523,284,787 downwards.
GATAACGTATGCGCTGAATAATCTGAGACCATGATGATATCACAGGGCCAGATTTCTTGTTGAAGTTGACTCCGATAGCAGAAGCATAGTTGTACATACTCCGGACGCTCATTTAGAAACGTTTATTTTTTTCTGCTAAATATTAATTTACACTCAAACGTTGCCTCCTCAATAGTGGCTCCTGGATCTCGGTCGGTTATAAAATTTCAAGAGTGTTGCGGCTATGCTAAGATGGGACACATTGCACGGAAGAAGACGACTCTCTGCGGGTACCTCTACTGAGGAAGTTGAGGGAACCGGTATTTGCGACAGACTGCAGAACGATTCGATTACCTCGAATGCTGACTCGTGTGAGAATAGTAAGGACAACATAAGGGAGATTAGGGCTCATAGAGAGATGTACAGGCAATCATTTCCCCCTCGTTCCAAGAATAGGAAAGAAGAGCAAAATTCCTAGTATATTAAAACTTTGTGGCGGACCGTCAGTCAAACCCAGAACCAACACCTTTCGCGAGTAAGTGCTCTGCTAGATGCGCTATTAGGGCACGAATCACTGCACGCCTCCACAGCATTACTTACACCAGAACGATTCTCTTCCCTTCCAAACTTCAGAGGTCCCTTGTGTAACGTGCAGGATGAGAAATCCTGGAAGAGATACCCTGTAATAGGTAGGTGACAAGTCCTGATGAAATTAAGGCTGTGGGGACTGGCCAAGTATTGTAGAGTCCACGCAGCATACGCTGACCAATGCAGAGCGCTGTGCGAGGTCGTCCGTTTGTTCGGAAGTCCGCTTTTTCACATTTGAGGCACACGCCCTTCACTCTTTCTCAAACGATTTTCCCGAAACTGTTTGACATAAAAAATTTAATTTTTGCTATACTTATAACTTTATAAGTCAGCTCCATGATGATGTGCCCATCATTTCGTTAATGGTCATAGTTATTGTGGTATTTGCATGCAAGTAAGACCCTATGCGAAATTCGAGAAACTTTACAATAAAAAATAGTGGTCAGATGAGGCATTTTGACAATGTTGACTGGAATACTCTCTTTCAAATTCTAAAGGTGGCAGGGGTAAAATACAGGGAGCGAAAAGCTATTTACAATTTGTACAGAAACCAGATGGCAGTTATAAGAGTCGACGGGCATGAAAGGGAAGCAGTGGTTGGGAAGGGAGTGAGACAGGATTGTAGCCTATCCCCGATGTTATTCAATCTGTATATTGAGCAAGCAGTAAAGGAAACAAAAGAAAAATTCGGAGTAGGTATTAAAATCCATGGAGAAGAAATAAAAACTTTGAGGTTCGCCGGTGACATTGTGATTCTGTCACAGACAGCAAAGGACTTGGAAGAGCAGTTGAACGGAGTGGACAGTGTCTTGAAAGGAGGATATAAGGTGAACATCAATAAAAGCAAAACGAGGATAATGGAATGTAGTCGAATCAAGTCAGGTGATGCTGAGGGAATTAGATTAGGAAATGAGACACATAAGTTGTAAAGGAGTTTTGCTATTTGGGAAGCAAAATAACTGATGATAGTCGAAGTAGATATGGATCAAATGGCTCTGAGCGCTATGGGACTTAACTTCTGAGGTCATCAGTCTCCTAGAACTTAGAACTATGTAAACCTAACTAACCTAAGGACATCACACACATCCATGCCCGAGGCAGGATTCGAACCTGCGACCGTAGCGGTCGTGCGGTTCCAGACTGTAGCGCCTAGAACCGCTCGGCTACACTGGCCGGCAGTCGAATTAGAGAGGATATAAAATGTAGACTGCCAATGGCAAGGAAAGCGCTTCTGAAGAAGAGAAATTTGTTAACATCGAGTATAGATTTGTGTGTCACGAAGTCGTTTCTGAAAGTATTTGTATGGATTGTAGCCATGTATGGAAGTGAAACACTGACGATAAATAGTTTGGACAAGAAGAGAATAGAAACTTTCGAAATGTGGTGCTACAGAAGAATGCTGAAGATTAGATGGGTAGATCACATAACTAATGAGGAGGTATTGAATCGGATTGGGGAGAAGAGGAGTTTGTGGCACGACAAGAAGAAGGGACCGGTTGGTATGACATGTTCTGAGGCATCAAGGGATCACAAATTTACCATTGGAGGGCAGCGTGGAGGGTAAAAATCGTAGAGGGAGACCAAGAGATGAATACACTACGCAGATTCAGAAGGTGTAGGTTGTAGTAAGTAAGTACTGGGAGATGAAGAAGCTTGCACAGGATAGAGTAGCATGGAGAGCTGCATCAAACCCGTCTCAGGACTGAAGACCACAAAACAACAACATGATTTTGCATTTGGCGCATATCACATAACATGTTTTATGTCTATGAAATTTACCTAAAATATCTAATTCTTCTTTAGACTTGGGTGGAGGTGTCTATCTGTCACCGATTTCGAGAAAACTGATCTGATGTAGCACATCTATTTGAGATCGCGCGTACCAGTGATAAGGCCAGAGTGAAATATCCACAACATTCCTCGTATTTCATAAACGGTTTTAGGTATAGAAATGTGATTTTGGCAAATAGTAGAATGGAAAGAGGAGGGTATTTTACCATGTTGTTATTATGAAAAACTTCATCTTCCGCATTATTCCACAACTACAGACTTTTTCGATGAAAGAAAGTAATTTTTATCGGCTATCAATAGCTGGGGAATCGAGAAACGCTATAGGTTTTGGAACAACGCAAGTGAAGATATTACACTTTTTTTTGTGCTAAGGATCTGCTTTTTCATAAGCTATTGATCTTACTTTTCCTCAGTTCCTCACTTAATAAACCACTGTTTCAGAATCCTCTCACAATTGCGTCTGTACATGTAAACTCAGCTATGTTTTGGCAAAAGGAGCAAATTTTAACACAGCAACAAAAGAAATTTGGAATTCGCTCAAAATTCGCCGCTTATGACACATCTATGAAAGTTAAAAATGGTTAAAAATTTAGGCAAAAATAAATCGCTGCTTTACGAGCATTTTCAGTGGAGTTCTTTTTAGATGATAACCAAAGTAGCGAAGACAGGGATTCTGAATGGTCGTCACGCAAGTACGGGTGTGGAGAGATGCCGTTCAATATTTACAAAAAATGCGAGCATGTGCTTCAGTTTAAAACGAGCGCGTGCCATTTTCCCTACAGGGGCCTTCCCGCAACCCCCACCACTACTGCTCTCCAAACACTGGCCCAACCAACTGCATGTCTGCTGGTCATGTTATTCGGAGTGTACTTTACCTGGATGGATCAGTCGATTGAGCGTGTGTCTGTGAATGCCAGGTTCAAGATCAGAGTGAGCACACAGTTTTAATCTGCCAAGAATTTTTAAATCAGCACACACTCCATTGCAAAAGGGAACTTCGTTCAGAAAAGGGAATGGCTATATTTTTTTACAAATAATCCTCTTCTTTGGATTGTACAATGCATGCGGACTATGTATGTAGGCTTAGTTGTGAAACAAAGAAGGTTAACTAATCATAGAAAATGCTCAGAGGGTTTCGAACCTTCACCGAAGAGAAACAGGTATAGGAAACGGTATACAGGTCAGACTAATTCCACCACTCATTGAGTCAAGGTTATATCCCAGTTACTTTCACAGACGACAGTGTTTTTGTAGCCCTCATTGATTAAACTGGAGGTGGTTGTTATCATGTTATTAGGAGAAGTTTAAAAACCGGCAGACTTGCTGAAAGTTAATCCCATTAGCAGTGAAACGTTTTGAGAAGAACAGTATTATGCAACAATCTCCTAATAAAACCATTTCTAACTGTGAAGATTATAGTTGTTAGTAATGAACTCGGCTTAACTATAAAAGCTACAAACTATAAATGTAATTTATATTGCACTAATCACCAAAGTCCATCAACCCATTTGAAAAGAACTTAGCACTTAGAGAGCAGGGACGAATGCTCAAAAATTAATATTTAGTTTAATTATTAATACAAAAAGTTTACACTTTACAACAACGCCTTACGCTCATAGCAACTTTACAAAGAGACAGCTGTCAGTCTCACTGCATGCATTACAGCTGTACATAAAATTTTGCCGCACCTTCGAACATTTTTGTTATATGTTGTACAAGCACCTGAGACTTTTCAGGCTTTTTGTGCCTATTTAATTTCTACTTGGGTTCCACAGTCAATGGAGAACGTGTAGGGTAAAATCCACAGTGGAGACGTCATCGATGGTTGTGTGTTAAAACAAATCAACAATTCTCGTCAATTGTATAACGTGTGCGTACATAATCTGTAAACTTGAGTGTGAGCAATTATTATTTTAGTGTTGTTAAATACGAGGGGGAGTTGGAAAATAAGTTTCCCCTGTCGACTGTGGTCTGAGTTGTGTGTGAAAGGATGAAAAAGAGAATGAGACGTTAAAGATAAGACATATCTTTATTTTTCTATATAATTTCCGAGTACATTGAGACATTTGTCATACTGCTTTATAAGCTTCAAAAAGCCTTCCAGAAAAAAAAAAAAAAATCTGGGCGTTGCGTACGGAAGAAGCGTTGAACGACTTGTTTGGCGTCAGCATTGCTGAAAAAGCACCTTCCGCCGAGAATCTTCTTCAAAGCAGGAAACAGATGGAAGTCTCTTGGTGCGAGATCTGGATTGTAAGGCGGATGGTGTAGGCGCTCCCAACCAAGAGTTGCCATATAGTTTTGCGTTGCCGTCGCCGTGTGTGGTCTCACATTGTCATCAAACAGCAGAACGCCAGATCTGAGAAGGCCAAGCCGATTTTTCCGAATCACCTCTTTCAATTTCGACAGAGTGGCACAGTACCGCGCAGCATTGATGGTTGCAACCTCCAGAAATTCCAGTAGCAGAACTCCTTTGGCGTCCCAGAGAACGGTGAGTAGCACTTTACATGCAGACGGAGTGCTTTTGAACCTCTTTCGGAAAGGTGATGACGGATGTTTCCACTCCATGGATGCGGCCTTCGATTCGGGAGTGTAGTGGTGGACCCACGTTTCATCCCCCGTCACAATCCGAAACAGAAGGTCATTGCCTGCTTCATGGTAACGCACGAGCTGTCCCAGGCTTAACGCCATGCGTTGTTCCATGTGTGTCCGGGTCAATTGGCGGGGCATCTATCGTGCTGAGACCTTCCTATATCGAAGAATGTCGTCGATGATCTTGTGAGCTCGCTCATGTCCGATTCCAAGCAAGTTCTGTTTCTAACTCAATCAATGGTGATACGTCGGTTCGCCTTAATCGTGTCATCCATCTTCCTGACATTTGAATCAGTAGTGGTCGTGCGCGTCTTTCCAGGTCTCGGTATGTCCTGCACTTGCTGACGTCCATCACTGACTTGCTGGCACCATCTCCGCACCATTCGCCTCGACATCACATCTGACCCATACACCTCAACAAGGCGGTTATGAATTTCTGTGCCTAATACTCCACGTGACCATTCATAGCGGATAACAGCTCTCATTTCCGCCTGTGACCACGACTCCAAAACGCACCTTCTCTCCACAGCTCCGGGGAAAGACAGCGGCTGGCCTCCTCTTTGCGCAGGCACTGCGACAGTACCATCTGCTTGATGGCGGTCGACCTCTACCCAATGGTGTATCCGTGTCTTGCATTTGCGCGTTCACCTGCCGTGTCGTCTTTTGCCCATATCACATAACTTTGCCCACGGTCGACAGGGGAAACCTGTTTTACAACTCCCCCTCGTATTTTTCTGCCTATGGATGATTTACTTCCTTTCAGATATTAAATTTTATGTACAGTTACATTTTTATTAGCTCAAACGGATGGAGGATACTGAAAATATTGAGGAAAAATTCAAAAGAGGGACAACACATTGGATCCATTAGTGACCAGTTTTGGGAAAAATAATTTATAGAATTTTTGACAGAAAGCACGGAAAAAGTTTTGGATACAAACTTTATATTCTTTAGAATTTGGCGACGACCAGCTAATTATGAACCAGACATAAAAAGGAAATTATCAGAGAGAAATAAAAACAGTGGTTTTCCTCTCAAAATGAATAAAAAAGGTACATGCTAACAGGAGAAAAAAAGCAACAAACACCATTTGACGCTGGAAGAAGGATGGGAACGACTGCACACACTGACGAGTGCAACCATCTTTGAGTAAAACTCACAACAGGTGATAAACAAGATAAGAAAATTAAATGAAGGTTGGATGCTGGAAAGTTCACTATTGCAACATTAAATGGTATATAATGGGATCAACACTTTATAAAGGAAACAAAAGAAGTAACCTTCAAAACAATTATTAGGAACACTTTGACATATGAATCAGAAGTATGAGGAGTTAAATCCCAATTAATGGAAATAGTGATGGCAACTGAGATATACTTATGGAGATGGTCTGCAGAGCTATGCAGATGGGAAGCGTCCGAGGTGAATTCATCAGGAAGAAAATGGCTATCGCAAGTTAGATTTTTTATTTTGTGGAGGAAAAACCAATGGTGTGAACGTATGAAGAGATGACAGAGGAGAGATTGCATGCCGAACCACGGAGCGAAGAGCATCACGAAGCAAGAAAGGAGGGAATCCGGACTTTAATTCGTAGAACAAATATGTAAGAAAATTTATGGGAAAACAGGTACAAATGGAGAGTGAAAATTAAATTTTATGTTTAATTTTCAGTAACCGGGAAATGTAAATAAACTGCTAAACAAGGAGTAACAAAACATTGTGATTGTTAAGAAAGCGTGTTGTGTTATCAATGGTTGGGGGATGCAAAATTTCTACGAGTATGGAGAACTGCACACTATCAAACATATTCGCTGCAGCGTTCTGTTATAAAGTGAGTGTTGTTTGGCAATGTTGATACGAAGTTTAATGCCAGTAGAAGAACAGTAATCAGTACTCTCATAAAAATGTTCATTTTCTCAGATTGCATTTATGGGAAAAATTCCCAGTCATTCTTTTGTGTAAAAAGTGATCATAGGTAAATCAATAAAAAGTTCCACTGAAGGAGTGCCACAGCAATGGTAATGATTGCTTGTGCACAAGTTGGGAGAATCCGTTTCCCTTCACGGTTCCCTTGGTTAGCACAATCTTTACCATGCTGGGTTTTGTTTATGTGGGCGTTTCTCGTCATAGTTAGACTAACTGTACTGTAGATGTGACGAAATTAACGAAGCATTGTGTAGTTTTGAATTTTTGCAAGATAGTCCTTCATGAAAGCAGTAATGTGCAGATCAACAGTCGTAATGTTGGACTTGCTATGCAAATCAAAGTGAATCATAGGTACCAGTAATCAATGGGCACACACCAGATGTGGCTTCGTGTATGAAGTTCTTAGTCGCGCAGACGGATAATAAACTGAGCTCTGAGATAGCACCAGCTCGTCGATAAGTCAACTAAAAAGTTCTCCCATGTTTGGTAAACTTCCACTCAGTCCTGTATTATGCCATAGCCTCCTGGGAAAATGCTGCTAAACCCGAAAAGTATACACCCATGCCCGAGGGAGGACTCGAACCTCCGCCGGGACCAGCCGAGCAGTCCATGATTGCAGCGCCTTAGACCGCTCGGCTAATCCCCCGCGGCAATAAATATACTTGCTGTACTAATGGTGCCTGTTGTTAGTAACACGAGTGATGTTGGATGAACGCTGCAATTCACAACTACAGTACTAGCAGTAAAAATGATTGCAGTGTAAACTAGACATTGGCATACAGGGTTCAGGAACGAGTTTTACACTCTGGTGCAAAAGCCCATAAATTGTTGCATAAAAATGTCAAACAAGAAATTGAAACCCCTCCTTCCAAATATTCAACAACAAAGTCAAAGAATACATCAGTGGTCATTCTTCGTAATATTCATCAGAATATTTGAACTCAGGAACGTCATCTGTAAATCTTAATATTTGAATTAAGTGAATCTTGAAGTTCCTACTATATCCATAGATATTATGAAAATGAATGTGTGTGTGTGTGTGTGTGTGTGTGTGTGTGTGTGAATATTCCATTCTCCACCAAAACCACTGTACCGATTTCAGCCAGACTGGGTATACACGTCATTTACTGTCCGATAACGATCGCTGTGACGGTAAGAACCACCTATCTGACATATTTCAGGAGATATGACGTCACAAACACTGAAATGTGAGAAAAACTTCCTCATTGTGCATGACATTTAAATTTGTTTCTCCTTTTCTTTTAACTCTTATTCTCAATAAATTTTTCAGACAGCATCCACGTATGCCGACGAATGTACACAAGTACATCATTCTACAACAGATAGTTCAAGAAATATTACGTCATAAACATGGAGATGAGTGAAAAATTGCCTCATTATCCGGGAAGTTTTAACACATTTATTCCTTACTGCTAAGACACTCGTACAGTCGAATCAGTTTTTTTAAGGAAGCCCTTGACACCTAGCAGGGCAGTTTTCAACTACGAAGCCCAAACTGTTATATGCGAAAAGAGCAGCCGTCTGTAGAGGTCGTAGTGATGTTTACAAAATCGGATTGTAAGCACGCGAAGAAATTGCGCCCAGCGTGCAGGGAGGGTCCTGGCTCATGTTTCTTAATTTAGATACTGTAGTTGTAGCTTTGTACATTATGCCTACTTCTTTGTACGACTGTTTCATAATTTAAATGGTGTTTTCACGAAAGCATGTAAATGAAAACGTATGACAGAAAGAAATAAATTGTTACAAAATGTAGCAATAGATGGCGCTGTCAGCATCATAATTTAATAGTAGTCGACTACAAATGACAAATGAATCAGACAACAATGCCTAAGGTGTACGTTTGATGTTAAACTGTATTACTTAGTGTGCATGAGTATACAGGTATGATATTGTTAGTTGCGTAAACCCATCCACCACGCTAAGGTCATATAACACCGGATGGAAAAATCGGTTTTTAATTGTCCTGAGGCCAAAAACTCCATGAAAAGCATCACTTTCATCGGTGTTTAATTGACCTGAGGCCAAAAATCGCATTAATTACATCGGTTTTTAACTGTACTGATGCCAAAAACCGCATAAAAAACATGAACCAAAATCAAATAGGCTCTGTATTAATTTCCCTCCGAGTAGCGCAAAACATGTTCAGTATGCTGTCCACAGTTTTCTACAAGTTGAAATCGAGAAACAGCATGTTCCACAACTGACTGAAGTGTTTCCGGGTTACATTCAGAAGGTGTTGCGCAATGCGTGCCTTCAATGCAGCTAAGTTTGCAATCGGAACCCTGAACACATCTTTCAGATAGCCATACAGCCAGAAGTCACACGGATTAAGATCAGGTGATCGGGAAGGCTAGACTGTAAGGAAATGGCGGCTGATAATTGTGGCATTTCCGAAATGGCTCTTCAGCAGCTAATTAACTGGATCTGCAATGTGGGGAGGTGCGCCATCTTGCTGTTGGAGAGCTGCAGTGACGCTGTTGCGCAGAACAGTCATAGCGCTTTACCAGTGACGGTACAGGTAACAGGATTGGAATCACCTACCTCTTCGACAAAATATGGCCCTATGATAAATTATGCCGTAAACCCACACCACACAGTGACCTTTTCAGGACGAAGTGGTACTGGTTGATTTGCGTGTTGATTTTCCGTTTCCCATATTACAATTCTGTGTACTGACATATCCTATCAGATGGTAACGGGCTTCGTCTGTCCACAAAATCTTCCCCGGCCAATTATTGTCCACTTCGATGCGAGCAAGAAATTCTAAAGCAAAGGTCTCTCTCTCTTGCTGGCAGGTCAACAGGAAGCAACTTGTGCACATGGGTAATTTTGAATGGATAGCAAAAAATGAAGTTTCGTAGCATTTTACGCTCCGTGCTCACTAGTATGTCCAATGTCGGGGCAATTCTCCATGCGCTACACATTAGCACACCACCACTCGTCTCCATTGCTGTGGCTACTGCTTCCACCGACGTCGGATCCATTCGTTTCCTCCCTCTACCATATGCACTCCAAAAGAGCCCGTCTTGTCGAATTTCCGAATAATTTTCTCCAGACCCATGGCAGTCATCGGACCAACGCATTTTTTCAAACCCTTCAGTGTCCGGAACTTCTGCAGAGCGACGTGTGCAGAGTCATCATTCTTGTAATATAGCCTTACAAGCAGAGCGCAGTTCTGCATTGAGACAGTCATAGCGAACGTCGCAGACGCGAAAAGAGGAAAAGCCGCGTACCCGGCGTGTTCATACCAACTTCAATGGGTCGTGCGCATGACAGGTGTTTTCATTTACGTATTCTGACACATACAGCGCCATCTATTGATAAATTTTCACACTATTTTTTTTCTTCTGCCATACGTTTTCCCTCTTCTCCGATAACATTCTGGGACAATTTGACGTCATTCTGACCAGTGGTGTTATTTCTACAGCTTTTTGAAAGTTTAACTTTATTATAATCACCGTGTATACATCCCTCTAGGGAATATTCACGTAATTATCTGTATGAATAGATTAGTGCTAGTCATAATTAGTTCCTTGTATATCTTTCAAAAGTATTTAGTAGTGGCTGCTTCTGTCTGTAGTTCTCTAACTTGAGTTGTTCCGAATATCGGAAAGCTCTTCTTCATGACCCAATTTAAGAAGGAGAATAGGACTCCTGTCGGAGAGTCTCGACAATACTAATGATTTAAGAAGAGAAAAATTGGCTGAAGATGTGAATTGAAGTTTGTGTTAGGGAAGCCAGTCCTTGCAGTATTGTAGCCACAATGCTACGGTGGTGTAGTGGTTAGCACATATGCGTAATATTCAGTAGATCTAGGTTCATGTCCTGACGATAGTGCAAATTTTAATTCATTGCCTCAGCTTCTGTCTTTATCGAAGGAATGCATGAATGATTCGAGAATCAAAGCAAATTGCACTGTTTCGAATCAGCCCTTGTGCCTGTGCTGAGAGACACTGGTTTATTGATCTTCTGACATACTGTTTGGTTTGGGAAGAATCTCTTCATAACATTTCTTACTGTTTTGTGAACAACTTTCAACTTTTACAGGATGCACTAATATATACAGAACTTGTCAACAATCACTATATAATGATGAATGTTCAGTGGGCTGAAAGTTGCCTTATGGAACAATAAATTATTCCGAAATATAAAGCTACCCCTCCAGTTTAGAAGCAAATAAAATGCTATTTACGTCACAGTGTCATAGCTCAGCATCAAAAGTAAAAACATATATATTCTTGTATTTTTTAACTGACTATGTAGTTACTGCTGTAACTTAGGTATAACGGTGGTATTGACTATTACGTATGTGCAGGTCGTCCTATCAGCATTGTTGGCCGCCGCCTCGGCCGGGTACCTGGGAGGGTACGCCGCCCCCGCCATCGCGGCCGTCCCGGCGGCGTCCTCCATTGCCAACACCTACAGGGTGTCCCAGACCGCACGCGTCCTCGCTGCTGCCCCCGCAGCCTACGCGACACCTGCCATCGCTGCCGCCCCAGCCATCGGCTACGCCGGTGCCATCGCCGCCCCCGCACTCGCCGCACCCGCCATCGCTGCTGCTGTCCCTGCAGCATCTTCCATTGCCAACACGTACAGAATATCGCAGACCGCCCGCGTCCTGGCCGCCCCCGCCGCCTACGCAGCCCCCGCAGTCGCCGCCGCCCCTGCCATCGCCGCTGCTCCGGCCATCGCTGCCGCCCCCGCTTTGGCTGCAGCCGTTCCTGCAGCGTCTTCCATTGCCAACACCTACAGAATATCGCAGACCGCCCGCGTCCTGGCCGCCCCCGCCGCCTACGCCGCCCCCGCAGTCGCCGCCGCCCCTGCCATCGCCGCTGCTCCGGCCATCGCTGCCGCCCCCGCTTTGGCTGCAGCCGTTCCTGCAGCGTCTTCCATTGCCAACACCTACAGAATATCGCAGACCGCCCGCGTCCTGGCCGCCCCCGCCGCTTACGCCGCCCCCGCAGTCGCCGCCGCCCCTGCCATCGCAGCCGCACCAGCTCTGGCTGCAGCCGTTCCTGCAGCGTCTTCCATTGCCAACACCTACAGAATATCGCAGACCGCCCGCGTCCTGGCCGCCCCCGCCGCCTACGCCGCCCCTGCAGTCGCCGCCGCCCCTGCCATCGCCGCTGCTCCGGCCATCGCTGCCGCCCCCGCTTTGGCTGCAGCCGTTCCTGCAGCGTCTTCCATTGCCAACACCTACAGAATATCGCAGACCGCCCGCGTCCTGGCCGCCCCCGCCGCCTACGCCGCCCCTGCCATCGCCGCTGCTCCGGCCATCGCTGCCGCCCCCGCTTTGGCTGCAGCCGTTCCTGCAGCGTCTTCCATTGCCAACACGTACAGAGTGTCACAGACGGCCCGTGTCTTGGCCGCCCCCGCCGCCTACGCCGCCCCCGCCCTGGGCTATGCACGCTACGGAGCTCCCGCTCTGGGCTACGCCCGCTACGGAGCTGCCTCTCTGGGATACGCCGGTGCCCTCGCCGCCCCCAGCCTGGGGTACGCACGGGCCATCGCCGCCCCCGCCATCGGCATCGCCCGCTACGCCGCCGCCGCTCCAGCACTGAGCTACGGATACGCTGGGTATGCCTCCTCTGCCCTCAGCTACGGCTATGGCGCCCGTGCTCTTGGTCTCGTCCACTAGATGCTCAACACGCATCCACTTATTTATTACAACCAAATAAATAAATAAAAACCTCATTTTATCTTTTTTTTATACCCAGTCCAGCACCCTTCCACAGTTTATGGTGCAGCAGAGACTAAATTATTCCATGTTATGAGCAACTATTTAACTTTTGGAACCGAGGTCGCTAACAGATTATTTTGAGGAGTGTGTGTGTGTGTGTATTTACCGCGTTCAACAACAAGATTAACATCGTAGTTGTTAACATAGTCTGACGAGGGGACACGGTAAGTGCCATCACCAGATTCTCCAATAACTTCGCTCAATGCAAGAGGAGTGAAAATAAGGAAACACATGTTGCTGTTTATTCGTAGAAACTCGACTATTTCTGAGAAAACGATGGTCGAAGTTCTCGCCGTAATTTATACGCCTTGTGGCAGATGGAGGTTGAACCGAAGCGGTGGCACAGTAGCTGGAGTCTCGGCTTCGCATTTTCGGGCCCCGTTTTCGAAACCCGATTTTTTAAAGTTTTACTGTATTGTATTTTATTTGTCTACCCATGTTCGTATAAGTTTATTACTTAAACCTTTCTTATCAAATTAAGGGACACACGAGCGTTATATTAACTGTAAAATTACGATTGGATTTCGCAGTGACACTAATTTATCATGCAACATAAATTGTGTGGCATTTTCATGCGTTAAAATATTTTCAAATCCTCATACTCTTACATTTCATTCTTATATTAATTGTTACATTTTATTCTAACGTTTATTTTCCAGAAAGATTTGGTACATTCCATTGGATGGAACGGATCGTAGAAAGATTCGAAAGGTAGAAATTCTGGACAGCATGAGCATCGCGCGAAGGCAGAGTTGCCACAGTGACATTTCCTAATATGTAGCTCACTTGAGAAGAAACATCGTTAACACTGCTAAAGATCTCGCGTATTTGAAATAATTTCACGGCAAATCAAGCATAGCGGATCACTTTTCCGAAAACTGACGCTTGCAATTGATTACGAATCACGATACACTGCAAGAATCTCACCGAAAACAGCTTCAAATAATTTTCTCATTCTTTTATTTTTTTAAATTCATTCACCAAATAAACAATTAGTAGACGAACAAGGAAAACGTTATTTCAACATATATTGGAAAACATTCTTGCAGTTATTTCCCCGGGCATGGGTAGATAAATCAAAACAAAAACAAAAATAAAACCTATAACCGGGTTACAAACATGGAGCGTAAAAGTGTAAAGGGTACCTCGAAAACTTTGACCGTCGTATTCTCAGAAACACAGGTCCGCAGCTTGTGGGCGCGCGCCCGGGCTCCCGGGCTCGGCTCCCGGTGGGGTCAGGGATTCTCTCTGCCTCGTGATGACTGTGTGTTGTGTGATGTCCTTTAGGTTAGTTAGGTTTAAGTAGCTCTAAGTTCTAGGGGACTGATGACCATAGATGTTAAGTCCCATAGTGCTCAGAGCCATTCTGTGAAACGGTATTGTATCTACTGACAAGCTGAATATTTCAGGAGTCCACTACACGCAGGAGGCGGCTACACGGATAGCAGGGGCTGTGCGGCGTTGACTGGGCGGTTTATCAGGTCAGAGAGTCTCGCGGAAATACAAAAAGGGCTTCAGTCTCAAAGGGTGCAGGTCGAACATGGGCAGAACGGATGCTCAAATCGTTATAGGCACTGAAAGCTGGCTAAAGCCGAAGATAAGTTAAACTGAAATTTTTGCGAAGAACCTAACGGTGTACCGAAAGGACAAGCTAAACACAGCTGGCAGTAGATGTTTCTTACTGTTAGAAGTAGTTTATTTTGTAGTGCTATTGAAGTACATAGTTCCTGTGAGTTAGTATGAGCAGAAGTCATTCTTGACAACCGGAATAAAATAATAAAAGTATCCTTCTACCGACCTCCCATCTCAAATGATACAGTTGCTGGAAAGGTCAAAGAAAACTTAAATTTGATTTCAAGCACGTGCTCGATTCATAAAATTATAGTTGGTGTTGACTTTAATTTTCCCTCGATATGTTGGCGAAAATATATTTTTAAATCCGGAGGTATGCACAAAACATCATCCGAAATTGTGCTAAATGCATTCTCTGAAAATTATTTCTAGCAGTTAGTTCATGGGCTCGCACTAATGGTAAACAATTGTGAAAACACCCTTGACCTCTGAGAAACAAATATTCCTGAGCTAACAATGGGTAGGCAACGACCTTGTCGTAGTGGATACACCGGCTCCTGTCAGATCACCGACGTTAAGCGCTGTCGGGTGTGGCCGGCACTTGGATGGGCGACCATCCTGGCCGCCATGTGCTGTTGCCGTTTTTCGGGGTGCACTCAGCCTCACGATGCCAGTTGAGGAGCCACTCGACCGAATACTAGCGGCTCCGGTCACAGAAAACCATCGTAACGATGAGGATGACACGGCGGTCGGATGGTCCCGATGGGCCACTTGTGGCCTAAAGACAGAGTGCTTTTTAACAACGATTACAAGGATTGGTGAGCATAGGGTTGCCGTAGTGAGGCTGAATATTGTAACCCCCAAATCCTCCAAAAATTATCGAAAAATATACCTGTTCCAAAAAGCAGAAAAAAATTCGCTTGACACCTTTCTGAGAGACAATCTCCAATCCTTCCAAATTAACAATGTAAGTGCAGACCAGATGTCGTTTGAATTCAAATAAATAGTATCTACAACAGTTAAGAAGTTTATACCAAGTACTGGTGAGAACATTGTTGCAGAAACAACGAAAAAACATACCAAATTTAAACTAACGCAAAATACGAGGGCCGTTTTTTTCAACCTCTGATAGGCTATAAATAAAAGACAGGTTCGTAGAAAACAATTATTTTACTACCAAAACTTTTTTACCCTTGTGGATACTTGTCAACATAATCACCGGATAGATTGAGACATTTATCGTACCTGTGGACAAGCTTTGCAATACCCTCTTCAAAACCTGTTGCCTCCAATGATTTCAAATGAGCATTGACGTTGTTTTGAAGATCTTCGTTTGTTTCAAATTTCTGCCCTCCTAGTCACATCTTCAGTTCAGGGAAAAGGTGAAAGTCGCTGGATGCCAGGTCAGGACTGTACGGCGGATGATCGAAAATGTCCCACTGAAATTATTCAAGGAGCCGCTGGGTTTTGCCAGCAGTGTGTGGACGAGCGTTGTCATGGATCAACACGATTCCTGAAGTCAGCATTCCTCTTCGTTTGTTTTGAATGGCTCTCCGCAAACGTCGTAAAGTTTCACTATAAGAGGGTGCATTGATAGACGTTCCAGGCTGCATAAACTCTACAAGCAACACACCTTTTCGGTCCCAAAACATGGTAGCCATAACTTTTCTGTTGTTGAATGTTTCAATTTTTTTGGTTTATTTGACAAATTTGGTTCCATCCGTGGTTTGGTTGTCGTTTTGTTTCCGGTGTGTCGTACTGGATAATCAGTACAAAATAATGCTTCCCTTCTGTTGCATCTCGCGTAATCCGCTGTGACTGTCCTGCCTAATAATTCAGCAGCATAGACCGTGTACATGGCTTGTCTTCCTTTTACAGATGCAACATTTCTTGGAATTAATCGGCATAGAACGTGGCCTCATATACGAGGGTTATCCCAAAAGTAAGGTCTCCTACTTTTTTATAAGTACATAGACCTGTTTATTTCTACAATTGTTTACATCAGTTTACAGCTTGAACATTTAGCTATTTTTCGACATAATCACTATTTCTGTCGATGCATTTTTGTAGGCACTGTGGCAGTTTTTGTCTGACCATGTCATACCAGCTCGCCGCCATGCTGTTCAGAAAGTTATGAACTGGCGTGATTGTTGCTTGGTCTCAGGTGTAAAGTGGTGTGCCCAGGTTTCGTCCCCCGTGACAATTGAGTCCAGAAATTTGTCCTGTTCGGCTACAAGGCGGTGAAGAAATGCGCGGGAAGCATCAAATCGTTGCCGCATGAGGTCCTCAGTCAGCATACGTGGCACCCACCTTGCCCACACCTTCCGTTAGTTCAGTTAGTTAGTTCGCGAAACCTCAGGAACCAACGTGCAAAGGTCATCCAGGGTGATCTGCCGATCTTCACGCATGCTTTGCTCAACCTTCAACACTGTCTCATCAGAAATTGACGGTCTCTCGCTCTTTTGTTCGTCGTGAATTTCGATACGACCAGCTGCAAAATCTCTACACCACTTAAGAACGTTTTTGACATCCATGCACGATTCACCATACACTTCCGTCAATTGGCGATGGATTTCAATCTGCGCAGTGCCCTTTACGTTCAAAAACCGAATAACTGCGCGTGCAATTCGCACTTGGCGGTAACGTCCAACGGGAGCTCCATTCTCAACGGCTGCCAAGCCAAGACTGAGCGCCTCAGCGCGGCGTGCGCATGTTTACACATAGCGCGTGAAGCACTCTTCATAACACTGTGGCCAACTGCCACACAAAAATGAAATTATAAAAAAATAGGAAACTTTACGTTTGGGATTACCCTCGTACACAGGAGATAGACACTGGTTTCATTAACCTACAACAGGCGTATGCTACACACTGGAAACAACATTTCATCAGTTTAACAAACAATACACAAGCACCTGTAATGAAGGCGGTAGCGTCAGACTGCTACGAAAACTATTAGAGAACGCCACTCTGTTATCCTGGTGCCTTATGAGCATGCCTTTCGTGTGTCTTTTAAAATACCACTGACACGTCGCAAATAGTACTCGGTATTTCGCAAGCGATTTCGGCTTTCCAGAGTCCAGTCCACAAACCTTTACTCCCGGTCGACCACCGCACCAGAGAACCTCCGGCTCTTCCTAGCCCCAAGAGCGGTCATTGCCACTTGATGAGACTATCGATGAGTGCCGAAGTGGCAAAGCGATCAACCTCAGTTTAGTTTCTTAGGCGTGTTTACACTCGCGTTTTGGTGCATGGTGGGTTAGTCCTCAATCTACGCCTCAGCAAATACGACACGCAAACACTTAAAATACGATAACATAGAGAGCAATGTTTGCACGATTCACAGATCGATGGCGTACAGGCCTTACCTCCCATAGCTTAAATGACGATTCTGGAGTATCGAATCGCAAAGATAAAATAAAGTACTCTACCCACAGACTGAAAACAGCAATCCCCACATCGTGTGACGAACACCAAGAGAGAGAGGCTCGACACAGAGATAAGTAGTTCAAATATTGAGGACGGAAAATTTTACCCAATATTTCAGAGGCTACAGTAAGAAAGACAGTTTCTATAAGTTTTCTAGCATCAACTGGCCTGCACTGCACCGGAAACTCCTCCGTACATCCTTACTCAAAGATGTAATGTGACGCTCTTTGTGGTTATCCGTTCATTGATTGAAACTCTAAGCCCGGTGGCCGAATGTGCCAGGTCTGGTTTTCGTATTCCCTCTCTATTCCACAACCACAACAGCACTACCCTAACACTGCATAAATTATTATCAGAGTCATCTACATCTGACGTAACTACATTGCTAACTTACGCAAATCTAACCCAGCTTTATATTTGTTTTTCGTTTGTAGTTTTATTTTTCTAAAGTAGTTTATTGCATTTACAGATTCAGTACAATTAAGATTACTGTATTTTTATTACGGTATATCGATAATTTTTACTTTATGGACCGTCTGACAGAAACTGAATAAAACACAATTTTAGTGGTACTAAAGTAAACATTATCAATATACCGTAATATTACACGCAACTGAGGAAAACAGGACTACAAAAGTTGAAGATGTAAATTTATTGCTTCATTGTTTTTCAACGTAAGTTGTATCACTATGAATGTGTAGTAATTACATAAAAGAAATTTTAATTATCGAAGTGAGTGTGTAATCTTACCGAGTTAGTCAGATAATCTGTAAATCATTGGATATATCCGGACGCAACGAGTTGCGAAACCCTTTGCGAAGGAGAGGTGTGTTGCGTGCAAAATGCTCAGTCCATAACGGTTCATAGGGTTATGTGCTCCTGGAAAGACACGCTGTTCCGCACTTGCTGCGAGGCAAAAAGAAATCTTAGAGCAGACAAAGTGAGGCTGTCTTCCCCTCAAGATAATGATTATTAGTCTCTGATCGATGAACTGTAATAAATACAGCTGTTGGGATAGTAACAATTACAAGCAAAAAGGTATGTAAGAAATGAGAACGTGCGAATGGCACCTGAGCGGTACAATATGTTGCACCATGTCTGAACACCAATTAATTGAGCGTAAATTTCACCACCATCGACTGCAAAAAGAAAGAGCTATTATCTATTGTAATTTATTCTCTTAACAAATAACGATTAGTGTTTTTCTAGAATTTGGTAACAAACTGCCTGACAAAAAAAGTAGAAGACTCAGAAGATATGATAGGATGTTAATGGAACTTCGTACACAATTCTGTCTGACAGGTAGAACATCCATATGAGGGCATCAGTGTTTTTCGTGTTTAGCGTCGTTACCATGTCTTGTAGGGTATTTAAGAAGGGTGAACAGCGTCATATGTTAAGTAAACACTGTGGCGAACAATGGACGCCACGTACTCGTGCGAGACAGCATTATCAGCACCTGCTAGAGCTTCAAAGTGGCCTCTTTGTGGATCCCCATTTGACAAATAGGTCTGATCGTACAGTGTGGGACATTCGGGTGTGACAGGGCACGATGTTGCACTCTACAGGAACGTGAGGATAGGCATACTCGTCGTCGAAATTCCGATCGACCACGTCTGACCACGAAGCACGTCGTTCCGTCAGCTCCTGCCATTCGCGAGCTAGTAGTGGACTCCTCCCCGATGTCACTGGCCAGATTAGCCACTTAGGTATGTCACTTTGAAAGCCTTCAGAAAAACTGATGTAGTTTCAATACGTTATTTTCTTTTTCAAAATATGTAAATGGTAACCTTCTAGCAATAACTATGATTTGTTAAGAATCGAATTCCTCTTTGAGTACCCACTTTAGTTCCCCATCTACCCTTCTTACTACTGGGCCCAATGTGTCGCCCTACAGAGTCTGTATTGGTTCTTATGCGAAAATGTTTGAAGACCACTGCTCCAACAGGACGTTTTTGAGCACTGAAGATTTTCTTTGTGATAGATAAGTTACTTCATAACATTATTTCCTATAACATTATTGAATGGAAATATGAAAAAAGTCAAATTACTGATTTGTCTCTCCCCGACATTTGCAATGATTCTAAGTGCAAATGTGGTTGAACTAATTTGTTTCAGGAGCTCCAAAATGTGCTTTCTACAGTTTAAATTCTCTTAGGTTGTTACATATTAGACGGAAGATTGAGCCGGCCGGAGTGGCCGAGCGGTTCTAGGCGCTACAGTATGGAACCGCGCAACCGCTACGGTCGCAGGTTCGAATCATGCCTCGGGCATGGATGTGTGTGATGTCCTCAAGTTAGTTAGGTTTAAGTAGTTCTAAGTTCTAGGGGACTGATGACCTCAGAAGTTAAGTCCCGTAGTGCTCAGAGCCATTTGAACCATTTGAACGGAAGATCGCTTACATGTCTGAGGAACAATGTTGGAGCTAAAATTGAGCTTTGGGGAACACCAAATGTGATTTCGTCTCAGTTAAAATAATGCCCCCGGCTTGAATTATGTAACACAAATTTCTGAATTCTTTTAGATAGATGTTACATTATGCACTGGTAGGCTATACCATTAAATCCATAAAATCTCAATTTATCTAGGAAAATACTGTAATTCACACGGTCAAATGTGTTAAATTAGCAGCAGAAAATACCAACGGACGTTATTTTATTATTTAATGTTTTTAAAATTTGCTGACTGAACATACAAAAGACTTCCTCAGTAGAACAACTCTTCTGTGTTCCAAACTGTGAATTGCTGAGGATATTATTGTTGCTCAGATGAGATACTATTCTAGAATACATCAACTTCTCAAAAATTTTGGAAATTTATGTCAGCCGTGAAACAGGTTGTTGATATCTCTCCTGTTACCTTTTTATCAAAG
Organism: Schistocerca americana; assembly: GCF_021461395.2. Taxonomy (NCBI): domain Eukaryota; kingdom Metazoa; phylum Arthropoda; class Insecta; order Orthoptera; family Acrididae; genus Schistocerca; species Schistocerca americana. The sequence goes on along the minus strand of NC_060121.1, from coordinate 523,264,280 downwards.
GGGGGGGGGGGGGGTTGACAACGGAATAGCTCAGCCTCTCTCCTCTCTGAAAAAATGTTTCTTGTTTCCTCGATGTTCATTTTGTCTGTCACGGAGGCGGACGTATTGACAACCAAAGTTCTTCACCCACTATGGACAAGCGTACAGATCTCCGGAAGAATGAATTTCCTGACCCATGTTTACTGGACTTTTTTCCTTGTATTGGTCGTTACTGCCATCTCTAAAATATTCGACGCTTTACTTTTAACACAATTCTTAAGACTTGTTAATGGATTGTATAATGGTAAGTACTCGCATGCCTTAGTCTGCATGTACTGCGTACTGCACTGCTAGAAAACTGTGATGATGTTAAAGAATGGAAACAAGTAGGAAATGATGTAAAAATTTTACAACCATAGGTCAGTGCGTCATTGAATCTTCGGTATTGGATTGCCTTACCACTTACTAGGAGTTCCGAATACGTCACGGTTTAGATACACTGTAGCTGTTTCATTAGGTTGCTTGTTAGATACTGCGATAAAGTTTGGATAAATAGCAAGTATGGCATTTCATAGCTAATGTAAATTTATTTCATGAATCTTATTAAACGGTCGTGTGAATAAAATGAGTCGCTAAATTAAATAAATTCCATAGGTCTAACAGTACAGAATGTTCGCATAATAATCTCAACTAATTTTATGTAAAAGAAACAGACTAATGAAGTGTAAAAACTAATAGGGGCGTTACAATCTGTCTCATTATTAACAGATCGAAGGATGATAAAAGAAAATGGCCTTCACTAGAACGTTGCGAAGAAGACACTGAAGGAGAGCCCACACTGTCGCTACACTAGCTAATGAGTAGAAGGGTCCATTTATATGATTTCATTACCAATCAAGCTTTTGGTAAGAGACAGTATTGTAGGATAACAATGTAGATTCTTTCCCAGCGGTACTACTTAAAAATTGTGATAAACTATTTAATTGGAATCCTCAAACATTTGAAAACCAGCGTCACTTCAAATTTGTACATTTTAGTGTAAGGCAGATGCCAATTCACAATATTACATTGACTGACATAGCAACGATGCGTATACCTTTCAGGTCTGAAGCTGGCCAATTCAAACTACACAAACTCCTTAGCAGGTGTTCAAACCACAATCGCGTCGCTAATCTACTCTCGCTCTGAAGACAGTGACTCCATTGCTGTGATATCACAAATGTGCAATTCAATTTATTAACGTCCAGCTAAACAACAAGTTAGTTGTGCGGGTTAAAACTCATTTCTCATTGTTTTCTCTTACATAGAGTTCATTAATAAGTTCACGCCTTGAATTGTAATCACATGTACTTGTAGTGTTCGTTGATATTCCTTCGCAAAATGAATAAATAATAGAAGCCGACAAAGTCTGAACAAATGACACTGATTCAGCAGCAAAAGCTTTTCAGAGGTAGAAAAGATGCTCGTAAGTCACGAGTCATCTATAAACATCGCTCGCAGGCTCTTTTACCTGTCTTGCTCAAATCATCTTTCATGAAGTTCATTTTTTCCACTAGTTTTGGTGATGAAATAACCAAGTATTTTTCACAAAACATTATAATGTACGCGAATAAACTCTGAAGAGATATTCATACCATCATCTTAATCATCGTCACGACTATTATCATCCATGTCATCTGCCGTTGGCATAGCTGTAAGAGATATGCTGCAAATTTTTGCTTGCATTACGATCTTGACGCATATGCAACCATTTTACCACTGCGTATTTTCTAATAACATGTACCGCTCCATTGTCAGTTTGGCGTGTTCTATTTTAACCACTCAAATCCAGCACAGAACTTCTTCGGCCGCTAAGGTTTGTAAGGGCCTTTCGATTTCACTTTCATTAAAACTAGAATTGCTTCTTCCACTCAAGTCTGTCCCCTCATCCATTTATTTATTTGATTTTGTTACTCTTAGTAATTTTCCACATAAATCACTCCATTGTTAAAAGGAAAACGCACAGTTTTTGTTTTCGCATGGTTTTCTCAGTACCAATAGTCGGCACACAGATAGTAAATTTTTTTCTTTCATGCTCATTGGAGTACTCGTTTTAATAACTCAGTTTAGTTTGCTAAAGCTTTCCATGCTATTTATACTGCTCTGTTTGTACCTTTTGCTTATCATATAGCCGTTGTCTTCAACTGCCATATGAGTACATTGTTAATTTGTGTTATACTGCTTACAGTGTGTTTAGTGCACTTTGTCATAACTCAATGTTAATTGATTTTCAATGATTGTCACAAACGGTAGAGTGCCATCGCCAAAATGAAGGTTTTCCAGGCATGTTACATTAACGCATGTAAACCTTCTCGTTTCTTCCGGTACAGAATTCAGAAAACTTGGTGTGGGTTTTGCTGAGAATAATTTTGATGATATATAAAACAGAAAGAAGAGTAAATTTTAGCATCTTGTTGATGACGAGGCTATTATACACGGAGCTGTAGATCCATCGAGGAAAGGCGCGGAAGGAGCTAGTGCACTTTCTATTGGAAGCACCCCGACATTTGTCTTAGGGGGATTTACGGAAAGTGTGGATGATAGTCTGCAAGTAAACATAACTGACTTCTGGCATTCTTCATGGTAGTGTTATAGGTCCTCTGCTGTTCCTTATCTATGCAAAAGATTTAGGAGACTCTCTGAGCAGCCGTCTGCTTCAGTGAAGGTGACAGTGGTTAGTGTGGGTAGATTATTGCTGTATCTGGATTATAGGTGTGGGATGACAACGATGATGATGTGAATGAGGATAATATCGTAAATGAACGATGATGATGTGTTGTGTTAGTCATACAGAGAAACAGACGTTTGTGCAGGATATGGTGAAGAGCTATATGAAATCATTTCTCAGGCTCAGAACCACAAAAACTTCAACGTAGGTGAAAGGTCTAGTGATTATGAAACGTACGCCACCAAGTCGTCCCTGTTCTCCACCCAAATATTAGTGATCAATTATTTTCCGCTCCTATTATTCGAATTGTGTGTCTCGCAGTGTGAGACGGTGCTACTAAGGCTCCTGTCAGTACGTGGTTTGGACCGTTGCCTGCTATATCATAAGTACACTCGTTTCTGCAGAGTATGCTGCCCTCGTAATGAATCACGCCCCCCCCCCCCCCCAACCCCCACCTGCATCATTCACATTGGCGCTTCTCGCAGAGCACAATGTAGCCAAAGCTTCCACTCGCTTTTTCTGGATGTTTTGCTAACCAGAAGCCACACGAACGAACGAAAGTGAGACGTTGCTTGGTGGAAATTCATTACACTGTTGAATCGTGTTTCGTTTACATTATGGGTCTAGTTATTCCCGAACTACACGTGGAAGTTAAGCAACTTGCAGTGGAAAAATAATCTTTTTATGACGACAGTCCGTCGGTAGTCAGTCGAGGAGTATCAGTGTGAGCTCCACACAATGAGCAGGAAGACAACCTGGATAAATTGTTCCATTAAATGGTGAGATCGCCCGAAGAGGAAAATCTTTAGCCACCGGTAAGCAGTACTGAAATCGCTGACCAGGACCTCTGGGGTACTATACAGCCATGCGGGGATGGTGACACTGAAGCATTCATACTATTTAGGTGGTTCAGGATTCGACTTAACAACAAACACCGATAAGCCTGGATTAAGCCACATTTTAAGCCAGTTTCCATCAAACACCTAGTACTCGTGTTTGCACGATCTCTTTCACTGCTTGAAGAGAGACGCATCTTATCACACTTACACGTTACCTCTACATCGCTGTGAACATGAGAACAAACGTTTAACTGAGTTATCAGTCGTGCACTAATATGGAAGCCAGTCGACTTGGCGGTAGTCTGCGAACGGTATATAACTGGTGGTGGCGCTGTGACAATGAGATAGTGAGGATTGTGGGATAACCTACAGCAAGGGTCATTAGTTTTTACTGATCACAAAATGAACATAGATACAGAGTGGACAAAATGAAACAGGCCCCCGGAAAATACACTAAAATACACACACACACACACACACACACACACACACACACACACACAGACACACACACACATAAACACTTAAAACATGTCACTATGGAATTATCCGAATGGGACGGAAATCGGTAGATGTGATGTACAAGTACAGACAAACAAATGATTACAATTTCAGAGAAAACGGATTATTTGTTCGGAACACAATTTGAGCACGTTCATATAGCGCTAGTGAACTTCTGGCCCTTAAGGAAGCAGTTACTCGGCTTGCTATTGACTGACAGAATTATTGGATGTCCTCCTGACAGTATTGTGTCAAACTCTGTGCAATTGGCGGATTTCATAGTCAAAATCTCAAGCTGGTTGGAGGGCATTGCCCATAATGCTCTAAACGTTCTCCGTTGGGGAGAGATCCGGCGACCTTGCTGGACAAGGTAGGGTTTGGCAAATATGAAGACAAACAGTAGAAACTCTCGCCGTCTGCGGGCTAGCATCATCTTGGTGAAACGTAAGCCCAAGAGGGCTTGCTATGACGGGGAACAAAACGGGATAGAATATCGTCTACGTAGCACTGTGGTGTAAGAGTGCCGCGAGGAAAAACGAAAGGGGTTGTGGCGTGAAACGAAGTGGCACCCAGACCACCACTCCTGGCTGCCGGGTCGCACGGCGGATGACTGTCAGGTTGGTATCTCAACACTCCTGGGTCGTCCTCAGAGTCTTCGCTCGTTATCGGGGCTCATTTCGAAGCGGGACTCGTCACTGAAGACAACTCTACTCCAGTCAATGCGATTCCAGGCCGAGGACGTGTCTGGAGACGCCCCTGACAGCAATGAAGTACCGACATCACATCATTTGCAAATCACACCATTTGCCCACACTTCCAACAACAACTACACGCCACGGTATAGGAAGAAGTGAAAGAAATTCCTTTTTCATTGTATCATTACGTAAGGTTTTTCGGTGAACTTGTAGAGCAGTAATAATATGATTCGAGGTTCTGTGGGTTTTAGTTACATGGAAAAAACCGTTACAACACATAACAACAGGTGTCCACAGACTTTTGGTTTAATCACAATCGTTGCCAAATACTCTGAAATCAGTGATAGCTCCAAGCTCTTAATATTTCCTAAACATGTCTTTTACTTTGTGTAGAGTCTTGTGTTAACCTTTTGCGAGAAAATCTCAAAGATGCTTTATGGTAATATTCACCGCTCGCTAAATAGTAACGGTAAATCGGAAATAACATATATAAATTGTGAAATTAATTACTGGAGGACTGGTGAAACAAGAATATAAGTGGATGCCATTTGTGTTTGTAAGTCAGTTTCTTCGGCATTTCATAACTAAATGAGAAATACAATAGCTGTTATGATATTGCTTACTAATGAGCTATTGCTTATTAGCATGAAATGGTTCAGTTGACCCTAAGCACTATGGGACTTAACAGCTGAGGTCATCAGTACCCTAGACATAGAACTACATAAACCTAACTAACCTAAGGACATCACACACATCCATGCCCGAGGCAGGATTCGAACCTGCGACCGTAGCAGCAGCGCGGTTCCGGACTGAAGCGCCTAGAACTGCTCGGTCACAGCGGCCGGCTTATTAACAAGAGATAAAATCATTTGATGCGCGGTGTGGATGAGACGAGTCCTGTAACCCGGTCCGCTTTTGCAATTCCGGTTTCCCGTGGCCAGCGTAGAAAATTGCTGCACGCCAGTGTCAAGGTGGCTGCTTCAATAAGATCATTGCCATTTCCTTCTAACAACTTCGTCTGTCCATTCCTAAGCTCTTTCCCACCGTGGGACTTTAAATCTGATCGCCATCTTTCTTTCCCATACTCCTCTTCTTCCTTTTCGTTCCCCACTTAGCGAGAAACGTTGACGAGATACAAACTGAATATTTATAGACCCGCTAAAAAGTAAAATGAAGAGAGTAAACCGTATCTTGAATACGCAGGACGAGTTCATTTCAAATACCAACTTTCTACTGGTCATTCATTCTCTTGAAACGATAATTTTATGATACAAGAATCTATTCAATATCTCACTTACCACTTTTCAGTGTTCACTAGAATAGGTAAACTCGGCGAAAGGCAAGTGGTTGCTCTTTGCACTGTTGCAACAAGTCTTTTGAAGTGCACCGTTGTGTTAAATTAGACGGTAAGGCGTTTGTGTGTATTTCGCAATCCGGTGATAAGTGGGGCAGCGCCACTGAATATGGAAAGTAGACCACCACCTTGTTTGTGGCGAATGAGAGGTAATACTTAAGTTCCAGTTCGTCCTTGTTCTTGTTCCTGAAGCGCAACACATTAACAGAAGACAATGCTTCGTTCTCCTTTTGGCATCTCATGAGAGACCAGCACTGAAGTTTCGTTCTCCAAGTACAAGTCGCAAAGTGATTGAGGGTATGAAGAGGTTGCTTGACAGCCTTGAAGATAACAAAAAACATTGCTCAAGAGAATCTGAAAGAAAGTACCTATTTTAAAACATATTTTTCATAAAGATGAATATCAGTTCATTATGATTATATGCTACTATCTCGTGTGTTCTTCACCTATGCCTCGAAAAAATGTTTAGAGGTTTGAAAAGGTGTTGCATAAAAAGAAAATGAACTGTAAAGCAAAAAGAAGAAGATAGAATTAAGTATCCTGACTTTCACGCAACCATTCTACTTTTGTTACAGATTTAATCCAGTATAAAAAGAGTAATTTTGGGAAATTTCTAAGCAAACAGGCTTTCACTTCTCCTCTTCCAAAACACACTCCTAAACATCGCTTGGTCCACTGTTTCCGATGTGATAGTGAAGTGGATACCTGAAGGGACACGTACAGCACAAAAGCGTACAGGTGTAGTGGGACGCGAAATTGAAGAGTCACCCCTCCACCAGTGTCAGCCCAGTTTGCAGGTGAATATAAGTTTAATTTAGTGTTTTGTTTATGTATTTTGTAATATTTCTAATGGTTGTGAATCATCTAAAGTTTTGTATTTATTTTTATGTTTCATGTACGGAGAGGGCGGCGCAACGAACGGAGACAGCATCTTCACTGCTGGGACCAGAGAGAAAATTGCTGGCCACTATACGTCGCGGGTCGACAGCCAAAGAGCAACAGAAGATCCTGAAACCGAGTTGTTGCGTCGTGCTTCTAAAAACTGAAAAAATAAGAATTTGTAATGTTTCTACAACAATGACGTCATAGAAAGTTTAATCATGTTGTAAATGTTCCGTCCTATTTTGTCAAGGCTCAGGTTCACGTCTATATGTAGTATATAGGAAGATAATAAACTAGTGTATACTACAAAAGTTTAAGTACGTGTTCCGAGAATTTATTTATGAAAAATTATATTACTGATTTATTTGACAAGATTATTAATTTTGACAACGTTCATCGCGAGTTCGAGTCTTAAAAGTTTATTCAATGTGGTTTTAATATTTATTAAAGCAGATATAATGTCTGAGAAGAAACAAACGACAACTAAATTGAAAAAAGTTTGCGCAAACCAACTGGACTGAGTGACGTAATTCTGCGCATACGACTCAAATGATGATGTTTTAATTACAGTTTCGCTAAAGAACCATTCAGAGACAACTTTAAAAAGAACTGAAATAATTTTGAAGTGTTTTGTAACTGACGTAGGTGACGAAGTCTGCACATAGTCATATGTCCAAAAAAAATCATTTATACAAAACTTACGTCGTTACACTACACAGGCCGATCTCGTCTGTTAACTGACAGAGACCACCGACAGTTGAAGGACGTCATAATGCGTAGTAGACAGACATCCATTAAGACCATCACACAGGAATTTCAAACTGCATCAGGATCCATCACAAGTACTATGGCAGTTAGGCGGGAGATGAGAAATCTTGGATTTAATGGTCGAGCGGCTGCTCATAAGCCACACATCACGCCGGTAAATGCCAAACGACGCCTCGCTTGGTGTAACGAGTTTAAACATTGGACGATTGAACAGTGGAAAAACGTTGTGTGGAGTGTCGAATCACGGTATACAATGTGGCGATCCAATGGCAAGGCGTGGGTATGGCGAATGCCCGGTGAACGTCATCTTCCAGAGTGTGTAGTGCCAACAGTTAAATTCGGAGGCGGTGGTGTTATGGTGTGATGGTGCTTTTCATGGAGGGGGCTCGCACCCCTTGTTGTTTTGCATGGTGCTATCACTGCACAGGCCTACATTGATGTTTTAAGCGCCTTCTTGCTTCCCACTCTTGAAGACCAGTTCAGAGATGGCGATTGCATCTTTCAACACGATCGAGCACCTGATCATAATGCACGGCCTGTGGCGGAGTGGCTACACGACAATAAAATCCCTGTAATGGAATGGCCTGCACAGAGTCCTGACCTGAATCCTATAGAACACCTCTGGGATGTTCTGTAACGCCGACTTCGTGCCAGGCTTCACCGACCGACATTGATACTTTCCCTAAGTACAGCACACCGTGAAGACTGGGCTGACATTCCCCAAGAAACCCTCCAGCACGTGATTGAACGTATGCCTGCGAGAGTGGAAGTTGTCGTCAAGGCTAAGGGGGGCTAACACCATATTGAATTCCAGGATTACCGATGGAGGGCGCCGCGAACTCGTAAGTTCAATAATGGCTCTGAGAAAATGCGACTTAACGTCTGAGGTCATCAGTCGCCTAGAACTTAGAACTAATTAAACCTAACTAACAACATCCATGCCCGAGGCAGGATTCGAACCTGCGACCGTAGCGGTCGCTCGGTTCCAGACTGTAGCGCCTGGAACCGCACGGCCACTCCGGCCGGCGAACTTGTAAGTCATTTTCAGCCAGGTGTCCGGATACTTTTGGTCACGTAGTGTATATAAACTGGCTATTAAAAAATCTGTATAGTGAAAAAAATTAAATATCTTTGAGCCATTGATCCAAACAACAGATTACGGAAACACGCAAACGACGCAAGAAATAAAAAGTAAGAGATCGTATTAGAATGCTCCAAGAATAATTTGTAAAGATAATCAGTCGAATTAAATGCAAAAGCTTAGTAATTTAAAGTATAAGGGGTGATCGAAAAGTTTCCGTTCGAAGACCATACAGTCCAGAATCGATATTCCAATCAGGCAGATTCGCCATCACCGTTGAGCCGATCATACCGCCGACGCACCAAGCTGAAGATACCCGTTTGGTAAAACATCGTCTCCTGTTGTGTCAACAAGTCTGTAACTACCTGCTGCACATCGTCATCCGAAAGGAACCGTCAACCCTTCAAGGCCTTTTTAATTGACCGAGCGCGTGATAATCGCACGGGGAGACACAATTATTGAACTACACGTAAAACAACGTAAATTACTTACAAACTACGGCGTTCACACACTTTATTCAACATGTAAACGTCACTACAGATATCCAGATTTAGGTTACGACATGTTAGATATGGCTGCCATCACGCCTGCATGACCCGCTGAAGTAGCGGAACATCGATGCTGTCGATGATCTCCTGAATGGTTGTTTTCAGCTCAGCAGTGGTTTTGGGGTTATTGCTGTACACCTTTCCTTTAATATAGCTTCACAAAAAGGAGTCGCATGTGTTCAGATTCGGAGAATATGGAGGCCAATCGAGGCCCATTCCAGTGGCCTCTGGGTACCCCAGAGCCAGAATGCTCTCTCCGAAGTGCTCCCCCAGGACATCAAGCACTCTCCTGCTTCGGTGGGGTCGGGCTCCATGAACCACACCTCGTCGAAATCATGGTCACTTTGGATAATGGGGATGAAATTATCTTCCAGAATCTTTACATACCGTTCGGTAGTCACCGTGCCATGAAGGAACTTCGCACCGATTATTATGTGACTGGACACTGCACACCACACAGTCACCTGTTGAGGGTGAACAGACTTCCCGATCGCGAAATACGGATTCTCAGTTCCCCAAATGCGCCAATTTTGCTTATTGACGAACCAGTCCATAAGAAAGTAGGCTTCCTCGATAAATTAAACTATGCGCACGCATACTAATTCCCATCATTCCCCGCGACCAACCATGCTGTTTGAACATCCTAACGCAAACCGTTCAGAAGTTATAACGATTTAATTGCATATAGTTCGATATATGTCACCCTGAATCAGGACCGTAGGACTTGTGCCTCTCCCACTTGAGTTGGCTTAACTTCTGCGTTGAGACATTTGTGATGGGGGAGGGGGGGGGGGGGGGCATGTGTCACCATTCAATAGCAGCACCCACTGTCGCGCGCGTAACTTCGCACACCATTCTACAACGTTGGTTTTCGACAGATGTGCTGCCTCATACACATTCTTCATTCTTCGATGGATACGTACCGGTATTTGTCCTCCGGCAGCCAAAAAATTAATAACAACACGTTGATCCTGTTTGGACGCATTCGCTAATTACGTCACCACATTTCACGTTTCCGTATTTACCGCACACACTCGGAAAAACACGAATGCCACACTGATCCGTTGTATATGTGCCAGTGATTGTGTACCCGCATCAGAATAGTACTACGTTGCATATACGCTCCAGCAACGTCCTCAAACGGGAACTTTTTAATCGCTTCTTATAGTACTCTATGCATAACAGTGCCTTACTGCAATCAGAGTCAGGAAAATAGAGCAAATGAGGGTTAGATAGTTAATTAATTACATTTTCCATAGATCAATTGAAAGATTTTTAAAACTTTTATTAACTGGATAAATGATCAAAATTTTTGTTGATGCATACTGTACTCCTTTCTGAGCTACTAGTAGCATCATTAACGAGGAGCTTGCTGAGATATCTTACTTCCTTTTATCCAGTAATGAGATCTTCAGACACATCTCGGTGTACGTGTTCTTCCACAAATGGATATATATGAACCATGCACAAGTGTGTTGTGGCGTGCTTGATGAGCTTGCTGAGATATCTTACTTCCTTTTATCCAGTAATGAGACCTTCAGACACATCTCGGTGTACGTGTTCTTCCACAAATCGATATATATGACCCATGCACAAGTGTGTTGTGGCGTGCTTGATATAGCTCTGTTGCAAAGAGCAGCGTGATGGGCATTGTTTCAGTAACCCTCGGTGAGCAATCACTATAATCTGTCAAACTGTCAAACATCTATGGGTATGAACCAGGAACCATTTTTGGGATCCACGCCGCAGGCAAGTAGTTGTGACCAAGGGAGATATAAATTAGATATTTAGTGGACGTAGTGTAATTCATTCATGGAAGAAGTAGCTTGCATAATTTTCGTACGATCGATTTTTGTGCATTTTTCCTCAGTGGAGGACTCACAATGTCTGATTGACGGTAGTTTCAGAAATTCAAAGGAGAGCGCCCAGTCTCTGTTGTTCAGTCGGCCCTATAATGTCACAGAGATACTCGTAAAACTCCTTTCGAAATCAAGTGGATTTACTCCTAAAAATTTCAGAACTGGCCTCATAATACGTTTAAAGAACTTCGTCCAAAATGCATATCGTGTCACAAATACAACAAAATCAGACAAAGTGAGGGTCGTGAAAGGCGTAGGTAGGGGGTGGTTGCAGGAGTCTGGGTTACACTTTATGTCGTCTACGGAACACCGCACCTATGACTGTGAAATGTGCAGATTATGATTATCCAGCGAAATGGATCGAAGAAAAACTAGGAGATGTAAATACTAAGTACCGAAGAAATAATAATTGTTAAATACAGAAAATTTACGAATAAAATCACATAGTTTGTGTTACTTCGATTATGATAAATATTCCTGATTGACACAAATGGAGCGAAATGCGTCATTGATACAGATTCTTACATCGGTTTGTCAATTATTCACTCACACAAATATAAAACAAAATTGTGTTGAAGTTCTACGTTGAAGCAACTACTCTGAGATTGCAGACTGGCTATTAAACCATGTGGAACACTATGAAACAGACATGAATTTACAGTGCAGTACCACCAGGAATAAAGAGGTGGTACTCTAAATTACGATGACATTTTTTCCGAATATATTATTAAGTCACGAGGAGCTCTACATCCAAAAACGTACAACATAGAATCTTGCTCATATACACACAAGTAGTGGTATCTCTTTCGTAAGTGATGAACCAAACCTTATAATTGTGAGCGCATAGTCATATGCCTACCTGCTGCTCATACAGATATCGTGTTCCCTCTGGAGGCGCGAATACGATTGCTTCAATTACGGACATACAACACCGTGATTCCAATACAACATTAATTTATTTCTCTCCAAGGAACGTACATCATGGAATATAAAACATTAATTCAAGGATAATCAATATTTCCAGAGTGTCTATAATTACAAATATCAACCCGCAACACCCTCCCCACCCTGGTCAACTTCTAGAGGAATGACCAGTTGAACGGGACGTGAGATTATGAATCCTTCTGAAGTTCTTAAGGTTACAGTTCGTATTTTCCCATCTCTTCCTTCATGAAGATCTTCTATCGGCGCCTTCCTCCATATGTGTCGTGGACGAACATCCTCTTGCAGAAGAACGACATCACCCAGCTGGAGTCTTCCTGAACCTGGCCTTGGTTGATGAGTTTCATGGAAGTTTTTGAGCAGGATCAGATACTCTTTCTTCCACCTGTTCCAGAAGTGTTCTACCATCTTCTGCAGCCGTTGAAATTCCTTGGATAAGTCCTTTCTAACTGGTGATTCTGGACCAGTAGGTAGTGGTGTGAGTCGATCACCTACAAGGAAATGTGCGGGGGTCAGTGGCTCAGATTCCTCTCCCCCTTGCGTAATTGGTCTAGAGTTTAGTGCTGCTTCTATGCTGACCAGGATTGTGTTCTTCGTCCAACTGTGACTGTTCTGAAACTTTTCTCAGGCAGTGTTTGACAGATCCCACCAACCGTTCCCAGTATCCTCCTCACCAAGGCGCGTGTGGGGCGATGAATGTCCAAGTGATGGCTTGCTGGGCGAGGTACTTGTGCGTCTTGCTTGCCATGAGATCCTGCCAGAGCTCCTTCAGCTCTAAGTGCGTGGCATGGAAGGCAGTAACATTATCAGTGTAAATTGTGCTGGGCACTCCTCGTCTTCCGACAAACCTTTGTAGGGCTTGAAGAAATCTGTCAGTTGACATATCTGAGCATAGTTCCAGGTGTATGGCTCGTGTTGTTGCGCATGTGAATAGAGCAATATACGCTTTCTTCGTAATATGTCCTTGTCTGACATATAATGGACCAGCAAAGTCAATACCTGTTACTGTAATTGGTTTCAGTGGTGGGACTCGTCCAGCTGGTAATGGAGCCTCAGTTTGTTGAACAACGTGAGCTTTCACCATCTTACAAGGTAGGCAACGGTGTAGAACATGTTTAATTGTCTTTCGAGCTCTAAGGATCCAGAATTCTGTTCTCAGTTCAGATAACACTATGTTTACTCCAAGTTGATGCAAACGAATGTGAGTCTGCTGGATCAGTAAACGTGTGAAATGATGATGTCCTTCAAGAAGAATCTGGCGGCGTTTATCTCTGGGTTATTCTGCAATCTGCAGCCGTCCACCGAGACGAATAAGACCATTATCCAAGAACGGGTTGTAGCGAGCTATCTGAGAATTACGTGGTAGAGGCATGTTGTTGTATAGTGCATGCAGTTCGAGCGCAAAATGTTGCTGTTGAACAACTTGAATCCAGTAAGTGCGTGTTTCGCCCAAATGTGATGCTGTTAGTTCTCCAGATGTTCTGTTTTTTTTTTTCAATAAGTGCCGTTTAAGGCGAAGTACCCATCCTGTAACTCTTAACAGCTTGAAGTAGCTACTGTACCGTGTAGCTGTTAAAATAGGAATCGTTGTTTGCACCATGAAGACTTGGTCTGTTAATTTCTTCTTTTCTGGCAAGGAGTGCTCTTCCGTCTGTAAAATTGGAGGCCACTGTGTTTCGTTCATTGTTAACCAAGCAGGTCCATGGAACCATACAGAAGCATGGTGAGGTTTATCTGCTGTGGTACCTCTGGAGGTTAGATCAGCTGGAGTTTCGTCACCAGGGCAGTGCCTCCACTGTGATGGATTCGTTAGTCGTTGTATTTCCGTAACACGGTTTGACACAAAGGTTTTCCATCGATTAGGGTCATGTTGTATCCATCCTAAGGCTACAGTTGAGTCAGTCCACAATGTTGCACGACTTGCATTATAGCTCGTGGCCTTACAGAAATAATGAAGTAGTCTTGATCCAAGAAGTGTCGCTAGAAGTTCCAGCCCTGGAAGAGTTATTTTTTTGATGGGAGCTAGTCGGTTTTTACTGCAAACTAAATGGACTGATACGATATTTTCTGTGGTGCACCGTACATAATGGACTGCTCCGTAGGCCTTTTCTGATGCGTCGCAAAAGACATGGATTTCTGGCTCAGTGTTTTCAGATACACCAACCCATCGGGGCATTTTTGTGTGTGAACATGATGGCAATGGTGATACCCACATTCGCCAGCGTTTGCTAACATCAAGGGGTAATTCCTCTTGACCAAATTTCTTGAAAAATTATTTTTGCAGTGAGGGACACAGGCGACAAAAAACCCAGTGGGTCATCGAATCTAGCAGTGTTTCGTAGTACTTCTCGCTTATTGGCAGGACGATTTATAACATTGTCGGTAACATTGTTGTGAACAACAGTGAGCGTATCAATCTGTGTGTTCCAGTGGACTCCCAGTGCCTCCGTATCTGTAGTGTTTAGGACACCTTCTGATTGCCATATTCCAATAAGTTGGCTTGAATTTGTGGCCCACTTTGCCATTGGTAGACTGATCTGTCCCATTAGTGATGTGAGCTCATAATATAAGTTAATTACGGCATTGTCATCTTTAGCACCTGCTACAAAATCATCCAATTACATATTATCTTCAACAAGTAAAGCAGCTTGCGGAAAATTCGTTTTGTGCATTACAGCAAGTTCTTTCAGTGTGGCTGCAAGAAGAAACGGACTGCAGGTAAGTCCGAAAGGTAGCCGGGTGAAGCGGTATGTAATCCTTTCGTCAGTTGTAATATAGTTTCCTTGTTGATCTACGATTGCTGTGTACCAAAATAACCTCGTGAGATCTCTATCTTTCGTGTGAAGAACTAACTGTAGAAATGCTTGTTTGATATCGGCAATTAAGGCTACCTGATGTAGACGATATCTCAGTAATATTGAAAGAATGTCAGGAAGTAAATTAGGAACTATTTATAAAGAGTCATTCAATGAACGTGCATTCTGGTCGTGTGGCGAACCATGAAATACAATCCTCCATTTGATGACACCTAACTTTTCTTTCTTTACTGCATGATGTGGCAGATAAAATGTGTCACGAATTTTCTGTCCAGAAGGGGTGACTTCCACATGTTTCTTCTTGATATGTTCTATCATTTGCGCCTCATAAATCTGTTTCAGTTTCTTGTCCTTCGTAAATTTTTTCTCCAGTGAAGCAAATCTCTTCTATGCTTGCTGAAGATTATTAGATAACATAACGTTGGGTTTCTGGGGAAACATACCACTCTTCTTTTGTCTTCGATGCAGTAGGATTTTGAGAAATCTTGCAATAACGCCAATTCCTTCTGATTCAGAGTTGTTGTTTCATATTCTGTGATTCCCATTGTTTTTAAATTGCAGAAACGTAAAATATCGTCTGTTGTTGTCGCTGTCTCTAAACTGATGTAGTTTGCAGTCACAAGGTTAGCCGTGGTGCTTAATTTGCTTCCACTAAGAATCCAACCTAGAATGGAAGGTACCAGAACAACTGATGACGTGAGTCGAATCGGAGGGGAATCTTTAACGATTTTCCAATAGTAATCTGCTCCGATAAGAATATCGATGGGAAGATCTTGTGTACCATACCTTAGGTCCGCAAACTGAAGTCCCCGTGTGCGTACAAGTTTTCTTAATTCGGAAGGCACAGTTTGGTGCGCGGAAAATGAGTATGTACTTTCAAACGCAGTCATTGACGTCTTGGAATTAGTCCATGTACCCTGTAGTGTGAATTCTACGACTCTGCGATGCGTTGAAGTTGCGGATGGCATTTCAAAGGCGTTGACAGATAGATCACGATGTTCTATAGTTCTTAAACCTAGATCATCAATCAGGAACTTGGAAATGAAGCTTGACTGACTACCGCTGTCCAGAACGCAGCGAGTAAGTTTGCTTAATCCTGGGGTCCACTGACCCAAACTCGAGCTGTCTGAAGATAAGTAAAACCTACTGAACTTAGGTCGATTCTCCCTACAGATGTAGAGCTAATTTGCTTAGAAGATGAAGAAGAGGCAGTACAGATAGCTTTGTGATGACTTTTCTTGCACTTAGAACACGAGACCTTGCCCTTCTTACTGCAGTTTCTAGCATTATGACCTCGGTTTAGACATATAAAACAGTGAGTATCTTGCATTAGTTTATCGATACGTAGTTGACTGTTAGTTACCATGTTGCAGTCTTGGGCCCAATGAGAGCGAGCTTCGCAAAATACGCAAAATGGTTGTACCGGTACTTCTCGTTTAGACTTACGCGGATTTTTCGCTTGCTTTGAATTTATGTGAAGCGCTGCATCAGTGGGCGTGAAGCTAGATGACTGATACTCTGTACGAATCTTTTGTGCAGTGAGAGCACCACGAACTTCTTCTTCCAAAAAGTTATGTAGTTTCAGTACATCTCCTTCCGCTACTTCGGTTCTTCTGGCATGATTGACCCATTTCTGGCACATTTTAGCGGGAAATGCACGCGGAATTTTCAGAGTGAGAATTTTACCGTATGCCACGACGTCTTCTCCTATGGCACGCAGTGCTTGAATACGACGGTTACATTCCAGGAATGTACTGTTCAGCGTTTCAGGTGTCGCTGACTGTATAGGCTTTAGCGCATCCAAATAATCGAGGTGCGCCTGTATAATGCGATTGCTATCTCCGTATCTATTTAATAAAATTTTCTTTGTTTCTTCATGCGTGTTAGCCGTTATAGGTATTCCATCTACTAGCAACTTCGGTTCGCCTGACACATACCCTTATAGGAATACGTGTTTGTTTACTGTAGAAAGGGATGGGTCTTTATCAATGGTCGATTCAAATTGTTTCCAGAAGCGGGACCACATTTCGACACCTCCACGAAATGACTCAAGCTTAATTGCTGGTAGCTTGACAGAGTGGAATACAGTTGGTTGTGTGAGCACTGGTGGTGACGTGTTATTCATCTGCGACGTTGTGGCTGAAAGCTTGTAATCAATTGCTTTTGTAGCCTTCTGTACAGCGCGTTTGACTTCGTCTATATATTCCTCACAGCTCAGCACGTCTGCACTGTATTCATCTTCAGAGAGAAAATTATGAATAGCTTCATCTAATGAAATGAGCTTCTCTAGAGTTTCTTGAAGACCTTCGCTGTAATGTTCAAAATCATCAAACGGGCTTTCTACGGTAAGAGCATCAACAGCGGCACAAAACCGCTTAGCATTAGTCCTCTTCCTAGTTCGCTTTCTTTTGAAGTTTGCTAACTGTATCTCTGGTTCGTCCTGCATTATGTCTTACTAAAGACGGCTGTTGTAAGATTGTTTACGAGTGCGCTTGTGAATAGCTTAAACGTTTAACAAGCAGCGTATGCGCAAACGTAAGTGAACGAAAACCTTTTAACAAAACTAGCTACTCTGAGTGCAAGTTTCAGGCTTGCAATACAAAGGCGCAAAAATTGTTTTGAAACAACCAGTTCATGCGATCATATTATATTGGAATGGACTTAGCTTGTGATGCGGTCCGACGTCGTCTCTTGTTTCCTACAACGTGAAGTAAGCCGTTAATTGTTGAAATCACGCAGGAAATCACAATTTCTTCCCGGGTTTCGGCACCAAAATATTACGGACACACAACACCGTGATTCCAATACAACATTAATTTATTTCTCTCCAAGGAACGTACATCATGGAATATAAAACATTAATTCAAGGATAATCAATATTTCCAGAGTGTCTATAATTACAAATATCAATCCGCAACAAGTCACGGTTAAAAAACAAATTGGGAAGCGCTCTTTACCAAAGTATTAACGGCTTGTGTTTCATGGAAAGGAAAGGAGCTCCTAAAAGTTCGCAACCATACTAAAGGACACTATATCGAAATATCCATATCATGTGTATGAAATATTTGGATGAATAGTTATACAGACAGTATGGACTTTCGAATACATGTGACATGTGCCATGTCATCCAGACTAACAATAACCCGCATCAGGGAGGTTTTCGGGAGAGACAGTTACTTGCGAACTAGATACCTTCGTGTGAAATATCAGTGCAATAGAAACTGTACTCTACATAATAATATTCTGAAAATTCACATCGGTTTCCTGTTGAGAAAACTTCACTCATCCTAGTCACCACGACTGGGCGATCCCTCATCAACATTTACTAAGTGCTACGCAGTGAACTCGGCATATCGAGACAAAATATATTTAAATATTGCAAAATTTATCTGTCGCGTAAGATAATTAATAGATACAGATTCTCCTGTCCTGAGAACATAGCAAAAATGAAGACTGGCTAAGGAATCACTAAAAACTGTGAACAGTACAGCCCACATTTTCGGTCTCACTAGACGAACAATGTTACCAGAGTTTCATCTGAGTGATATCTAAGGACACCCTTTCATCAACCCTGTAGATTACAGGAATGCCTGCTGATGATGGAACAGGAGCACGTTGCTGACGGCTTCACGTCAGGACCAGGCAGATGGACATTATACAGGTAGCAAGCGGTCAATAGCCCCCATTACAATGAGTGTGTGCGCATGTGCAGTCATGTATTTACTGCCGGGCTGCTTAATAAATACTGCAGCAGTGCGTGGATGGAAGTGTGGAGAAAACTTACAAGATAGCAATCTACTTGTGGAAACATAGATACTTCACTGAAGACATGCCAGAAAACTTAAGAAGTAAATATGCGTTTTGCAATGACATGTGGGGCTTCCTCTATTTCAACGTTGAAGAAAGTTGGCGCATTTGTGTCAATCTGCTGGGGATGGAGAATAAGAGTGCACTGTGAAATACGTGTAATCATGGTAATGTTCCTTATTTTTCTTCCCTTTTCATACCATTTCTACCGAAATCCTTGACGATTGTTGCCAAAATGTGTCCGAAACTCTAACTGAGGAATCAGGCAAAATTCAGTTTCTGTTTGTGTTGTGTTGTATAGAAATCACGATGTTGTGTGTCTCTGTTAGACTCCCAGGTGTTACTGTGGTTATTTTGAGAAGTGGTAACTTCGGACCCCGTGTACGAGGTGTGACGAAGTGTGTCAAGTGAAAAAGCAGTGCGGAACAGTATTAAAAATGACCACTTACTACGCAATCGTTATGGCATAATTACTGTATTGTTACACATTGCGTACGATGAAGTGACAGTAGGTAACAGACTACACCCACTATGGCTGTAATATGAAAACTAAATTGTGAACCAAAATTTTTCGGAATTCTCGAGTCATCTAGCTGTTAAAAATGATTCACAAGATATCGCCGTTACATATCCTGCACCTGAGATGATGGTATTTCTAGAGATAGGAATAGCATAGGAATAGCACGCCTAATGATGGAGGGATAATTACAGCCAGAAAGCATCAATCACATTATGTGAATAAGCAGAGGAAATCTCGTTGGTATTTAAATCGCTAGATTCAATGTATTACTTACCAACACGCATAATAACGAAATGTAGTTTGAAATTGTGCAGCACATAATAGCTCTGCATCGAATTGTACTTTGGAGTCCCATATTGAGCCCTGTAAAACCTACGTTATTTACTTTGCGTTTTCGGTGTATGCCAGGTCCCCTCAAGAAGTCTCACTGTTTACTGTTAAAACCCCCTAATTTAATCGTTAAGTATTCGTCAGATGACGACTCAAGTCTTTTTTCATTACTTATATGTTTATTATTTGATTTATAGGAAAACATTAACTACAAATATAACTGCAATACTGGCCTCATATAAACATTGATGCAATGTACAAAATGCAAATGAGAGATTGTTGTCACTTTTAACGTACATATAACCAAAATATAGTTTAGATGTTCAGTGGCCAGGAATTTATCGAGTGGCTGTAATTAAAGTGACGGTGTTCCGAGTGCTGCAGTGCGTGTTGTATACATCACAGATCACAAGTCGCTGAAACGTCATACGTATGTTCATTAATAGTTGTGCTAGCGGATTATGCTGAAAAAAAAAACAAACGAAAAACAGCTTTACTTTCTACTAGCACCAGTTGAGAATATGGCTCTGTAACCAATCGGAATGCGGTGTGTGTAAAGGAAAAGGGGACGAACAATCAAACACATGACCACGTTGGTTCTGGCAGGCTTATTGGGATATGGAGACAAGTTACTCCATGACTGCGATCTATATGGTCTCCTGACTCAGGGACATGCTGCATCCGTAACACGGCATGCTCGACAGTTGCTCGCAGTATATAGGGTATAACCAGAAAGTTATGTCGTCGTATGCTATCCTTCAGATCAGGAGGAGTCCGGATACATACGTGATAGACACGATCTTTTAGGTGTCCCCATAAACAGAAGTCACATGGTTTTAGATCTGGGGATTTTGAAGGCCACACATCTTGAAATTGCCTAGGAATTATATAGTAAGCAAATCTGTTACCTTGCAAGAGACATGTGGTGTCGCCATATCTTGTACTAAAACAGAGGTGTGGATACAGATACGTTCATGCAAAATTGGAATTACGTGTTGCACAAGGAGGTTTTTGTATCGCGCACATGTCACTGTACACCTAACGGGACCGCGAGATGTCATCTAGAAGAAAAACTGGCCGAGAATGAAGAACCTTGTGAAACCACACCACACAGTCACAACAGTCACATAAACTGAGTGCAGTGGATGTTCCTGCTCAATGTGTGGCGGAGTAGAATCCCACAGGCGACAGTTCTGTGTATTTGTGACACTGTGCAGAGTAAAATGTGCCTCGTTCGTACGAAGAATATTCCCCGGCCACATGTCGTCCATTTCCATGCGTGCCAAAAGACGAAGGGGAAAGTGACGGCGTTGTAGTCAGTTTTGGCGTTTCGTTTGGTGCACATTCTGAATCTCGTGGAGATACCAGTGTAAAATGAGCCGAAACATCCTTTGAAGTGTTGACCAGGGAAGAGAAAATTCCCGTGGTACAGCTTGAGAACTGAGGCATGTGCTGCACTGTCAACAACTGTCATGGGATTGGACCACCTCCCTCTCTCTGCCGCACCTAATTCACCTGTTTCTTCAGATTTCCTGATCATATTCTTTGCACATATGTTAATTTGGGGCCTTTTATCAGCTGTTTCTGTCGGCGATATTCCCGGAATACAGTGCCGCTATTGCTGTCGGTGTTATAAAACGACTTTACCAGCAGCGAACGGTCTTTCTTGTCAGTAGCCATTGCATTTCGTACGGAAAACTTCAATCTTCTTAACCCTTCACAGCAAGGTCACTTTACGAAAGAGATCAACAAGCGTAGCCAAGTGGCATACAGCATAATGATGTCAAAACAGGAAACAGTTGCGATTCTAACTGCTTACAGCAACCGGAGGCAGAAAGTGGGCTATTATTTTTTTCAGCATACTCCGCGAGCGCACCAATTAATCAGCGTACCTACGATGTTTCAGAGTCCTTCGATGTACGTAGCCTGCACTGCAGCTCGCAGAAAACCCTCATTTTGATCATAACTACCCTATATACGGCGAGAACACTTTCATAGTAACAGCAAGTGAGAGCAACGAACTGTAATACGAAAATTATCGACTTACCCAAGTTGCGAAAAAAATGAGTGCGGGAATGAAATATGCGATTAAAGAATAGTATTCGCTGATTTGGGTCGGTATCGGCCGGGTCCCCTGCGAGTATCGAATCAGATCAGAATAACCAGATTCTTTCTTTCAAATGAACACGAATGACGTGAGACAGAATATTAGGGGCTCATTTCTTAAAACCAAATCTAATGACCTTCACACAACAGGAAGCGCACACGACTTACGTATATCACAGGACTGTGGCCAGAAGATGAACATGGGGAACTGCAATAAGGGGAGGATGCCGCCTGCTATCTTGGATGGAGAGTCATCATCGACAGATGTAGAGTTGTTGTTTTTGGGGAAGGAGACCAGACAGCGAGGTCATCGGTCTCATCAGATTAGGGAACGATAGGGAAGGAAGTCGGCCGTGCCCTTTCAGAGGAACCATCCCAGCATTTGCCTGGAGTGATTTAGGGAAATCACGGAAAACCTAAATCAGGATGCCCGGGCGCGGGATTGAACCGTCGTCCTCCCGAATGCGAGTCCAGTGTGTAACCACTGAGCCACCTCGCTCGGTCTACAAATGTAGAAGTAACGTTAGTTGTGCGCCACGAAGTCTATAGGAACCCTTGTTTTTCATGTCGTACATGGATGATTTGGCAGGCAATAGTAACCTGTTACTTATCACTGATTATGCAGTTATCTATGAGGAAGTAATACCTGAAAAAGTTACACAAATATTCTGTCAGATATTTGTAAGATTTCATAGTGATGCAAGATTGATAATCTGTTTTAGATATTCAGAAATATAATGTTGTCCTGTTCACAAAATAAAGAAAAAGCACTAGCCTGTGACTGCAATATTAATGAGTCACAGTTTGAATCGGTTGACTCATACAAATACTTGGGTGTAACACTTTGTAGGGATTTAATAATTTTTTCATAATGCGAGGCCACAGTCATAATATATTTCTTTAAAGTCAATACCGCCATTAGACTGTTGTTTATTTTCAGTGTTACATTTTCACTTACACAATCATGATTTCGGCTTCAAAGTGCTCTTATCAAGTGTTTTGTTATAAATTGCCTAACTCAGTCAAGATGGTGTACGTAGTAACGAAACAAAGCAGTAGGCTGTGCCGGAAATATCGACTCTTAGACAATGTGTCTAATGGTGTATTTTAATACGACAGTATGCCATCTTAGGCCACTTATAACACTTAAAACACTTGATAATGGCACTTTGAAGCCGAAATCCTGATTGTGTAAGTCTAAATGTAACACTGTAAATAAACAAGTCTAATGGTGGTACTGACTTTAAAGAAACTTTGTAGGGATATGGAATGGCATTATCTCATAGGCTCAGTCCCTGTTATAGCAGGTAGGAGACTTCGGTTCATTAATAGAAAATAGAAGACAAAGGAAATGCAGTCAATCAAAGAAGGAGATTTGTAAAAGAAAAAAAGTAAACAAAAACTTATGTGAGATTGATGATCGAACAATACTCAAGTCAATGGGACCCGTACTAAACAAGAGTAACAGTGGATAAATAACGTACACAAAGAAGGGAAACACTATTGATAGCTTTTTTTGACACGTGGGAGAACGTCAGGGAAACGCCTAAAGAACTGAATTGGCAAGGGCCTGAAAATAGACGCAAACCATCTCGTGAAAGCCTATTTACTAATATTCATTAACAAACTTAAAATGATGGTTATAGAAATGTACTAAAACACCCTACGTATCGCCCCCGTGGGGAAATCGACGGTAAGATCGGACTAATTAAAAAAAAAAAAAAAAAATCCAAATGTGTATGAATACCTAAGGGACCAAACTGCTGAGTTCATCGCTCCCTAGACTTACACACTACTTAAACTGACTAATGCTAAGAACAACACACACACCCATGCACGAGGGAAGACTCGAACCTTCGGCGGGAGGGGCCGCGCAATCCGTGACATGATGCCTCAAACCGAGCGGCGATTAATTTACACCACGCAGAGATGCGTTCAAGCAGTCTTTCTTCCGGTGGATCCTACGTGGATGTAATGGTAAGAAGCTCCAACAAGTGATGCAACGGGAAGTACCTTCTATCACGCATTGCACACTGATTCATAGTGTACGTCTGTAGATGTAGGTGTAACAATAGCTGACATTAAACCCAGCAGTACGAGGTAAGAATCGTTTTAGCGATTGTTTCCCCCGAATTGTTTCCTAATGAGAACTCCAGAGACAAATGTATCACATTGACATCTGGAGCGGATTTCCTTTACTTATCCTTCCTATAATGTTTCCAGATTACAGGGTAAAGTAACGCGAACACGAAACCGTGAAGTAGCGTCGTGGAACCAGATGTATATCTCTACACAAACGTTGATCGGCGAATTGTACGTAGTGAATGTAATGAAACTGTCCAAGGAATCTTTTTAGATGATGCGAGTTGTAAGAGACTGTATTAATTACTTTTCTAACTATACAGGACTTGATCCTTCGACTGGGGTGCATGTGTTCTAAATCAGAAACGCTATATCGAGACATATAAGAATGAGATGCTGCGTTTTCCTCTAAGTTTTAATTAAGATCATACTACTCTTATTAAAATATTTCTGATTATTATGCCGTAGTCTGATTTACTTTTTGTTAAAGCCAATTGTTTCATCTGCGGAGAACATCTTCAAAGAGGGCCGCAGCATGTTAGAAGTTCAGGTGCACAACCTGGCTCGCTACTGACTCACGTAAATTAGCTTTTCCGCGCGCTCCTACACGGAGGCGTGACCTCACCTGTTTTAGAATCTCGTGCACAGTTGTCGGTTGCTTTCGTCTGCTATTGCTGTCATCCCTTATTAGGAGACTAGTACACGTTTTCTTCAGCATCAGACACAGATCCCATTCAGTTTGACACCACCGTCCTTTCGATTAAAATTATTCGCCTATTTAGTAATCTCCATGGCCTCTCTGTATAGCCTCCCATAGTACACGCCTGTGACTGCTAGTACCTTAATCTTATGAAATCGAATCCGGTGGTCTCCCGCTAGCTTTACTGCTTTACAGGCAGGAGTTATAGAAACCTACAATGTCATGCCTCTGCGTAGGAGCATTCGGAAACGGAAATTTACTTCAGTAGGAAGCGAGCCAAGCTATGTACCGCAACTTCGAAAAGGCTGCAACCACTTCTTGATCATGTTCTCCACAGGTGTGATTTCAACGAGAAATTCTTCCGACCACGGCATAACAGCTCATATAAGTGTGACATTTCCAGCCGTGGAAGTTTACACTATACTACAGGATCATACCATTACGAGCTTGTCTTCCAAAAAGCTAATTTTTAAATGAACACGCCCCCATTTGATTGAATTGCCGTTTATTTAATTACGGCGCAGGCTTCGGCCTTTTATGCCATTTTCAAGTGATTGCGTTTCTGTAATTGACATATACTACAGGAAATCAAGACCAAAATTGACCATAAATTAAGAAAAGTATTTGCTCCCCACGAAATATCACATGTAAAATCACCAACTTGTAGAAAGATCAGTAAATAACAGTGAGAGCATGTCATATTTAATAAATTGTGTGTTTATCTCTTATATACCAAAGTAAACCGCTGTTCGTCTTTTGTACACCAAAGTACACTTGTTTTTAATATATATGACGTGCACTCTCTGTTATTTGCTGATCTTTTTACAAGATGTTGTTGTGGTCTTCAGTCCAGAGACTTGTTTGATGCAGCTCTCCCTGCTACTCTATCCTGTGCAAGATTCTTCATCTCCCAGTACCTACTGCAACCTACATCCTTCGGAATCTGTTTAGTGTATTCATCTCATGGTCTCCCTCTACGATTTTTACCCTCCAAGCTGCCCTCCAATACTAAATTGGTGATACCTTGATGCTTCAAAACATGTCCTACCAACCGATCCCTTCTTCTAGTCAAGTTGTGCCACAGACTCCTTTTCTCCCCAATTCTATTCAATACCTCCTCGTTAGTTATGTGATCTACCCATCTAATCTTCAGCATTCTCCTGTAGCACCACATTTCGACAGCTTCTGTTCTCTTCTTGTCTAAACTATTTATCGTCCACGTTTCACTTCCATACATGGCTACACTCCATAGAAATAGTTTCAGAAACGACTTCGTAACACTTAAATCTATACTCGATGTTAACACATTTCTCTTCTTCAGAAACGCTTTACTTACCATTGCCAGTCTACATTTTATATCCTCTCTACTTCCACCACCATCAGTTATCTTGCTCCCCAAATAGCAAAACTCATTTTCCTAATCTAATTCCGTCAGCATCGCCCGATTTAATTAGACTACATTCCATTATCCTCGTATTGATTTTGTTGGTGTTCATCTTATATCCTCTTTTCAAGACACTGTCCATTCCGTTCAGCTGCTCTTCCAGTTCCTTTGCTGTCTCTGACAGAATTACAATGTCATCGGCGAACCTCAAAGTTTTTATTTATTCTCCATGGATTTTAATACCTACTCCAAATTTTTCTTTTGTTTCCTTCACTGCTTGCTCAATATACAGATTGAATAACATCGGGGAGAGGCTAAAACCCTGTCTCAATCCCTTCCCAACCACTGTTTCCCTTTCATGCCCCTCAACTCTTATAACTGCCATTTGGTTTCTATGCAAATTGTAAATAGCCTTTCGCTCCCTGTATTTTACCCCTGCAACCTTCAGAATTTGAAAGAGAGTATTCCAGTCAACACTTTCAAAAGCTTTCTCTAAGTCTACAAATGCTACAAACGTAGGTTTGCCTTTCCTTAATCTAGCTTCTAAGATAAGTCGTAGGGTCTGTATTGCCTCACGTGTTCCAATATTTCTACGGAATTCAAACTGATCTTCCCCTGGGTCGGCTTCTACTAGTTTTTCCATTCGTCTGTAAAGAATTCGCGTTAGTATTTTGCAGCCGTGACTTATTAAACTGATATTTCGGTAATTTTCACATCTTTCAAAACCTCCTTTCTTTGGGATTGGAAATATTATATTCTTCTTGAAGTCTTATAGTATTTCGCCTGTCTCATACATCTTGCTCACTAGATGGTAGAGTTTTGTCAGGGCTGGCTCTCCCAAGGCTATCAGTAGTTCTAATGGAATGTTACCTACTTTTTTCGACTTAGGTCTTTCAGTGCTCTGTCAAACTCTTCACGCAGTATCATATCTCCCATTTCATCTTCATCTACATCCTCTTCCATTTCCATAATATGGTCTCCAAGTACATCCCCCTTGTATAGACCCTCTATATACTCCTTCCACCTTTCTGCTTTCCCTTCTTTGCTTAGAACTGGGTTTCCATCAGAGCTCTTGATATTCATGAAAATGGTTCTCTTTTCTCCAAAGGTCTCTTTAATTTTCCTGTGGGCAGCATCTATCTTACCCCTAGTGATATACGCCTCTACATCCTTAAATTTATCCTCTAGCCATCCCTGCTGAGCCATTTTGCACTTCCTGTACATCTTATTTTTGGGACGTTTGTATCCCTTTTCGCCTGCTTCATTTACTGGAATTTTGTATTTTCTCCTTTCATCTATTAAATTCAATATCTCTTCTCTTTCCGAAGGATTTTTATTAGCCCTCGTCTTTTTACCTACTTGATCCTCTGCTGGCTTCACTATTTCATGTCTCAAAGCTACCCATTCTTCTTCTACTGTATTTCTTTCCCCATTCTCGTCAATCGTTCCCTAATGCTCTCCCTGAAACTCTCTACATTCTCTGGTTCTGTCAGTTTACCCAGGTCCCATCTCCTTAAAATCGCACGTTTTTGCAGTTTCTTCAGTTTTAATCTATAGTTCATAACCAATAGATGGTGGTCAGAGTCCATGTCTGCCCCTGGAAAGGTCTTACAATTTAAAACCTGGTTCCTAAATCTCTGTCTTACCATTATATTATCTGTCTGAAACGTTCGAGTATCTCCAGGCTTCTTCCATGTAAACAACCTTCTTTCATGAATCTTGAACCAAGTGTTAGTTATGATTATATTGTGCTCTGTGCAAAATTCGACCAGGCGGCTTCCTCTTTCATTTCTGTCCCCCAATCCATATTCACCTACTACGTTTCCTTCTCTTCCTTTTCCTACCGTCGAACTCTAGTCACCCATGACTGCTAAATTTTCGTCTCCCATCACTATCAAAATAATTTCCTTTATCTCATCATGGATGTCATCAATCTCTTCGTCATCTGCGGAGCTAGTTGGCATAGAAACTTGTACTACTGTGGTAGGCGTGGGTTTCGTATCTATCTTGGCCACCATAATGCGTTTACCATCCTGTTTGTAGTGGCTTACCAGAATTCCTATTTTTTATTTATTATTAAACCTACTCCTGCATTTGAAAAGACAGTGATTTTGCATCTGGTATTTCGTGGGGAGTGAACATTTTTCTTAATTTATGGTCAATTTTGAGCTTGATTTCCTGCAGTATATGTTAATGGCATAAACTCAATCACCCGAAAATGGCGTAAAAGGCCGATACCTGCCTCGTAATCAAATAAACAACAGTACAGTCAAATGGCGGTGTGTTCATTTAAAAATTATTGTAAGACTGTTGCTCAGCAACATAAGAAAGATAATTTTAGCGTTCTTCCAGCCAAATTTGTGACTTCATTATACGCGGATTTATTAGGTGGAACCATCTCGATTATCCTGAAATGGTACGGATTTGAATCCCACCTCAAAGCTGTATACTATATTGCTAACGTCGGTAAGATCTGAGAATCAGTGGGAGTCGTATGCGTTGTGAGCAGTTTTATTGGGAGGAAAAGCGGGTTTTCAAAATTGTTTTCGAATTTTCCATTTTAATTTCGTATGATATACGGTCCTCCCTCTTTAGTAAGATAGTGACTGAGCCTGGGCCGGCATAGTAGCGGATGTTTTGCGTAACACCTACGCTTAGTCCACGTGAACGTAGTCCCATGGTAGTACCGCCGACTATGGACGATGTGTTTTAGTGCCGCTGACGGAGGGACGCCCTCTGAAGCACCGTTCGCCCACCAATGGGTGGTCAGGGACGTGGTCACGTGGGACGCGCCGGACGGGTTGGTGAGAATGCGTCAGTATTGAGAACGCTCTGTTGCCTACCAGGTCGGTCTGTGACCGGACACGTGTCCACTAGTTCCTCCCTTTGGGGGCGCAATGACTCAAAACCTAACTATGGCAGCCTCCTGCTACCGCATCAAGTCTGCATTTAGTGTACCCTTAGGTGCAAGCTTTAGGAGAAATAAAACCTACACTGGTTACTGGATTTATTCTTTTCTTTTGAACGTGTTCTGTCAACACCAAAAGGCTCATTTCCCATCCTTACCAAGTCCAGCACTTGCAGTCGATCTGCCAACGGAATTCTCATGGTACGTGTACAGAAGAGAACCTTAACTCGCTTCAGCGTCTAGATATCTGAGGTTCTATAAGAAAGATGATTATTTCACAACGTGCTGTGAATTTGTTGACACGAACGACAAATCTATCAAATGAGAGTCTTCTAGGAGAACCTGATAGTATAAAATCGAAATTTTCACTTGGAGCTTGGCTCGGTATTAGAGCTGCTACTGTCGCTGCAGCCCAGCCTCCGCGGCGGGAGAGTGATCCGGCGGCCAGCTGTATGTCGCCTTATATACGCCGGCGCCGAGGTCAGCCGCGGCGTTCACCGCTAGGCGGGATGTGGGCGGGGCCGCACCTGTCGCCAGCGCCCGCCACGCGCGCCGCTGGGCTTCTCGCAGCCTGCACTACACAGCGCGCTGCGAGAAATCCGCTCACACTCTACGCTGGAACTAGAAGCGTCACAAGGCCGAGAGAACGATGGGCAAACGTCCTTTCGTTCGCTGCTTATAGTCCTGGAACGGACGATATGATGGATAAGTGAGTGAATGAAAAGGAAGGAAAGTGTGTGGAGATATCAAATAAGCTGTTCCGAAATTAAAGTGGTGGCTGGAACATCTAACGGAGGACATATTAAGGAAAGGTATTTTCCTGGTTACCCAGTGGAAAAATGCGATGACCTAGTAAGAGATGTGTTAAGCACATCATCAACAACGACAAAATTTGAATAGTAAATCAGGTCATAAAATATGAATATCCTTAGAAGGGATCCTTATCCAACAATTTACAGTTGCTGCTGCTGTTGGATATGATAATTAGGCCTTACCATGGAGAGACAAGCATGACGTCCGGTAGGACAATAAACTTTTGCAACTATTTGTAACTTTAAGGAAGCAGACTTTCTGCAGAGGTACAAGAATCAGCTAGGACATTATTGCAACAATGTTGTGTAATTTTAATGCAAAAGTACTCTAGAAATTACACTGAAGTGACAAAAGTAGTGGGATAATGATACCCCCATATTCAGACACCGACAGTATCGCGTCACTAGGTATAAAAAATCAGTAGGAGCTGTGATTTGTACACAACTGATTCATGTGGAAAGGTATTCGAGATGATTTTGGTCGGACGACAGCAATTAACAAACTTTGAACGCGGCATGGTAGTTGGAGCCAGATGCATGGGGCATTCCATTTCGGAAATCGTTAGCCGAGATCCCTGGTGCGGAGAGTGCCAAATTTCAGGTATTACCTCTCAACACGGGCAACACAGTGGCCGACCGCCCTCATTTAATGACCGAGAGCAGCGGCATACTCGTAGAGTTGTCAGTGCTTAAGACAAATAACACTGCGTGAAATAACCGATGAAATCAATGTGGGACGTACGGCGGACGTATTCGTTAGGACAATGAGGAAAAATTTGGCGTTAATGGGGTTAATGGGCAGGCGACCGACGCAAGTCCTTTGCTAACAGTACCACATTACATTTACATCTACATCCACATGTTTGCTCTGCAATTCACACTTAAGTGCCTGGCAGAGGGTTCGTCGAACCATTTTCATACTACTTCTCTACCATTCCATTCTCGAATGGCGCGTTGGAGAAAGGAACACCTAAATCTTTCCTTTCCATTCGAGCTCTGATTTCTCTTATATTATTATAATGATCATTTGTCCCTACGTAGATGAGTGTCAACAAAATATTTTTCCATTCGGAAGAGAAAGTTGGTGATTAATGAAATTTAGTAAATAGATCTCGCCGCAAAGGAAACCGCCTTTGTTTCAGGGACTGCCACCCCAACTCTCGTATCGTATCAGTGGCACTCTCACCCCTACTGCGCGATAACACGAAACGAGCTGCCCTTCCTTGCACTCTTTCGATGTCCTCCGTCAATCCTACCTGGTAAGGATCCATACTCCTCAGCAATATTCCAGCAGAGGACGGGCAAGTGTAATGTAGGCTGTCTCTTTAGTAGGTTTGTCGCATCTTCTAAGTGTTCTGCCAACAAAGCGCAGTCTTTGTTTCGCCTTCCCAACAATATTATCTATGTGATCTTTCCAATTGTAATTGTAATTCCTAGGTATTTAGTCAAATTGACAGACTTTAGATTTGTGCGATTTATCGTATATCCAAAATTTATCGGATTTCTTTTAGTACCCATGTGGATGACCTCGTACTTTTCTTTGTTTAGAGTCAATTGCCACTTTTCGCAACATACAGAAATTCTCTCTAGATCAATTTATAATTGGAATTGATCGTCTGATGATTTTACTAGACGGTAAATTACAGTGTCATCTGCAAACAATCTAAGGGAGCTGCTCAGATTATCACCTAGATCATTTATGTAAATCAGGAACAGCAGAGGGCCTATGACACTAACTTGCGGAACGCCAGATATCACTCCTGTTATACTCGATAAATTACCGTATGTCACTACGAACTGTGACCTCTCTGAGAGGAAATCACGAATCCAGTCACACAACTGAGACGATACTCCATATGCATGCAATTTGATTAATAGTCGTTTGTGACAAACTGTAATAAAAGCGTACTGGAAATCTAGGAGTGTGGAATCGATCTGAGATCCCTTGTCGACGGCACTCATTACTTCATGGGAATAAAGAGCTAGCTGTATTGCACAAGAACGATATTTTCTGAATCCGTGTTGGTTACATATCGACAAGTAATTTTCTTTTAGGTGATTCATAATGTTCGAGTACAGTATATGCTCCAAAATCCTACAGCAAATTTAGGTAAGTGATATGACTCTGTAATTCAATGGGTTACTCCTATTTCTTTTCTTGAATAATGGTGTGACCTGTGCTACTTTCCAGTCTTTAGGAGCAGACCTTTCGTCAAGTGAGCGGTTGTATATGATTGCTAAGAAAGGTGCTATTGTGTCTGCATACTCTGAAAGGAACCTGATTGGTATACCATCTGGAGCGGAAGACTTGCCTTTCTTAAGTGATTTGAGTTGTTTCGCAACATCTAAGATATCTACTTTTGTGTCATTCATGCTAACAGCTGTTCTGGTTTCGAATATTGGAATATTTACTCAGTCTTCTTTCGTGAAGTAATTATGGAAAACTGTATTTAGTAACCCCGCTTTAGTGGCACCATCTTCGGTAACATTTCCATCGCTATCGCGCAGTGACGGTACTGATTGTTTTTTTGCCACTGGTGTACTTTACGCACGATCAGAATATCTTTGGGTTTTCTACATTATTTTGAGACAATGTTTCACTGTGTAAACTATTAAAAGCATCTCGCATTGAGGTCCGCACTAAATTTCGAGCTTCCGTGAAACTTAGCCAGTCTTGGGGATTTTGCGTTCTTAAATGTAATGCCTCTTCTGGGCTCGTGACCATATCCGTCTGACCACAGACAAGGGTTCTCAAAATTTTTCTGTCTCGCCCCCCTTCTGAAACAACTTATTTTACCCTTCTTCCTCGTTTTGCTCTTTTTTCTTAGCACTTCTCATACTTGGCACGAATATACATTTACTTCTGTCTGGTTACTAAACAATCAGTTACAATAATAATAATAGTAATAATGATAATAATTAGAAAGTGTCATTCGAGCACATCAGTTGTTAACATTTTTAAAAAATCACACATTTATACTACTCAGAGGTGGTGTAAGATGACAAGTACAACGAGTTTAAACTAACCATGGGTGTGAGTGCAGTTACTGGAATTGAGAAAATATGTTCACTCAACTACACATATTTTTACCAATTAGTTCACAACTTACCTAAAATTTAGCTGTTGATATCTACAGTGCTTTTAATTCATTTACAAATCTTTAATCTTTGAAAGAGGAAGACTTTTAAATAACGACAGAACAATATTCAACATTTAAAGGCCAGTTTAAAAACTGTTGTATTGAAACTGACCATCCAAGAAAGGAAATAAACAAGAGCAAAAATGCACACTGTTCAAGATTCGGAAATTACTTGACGCTTGTACATGTAGTAAGCTGTGTGTGCTTTTTCATAGGAAGAAAGTATATCAAGTCATGATTGGATTTTTGAAACGGCAATCCCAAATCCCCTACCAGGTGCAGTCGAGACTGATGTTTCGTTCTGGTTAATGTCGCTGCGCAAAATGTTGACTCACACCAGTAAGTTGATGCGAAGGGTAACAACACATCCGCTGCCCTTCTTGCTAAATAGTGATGTTCATTCCGCGACTTCGATTTAAATTCATTTCGAAGTGTTCTATAATTTGAGACATCAATTAGCTCATCCTATTCTGCTGTTGACAAGTAGTCTGTTACGATCGTATTAAACGGACTGTGATTTCAGCTGGACTCGTATGAAGGTCCTGAAAATTCATTCTCTAATTGTTGACGAAGGTTTTCGGTATTTACTACGCCAATTCTATTACTTTTACTTACATCCAACTTATTCCACTCCATCAAAACATTCAGACAAGAAAACATCTCGCAGTAATTCTCCTCCATCTGTCCAAATTTTAAACCCAAGCGCCTTCTTGCGCAGAAAGGTGATATTACTATTTCGGCCTTTAAGTGATACATTAAGACCATTCAGTTTTTCAAAAACGTCGACCAAATAGCACGATATTAGGAGCCATTTTTCATCTAGAAACCGAGCCGCTATTGTGGGACTGATGTTCAACAGGAAAAGACGAAGTTCGGGTTCAGCTCTTCAACGCGATGAAACATTTTACCACGAGAAATTCAACGTACCACCAAGTGCAATTGAAGCGAATCGCGAGTACAATTCATCTCCTCGCAAAGAACAGTCTACTGTTTAAAGATTATGCTTTCACCAAATTTACAACGCTGACTGCATATTGACTTCCGGTTGCATTGCTTTAGAAGGCAATTCCTGCCGTCTATCATGCAATGTGTGGATTTTACAGAACGGGAAACATCACACACTCTTATCATGAATCCCTTTTTAGTTGCAGAAAATACTGTGACACCTTCGGAACATAACCAACAGAGTTTGTCCATGACAGATTATTGTCAACAAAAGAGGAATTCACAAGGAGGAAAACATCTTCGCCTGTAGCCCTCCATTCCATAGATTCACAAAAAAGAACATCCTTATGCATTCCGTTTTCGTAGGAGTAGCGTAAAAAAAACAAGAAACTAGGAAAGCTTTCCGATATCAGAACTGTCATCATGCTTCAGAGCGAATTTTGGGCTCATGAAGACCGAATAGCAATTGATTTTTCATGCCAGTGGCTACTGCATCATTACGACGAACCACGATATCATGTGAGAGTGGTGTCGACTTCAGGCTCCTGTCAAACCTTCCTTCTGCGTCATTCTGCATATTAAGACGGCTGGAGGATGACGTAATTTCTCACAAATAATGTATATGATTTGAACTTTGCAATTAAGTGGGACACCTCTGGGGATGGTTGTATAACTTAATTCTGAGTGCGGTTAACATTGAACACGCTCTAGAATTCAACGTTTAGCTATCTCACTACCTCTGAACTGACTCCGGAAGCTTGGCAGAAAGCGTGTGGATAATCAAAATGGCTGAGAGTAACAATTCATTCTTGCATTTAGTGATGCAAGGAAGTGGCGGTCACATTGTGAAGCGGCTTATTGCATTTAGCGGCAGTTAAATTTTTGGTAAGTAGCTAAGTCAGCGGGTGATCGGTGACAGGAGTTGTGTGCTGAAATAATTATGACTCGTGGCTTTTCTCATCATTCCTGCTGACGGAAGCTGTTGGTAAATTCTTGTGATTCCAGTCGTACTCAGACGAAGGTTCTGGAAATTTATCCTCCAGATGTTGACGAAGGTTTTCGAGATTTACTTGGCAAATTCTATTACTTTTAACTGAAATCAACTCTTTTTATCCACGAAGTCATTTAGACTAGAAAAAATCTCGTACTAATCCTTCTCCTTCTGTCCAAGTTTTCTCTTACACTCAAATACTTTCTTGCTTAGAAAGATGATATTACTAATTTCGGCTTTGAAGCGATTCGTTAGATCATTAAGTTTTTGAAGAACGTCGGCAAGTACAATTATAAGGTATTTTTCATCCAGAAAGATTGAGACGTAGGTGTGGGACAGCTGCTGAATTAGAAAAGACGAAGTTCGTCCTTCAGCTCCATAACCCGATAAAAAAGTCAAAAAACTTTACCACGAGACAACCAGCGTATCTCCAAGCGAATCGTGACTCTCCTCGCAAAGAATGGAAAGTAGGCTCTATAATCTGTTAGGGACATACTGTGTTACCATACTTACTGATGTAGTCACAGCATTTACTGGAACTATAAAACGGTTTCTGACAAGAGTGTGTGCTGGCTCTCCTTAATTGCAAATTACAATGGACCAGCATCCTAACTGATTCATGGTAATGAGAATATAACGCTAGCAATATTTGTTCTCGAGAAGTCGTTTTTTCTTACATAACGTGAATCATAATTTTTCAGTGAATGCCGGTGCCCATCTCCATTACTTTCTGCACTCTCCAGTAGGCTGGGGAGGGGTTGGGGTGGGGATGGGGGAGCGTCTTCTAGCCTCTAGTTTGAGGACGGTTGCCCTAGAAAAACCATGACCTGTTCAGATGAGTCCAGATTTCAGTTGGTAAGAGCTGATGGCAGGGTTCCAGTGTGGCGCAGATCCCCACCAAGCCATGGACCCAAGTTGTCAACAAAGCACTGTGCTAGCTGGTGGTGGCTCCATAATGGTGTGGGATGTGTTTACGTGGAATGGACTGCTTCTTCTGGTCCAAATGAACGGATTAATGAATGGAAATAGTTATGTTCGGCTGCTTGGAGACCATTTGTAGCCATTACTGGACTTCACGTATCCAACAACGATGCAATTTTGATTGATGACAATGAGCCATGCCACCGGGCCATAAGTTCTGACGATGATTAGAAGTTCTTGGTGATTCGAGCGAATGATTTAGCCAGCCAGATCGCTAGACATTAATCCCATCGAACATTTATAGGACATAATTGAGAGGTCAGCTCTTGAGCAAAGTCCTGCAACGGTAACACTTTCGCAGTTATGGAAATCATGGCGTCATGACTCAGTATTTCTGCAGGAGGCTTCTACCTCAGTGTAATGTCGGTAATATCCTACTAAATCTGATTATATCGATTGTGCTTGGCCTTGAATACAATTTATCAGCCTAGTGGATGAGTCCGTGAGCTACTTTTGTTCTTCTACGGCGTTTTATACTGCAAATAAAGATAATAATCGCCAAATTACGTTACGCTCGTTGAAAAAGGGAAGAGCTAGAACACCATATCTCACACCAGAAATATTCACGAAATTTAAATATGTTGAATTATTTGTTCTTGAACGAGCACCAGGAAAACCGGAAGAATGAGTTTTAATACTATGGTTATATATTTCGTCAGCTTACGTTGTCGTAATTGTTTGCTGCCCAGTCTTTTGGGTTTACATACAGTCTTAGCACATTCAGCAGTCTTTGTAAAGAAGTAACACTCTCTTCAATGCAGATGGAAGGAGGCAGTATACACAGTGTATGCTGACGTCATCATACATTTCATAATTATTTATTTCTTGGTATTTTAAGTTTCGATGGCCAGCCGCTGTGGAAGAGCGGTTCTAGGCGCTTCAGTTCGGAACCGCGCTGCTCCTACGGTCGCAGGTTCGAATCCTGCCTCGGGCATGGCTGTGTGTGATGTCCTTAGGTTAGTTAGGTGTAGGTAGTTCTACGTCTAGGGGACTGATGACCTCAGATGTTAAGTCCCATAGTGATTAGAGCCAATTGAGCCATTTGAATTTCCGACGCTGTCTTTTTCAGATTTAGCAGTCTTTGCAAAAATAACACTAGCAAGAACATAAACGGAACAAGGCAATGTTTCAGGTAAAACTGAGCAGAATACCGTAAAATACTTCACGAGAGGAATAAGCTACATCTCATTAACATTTATTGTTAATTTTACTAATGTTTCACAATTAGTAGTAGAAAATTCCTGCGACTCTCAAACTTAACATATTGTATTCTCTAATGGCAGCTTAATGCTCACTTTAAGCGAGTCTATGTGCAGTCATTGTGCGAAATTCCTGTAGCGACATGTCTTAAAGTACTTCGTTCACCGATATTGCACTTAAAAACAGACTGCATTAAGTACCTCTTGACTTCACTATTTCCCAGTTGCGAATACGGATTTCTGAAGTCAAAGTTTCCATTACTTTTTTAATGTAATCCAGGTATAATATCTCGGCACCCCAACGTAAAGGACAATTTTACAAATCGTCTGTTACATGAAGATAAAAAGGTTAATCATTACTGTTTTTGGTGGCCTTAATATTCGCTTACGAAAATTATTTTCATTACAACACACCCTTTCATCATTCTCCAAGTGAACATTCAGTTGCGTTACGGTGTATGTCTTTCACGCAGCGGAAAAGCTAAAAGCTTCTACAGAGCTCAATTTGATTTACCGATATACATTGAAGAGCCAAAGAAACTGGTACACCTTCCTAATATCGTGTAGGGCCCCCACGAACACGCAGAAGTGCCGCAACACGACGTGACATGGACTCGACTAATGGATGAAGTAGTGCTGGAGGGAACTGAGACAATGAATCCTGCAGGGCTGTCCATAAATCCGTAAGAGTACGAGGGGGTGGAGATGTATTCTGAAGAGCAAATTGCAAGGTAGTCCAGGTATGCTCAATAATGTTCATGTCTGGGAGCTTGGCGGCCAGCGGAAGTGCTTACACTTAGAAGGGTGTTCTTGGAGCCACTCTGTAGCAATTCTGGACGTGTAGGGTGGCGCATTGTCCTGCTGGAATTGCCCAAGTCCGTCGGAATGCTCAATGGACATGACTGGATGCAGGTGATCAGACAGGATGCTAATGTGCGTATCACCTTTCAGTGCCATGTCTAGGCGTATCGGGGCCCCATATAATCCAACTACACACGCCCCACCCAATTACAGGGCCTCCGCCAGCTTGAACAGTCCCCTGATGACACGCAGGGCCCAAGGATTCATGAAGTTGTCTCCATACCCGTATACGTTCATCTACTTGATACAATTTGAAACAAATCTCGTCCGACCAGGCAACATGTTTCCTTCCCTCAACAGTTCAGTGTCGATGTTGACGGGCCCAGGCGAGGCGTAAAGCTTTGTGTCGTCCAGTCGTCAAGGGTCCAACATTGAAATCTGCAGCAGTTCGCGGAAGGGTTGCACTTCTGTAACGTTGAACGATTCTCTTCAATCCTCGCTGGTCCCGTTCTTGCAGGATCTTTTTCCTTCCGCAGTGATGTCGGAGATTTGACGTTTTATCAGATTCCGATACACTCGTGACGAGGTCGTACGGGGAAAATCGCCACTTCATCGCTACCTCGGAGATGCTGTGTCCCATGCTCTTGCACCGACTATAACACCACGTGAAAATTCACTTAAATTCACTTAAATCACCCTGCCATTGTAGCAGCAGTAACCGATTTAACAACTGCGCCAGACGCTTGTTGTTTTATATAGGCGTTGCCGTCGACACGCCGCATTCTGCCTGTTAACGTATCTCTCTATTTGAATACGTATCCCTATACGAATTTCGTTGGCGCTTCAGTGTATATCACAGTCGTTTTCTTTCCACCTCAACGTGTGTATAATCATAAAACTGATTGGCTAGTAGCTTGCATCATGATATCACTTTAAAATCATTTTCTCTTCTCAAAATATGATATCCCTAACATTCCATAAATGATAATTTTTTATTTGACGCGGATAAGAGCGTAATATGGTTGTGTTGCGATAACTGAAAATGATGAATTCCTGGCTCCTTGCTAAAAATTAGCAAAAACTGCATCATAATTTTGATGGGTATCAGACGTGCTGGTTAGTCTGCTCAAATGGTTCAAATGGCTTTGAGCACTATGGGACTTAACATCTGGGGTCATCAGCCCATAGAACTTAGAACTTCTCAAGCCTAACTAACCTATGAACATCACACACATCCATGCCCGAGGCAGGATTCGAACCTGCGACCGTGGCGGTCGCGCGGTTCCAGACTGAAGCGCCTAGAACCGTTCGGTCACTCCGGCAGGCGTTAGTCTGTCATCATGGGCATACAAAACGGTGTCGCGACTTACCTGCAACCAAGGATGCTCCTTCATTTATTAGTGGTGCGTTATATTGTCTTTCGCGTTACCCATCTGGCGTACAGTCTGTGTGGATCACCAATTTGTGTTCTTGTATTGGCATTTTCTCTGAAGCTGCTTTGGAAATGGTTATTAGATTATTATGTTCATGCAACATCCTTTGACTATCCAAAACCGTCTCTTTTTCGACACCTTGGATAATCTTACGCTGACAGTCTCCTTAATAGATTACATCCCCCATGAAGCAAATCCGTAGGAACTTCTGTTGATGATTATGTGGCTAAAGCAAACAACCAATCCGATGACCAGCTTGACCTTGAATTGTAAAAGAAGGTGAAAAACTTTAATATAGGCATAAAATGTAGTCATCTAAAATCACGCACTATATTTTGTAATTATTTTTAAAAACACCTCGATTCATTACATTCGTGCTGAAGTAATGATTTTAGGGATTCTTCTGGCTTCCCTAGTACATGCAGTGAGATTTTGCTACCAGAGCAACACATACCAGCCGTTTTTCCTTCCATTCCAAAGCATTATGAAGCCGACACTTTTGATCCATTCTCTCTAAGATGACTGATCGATGATTAACTTAGTCAGTCACCCGACGCCTCTGTGTTTGTCGTACAGCCTGTAAGTGTCGCCGTTATTGTGACTCTACAAGCGTCTCAGAAGCTGTAAGAGACGCGTGACGCTGAGCGTTTAAAGTCGATGGGCTTGTGGCTGTCTCTGTAACTCTGAAGGACGAATGAAGTTCTGCTTCTAAAGTTCGGCGGATCTGGGTTTGTTCCGTTCGGGTAACTCTCGCAGATCAAGCTATGATCTATACGATAAGTCGGACTTACGTTTTCGAGCCCTATAATAAAAGTCCTGCATTAGTGCGGGACTACAGTCGGATTTTATCGTTGTGTCTTTACAAAAACTGGTCAACTATATCAGGTAATGTAGCAACTCACTATCATTAACCGCCCGCACAGTAACTTTGGATTCAAACTATCACGGAATAGTCTATAAACTTAACGACCGCTGCACAAGCGTCGTCTGCATCCCACTCACATAATTAATACTCAAAAAGATAATAAAACTTTATAAAGTAGCCAATGTTCTTCCTCACGGTTCATGCCATTTAATGTAAATGGTTTCAGCGGTTTAGTCATCAAAACGTAGTAGAATTAGTTTCGTATTTGATATTAGAAGTTTGAAATATGGATTCAATAGGTTGAGAATTGCATAAGCAATGTCATACGATGAATCGTATTAGGTAGATCAAATCAATCCATAAAAGGATTTTCGCAAAGATGAGTAAGATCAAAAGTCAAAGAAATATTTTTCTGTAATTCGCATAGTATTCTTCATATCAGCAAATATCTTCTGCTACGCACTTTCTGAAGTAGCCTGTGTTCTTCCAAACTCCATACCAAATTTGATCAAAATCGGTTCAGCGGTTTAGTCGTGGAAATGTAACAGACCAGGTTATTCGCATTTATAACATTAGTATGGTTTTGGTGTTGATGGGAATTCCTTCTGAAGATAAGTATTTTCTAAACATTGTATGTAAATAAAAGAAAATATAGGTTAAATTTAGTATGACAGTGCCATAAGAACTTGCCATCTTATTAAGATAAAATTAATGGATTTTTTACATCAAAACATTAGAGAATTCAGCTGACTTCCATAAGGATTTAGTAATAAAGTAACAAAGTAATGTCAAGACGAAGAGTATGCAGTAATTCACTGAATTTCACTGGGATTTTGGTGCCGATTACATTCACTCACTTGTAATTCATGTCGACATATCGCTTATGCAAGTTGCTACTGAAAGCTGGGCAACCACACGTGAAGAGAAGTTTGCCTAGATGCCTTCCGACCAGGCGTTCTCGTCGTGCAGTTAAAGGCGAGTCGCAATATGTGGCAGAAAATTGAGATAAACTTTGTCGTGATTGGGATAAACGTTCCGGATGCATAATGAATATTTTGGAATGAAGCAGAGATTTTTTTTAAAAATCATCAGTATATATACGAGGTCCCTCATTCCTTTAGCAAGACACTGCCAGATGACAGGCATGAGGCCACGAGTATCATTTGTGTAAAGAAGAAGACGAGCTGTCTAGCACAGTTCACAAACACAAATGTAAGTATTGAATTGTGCGCCGAATTTTGACATAAATTAGAGCGGATTATCATAGCCATAAGTCTATCATGCCGTAGAAAACATTATTAGCAGTGTACGTAGCTCTTTATCCTGAAATAAGCATAGAGACAGAGCAGAATAAAGAACGACTTTCAAAACCGTAGAAATCACGCCTGTGGCGTTCGGAGGTAGTGGAGATGCTATCGCGCATGATCCCCTACCATTCGGAATAGCAAGGGACGTACGCTACTTCCACATTTTATGGAGAACGTAGAGCTTACGACGATGCCTTCCACGCTTACCCAAAAATTTTAGTATTCATCGCCGCCTACCGGGGCTAACTGCCTATGTGATTAAAAAAAAGATGTACGCGCAGTTCAGCTCCGCGCCATAGATTTTTCATGTAAACATCGGGGTAAAATCATAACAAATGTTTCGTACTAGTATGCGAGTTATTATCAAACTCTTCAATACAAGTTTACTCAGAGAAGTATATGGTTGGAGAATAGATAAATCACAAGTTTTGACTGTCGCTGTTTGCTGTATGCCCTATAGGTCAGTTATGTAATCACTTTGCGGCGGATTTTTATTTCCTTTTCGACGATGCCATAGCTCTCGCAATCACGCGGTACTGGACTTTTTAGGCTTTCTGGATTCCGTTCCACGGGGCTCTTTCTCTGACTTGCGTTTTCTGTAATTCCGGACGTATTTGCGAGTAATATGAGACGACTTTTTCATCATTTTGTTTAATGCCGATCTTCACTTATATTCCGGCGAATGTTTTTATTCTATCACTTTGGGTTCTAGTGGTGCTGCTCAAGCTTTTCACTTTGACACTTGAATCAATGTCCTAGTTGCAGATGTTTTCACGCTACAGGAGTTTACAACTTTACACAAAGCTAATTCGTCACAATCACCCACATGCGCATACACTGATACAATAGTACATGAAATGTATTCGCAGTTGCGAATATTTACAACCATCTGCTTTTTAACTGAATGACGACAGTGACAATTTGTTGTGAATCGGGACTCGAACCCAGGTTTCCCTCTTATCGCGAGCAGTCACCTTACCATTAGACTATCCGAGCAAACTTCATAGCCAGACCCAAAGTTCCCTGTGTAGTTAACCATGTGTCTACAATCTGCACTCGTACATCCATTATCTATTTTGCACACGGAGGAGACACGTTGACTGAAAGTTGCTTGCACGATGTCGGTTGATAAATACGGTGCCTGTGTTGCACTTCACAGCCAGACCTAAACTTCATTTGTCATCAGTCATATCGCTGATAAGATAACGTCACGCACAAAACAAATACTCCGCAATAAACACATACAAAGATTGTCTGTCCGTTGTGGGCTCAAGCATTGTTGACTTGTAACTAGTTTCATAGTCATTAATTATTCAAATCTTACCGTATTTTGTTTAGTTTGACGGTCAAGCCAGTAGAAGTTTAGCCACATACCAGCCACTCAATGACAATGCCACAACAGTAACCGCTAAGTAGAAATGATTTTAATATCACCGTCTCATGTTCAAAAAAGAATCTGTAATATCACGTCAGCCTAGAACACGACCCACCAGCAAGTAGCATTTCTATACACACTGACTTCTTCCTTGACGGAACTCGAGAAGCACGAGAATAGCATTTCCCCTTACAGAGGAACAGAAAGTTCTGCATTACAATGAAGCGACCTTGACTTTTCGTTGCAATGCGTACTAAACACACCATAAATAAATGTACCCCACTAGAGGCTGTGCAAAGGTTATCTCAGTTGACAGCAGGAGCCGTCGACCAGCAGGACACAAAGAAACTGGCCGCAGCTGGAGGCATAGTCTCCATTTCCCAGATGACTCCATTGATAAGTACACGCAAGTTTACGGAAATGTTCCCATTCATGGCTGCGAAAATGATGCACGTATTTAATATGGAAACAACAATGAGTAAGCAACTTATTGACTTCCGTGTAGGCGTCTTTCCTTTTTCATTTAAATGACAGTGTTGTTGTAGCTAAAATGCAGCTCTCATACTGACAAGAAATGAGTTCTGAATCTTAGCGCTAGTGTCCATTGATTAATTTTCCTCGGTTTTCCTGCCGGCTGCTGTGGCCGAGCGGTTCTAGGCTCTTCAGTCAGGAACCGCGCTGCTGCTACGGTCGCAGGTTCGAGTGCTGCCTCGGGCATGGATGTGTGCGATGTCCTTAGGTTAGTTGGGTTTAAATAGTTCTAACTCTAGGAGGCTGATGACCTCAGATGTTAAGTCCCATAGTGCTTAGAGCCAAATTTGAACCATTTGAACCATCCTCGGTTTTCCAGATATTACTTCCCCAAAGCTACGGGCAGTTTCATCGTTCATCCTCTCGATATTTCAGTTCGTCAATTAAGATCGGTTACTGTTAAAAATGTAGACGGTACGTATCTCGTATTAACCTGGCTTGCCGAGTGGCTAGAGCTGATCCATATAAAACTTCCTAGCGTCACTGTCTGTTATTCCTGTAATTCCTCGGTTGTCTGTTCAGTTTTCAAATAGAAATAACGCAACAAGAAGGGCACTGCTATGGGGGATTTATTTAAATTATTTTCCTCCTTTATCTGGTATGCAGGTGTTTTAGTGTGTCAGTATGTTACACTGACACGTTTCTTTCCCCTGTTTGCCTATGAAACATATATGTATTTACGAG
The DNA here is from genome assembly GCF_021461395.2 of Schistocerca americana. Lineage (NCBI taxonomy): Eukaryota > Metazoa > Arthropoda > Insecta > Orthoptera > Acrididae > Schistocerca > Schistocerca americana. The sequence continues at coordinate 523,220,408 of NC_060121.1, read as the reverse complement.
CCGTGCAACCGTCTTTCTCTCTCCTGAAAAAGGAACAATGTGTCCTGCCTGTCGGAGCGATTTATTTTACTCGTAATATGTCTATAAAGCAGTACATTTTATGTGATAAATTACGATTTCATAATTATTGTTACGTCTTATGCAGATAGCGGTGCATGGAAACCTCTATTAAATATTAGTTCTTCGAAAGTCCAACATGTGAAACACACCTATATGGCACAAATAAGCGCTGCATCCTAGTTTCTGTTCTGAATAGAATTGTGTATCAGACGTAACTTTTACATTTATTTCAAAGACAAAACACGTGAATGGTATATGTGCAGATCAGTAACTGCGAGATGGGAGGTTGCAGTCGGTTATTACACAGCAGACTTTCAGTGTGTCCTGTGTCGAGATGTTTGTCAAACTAATTAGTAATTGAGATTCAGTAAACTGAATAAATCTTTAGTGGTACATGTGAAGGAAAAGCAGCTGGCGCTAACACCGTAAAAAATATAAAAGAATTGTGGTATCTAACTCGTAACAACACTGTGCCATAGGCGAACTAACAACAAAAGGCATGTTTAACGTACTACGCTTTTGGTTAGAGATATTTGTGTACTGAACCTTTCAGTTTCGATTCTCCAAATCTGTAATGCAATCAGCTATACCAATATCCGAGCGATCCCAGAACCAAGAAGTAACGTATTTAGCCGAAAGACCTAAGAAGACCATTAACCCTTAACTGACGAGGTGTGGTCTCTCAGACCGGGCGAAAATTTTCGAACTCCAAGGCCAGTTGTGGTGGAATGCATCTACACTCCCCAGACCCTCCTTAAATTGCCAAGCCTACGATGTTTTGTTGTCAGTTGCGTTATCGCCTTCTGTGTTTATTGTTGTGCTATTCTTAGGTGTTGGAGTCTACTAGACCACGCCTCTTAAACTACTTACTCGTTTTTTCAGTACGGTACCGTATAGCTCAAAATGTGTTAGCACGAATGTGTCATTTTTAACTTTCCCGAGTTTAATGAAATTGATAGTCGGTCTATGGGGGAACGTGCCAGTGATGCAGATCAAGAAATAAACGAAAAAGTCGACGATTTTACATTAGCCAGTGATCACAGTACGGCTATCGAACAAGAGTATCATTCAGAGGAAGAACTTCAGGAAAGCTGTGATGGGGATCTGTCTGTTTCTTCAATGAAATACTAAAAGTGTCTGTTAAAATCGAATGTGTTCTGAGAAGTGATAAGACAGATGTAGATCTCAGCAATGAATGTCAATTTGATAGACGTTGTTATTGTACCTATCGGATGGAATTTTTATGCGCAAGTTTAAACCCAGGAGTTTAGTTAAATTTGGAAATTTATTTGCATAATTTTTCAGAATGTAAAATTCAGTACTCTAACATTCTATTTACGAGTACCATTTGAAAGAACCACACAAAATTATGTGCTTTTGTGTGATAAATAGTAAAATCCTGCAGGCTTTGTTTGGTGCAATAAAATAAACTAGAAGCACTTAAACAACACTTAAATAATTGTAAAAATAAATGTTACGTAGCATAAATTAAATTTTTCAAATGATTTTTGCCGTAAGTCTCGGTTTAAAAATAGGGGCCCCAGAGATTCCACCTCGTGGTATACGTCACCTCGCGTGTTAAGGGTCAAATCCGATGTAAAATGGGACTGAGATATCGAACACGGAATGAACAGCGTATGACGTAAAGAAAAATGTGCGAGTGTTTGAGCTACCATTTGAAGTCTTCAAATGGACTTCAAATGGTAGCTCAAGCACACACACATTTTGAATTTCCTGTCTAGTATGTCCAAGTGTTACTACACCTACTTTCCCGCCGAGTGGCAGAATCGGTAACCTTCTGTCGAGCGGCGGAGAAGTTTGTCACTGGCTTCATCGTTAGTGAACTTGAGATATGCAATGCCGTAGCCGATAGACAAGTGGATCCCCAGCATCTCCTTCGCATCGACGTGTATCACGTGTCGTAAATGTCTCTCTACTTTGTGGGTCTTGGGTCTGGAGTACGCTGTCTCAAACTACAGCTTGATCGTGGCTTTCCGATGTGAAAGAGCCATAGGATGTCAGCAACGTAGCTGTGACACTCGACTCTAGCGCCCTGGCGCGGTAAACAAAAACACACCAGGAAACGCGGCACGGAGCGGCCGGGACGTACCGCGCCGCTCCACAGCCAAAGGCCGACTGACCATTTGGCTATCCGTGCACGATTCGGTGCTCGTCTCAAAGTTCCATATGTCGTCAATAATGCGTCTACAACCTGTACTCGTACATCCATTATGTATTTTCCCGTCAGATGAGGCATTTTACTTGAAAGTCGCTTGCCTGGTGTCAGCGGATAAATATGAATAAATACGACACTGCAGTCCCTTTGTTATTCCGAATTACAGTGCAAAGTTTCTTCGGACATACATGCAAAAAAAATAAAAATAAAAAAATAAAAAAACAGAAACATAGGCCTGTGTGAGTCCTCAAAAAGTAATTTTATGCATGTAGTGGCACAAAGAAGATGTTTCATGTTAACAAATGCATACCAGACATGTGTCCATCGCAGTTATGATCTGTTAACAACAACTGAAAGGTGTAGTGGTCGCAACATACTACAAGCGACCAAGAAAACTGCAACTAATGTTGCTACTGTACGAGAACGCCCGTCTACACTCTGTTGATTCCACAAAAGAAACTGTCCAGAAGTTGTCTCGAAAGCAATCACTACCGCCATCAAACGGGTATCTTTCTCGTTCCTTATTATACAACGATAAACAACATTTCTTTGTAGACGTTAATGCACTTTAAACTTGGATTATCGACATCTTTATCTCCACGCCAGTACCTCTCGATAGGTTTGGTACCCAAAATCTGCCTGACCATCGTCAGACTATTTTAATCTTTTTCTTTACATTTCATGAACCAACGAGAAACGCTATGAAAATATATTCTGTTGTAATACGAATGAATTACAACGTAGCGGGGTACACTTACGATTAAATTCTAACTTAATAAAACAAATACATCTGTAACACGAGACTATCAAAAAATTAAGGCATTAGCAAGATGCGACGCACTTTTGGTCCCAATATGATCTGTCTACGTGAAGTTCTGTGTCCTACCCAAGAAGCATTTCGGGATTACCACGGCAGTATGGTAACCTTGCAGTGAGAGTAGACTCAAAAGAACCGCGTTATCAAATTACTCAATGCACAAACAATCAATTGAATTGTATAATAAAAAATCAAGATTGTGTCAGTGTAAGCAGTGAAATATAACTTTTAACAAGCATGTAAGATCACAATTGCTTAAATTTTCCACCTTAGTAATAATTCGAAACTGGCTATGAGATTTAAGATGTTGAAGTTAAGATTTTCCTAATGGTATTCGATCTGAAAGCTTATAGACGGTGACAGAAGAAGTAAAATGCCGACAAAATATTTATAACCTCGAACAAAGTCAGCGGTTCCTGCACAAAGTAGTCACGTTACTGCTTAGCTAACGAGCCAATCCTGCCGCTAATTCGCTCCCAGTGACGTACTGTTCATTAATAGAGAGAAACAGCGATGTTAAAATCAGACGAATTTGGAAGGATAATGCTGAACTACACCAGGAAGTAAATCTACGATCACATAGTTGCCAACCGTATTCTACAACGTTGCCAGTTCTCCATTAGACTAGAACAGGAAGAATATGTTTGCTCAGCTTACTTGGGAATCCCTCCTTTCGAAGTCGCGGCAAAGATATCTGCTGAAGCACAGCACACAGTTATTTTTGCGTTTCTGTAACTACGGTTTTGATCTAAATAATAGAAAATGTAGTTTAGAATAATATCCAGAGTCACCGACTGCAAATCGAATATCATAAATAGAGAGTAGGGGGATTTATTTGAATGGCCTTGTTCTTCAGTAGTTGCCGTCACTATTTTTCCCTCGAACTGAGAAACTGATTCGTCAGATACGTTTCAGTTCTTTTTTATTTTCTGGCATTCTCAGTAGTTTATTGGGTGTAACCTAGTTTCTGGCATTCCCGTATTATGAGGAGATGACATCTTTTATTCTTTTGATCATCTTGAACTTTGAAACAATTTCTCTTAAGAATACCTTGATTGGCATATACGGACAGCTACGAATAACTTAAGATTTCAAATCAAGGAAGCAGAGTGGGCTCACAAACTCGTAAAGAAATGGACTTGATTAATGCATGCAGAGCAAATTTGATACGTGTCTCTGCTGTCATGAAGGCAGATGCAGTTGTCATCGTTATATGTAATTAAGAACACAAAACGCCGACAATATTATCTGAATACGGTTTCAACGGGCGAAACTCCCATTCAGTTGTCAATAATCGAAATAACACATAGTACTATCTGTTCGTAGTGGATACAATATGATCGCTGATATTGCTTTGTCACTGAAAGCGAAATGTCCGATGAATGGCCGTGTCAACATGCAGTACACTTCAGACGGACGCAAACCAAAATATCAGCAAGAGGTCCATCAATATGGGCGTGGGGAGAAGTTTGTATGTAGGGCTTCGCATGTATAAATTTCCACTACTACAGGCGATAGGCCCAGTATACAAATCTTGCATTAGGGCGCCAGGGACACGGCATGCGGCCACTGTCGATCTTGATACGTCCTGTATAGAAATCTTATACACTACTGGCCATTAAAATTGCTACAACACGAAGATGACGTGCTACAGACGCAAAATTTAACTGACAGGAAGAAGATGCTGTGATATGCAAATGATTAGCTTTTCAGAGCATTCACACAAGGTTGGCTCCGGTGGCGACACCTACAACGTGCTGACATGAGGAAACTTTCCTACCAATTTCTCATACACAAACAGCAGTTGACCGGCGTTGCCTGGTGAAACATTGTTGTGAACCCTTTTTCATCTCGGAGTACCTCTTGCACCCAACGTTCTCGATTTTTTGTTGTACGTATTTTAATCACTGTCATCTTCTACAGTTTTTACGCTTCACGGCTCCCTCTATTACCATGAATGCTATTCCATGATACCTTAGTACGTTTCCTGTCATCCTGTCCCTTAACCCTTCTTCTTGTCAGTGATTTACACATGTTCCTTTCTTCGCCAGTTCTGTGGAGAATCTATTCATTTCTTACCTTGTTAGTCCACCTAATTTTCAATATTCTTCAGTAGCACAAAAACGATTCCATTCCCAGACGCTTCAGTTCTCTTCTGTTCCGGACTTCCCTAAGCCCATATTCACTCTCAAACGATACTGTGCTCCAAACGTACATTCTCAGAAGTTTCTTGCTCAAATTAAGGCCTATGTTTAATGCCAATAATATTGATAGACTTCTAATGTCCACCTTGCTTCGTCTGTCATGGCTCCTTTTGCTTCCAAGGTAGCAGCATTGCTTCAATTCGTCCACTTCGTGACCACCAATGTTGGTGTGAAGCTTCTCGATGTTTGTATTTGTGGTACTTTTTATTACCTTCGTCTTTTTTATGTATACTCCCAGCTAATATTATGTACTCAGTACACTGCTCATTTCATTCACTAGTTCCTTACCTTCACTGACGACAGCAATGTCATCAGTAAATCTGGTCACTGATATCCCTCACCTTGAATTTTAATCCTACTCTTCAAACTTTATTTCCGTCATTGGTTTTCCTGTGTACAGACTGAACAATTGGAGTTAAAGATTGTATCCCTGCACTACATCCCTTTCAATCCGAGCAGTTCGTTCTTGGTCTTTCATTCATATTGCTCCCTCTTGGTTCTTGTACTATCATGCTCAAAGGCATCCGAAAGACGTAAATTGCGTTTCGCCTGGTATGAATGCAACCCAAGAACATAACTGTCTCGTTGGACCGCTGCTCTCTTTTCGGTACAGTCGTTTGACTATACTAAATCGTTACTACAAGAGGCCGCAGGAGATAACTGCTCTGTATGGTTTTCAGTCCAGATTCAAATTCAGGAAACAGGTTATCAGAGATTTATTAGCCATTAATCTTGTAAACTCAAATTTATTACCATAAATGTCATTTCAAAGTGGAACTTTCACCTTGACATTGTGCCGGCCGTGGTGGCCATGCGGTTAAAGGCGCTACAGTCTGGAACCGCGCGACCGCTACGGTCGCAGGTTCGAATCCTGCCTCGGGCATGGATGTGTGTGATGTCCTTAGGTTACTTAGGTTTAAGTAGTTCTAAGTTCTGGGGGACTGATGACCTTAGAAGTTAAGTCCCGTAGTGCTCAGAGCCATTTGAACCATTTTCAACCTTGACATTGTATGAGGAAGATTTTTGTACTGGTCTGGGATCCGGGACTCTAGTACACCAACTATTGTTCCTGTTGACTAATCACGAAAGATCTTAAATGTGGTTTCAATCAAAAGTAACGAAGTATGCGTACGATTAAACTTGGAATGGTAGAGTTTTGCGTTGGATGGAGATTCGAACCCACCACCTAATCGGATTGTTAGGTAAGCACAATCAAATGTTATGAATCGTAATTTTTCACCAGTGTCGAGATGGCTGAATTTTAAACGATGAGACAAAAAGTTTTGCCGTACTCGGATTCGAATCCAGTACCTATCGTCGTTGAACTCTAGTCATGACCAGACGTTAAATATCGGTTTCTTTCATCAGTACCAATATGTGCACATGTCTGAACCGGAAATAACATTCCGAAAAATTTTGTGCTGACTAGGAATCGAAACCTCCGCTTGTTGATTACATACAAAGAGATACCGAACGTCGAATCCTTTTTCGCCAGTAACTAAGTTGACATGTTCGAGCCTGAAATGGTAAGACCAAAAGTTCTGACTGGGAGTCGAAACTGTCGCCAACCGATATACTTGTAAACACAAGAGAGGTGTTAAAAACCTTAATTATATGTCATTTCTAGTTTTGTGCGTTACATCTGGAAATGACGCGATGGAAACTCTTGTACCAAACTGGGATTCGAACACAGACACGCACCTTTCGTGGAGACCTTGAGAATTTTGGAATCATGGGGGAAACAATGACACGGTAGAAATGTATCTCAAAGGGGTCAAACCCGGCGAAAGGCGAGATCCGGGTTTGAATCCCAGTCCAGCACCAATATTTTCCACATGTTAAGCTCATGAAATAAGACAGAAACTCTTTGGCATCTTATATGACGATTGACTCAGTAATAAGGAAAGAAAACTCTCGTGTAACAAAGCTTTCAACCCGATGTGACTGTCGCTTCTGTCGTGGCCCAGACTACACCACGTCATCTCCAACAGATAGCAAAGGGACGTTGTGTTTAATTTAGATTGGGAGCCACAGTGCAACCCTATACTGTTCAACAGGAATTACTGGAGATGAAGAGGGATTGGTTGTGCTTGTTAAAAGTTGTTGCCTGATGTGAGAATAGAACCCAGACCTAAAGCACGCGTAGCTAGGATCATTCCGACAGACTACCAACCTACAAAGACCATTGGCTCATTGCTATGTCGCAAGGAAATATTCTGCACAATGAAAGAGAATTCTAGCTCCCATGGCTACCCAATGAGTGCTTTTGACTTCACTTTGTAATCACTGAAATAAAATCGCATAAGACCAAACTGCACGAACTGGCAACACGGTAGGATGGGGATGTTTCTGCAGGAATGTTGCTTTCCACATGAGATTCTGTGCTGATGTATATAATTATGGTTGACTCATAAGTATAACGCAGGGTAAACGCAAAGGTCAGATACCGTTTTTAAACCGCATTTCGTCACATATAATTATGCAGGTGAGGGTGTAGTTACTTTCATCACACAGCACGTTATTTGAAGGTTATTGATATCTGTAATCCACCTGGGTAAAGTTTACCTAAGAAAAACGGACAAGTCAGTGTAGGAATCGCGGTCTGAAGACTCCACCAAAACTTAATTTCCTTTTATAGTTAATAATAATAATTTCGTGTGGCCCAATGCCCTGATGCTAGCCTTTCGTTGGACGCTACTTTGGCAGCTCACGTGGCCTCATCCTATTCCAGATATTCAGCTGGGGAAAGGCGACCTACAGTTTGACGTGGAATCCGAACCACGTGTTGTTTCTGGAAACTCCTCACAATGTTGAGAGGTCAAGATGAAGTTAAAAGTGAAAAATTCGCGATCCATCCGAGTCCCAAATGCTGGTACCTGACAGCTGCAGACACGCACTTTACCGCAAGACCACCACTACCCACACATAAACCTTCATCTATTGAATTTCGTAACTGAGTTTTCGAGTTTCAAAATGTGTGACATACATGGCGATATTTTTTGACTGCATTGACTTGGAGCTTTAAATTTCTATACCACCAAAGTCGGTAGACAGTAGTATTTGAAATAAACTTCAACTTGAGGCCTCTACTCGTGCTTGAGAAAAAGTGGTCTTAACTAACAGACAACCCAACTAAAAATAAGTCGATTTAAGAAAATAACTGAAAAAACACTGTGTATTAACCTCTTAAACAGAAAATACTGGTTGGCCCCAACACACACACACACACACACACACACACACACACACACACACACAAAAGCATAGATCAGTGTGAGTCCTCAGAAAGTAACGTTATACATCTAGTGGCACAAAGAAGATATATTTTTTAATAAATGTATCCCAGGGGTGTGTCCATCGCAGTTGTGATCTGCTATCAACGACTGAGGCGCCCTATGGTCACAAAATACGAAACACGACCAAGATAACTGGAAACTAGTGTTGCTACTGTACGAGAAGGCCCGTCTACACTCTACTGATTTCACTAAAGAAACCAAACAGGAGTTTGGCTCGAAAACAACCCCTAGCGCACTTCTTCAGACTTAGCGCCGTCAAGCAGTTACCTTTCTCGTTCCTTATCGAGCAACCATCAAGACCATTTCTTGGTAGACGATAATGCACTTTCATCTTGGATTATCTACGTCGTTATCTCCACACCAGTAGCTCTCTACAGTTTCGCAATCCATAAACTTCTTGCCTATCGTCAGACTATTTTAGCTACTGAGGAGGGGGAGGGTGTGGAGTATATTGTTGATGGTTAATTTCTCTCTTCTGTTACTGTTATATTTCGTGAACCGACGAGAAACAGCATAAAAATATACTCTGTTCTAACATAGCTGAATTACAACCTACCAGTAACTACTAAAGTCTAATTTAATGAAACGAACAACATCTGTAACCTGAGACCACCCAAATAATCACGCATTAGCGAGATGTTACGCACTTTTGACCCTCATATCATCTGTATCTACCTGAAGTGCAGTGTCCTTCCCAAGAAGCATTTCGGGTTTACCAAAGAAGCGTGTGAACCTTCCAGTGAGAGTAGACCTAAAAAGAACCACGTAATCAAATTACTCAATGGCACACATAGTTCAATTGTAGAACAAAAATTAAAATGTGTATCAGTGTAAGAAGGAAAATATTGTCACGTAGAAGGAGTAATTAGATGACTGGCGAACACTAACTTCACTTAACGAAGGTTTATCCAGCACTTGCGCATACAAGAACGTGGAGCGAACTGCCTCCAGTCAGAACACATACAGTATATATACAGCTTACAGAACATTCCAGTACAGTGCTTCTTGACATTTGTGGATACTTCTATAATGTACTCGAACCGAATATAGAAATTAAAATTGTACACTCCAGGTGAGTTTTGAACTCAAAATTGTACACTCCAGGTGAGTTTTGAACTCAAAAACCGCCCTGCAACAGTTTAGTATCGTATCCATAACACCACGGTGCTAATCAGCTGCTGCTGCGACAATTTAAGTTTTAACATTTTGCAAGGTCATAAATTGACTAAGATTTCCACATTTGGATCTATGGAGTAATAAGTCGAAATTGCAATGAGGTTTAAGATATTGAACTTAAGGTTTCTTTAATGGTTTTCGATCTGGAAGCTTATAGACGGTATGAGAAGAATCTTTAGGCCTCCAGCAAGATTACAACCTCTAACAAAGGCAAGGATTCCTGTACAAAGCAGTCACATTACTGCTCAGCTAGCGAGCCAGTACTGCTACCCAGCGCTCTCAGTGCTGTACTGTTCATATTTGAGAGAATTATTACTGTTAAATATAAGATTAGTTATAAATTGTGTGTGGAACGACCTTTATGAAATCAAATAACAAATATGACACCTGTGTGGTACAAATAAAATGAGAATGAGTCAGATTACTTACCAGAGGTTGCAACGAAATGTCATGGGGATTATACACTACTGGCCATTAAAATTGCTACAACACGATGACGTGCTACAGACGCGAAATTTAACTGACAGGAAGAAGATGCTGTGATATACAAATGATTAGCTTTTCAGAGCATTCACACAAGGTTGGCTCCGGTGGTGACACCTACAACGTGCTGACATGAGGAAAGTTTCCAACCAATTTCTCATACACAAACAGCAGTTGACCAGCGTTGCCTGGTGGAACGTTGTTGTGATGCCTCGTGTGAGGAGGGGAAATGCGTACCATCACGTTTCCGACTTTGATAAAGGTCGGATTGTAGCCTATCGCGATTGCGGTTTATCGTATCGCGACGTTGCTGCTCGCGTTGGTAGAGATCCAATGACTGTTAGCGGAATATGGAATCGGTGGGTTCAGGATGGTAATACGGAACGCCGTGCTGGATCCCAACGGCCTCGTATCACTAGCAGTCGAGATGACAGGCATCTTATCCGCATGGCTGTAACGGATCGTGCAGCCACGTCTCGATCCCTGAGTCAACAGATGGGGACGTTTGCAAGACAACAACCATCTGCACGATCAGTTCGATGATGTTTGCAGCAGCATGGACTATCAGCTCGGAGACCATGGCTGCGGTTACCCTTGACACTGCATCACAAGAGCGCCGGCGATGGTGTACTCAACGACGAACCTGGGTGTACGAATGGCAAAACGTCATTTTTTTTTTCAGATGAATCCAGATTCTGTTTACACCATCATGATGGTCGCATCGGTGTTTGGCGACATCGCGGTGAACGCACATTGGAAGCGTGTATTCGTCATCGTCATACTGGCGTATCACCTGGCGTGATGGTATGGGGTGCCATTGGTTACAGGTCTTGGTCACCTCTTGTTCGCATTGACGGCACTTTGAACAGTGGACGTTACATTTCAGATGTGTTACGACTCATGGCTCTACCCTTCATTCGATCCCTGCAAATTATTTGCTACCCGACTGTCTATCCGCGTGTGTGGACCAATTTTCGTCAGGAACGGCTACATGTGTCAAGTTGAAATTTAGGACACATACTAAAGCCTACGGCTTCTTCAAGATGCAGAAGATATGGTCATTTATGTCTCATATTTTACCTTACCAGTGCCAGTATCGACAACAGGCAAAAATGGTCACAATTCTCGATTTAGGGATGTATGAACGACCTGTATACATAATTAGTTTGCACGAAATCCCTGGCACTCGTGTCCTACTCGCAGTCACCTGGATTTTTTGGTCTGCTTGCGCTTCAGCATTGAAATCGACCGCTGTAATTCAGTTGAAGCGATACCCTTTCCAGGAGTTAGCTGGAGTAATTAACTGCTGGACCAGCATTTCTGGTGACCACGAGCGGTACGAGTCAAGGGTCTGGAGTCCGCGCGACCTTGCCGATCCCGCCCACGACATAACGGTGTCGCGCCGCCGCCGCCACGCCGGCTGGCTTCCGGCAACGCGATATGCAAACCGGCCGCTCCGCCGAGGCGAGGCCGCTCAGGCAGTGGCGGATCGTCGGCCACCGCCGGCCGGATCGTACGTTCCTTTGTTCCATCGGCAGCCATTTCATGTAAATACAACTACATATAATAAATTCCTGTACTGTCGCTTAGTAGACTGAGTCCATATGAGAAAGTATTTATTGCTATTGGAGGCTAAGCAGTACACTGCTTCAGCGAGCCATTCTTACGAATGTGACGGATCAAACTCCACTGTTGAGAATGGCTGCTGTTATACAACACTTTTATTTCTGAAATTAAAATTTTAAATTTTACCCAGATGTAGTAAGGTCCATGAAAATTAATTTCAATTGATCAGGTACCTAATATGCGCTCCATTACAGCGGACAACTTCGCGAAGTCGAGTACACATATTCCTTACAACTCTGTGACGCAAGTGTTCATTTACCGTTGCACAATTGCAATATCTGGCCACGCATTTCCATAATATTCTGTGATCTCAAAGGGAACACTTTCTCTTTCAAATGTTACCACAAAAAAAGGTCACGTGGATTTAAATCTGGACTCGAAAGAGCCAAAATAATCCCCAGTGATGGCTTTGCGGGTGACGACACTGTATGTTCACTGACAGATTGTGACGACAAGATAGCGCACGAAGTCATTTTTCAACATTGTCTTACACCGGTCAGCATCGACAGTTTAACTGAAAAACACTGGTCCCATCAGGCCATCAATGGACAGAGCTACCCACAGTGTTACTTTTACCCCATGCCTCATTTTTTCATGAACATGAACATTTTGCGTTTTTCTCTACTTCCAAATCGAACATTTTGTTTGTTTACTGTTTCACTGAAGCTTCGTCTGAGAACCATGCGTTGAACACTATTTCATCTTTTCCTTGTGTCCATTATGAATACTCCAGTCATCTCTGTCTGTTCTGCTCAGTCAAATTCTGTAACGCAGTCATTTTGTGAGAGAAGAGCTTGAGTTCACTCTGTAAAATTCCTTGTACAGAACGACTAAATATCCTCATTTCCCTTGCTGCCCGCTGGGACGACTTGTGTGGACTTCGTTGACAGCGACCCGCAGCGCTGCGACGTTTCTCGGAGAACGAACGGTCGGTACCCGAGATCGGTTTCCTTCCAAAAAACTGCTTCTTCAATTTTCTCCTTAACTGGACAATTGTGTACCTTCATGGAGCCCATCGCATGTGGAAAATTATCCCAAATCATCTTTACGTTGCTGTGACGCTTTTCAGTTCAGCCTAAAAGAGAACTAAATTACAATTATATTAATACCTTGATATATATCAACGGGGACAGGTGAAAATGTGTGCCCCGACCGGGAGTCGAACCCGGGATCTCCTGTTTACATGGCAGACGCTCTATCCATCTGAACCACCGAGGGCACAGAGGATAGCGCGACTGCAGGGACTATCTCGCGCACGCCTCCCGCGAGACCCACATTCTCACCTTGTATGTTTTTTCGGACAGACACCATATCCACATAAGTACATAGTTCTGGCAATACCGGCCATGACCTTCTTCTTCTGTGCGGATGCACACATATTCCACAAATTCTTGCGAGACTTGATAAGAATGTCTTCCACGGGTGATGAGTGTGTTGGGGTGGGGCACTACGAATGTAGTGTGTGGACATACAAGGTGAGAATGTGGGTCTCGTGGAAGGCGTGCGCGAGATAGCCCCTGCAGTCGCACTATCCTCTGTGCCCTCGGAGGCTCAGATGGACACCGGCCCGGTAGCTCAGCGTGTTCGGTCAGAGGGTTTAGCTACCCTCTCTAATAAAAAACTGAGTGAACAGATTAACAAACAACCATAACGAGTGTCATCGGACGTCCGCCACGAGCAAAGTCAACGAACAATATAGAACAAAATGAGATAAAAAAGATGAATAGAGCGTCTGCCATGTAAGCAGGAGATCCCGGCCAATCTACGGCCCTCAGTTAACGACTGAGATCAGCGTCGTTTGCGTAGAGTTGGCAGTGCTAGCAGACAAGCAACGCCATATTAAATAGCCGTAGAAATCAATGTAGGACGTATGTCGACAGCCGCTAGGACAGTAAGGCGAAATTTAGCGTTAATGGACTATGGCTGCAGACGACCGACGCAAATGCCTTTGCTAACAGAACGACATCGCCTGAAAAGCCTCTCTTCGGTTCGTGGCCACATCGGTTGGACCCTAACCGACAGGAAAACCGTGGGCTGCTCAGATGAGTTCCGATTTCAGTTGGTAAATGCAAATGGTGGGATTCGAGTGTGGTGCACACGTCGTGAAACCAGGACCCAAGTTGTCAACAAAGCACCCCGCAAGCTGGTGGTGGCTACCCTGGTCCAACAGATCGCCCGACATGAACCTCATCCTCCACTGGCAGCACTTTCAAAATTACGGTGGCTATAGAGGCAGCATGGCTCAATATTTCTGCAGGGGACTTCCAACGTCACGTTGAGTAAATGCCACGACAATTTGCCATGCGCTACTCAAGCGGTTACGAGGAACTGTGGTTCAAAATTTTATGGGTTTGTGGTTTACCATACAAGAGATCCAAACTGGTGGGCTATGTCATTTTGTCGTGGAGATAGAGATTAATTTTGTAACTGTACACTTAATATTTTATTATGTTATATTACGGGAACAAAGACGCTGCTGTGTTTTATTATATTGTTTATTATTAAAAACCTATTTCAGCGTGATTGCCATCTTCAGGTTAATTGTGAAAAATACATAGTTTGTTCAATATTTCATATTGTTAAGTAGATAATTTAACGTATTACAGACTTACGGTTTGCTACGTATATCGGGTGATCATGCTTTCTATATGACATCGATATCTCACTTGCTGCCCCGCTATTGTATAAGTTTGCTCTTTTGACGCTGTTGGAGCTGAGTAGATTTTTTTTTTTTTTTTGTCAGAACAGTAATTTTTGTAGTTGTCGAATTTTGAAAGGTTATTTCATAGTGGCGTTTCGTGACAGCTGTATTGTTACAGAATGTTAGCTTCTTTGTTGTTTTCTAGGTTATTTCTTTGTTCTTATCAGCTATATTATGTCGTTTGTATCATTCAAGTTTATGTGGTTCTACGGTCATATGTAATTTAATGCTATGTTTCCTTCTAAAAAGAATGGTTAAGCCAGATGATGTTGGTGTGCATGAGGTTTGTGACAAATTACCGATTTTGTTTTTGTAAGTGCAAGCTTTTCAGTGTTTACTTTGATTTCGCAGAGACATGATCTTTGATCGGTTAGTAGATTTTCTTTTTCTACTCGTCTCCTGTCTGGATAGATAATAGATAAAAACTCAATGTAAAGTATGTGATACATTCTATAGGAAGGAATTTCGGTAGAAGTACCAAGAATGGATTAGTGATAGCGACAGTACCCCACAAACTTCCTTCCACCACATGAAAACAGAACTAAATACAACGGACGATATACTTCGACCCGTCGAGGTTTTACACAGTGTTCTAAAAGGATCATTAATGAATACTGATGAAGACATCGAAATATATTTCCACACAAAAAAATTACCCTCAAGAAAATCTAAATGAGCAGATCGATCTGAAACACAAACAATACATTTCAAAATATTTAAATTATTCTACCAAATAGGAGACGAGTGGGGAGAGAAAAATGTACAAATATATCAGACCATGTTACCACAAAATTATAAGTAAGCTCTGGAAAGCATACTCTTACGAAAACAAAACCGGGAAATTTTCACAAGCCTCGTACACCAAAACATTATCTGGCGTAGCCAATTGCATAAAAACAAAATTAGATGACACATGGTCGAAGAATCACCTTAACTCGAATCTCACAAGCAACATAATATAGCTGATAAGAAAAAGGTAAGACCAAGAGAGCCTGCCTCTGTGGCCCAGCGGTTCTAGGCGCTTCAGTCCGGAACCGCACGACTGCTACGTTCGCAGGTTCGAATCCTGCCTCGGGCATGGATGTGTGTGATGTCCTTAGGTTACTTAGGTTTAAGTAGTTCTAAGTTATAGGGGACTGATGACCTCACATGTTAAGTCCCATAGTGCTCAGAGCCATTTGAACCATTTGACCAAGAGAATACCAAAGAAGCAAACAGACTTTCTCCTTTTTTCCACGTAACGTCACTGACTCAACTGTCAATATAGCTGTCACGAAACGCCATTATGAAATAAACTTTCTTAATTTTGTAACTACAAGTACAAATGCTCCAACAAAAAATTTAAGATCTACTATAGCTCCAACAGTATCAAAGCAACAAACTTATAAAATAGTGGGACAGCAACTGCGACATGTCTCATATGGATATCAAGACCACCTAATCTAGATAGCAAACCACAATTCTGTAACAGGTTAAATTGTCTACTTAAAAATTTGAAATATTGTACCAAACTATGTGCCTTTTACAGATAACCTGATGATGGCAGTCACACCGCAATAGGCCGATGGTAATGGACAATATAATCAAACACAATAATCTCTTTGGTATCATAACACAATATTATAATGTTCTTATGTACGACGCTGCGGGTCCAGGTGAGTATTAAAACTTAATATTTTCTTTGATACAATAACAGAGAATTTTTAGTACCGTCAACCGAGATCACCAGCTATAGGTCATTATAAGAACGAGTGAGAGCAGCATCAGAGGGTCATCAGGTAATGACAATAATTCAAGTCAGCAAGTAATGACAGTTCGGCATAGCATTTATTGGGTGACCATCTCAGGCTGTTTTAATTCTTTTTGATGATGACCAAAGGTGGCCGATATTGCTCAAGACATAAAAGTTTTCCAGTGATTATGTTAGAGAAAATATTACATGAACAAAATTAGTGGTCCGTTGGGTGTATGTTAACAACAGAGCGTGTAGTACCTATATCCTCCCATGTAGGAATATTTATTAAAGTTTGTGAGGCTTTTGTAAGTTTATTGATTAGCATCACAGCAGTGTAAATGCTATATTACTGCAGCTACCGCTGGTTTAGCAGCGTCCACCATTTGACAGTATTCATTGGCCACTAACAAAGCTTTCTGGAAGTGTGACTGTAGCTTACTGAGGGCGCTTGGCGTAACACGGAAGTAGCTAGTGGACAGTAGCAGAAATGAGTCAAGATTAGTTGGTCGCTCTCACGTGGGACACTTGTGTTTGGGTTACATATTCGGTCCACTTAGTCGCACTGTGTCCTCAGGTTACAAAGCACTGCTGCAGTATAAATGGTTAGAGAGTCGGTCGTTGTCCTTGGTCCGCCGCGCTAGCGTGAGACGTGCGCGTTCGAAAGTGTTATACTCGGACTAACTATTTGTGCCGCGCTCTGAAGGACTTACATTTTCAGTCTGAAATGATTCATGTTGTATTTTAGCACACGGGACGCTGCCAAAACTAAGAGTAATAAAACTGGTTTGGAACGATCTGTAATTTCAGTAACAAATCGTACAGTCTGTGATCAGCCATTAACTGTTCTCAGTTGAACCCGTCATCGTCCGCCTCCTAAATCACGAGTAAAAAAAGATATATGCGTAGTTCCTTTAGGTGAAGTAGAGTGACCCAGCATGCACTGAGACAGCACGTCAGTAGGTCGTGTTAAAGTCTCGCGCTGCTAAACAGTATGAGCATCGAACACTCGGTTAGAAGTTAACAGCTCGGACGGCGAAACATTCAAAATCCATTACGTCCAGCAAACATCAAAGAAAATGCCATGAATAGATAGCAGATGCAACAAACACGAAGAAAAAAACTGTTGATGAATACAGCAGGCTGATTCTTCGATATGCGGAGTATATGGAACCACAAAGTCAAGGGCGCATTTCGAACATTTATTCGTTTGTTGCAAGAATGTCATATTTGAAATGGAACAAGGCAAAATTATTGCTTGTAACCAGTATTATATGGAGATATTTACGAGTAGAAACAATTCTGATCAAGAATTGGAAACTCTTCCCAGTGGCGAAAAATTATGCATACGCTAGGATCCACGTACACTTCAAAGCTTATGCTTTACAAGCCGATTTATAGCCCTTATTGCACGGCAAGAATACTTCTTATAACAACAATGGATATTATACTATAGGAGAGGTGCCAAAAATTAGAAATGCTTTCATGGATTTCTTTGCGAGTTGTTATAGCCTCACGTTTTTAAAAAGAAATAAAAAATAAAAAGAAGAGTTTGTTTTAATTCTCTGAAAAATTCTTTAATATTTCGAAGAAGGTTTTAATTATCTGAAGAAACTGTTTAAATTTTGGAAGGAGGTATACTCGTTTCCCAGAGAAGGTTCATTGAATCAATGGGATCTTACTTGTCTGGCTAGGATTTGATTAGATTCAAAATAAAACCTCCGTACTCACCCAAATAACATACTAAAAAATAAATACTCAAATCGGATGGCTTTGCTGGGGCCAGACTAAAAAGTTGGACGGTTTGCGTAAGTAACGTTAGGAAAGAAAATTTGGAAAGCATTTAACTTGTATTCGGAAATAAACCTTATAAGAATATCAGTTGCAAACAGTAAGGGTAACTAAAGGAATGCTTGATACCGCCTGTATAACACTGCCACTACGTCGATAGCTGTTTCTTAACACATGGGAAAAAGGTCTGGTTTTGTATAAGGAGGGATTTGCCTCATCTACGCGCAGCCGCATATTTATCTCACAATACCCACACAGATAGAATCCAACATAAGGATAAATTGTGTACACCAGACTGAAACACGATGGGCCAGAGAAACATTAGTTTTACTGATCAACATCGTGGTCGGTAGTTCGCGTAGAATATTGGGAAAAATATGGAAATATATACCATGAAAGCAAATTATCATATGATTAAAAATTCATGTTGAACAGCACTTTTGAGTGAATAATAACGTTAAGGAAAAGGCTCTCCAAGGGGCGGAAAGGCATGTGGTTTAGTTTAGGCTATCCAGAATCTGATACATCGATATTTACAATTTATCATTGTCGGCCGTCAATGTGTCGAAAAAGTATCGATACGACGAAGGAAAAATATCGACGTATTGGCCAAAACAAATATAGGCTGTACATTGTAAACTACTTTCAGTTTTTGGAAAATTGGAAATTTGTGGTAAGTTCTGTGGGACAAAACCGTTGAGGTCATCGGTCCCTAGGCTTACACACTACTTAATCTTGTAAAGCGATCGCCCTTCTATATTGTCCACAAAGCACAATGGACCGCGTTTCCGAGAGAAGCTCACGAGTCTGGTGTGAAACTCGGTCATCTGATTCAGTACCTCATACGAACAAAAAACTTATACACTATGCGATCAAAAGTATCCGGACACCTGTCTGAAAATGACTTACAAGTTCTTGGCGCCCTCCATCAATAATGCTGGAATCCAACATGGTGTTGGCCCACCCTTAGCCTTGATGACAATTTCCACTCTCGCAGGCATACATTCAATCAGGTGCTGGAAAGTTTCTTGGGGAATGGCAGACCATTCTTCACGGAGTGCTGCACTCAGGAGAAGTATGAATGTCGGTCGGTGAGACCTGGCACGAAGTCGGCTTTCCAAAACATCCCAGAGGTGCTCTATAGGATTTAGGTCAGGACTCTGTGCAGGCCAGTCCAATACAGGGATGTTATTGTCGTGTAACCATTTCGCCACAGGCTGTGCGTTATGAACAGATGCTCCATCGTGTTGAAAGATGCAATCGCCATATCCGAATTGTTCTTCAATAGTGGGACGCAAGAAGGTGCTTAAAACATCAATGTAGTCCCGTGCTGTGATAGTGCCACGCAAAACAACAAAGGGTGCAAGCCCCCTCCATGAAAAACGCGACCACACCATACACCACCGCCTCCGAATTTTACTGTTGGCACTACACACGCTAGCAGTTGTTCACCGGGCATTCGCCATACCCACACCCTACTATCGGATCACCACATTGCGTACGGTGATTCGTCACTCAACCCAACGTTTTTCCACTGTTCAATCGTCCAATGTTTACTCTTCTTACACCAAGCGAGGCGTCGTTAGGCATTTATCGGCGTGATGTGTGGCTTATGAGCAGCCGCTCGACAATGGAATCCAAGTTTTGTCACACCCGCCTGTCATAGTACTTGCAGTGGATTCTAATACAGTCTGGAATTCCTGTGTCTGGATCAATGTCTGCATATTACACATTACGACCTCTTTAACAGTCGGCGCTCCTTGTCAGTCAACAGACGAGGTCGGTCTGAACGCTTTTGTGCTGTACATGTCCTTTCACGTTTCCACTTTACTATCACATCGGAAACAGTGGACCTAGGTATGTTTAAGAGTGTGGAAATCTCGCGTACAGACGTATGACAAAAGTGAGACCCAATCACCTGAGCACGTTCTAAATCCGTGAGTTCTGCTCTCTGACGATGTCCAATGACTAATGATGTCCCTGATATGGAGTACCTGGCAGTAGGTGGCAGGACAATGCACCTTATATGAAAAACGTGTGTTTTGGGGGGTGTCCGGATAGTTTTGATCACATAGTGTATTTCAATAAGATCTGACTTCCTTGATTCTTTACCTGTTAATAGGTGTCTGCCTAGATTCTATTCACAAAAGCTAATTACGTTGGTGACTGCAAATATTTCTGCTCAATTCACACTGAATCTGCTGATGGAAACCAATGCTAGACGACTTTAAATCACATCAAGCGGATGTCTCAGTCGAAGTGCAAGTAGTGAGACACATTCCAGAATCTCCCCATGTTTCTTTTATTATTTATTATGTTAATTTTATGGATCTACCGCCTTGTCTTCTGTTGTCGGATTGGATTTTCACATTAGTTGGATTAAGAAAGGAGCGACGAATGGGGACCAAAATTATCCTTTACTGAACATGCAGACCTAAAGAGTACAACGGTAGACTTTTTGTGTAAGGCCGATTGTATTCCCAAACATTTAGCAAGTGTCGAAAGGCAATGGACTGTTTAGAAAAGTAAAAAAATGTGAAAGAGATCTGACTGATTATTCTCAACATGACAGCTTCTGGAGTGCTCTAAAACACACCAAACTTGATGGGGTCTAACATAAACAACGCCATAGTTACATTTAGTATAAGTTGTACATTCCAGGAGACACGAAATCACGGTTTTCAAACGGAACGCTGACAGTTGACAAAACGCCTGTTCCAACTACATGGAGAGAAATGCTTCCGTTTTCTCGAAATATTCCAGTATTACTACTCTACGAGCAAGAACTAAAATAACTTTTATAACCAAATGGTACAAATTCAAAAAACGTTGTTCCATTTACGTAGCTGACAGGTGTCCAGTATACGGCGATACTACTTCAGTTTATTTTGTTTGCTCTGCCTGCGCTATAACCTTATGGTCTGAAGATGGTACAGCAAAAATCATTCTCGAGAGAGTAAAATGAATAAAAAATTAGACTGTATGATGATTGTTAGTAATTTTTGAAGTCATACTATACATCATTGCTTCGTGTTTAGTCTCCGAGGTTTCTAAGAAGTAATAGACTCTAAAATTATGTAAAAAGTGTTAGATTAAACAAGTACGATTGAAATCAAATGAAGATTAATCTATGGAGCACACACTATGAACTAGAGACCCACAGAAGGCGGACATACTTGGTTCTTTTAAATTTAATGGATAGGAGTAGTTAACTACTTACTGACTGACAAGCGTCGGGCTAATTAATTTTCAGAGTGATATTGCTAGAAGACTGACAATAAGTAGATACCTTTCAACACTAGTAGTTGGGATATTAACTTTCTGACAACTACGAGAACAATCTGGCTTTAATAATTGGTTGATGATTAAAACTGGAAATATTGATGTAATTAAGGACAGTCATTCTTGGCGATTTATGCAAACTGCTCAAAGACTAGTGAATACTTTGGTCAAAGAAAATTTCCAGATGTATGGAAAACTGATAACCAGATAAAATACGCTACGCCTATTTTCTTGAAGTATATATGGACATGTTTATACGCGCAGTTGAGGCAACTTAAATACCAAATTCAAGAGTATAAATGTCTTCTAGGCTTCATAGGTTAACCTATGCATTGTGAAAGAGCAGACTATTCTATACCTACAATCCTGTATTCAGAACTGATTATGTATATGTATGTAACAGTCTCTGTTGTACATATCTCAAGGTGCATCTTCAAGAGAAATCAACCTTTCATAGTCACATAAGCACATATTTCTCGAAAGATCTGTGTGGTGTCAGAGGAAAATTGGTACTGCGTAATGGAGGTTTTGCTACCTATAAAAATTATTCGTCTCTATTGTGAAACGATACTGGCGCGCAACTGGACTCTGGCACGAATAAATAGGGACGTGAAGTATTGTTGGTGTATGATGTGCTTTCTGTCGTGCGGACGCAGCGTTAAGTCCTACTACGTTGCTACGAAACGTATAGTAGACCCAGATAACACCCTGTACGCAACGTTGAGATTCTTTACCGTCTACTAGGACAAGAAAGCAGTTTACAGAAAGTAAACCGAATACTTGGCATATAGAAGACAATTGCTTGCCTATTAACGAACGTAATTTGCGTTGATGGCATAAAATATGGAACTACTTTCCCGGTCGGAAGCAAAGTTGCTCATATTTCAGAAATATCATGGAGAGATTTCAAATGGTTGTGAACCAATCGCCGTTTTTGTCCAGTATTTGGCAGGACATTGCCCGTATTCAGAATATCTGTTTTCTATCAAATGAACTGAGTAATTCAGCTAGGATTGTAGGACAACTGGTGCATGTGACCACATGTATAATGGCATATCCAGTTTAAGAAATCTTGATAGTAAAAGAAAGACAAGGGCTAAAGGACTCTCGTTCCTACAAAAAATTGTTGTATGTGGCAAAGCTGGACGCGGTATGCTTTATTTTTTCCCGTAGAGAGGCAAAGGATACGATACAGGTCAACTAAAGGTACCCATGGCATGATGATACAACGTGCCTTGGCGGAAGTGCGCTGCTATATACTATGGTAGGAATGAGGGAACAGAATGAAGAAAATATGTCTAGTTAAGCATCTGCCTAACTTAGAACCCAAGAGGTTCCTGAAGTTTGTGCGAATGGAGAATCTCGCCACCGAAATTTGTGTGTACCTGAATTTAAGAACTTGAGTTGTGGCTTTCTCAACATATTTCAGTAACGGTGACAATTCCCTTTCTGTTGCTTTATTCCTGTTCTAAATTCTTCTTCCAAGTTTCCTCTCTCCTTCTTTTTAATATATTTGTATTTTATATTATTATTAGTTTGTCCTTATATAATATTAGATGATGAGTAGTTTTAAAGAGTGAATTAATATGGGTCGTAAATACCACTGCTTTCAAATGAAGATCAGTCCCCACAGCCAACGTGGTCGCAAGCTGTCAAGCAGTGAGTTTATAACACTGTAAAGAGTACTTTAAGAAATATTAACAGAAAGATATATAAGGCCTGTAAAACTTGTTTTCAGGATGTTTTGGTAGTCTACAAGATAATAACCATTAAAGACGAATAAATCAAAAAATGCACTGTCCAAGATAAAACAGACTTTGCAAAGCAGCGGAAATCATTCACTAAATAAGTCATAGGTGATAATCGTACAAAAATATCAAACAAAAGTAAGAATATTGTGTAGCTGGATAATAGTAAGTAATAACTGATGTATTCTGGTGAGTCTTATCTCAGTATAAATGTGCAAAAACGAAAAACCGTTAATTTAGAATCAAATTAAGGCCTATACGATTAGTAAACATTTAACGAACAAGTGGACAATGTTCCTATTGAGGATAAGTATTTTATAAAAGTAAAAAAGTAAGGTGTAATGTGAGAAAATCTAGGACAGTGTTAATTTCGGGTTGGGTGGTTTCACTAGATGCGAGAACACTGTCAGTATAGGATAACCATGACAAGACTAACCAAGCTACAATCCTGTTTCGTTTCTAGGACAATGGCAGGGTACGTCACCTATAAAAAGCTCTCTGTAAAATCACGTTGCGAATCTGAAGATGATATACTAGTACTCAATATGGATAAAACAATGCAGAGGGCTACAGAGAGCGACACGCTTCGTGAAACTCATTTAACTCCCAAAAGGACAATAGGTACTCTTATCGAAAGGCCTCTCACAAAATCGAAAGAAATTTTAGTCACATGAGATGGTTTTTAGTGGTACGAAAGTTAGTAGAGATGCTAGTAGATGACAGGAAGGACTGAAATTGACAGCAGAAAAGGCAACGCAGAAATTCTGAACATCGTTTTCAAATATGTCTTTATAGTCCCAAATGTACTACTCCGGTTTAATTCTGGCATTACTGTACAGCTGACTCCTATATGTATATTTGTGTTGGTGGCGTTGTGTTGCAGCTGAAATCACTAAAAGCCATGGATCAATCAGACAGGTGGATGCAGTAATCCCCGACGTCAGAAAAGCATCAACTATTATGAAGAGAAGTACGAACACTTGAGGTACTACATAAAATTAATGACTGAAGATTTCTTGGCATGTAGGATGCAGCGCGTAATTTTGTCTGGAGACTCCTTGACAAATGTAGGACCAACCTAAAGCTGCCCAGAGGGAAGTTGTTTGGGGGTCTTGCTGTTCATATTGTATATGAATGTCCTTGCAGGTAGTAGTCAGTCACTTTTTGTGGATATCTCATTGAGACACATGGAAGGAAAGAAGGGAGATTGGGTTTAACGTTCCATCGACATCGAGGTCATTAGCGACGGAGCACAAGCTCGGATAACGTCAGAATGGAGAAGGAAATGGGCTTTGCCCATTGAAGGCAACCCTTCCGGCATTTTCCCTAAGCGATTTAGGGAAATCATGGAAAACCAAAATCTGGATTCCCGGACGGGCGATTTAAACCATCATCCTCCCGAATGCCAGTCCAGTGAGCTAACCGCTGCGCCTCTTCTCTCGATCATAGAGATACCAGAATTTAACAATTTGTAGGGATATCACGTGATATAATCAGGTAGGCATAGTCCTAGGTGAAGCAGGTGTCAGACTTCGATTCATTGGAAGGATACTGGGACAATGCCACCAGTGCACAAAAGAGAGATTTACGAAACACTGTCCTCACACATCCTAGAATATTGCTGAAGTGTGAGGATCCCGTACATACAGGGCTGTCAGGATATGTTGAACGTATCCAAAGAGGGGCAGCGGGTATAGAGAGCCACGCAGCTGCTGAAAAATCTGAACTGGCTAATAAAATAGACGGTATCCCGTTAAAGACTAACTCAGTAGTTTCAAGAAGCACCATGAAGGCAAGCATTGGGGTATGTACTACAATTCCCCTCGTATCGCTTTCCTGGGGTTCGCGGGGACAAGATTACAGTAACTACAGGGTACACAGAGACATTTAAGCTACTATTCTTCCTGTAACCCGATCACCCAAATAAGTGGTACGATGGGAAGAACTGTTCGTCATGCAGTTCAACGCGATATAAATGCAGACACATAAATACCTTTGACGAGATGGAGCAAAATTTAGACTTTACTGAATGAAAGAATAGTCTTCAAATAAACGGACGAGGCTCTGGGTAATGCTGACGAGGCAGACCGCAGATAGAGTAAGTACTTCCACAATTCTCGAAGAGAATTTTGATATCACAAATTGTTGAGCATCTACATCTATATCTACGTCGACATCATACTTCGCAAGCCACCTAATGGATGTGGTGGAGGGTACTTTCGGCACCACTATCTGTTCCCTCCAACCCTATTTCACTCGCGAATAGTGCGTGGGAAGAATGAATGTCGGTAAGTCTCTGTAATGGTTCTAATTTCTCGAATTTTCTCCTCGTGGTCAATACGCGAGATATATGTCGCGGAAGTAATACGTTGTCTGACAACTGAAAAATGCTGTCCCGAAATTCAATAGTGAATCTCTCCATGACGCACACGCCTCTCTTGAAACGTCTGCCAATGGAGTTTGTTTAGCATCTCCGTAACGCTCTCTCGCCAGCTAAACGATCCCGTGACGAAACGCGCCGCTCTTCGTTGGATATTCTCTATCTCCTCTATCAGTTTTACCTGATAGGGATCCCAGATAGACGAACAGTACTCAAGAATCGGGCGAACAAGCGCCTTATAAGCCAGTTCTTTCGTGGACGAGTTACATTTCCTTAAGATTCTTCCGATGAATCTGAGTCTGGCGTCTGCTTTTCCCACGATCTGTTTTATACGGTCATTCCACTTAAGGTCTCTCTGGATAGTTACATCTAGATATTTTACGGCAGACGCTGTCTCCAGCTGTATGTCGTCAATAGTGTAGCTGTACAGCAGTGGATTTCTTTTCCTATGTATGCACAATATGTTACATTTATTTACGTTCAGGGTCAACTGTCAGAGTCTGCACCATTCATCAATTCCCTGCAGGCCTTTCTGCAAATTCTTATTATCTTCGGGCGTTGCTGCTTTGGTACAGACAACTGCATCATTTGCGAATAGCCTTAAACAGCATCCAACGCTGTCTACTAGAACATTTATATATATGTTGTAAACAGCAACGGTCCTATCACACTTCACTATGGTACTCCGGATATTACCTTTACATCTGTCGATTTAGTTCCATTAAAGGCGACGTGTTGAGTTCTGTCTGCAAGAAAGTCTTGAATCCAATAGCAGGTCTGCTTCGATACTCAGTAAGCTAATATTTTTTTCATTAAATGAAAATGAGGGACGCTGTCAAATGCCTTACTGAAATCAAGGAACACGGCATCAACCTGAGTGCGTTGTCCACTGCGTTGTGGATCTCACGGAGGAACAGAACGAGCTGAGTTTCGCAGGATCTCTGTTTGCGGAATCCATGTTGATTTTTGTAGAGGGGATGCTAGTTTTCCAGGAACGTCATAATTCTTGAGCATAAAACATGTCCCATAATTCTACAACAGATTGACGTCCACGATATAGGTCTGTAGTTGTGTGGATCTGTCTTACGGCCTTTCTTGAAACCGTGAATGACCCGCGCTTTTCTCCAGTCGTTAGGTACCTTTCGTTGCTCACGCGATCTACGATAAATTATTGCTAGAAGGGGAGCAAGTTCTTTCGCATAATCTTTGTAGAATCTTATAGGTATCTCATCTGGTCCTGAAGCCTTTCCGCTACTAAGCGAATGTAGCTGCTTTTCAGTTTCGCTGTCGGCTATCTCAATATCTTCCGTTTCGATGTTCGTACGACGATTAAAGGGAGGGACAGTGTTACGATCTTCCGCGGTGAAACAATTTCGGAAGACCGCATTCAGTATTTCGACCTTCTCTCTGTTATCTACATCTACATATACATCGATACTCTGTAAGTCACACTTAAGTGCTTGGCAGAGGCTTCATCGAACCACCTTCACAATTCTCTATTGTTCCAATCTCGTATAGCGCGCAGAAAGAATGAACACCTATACCTTTTCGTACGAGCTCTTATTTCCCTTATTTTATGGTGATGATCATTCCTCCCTATGTAGGTCGGTGTCAACCAAACATTGTCCCATTCGGAGGAGAAAGTTGGTGATTGGAATTTCGTGAGAAGATTCCGTCGCAACGAGAAACGCCTTTCTTTTAACGATTTCCAGCCCAAATCCTGCATCATTTCTGTGACACTCTCTCCAATATTTCGCGATAATACAAAACGTGCTGCCTTTCTTTGAACATTTTCGATATACTGCATCAGTCCTATCTGGTAAGGATCCCACACCGCGCAGCAGTATTCTAAAAGAGGACGGACAAGCGTAGTGTAGGCAGTCTCATTAGTAGGTCTGTTACATTTTCTAAGTGTCCTGCCAATAAAACGCAGTCTTTGGTTAGCCTTCCCCACAACATTTTCTGTGTGTTCCTTCCAATTTAATTTGTTCGTAATTGTAATACCTAGGTATTTAGTTGAATTTACGGCTTTTACATGAGACTGATTTATCGTGTAACCGACGTTTAATGAGTTCCTTTTGGCACTCATGTGGATGACCTCACACATTTCATTGTTCAGGGTCAACTGCCACTTTTCGCACCATTCAGATATTTTTTCTAAATCGTTTTGCAGTTTGTTTTGATCTTCTGATGAATTTATTAGTCGATAAACGACAGCGTCTTCTGCAAACAACCGAAGACGACTGCTCAGATTGTCTCCCAAATCGTTTATATAGATAAGGAACAGCAAAGGGCCTTCCGTTTCGGTGCCGGTGCGGTCGCTGAGAGAATGACTGGATGAATTTGATCCAATTACTGATTTTACATACAACAAAAATCTCTTAGGGTTTCTACTCAGGTCGGTTGACAACGTCTTCCTTTCAAAATCATTGTACGCTTCTCTCATCGCTCTTCTTACGCTCATCTTCGCTTCGTTCAGCTTTTGTTTGTTAGGTAGGTTTATACTTCTCTTGTATCTGAGATGAAGTGCTCTTTGTTTACGTAGCGCTTTTCTAACACGGAACACAGCTATTAAACCATGATCGATCTTTCCCATCCCTTAAAACTATACTCGCATCATACTTGTCTTGGGAATATTGAACGATGCCCTTGAATTTTTTCTCTTTGTTCTCCACATCTTCGTCCTCCAAATATTTGATGCCGACTGCTGAGATATTCCGAAATATGTATCCTGTCACACTTGATGAACAAATATATCTTCCTGTCTTTCTTAACATCTCTTGTAGGACCCGTCGTCATAGATCCTGTCACATCTTTATGATCACTGATACTTTCCTCTTACTGATTCGATAACTTCAGGTCTCTTTGTTGCCAAGAGGTTTAAGACGTTACCCTCACGAGTTTGTTCTCTAACTATCTGCTCATGGTAATTTTAGGACAAGGGATCCAGAACAATTTCACACGATTTCCTGTCTCTGGCACCAGTTTTGATGGCCTAACACTCTCAATCTGTACCTGGCAATTTGAAATCACCCCCTATTACAACAGCATGACCAGAAAAATTACTAATGATATTCTGCAAATTCTATCTGAAGCGCACTACAACAACAGATCCTGACCCAGATGGTCTATAAAAGCATCCGATCACCATTTTTGACCGTTCTTTGATACTCAGTTTCACCCAGATTAATTCACATTCGGAATCCGTGACAATCTCGCTAGATTTTATCGAACTTTTTACTGCAATAAAAACTTCGCCACCATTAGCGACTACCTATCCTTACGATAAACATTCCAATCTGAACTTAAGATTTCGCGTTCATTCTGGTTTCAACCTGCTTTCCGTCCCCAGTACTATTTGTGCATTGTAACCTTCAGTCAGCGATACTAATTCTGGGACTTTTCCTTGGATGCTCCTGCAGTTTACTAAAATCATATATATCTTTTCTGTCTCTGATCTGCGAGGACCAAGATTCTCTGAGGTCGCTGTGGCTGATTTAACAGGAAAATCGTCTTTGCTGCCAAGGGAGGGTTTATTAACCTAAAAAAGCCCCCTGTACACGCCACACGTACTCCG
This sequence comes from Schistocerca americana, assembly GCF_021461395.2. Taxonomy (NCBI): domain Eukaryota; kingdom Metazoa; phylum Arthropoda; class Insecta; order Orthoptera; family Acrididae; genus Schistocerca; species Schistocerca americana. The sequence goes on along the minus strand of NC_060121.1, from coordinate 523,191,359 downwards.
TTACTGTAGCAGTCGCTTCCTGCGTGTAGTGCAAGCCTGACCTATTAAGGGGAACGCTACAATTCTGCATCCGGCAGCGGAGGTCGACAAATTCGCATCCGATACTGTCGCAGAGCTGTCTGAGCCTCTGATTTAGATCTTCCACTCAGCTCGAACCAGAGGACCGCGATCAACCCTGGGTAAGATGCTACAAAGGGACAGCTTAGCCTTCATCCCGCTTGCGTTGCTAGTTGCCTTCACCAAAGCAGCCAGCCGCCGAAAGGAGCCGAGGGTGGCCTCAGAATCAAGCGGTAGGCGTCATTCGTGCCGACATGGGCCAGTACATGCAGCCGGTTGCACCCAGTGCGCTCGATAGCCGCCGGCAGAGCCTCCTCCACGTCACGGATGAGACCTTCCGGCAAACATACCGAATGCACACTGGAATTCTTTCCCGCCTTGCCTACTATCCCCCTGTAGGGCTCCATCACCCGCCTAACATTGGAGGCCCCAGTGACAAGCATACCCACCCTATGTACTTGTCCGACCTGTCCAGGAAAATCGACCACTAGCCCAACAGGAGAGGCATCCCGTGCTAGCTCAGAGCTATCAACAACACTTGGTAGCACCTCGTACCTGTTGCTAAGACGTAGGGAGCCAGGCGCGCGGCCTGCTCCTTCTTTCGCGTTCCGCCGAGTGATATGCGAACCCACCACTGTCTGACACCCACTCTGGAGTGAGGACGTATCGGTCACATGTTGCGTATCGGAAGCCACAGCGACGTCCGGGTCACCAGGGGATTCCAGTGGCACCTTTGGCGCAGGTCTCGTCAATGGCGCCCCGACGTCACCACAATTTAGAGCATTAGCTAGGAGTTTGTCGACGGTAGCCCACGCAGGTTCGAGCTGTTTACGGGAGCAGCGAACTTTCCTTGTGTCCGTTCACAACAAGTACAGTCCCTAGCCATACCCTACTGTGTATAAAATAGATATATGGTCTCAAATGGCGCTACTAAGTTTTTAAATAACGTAAGGCTTTGGAAAACACGAATCGTTTTATAGAAAAGCTTGTATACGGATAATAATAATGGAACTTGGTAATAATAAAACTTAAGAAATGAGTACCAGTAAGGTACACAAGCAAGATTATCTACTTATTTAATGTATATTTTGTAACTGGATTTTTTCTTTTGATGCTAGTCAGTTGTCAGGATGAGCATTACCACATAGGGCATTTAATTCTAAAGCATTATGTCACGGTGAAAAACACTAAATACATTACTTTTTCTTTCCTAACAACATGTGGGCAGGGTGGGTTATTCCTTGGCTCGGGTATGAGGTAGAATGAAACAGCATTTTTACATAAGATAACATTTATTGAAAGTTTTGTACAACTGTTTCCTTACTCGATTGCTCTTTCTGGGAGAGCGGCAGCTGTGTCGTTTGCGAAGCCTCTGCTGCGGCAGCGGCGGCGTCTGATTACGCCTGGCGGTATGTATCTCGTGTCGCCGTCTCACCCAGTTGACTGGAGACGCACATCGTGGTGGCCCGTTTAATTATTGGTTCAAATGGCTCTGAGCACTATGGGACTCAACTTCTGAGGTCATTAGTCCCCTAGAACTTAGAACTAGTTAAACCTAACTAACCTAAGGACATCACGCACATCCATGCCCGAGGCAGGATTCGAACCTGCGACCGCAGCGGTCTCGCGGCTCCAGACTGCAGCGCCTAGAACCGCATGGCCACTTCGGCCGGCGTTTAATTATTGAGAACGAAGTCGTGAATCGGATGGTGATACCTTGGATGTGGCGTCCCAGTGTTTCTCTTCTCTAAGGGGCCGCGTGTGACAGTGTTGTGCGTCGGCCAGCGGAGCGGCGTGGCGGGGGAAGGCCAGTGTCCCGGATTCGAACAACGGAATCTCGCTTGCCAGTCTTCGGCTGTCAGATCTTCATCCCAGCTCACAGGTGACTGCTGATCTGAGGCCGTCTCCTTCCCGTCCTCACGAGTCAGCCGGGTACGTAAAAATCTGTCTTCAAACACCTTCTAGCTTCTGTCTTCTGGTGGCGAGGTTGCTGCTTGCTATTCCATTACAGCGGCGGACATGGTGCTTCTGTGTACGATGTAGTCTCTTCCTGCATGACGGTCTTCAGCACCGACTGAACTGAAAACTACTCCTCTTGTCGGGGCCACTGCGTCTTACGTATTTATTCACTTCAGTTTGTTGGAGGTGAACGACTTCACGGTCATTGGCTCTTCTGTCACGTTGAAAAGCTTCTCGAAGAATCTTCTTAACGTCGGTCATTGGCTCTTGGAATGTAGGCGAGGGCCTTTGATCACATGTGACAATTGAGAAACACGTGAGCCGGTCAGGCGATGCCCTGACGGCTGAATCGACAGCTCTTGGAATATACGCGAGGGCCTTTGATCACATGTGGCAACTGAGAAACACGTGAGCCGGTCGGGCGATGCCCTGAAATCTGAATCGACAGCGTCCGCTTATGTGGGGAGGGAGATGGCTTCTCCGTAACGTGCTGACTTGATGGTCATTGGCTCTTCTGTCACTGCTGCTCTGCCCACTGTTTGCCAGTGTGTAATTCTTCTAAACTAAACTAAGTTTTTCATTTATTTTCTAATTTCTACTTCACTTCACATTGATTTCACTAATTTATTTACTTATCTTAAGTACCACTCAACAATTTAAACGATTTGATTAAGAACTGGAGAGGTGAAGTAAATCAGGTTGTACAGATTAATAGATATAAATATGTTAATATGTTTATATAAGCAGATGAAGTTACCATTGCGCAAGAAAGTGAAGATGATCAAAAAAACATTTATGTATAAATTACATCAATTAGGGGAAACGAACGTAACCACTGAATATCATCACAGAAAACTAAAATCATGGTTCATCACGGGAAATACGCCACACGCTCCAAAATAATTACAGGTAGGCCTAATACATCACTTGAACAGGTCTCCAACTTTAGTTTTTGGGATACAACATAAGCTAGAAATGGAAACGGACATAGAAAATAAGATTAACGAACGTCAGTCAACATGTAAAATAATATTCCAAACACCCCACTCTAAACCATGTGTCCAGATGTACTGAGCGGTGTGGAGCAATGCTTAAAGTAGTGCTCGGTCTTTCGTGAGATGAGGGGTACATATACCTGTGTGTTCAGCGTATGTTATATTTGCCGTTATTTTCCCTAAGTCAGTTGTGGAGAACGCTGGGATTGTGCCTCTGGAAGCAAACAGCCCCTTTCCAACGTCGACGGGGCGTTGCTTCTTCTGTTTTTCTTCCAGACGCATAATAGTGAATGATGAATGTTAAATGCCTGAGTTTTCATTAAACCGTAGCTGAATTAGCTGATAAGTTTTGCAAAGTAGGAGGTAAAAGTATTGCAGAAGCTCAGATATGTCTCGCACTATAATTAATTTTTCTGATGAAATGATAACAGTTAACAGCGCCACATACCACTACGGTGGACGATACTTGAAAATTACCTAATTAGAAGATTAAGTTGGTCGGTGCTATCCCAGCCGCTTTCATAGTAGTGAAATGTCGAGGTCATATTACAATGAAAAAGGCTGGTGTAAAGTGATGGATGTGTTTTCTTATGAGGTAAAACCAAATGAAGGACCCAGTGTCTCAATGTGCAAGACAGTAAAGTGCCCAAATGTCAACGTTGATATTTTGATACGATAGCATGAAGTAACTTGGAAGTCTGAATCAGCGGTAATGAGTTCTATATCCTTGGGACGTAACAGCAGATCGAGACAGTGACGGAACCTGTAATGAGTAAGGTCATGGGGCAGCGGTTACACAAAGGCTAAGTCGCCCTGACTGGTTGCTCATATGTGAAAAGCCGTTCAACAGGTTTGCGATGTGGCTACAACGTGAAATCCGAAGTAATGTTAGCTTTCTTAATTTGAATTAGACAGGGAAAACTTAAATACTCCTATGAATAATTATACTTGTCTTCTTCAGGAGTAACGTACTTTGATAGTGGTGCTATTAGAGACGATGCTAACGTCCTAGGTACTGTGCACCACTCGTGGAACACTGCATCTAATAAGTCTCTTTTTCAGTACATTTGTATTTCTTGCTGTACGTCCCAAACTAACAATGGTGAAAAATATAATGTAAATGTAAAAACCTTATCTACACCTCATACATCTATTCATACCTTTCACTTTACGGTTTTTGCTTCAATTATGCAGTTCAAAAATGTTCGTTCTATCTAATTCTGGCATTGTCACATTGTAACATTATGGAAGGGTATTTACAGTGGTCCACGTTGTACTGTACGTAGACTTTTCTGGCGTACCACAGACACCACGATCCCATGCTGACCAGCGTGACTGTCTCGAGAAATATTACTGGCTTGGTAGAAATTAAAGGCAATCCGGAATAATTAAAATGTTCAAAAGAACACATATTGAAAAATAAGAGAGTCCTCAGTTCTTTCGGGTACTTTCGTTACATCTGCAAATTACCTTTTGTGTATCTCAACTGACGCAACAGCACTTTGGAAAGAAAGCGCTTCTGAACGACGGGAAAAATTTACCTAGTTAGGTGCTAGACCAATGGACAACAAGATGTTCTCTAATGATGGTTTGTTTATGGTTTACTCTGGGGATGCTCAAGGGCGTTTAACAGCTCGCTGACGATTTGTTATTTGTTAAAAACAAGGCGTAAAATCAGTGAATAATTTATAGTGACTATCGTAATTTGAAGGATCTATCAGTATCGTAATTTGAAAGTCCTATCAGTATAATAATGGACGCTATAAAACTGCATGGAAATCACAGATTGTGTGACGATTACTTTATTTAATGCATCGTTTCAATTTATTAATCATCAGATCAGTCAAAATTAAGGAGCACACGTCCTGTATAGGTATGGAGTCAAATATCTTATGAATAAGACAATGAAAAAATCTTTGCATTGCATTGTTTTGTGATTAAAATGTTTTACTCCATACCTAAGTATGACGGGGTCTCCTTAACCTTGATTAATCTGATGACGTAGACTATAAATCGAAACGCGACATTTAGGAAAGTGGTCACCACAAAACATGTGACTTTCACGTTTTTTTATAACGTCCATCATATCACTGCTACAATCTTCAAATTACGTAATAATGGGTGCATACCTCTTAAGTGACTACACATAGTGTCGCTTATAATTTTTCAACTTTGTAGAAATGCAATATACAAGTATATTTCTTTGATAACAACAAAATTTCTTAGTAATATGCATGTCGGTGAGAGATGGAAGCTTTACAACTGCGCCAGTGATATTTCAGTATCATGGACACAAAAATGGTTCTAACCAGCGAGGATCAGTGGTGAAGATCAGTGAGATAAAGATCACACTAAATCGCCGACATGCAAGTGCATCTTCGGAAATTAGAAAAACTGATTGTGTTGACACGTTCGGTGTCTATGACGTATAGAGAAGAAAACAGTTCCCTTAAAAGATTTCTCTTTCTTCTATACGCTAGAGCGAAGAGATTAATTTTGGAATAAATCAAGTAATAATGACCGACACAATTTTACGGGTGTAGCAACAGTTAGGTAATTTTGCTTCATTGGACTTAAAGCATGTTATGATCTACACAGCTTTGTGGGGAAATATAACGTAAGAGCTTCCGAAAACTGTAGAACCGGGTGTTTATAATTAAAGTGCAGCTGCTCACAAAATTTCGTAGTTGGCTGAAATCATCGGACGGCAGAAGTGTTAGATATTCTACTGCGTTAATGCGGAACCGATTAACGCTGAAAAAAAAAAAAAAAAAAGTTCCAACTTCGTTCACCAGGTGCAAATCTGGCGCTGTGAATGCAAGAAAGACGTATAGAGTGTTTCTATATGTAACGGATTAGCAACCGGACCTGGACAAAAAAGGTCAAACGAGTGAGAAAGACATAACGTTTATTTTATTATCAACTGCCACTTACACAATTTGATCAATATGAACACCGGAGACGTCAACGAAATTCTGTACAGCACCAGATTTGCAATGGTGGTCGAAATTGGAAATAATTTTTTCCAGCTTAAAACGATTCCGCATTAACGACTTAGCATACGTACTAAGTCTCGTTGCCATACTGTAATTACAGCCCACTCCGGATCTTTTCGCTGACATACTGTAATTATAGGCCACACTGGACCTCCGAGACTAAATGCACTTTAATTATAGCCACCCGGTAATTAGAGACAGAACTGTCATAGATGTGAAGTTTGTATGGGAAATGGAAGCAGTACAGATAATCACCGTGAATGTAGGTTGACTTCTATCGCCGTTACACAATTTTGCTGTTCGTCACGATGTCCTATAGCCACGAAGTAAATCTTTGAGATTGCTGATTCCGATTCAAAAAGAAACACATACTATTTACTTCATGAGTGTAGCAAAAACGTGATTTGAACACTTTGTAATCTCAAGTTACTGAAATCCTCAGTCCTTTAACGCATATTTAAAGCCCAACAGCAACTACTGTAGGAACACGACCAAAAACTCGATACAATGATGAAACAAGAGACGTGGACATACGTCCGAACTTGTAACCGAATGTGTTTCAGTTACTTTTCAGCATCAGGGCCGCTTTTAACAAACCCCGTTCTTTTTGCGCAATATTCGCAGAAGTGCCAAAATAGTGAATAATATAGACACTCTGGTTAATTTTTTTAACCACCAGCGTCGAGTTTTCCTTTAAAAACGGTCGTTGCAACTACATACCACAGAAGTTAATTTTCTGAGCAAATTCCTCTTATTAACCAAAATCTTAAACTCACATTTTTTCTGTGGATGAAGTATGTCATGGAACATTGGTCATAGCTGTGGTTCAGCAGCTTCAGAATATGTCACCAAAGATAAAATGTCAGTCATCAACTGCACAATGAAACCATAATTTGCTTCACTTAACAGGTTTCTACAGTTAAAACTGTCATCTTTAGAAGTGAAATTCGCTCAAATCATTGGTAAGCTAACATCAAAATAAAAATCTGGCGGTCGTGTTCTTTGCTACAAACTCAACAGAAACAGAATGACATCTCTAAAAGATATATGGTACGTGCGATGACTGGCAAATGATTAACTGTCCAATTTCACATCGTACATCGTAAGTGCGAGAAAAGTCATCCAAAAAAGTGGATAAGCATGGCTACATTGTGATTAGCTGTTTCATTTTAATGTTTTGTAAAGTACAAGGTTCTGACTGGAGTAGAGGCGACGGGAGGGAGGTCACGTAAAGCACAAATGCAGGACTAATTCTGTCGTCTTGAATTCATGATTAATTCCTTTCTAAATTTCTCACCATCTTATATATTTGTTTAAACTTGTCACCAGTGTCATCTCTGATTTTTAAAATTTCTAACCATCCTCTGTCTTTAATATCCTGTCATCCGCCATCTATGATTTTTGAATCCCCCACCAGCATCATCTTTATGACATCATGTATGCGAGGTCATAGTTGACGCACACAAGTAAACTCCTTTCTCTTTTCGTAGGCAACCTGATCCGATCTGCAACCTGAGATTGTACGAGCAACTGCTGGTGTGCAGAGTGAGTCAAAATGTTGTTAGCCCTGCTGCTCGCCTATCTCAGTTTCATTTTCCTTACGCGCACATTTGCTGGTTTTTTGTTTCTCTCTCTGTTCCTGAGATTTTGTGTGGTTCTCTCTTTGAAATTGCATCTATCACTGTCACAGCTAAGAACTGCTAATACGCACTGATAGTAAGTTCACTGCTCACGAATCATTCGCTTACTTTTAAAAATCATTATTAGTTTACCAAAAGCAATCCGGGCCATCACAGCTCTTCTGTTTATTCCTTAGCTGATAATCCAGTTACTGCCTTAAATATAAGAACCTAGCTGGTTCATGTATTCACTGTTAATATTTACCACTTATATTTTACGTTTGATAAACATCGAATCCGTTTAAAAACAGCATCTCTCATCATTTCATTTGTGACACTATTGATACTAACAACCCGTCTTTCTGATTAATCGCTTGAATTATACACGTAGTTTCAAAATTTCGTAACGTGTATGCAATTTTCTCTACATTTTTAATTTCTGGTCCATCGCCATCTTAAATGATGGAAGTGTGGGGTCCACCCAAAGTAAGCTACCAGTTTGTTTCCTATACATTCTTGTCGTATTGAATTGTTCTTCTTCGCAGATTTTGATCGTATCGTGTTCCGTCGTCTCGCATCTGTAAATTAATATATTCTTAGAATCGTTACTTTGGGGTAGCCGTCTAGTTACCTGCCTGCGAGCCACTGCTAGCGACCAGTGGGCGATGACCTGTACGTACCTGCACGCGCCTTGCTGCGACTGCTGGCCACCCGCAGCGCTCAGGCGCCTGATACGTTGCCTCCACATAGGTTTGCTTGGCTCGTCGCTTTCATCGCTGACTAACGGCGTAGACAATAGGAGGTAATGCGTATAAGTACGAGAACCTGTGTTAAATAAAATAACATGAGCAGTCTGATATAAGCAGTTCATAACCGGCATCTATTTTCTGACCTTGCGTTGTGTAATATAACAAAAGATCGGACATAAAGTACTACCGATACTTGGTAATAGCCAAGTACAAAAAAATGAAATTTTCTTTCATACGCACTGTTCCTTTAATCTTTTTGAAACTTCAATCAGTAAGTGATACGTTTGATCCACTCCACTAGAGGATCTTTGTTCCCGGCACATGAGTGTCTTTTATTATGTTATGTATTTACATTATTATATATTTCTTTGTGATGTTGTGTAGTCTTATTTTCTTGCGACAAATACTAAAAAGTTTTCAAAATGTAGTCACTGGTTCGAAAAACCACAGGTCAAAAGTCTTTAAGATCTATAAATGTACTGATTGAAGAATGCCGGCCGGAGTGGCCGAGTGGTTCTACGCGCTACAGTCTGGAACCGCGCGACCGCTACGGTCGCAGGTTCGAATCCTGCCTCAGGCATAGATGTGTGTGATGTCCTTAGGTTAGTTAGGTGTAAGTAGTTCTACGTTCTACGGGACTGATGACCAGAGAAGTTAAGTCCCATAGAGCTCAGAGCCATTTGAAACATTTGATTGAAGAATAATGAAATTACACGTAAATTCTCATGCTGAGCGGAGATATGGCGTTTCCACTGCATGATCAACGTAAATACAGGCAACAGTAAGCTGGCGTCTGGGTTTTACACGATCATTGTCATATTTTCTTTCTGTGTGCATAAATGTCTTCATGCACGAAAGAAATAACAATTTGGCCAGATTATAATGGTTCAAATGGCTCTGAACACTATGGGACTTAGCTGCTGAGGTCATCAGTCCCCTAGAACTTAGAACTACTTAAACCTAAATAACATAAGGACATCACACACATCCATGCCCGAGGCAGGATTCAAACCTGCGACCTTAGCGGTCGCGCGGTTCCAGACTGTAGCGCCTAGAACCGCTCGGCCACACCGGATGGCCCAGATTATAAGTAACATTCGTTACGGTAATGTGACAAGAATTTTAATAACTTTTAAAAAAATTTAAAAATTTGGAACTTTTTTTAATTTCTGCGTTTATAAAGAAGGGGGCCGAAGAGGTTCATTGTCACATGATATTTTGAATGCATTAAACCAGTAAGCTATCGAATAGGAGCAATTATTAAGTGTAATAAAGCAATGTGCGTAGTAAAGGAGGAAAATGGTAAGTTATAAAGTGTGTTCATCGCTAGAACTGAACGAAGTGCACGTTGATCTTTAGGTGGTACAGCATTTCTCTCACGACGTGTGACAGTTAGGGTACCATTTCTTCGTTATATGCTGTACGCCTTAATTTGTCCTATCTATATCTGAATTTAATAACTGTTCTGAAATATTGAAATAAAATAAAATCATTAAAAAAGATATGTTGAGTTATCACGACACATGACTCCAAACTTTGAGAAAGTAATTATTCCTTTCCATCATATGTAGGGTGTCTGAGAAATGTTGCAGCAAACTTGGAGGGGCTGTAGAGGGTGTCTTGAGGAACAAATCGAGCATAGCAACCCCTGATCGGAAACGTCATTCAAGATGGAGCCAGCTGGTGCCTAGACAGGCCTTGCCTCCTACGAATTCAATGCTTGGTTGCTTCGGTGGCTGATGGTTTACCGAAAAATATTGAATATTTCAGATGGTTCCAGGAGAAAATCGAATTGCAGGTGGAAACCCATGTCCAAAACCGATATCTTCCCAGGAAACAGAACATCACATTCGTAGGGGACTAGGCCTTAGACACAGCAGCTAGCTTCATCTTCTCTACTGGCGATCGCGGCAATCAGCGGTGATCTCTGAATAACAAACAACATAGGGAGACGTTCCTCCTAAGGCCAGTCAGCGGATAAACTCACGTTTCGTATAGAAGAGGTGGCCCAGTGGCAGGCGCCGGCGTCTACAGCTTCGATGCTCTGTAGCGTCGTTGGATGACGTTTCCGAACACGAGTTCGCATCCTCAATTTGTTCCTCAAGACACCCTCTACAACCCCTCGAGGTTCGTCGCAACATTTGTGGGACACCGTGTAGACATGGAGCTGCCTATGCTACAGTGATGTCCCATAACATTTCGACCACTTACTTTGCAACGAAAACAGCAACGATTCCGTCGGCCATGAATTCTTAAAGCTTTTGGTATATTTCCAGGGGTGTATAGCACCATATGGTACGCGCAGGTTACAGATAGTTTGCGTGTACGTGGGCAACGCCCGATAACGTCCCAGATGTGTTCCATATGCTAGAGATCAGGAAAATTTGCTGGCCAAGACATCAATGCAGCCAGCCGGGGTTGCCGAGCGGTTCTAGGCGCTACAGTCTAGAACCGGGCGACCACTACGGTCGCAGGTTCAAATCCTGCCTCGGTCATGGATGTGTGTGATGTCCTTAGGTTAGTTAGGTTTAAGTAGTTCTAAGTTCTAGGGGACTGATGACCTCAGCAGTTAAGTCCCATAGTGCTCAGAGCCATTTGAAACATTTTGAACATCAATGCAAGTTCCTTAGGATGCTCCTTTGGTCGCTGTAGCATGATTCTGATCTTGTGAGAGGGACAACTGTACTGCTGAAGGACACGGAGGACGAACGGATACGGGCCGTCCGCAGTACTGCTCAGTTAGTTTACAACTGTCGTGGTGCATTCGGTTAGTACCACACCTCCCATGGAAGACCATGTGAACGTACACTTGTCATAATACTGCCCTACCGCAGCGTTCGTAGCGCAGTGCATGTTGTGAGCAGCCATTCGCCTGAAAGACGGCTTCACCCGAACACGAACAGTCAGGCTGGTGAAACAAGAAACGTTTGTCATGCGACTCTGCCTCGGTGTGGCCAGTCTGCACGTCATATCCCAGTGACTGTTGTGTGAGGAATCTGTAATTATTGACTGTCTGGTCTAGAAGATGAGACCATCGTATTCCTCTCGATTCTCGTGAACGAGATGACGCCATGAAGCGTGAAAGGCGGTAGCTTGACTGAAAGAACGTTAATTAATGAAGAGGCATTCGTATGCGCCATCCGCGCTGCAAACACCGCAGTACCCGCTGGATGGTGAGTTTTACTGCCAGCTACAGCTCTGCTGTGGCGATAGGAAAATTTACTGTTAAGATATCCTTCATCGATGTATCGATACAAAGGCAGTCCTCTTCGACTGGCTGAATATAAGTTTAAGGCCGAAGCGAAAGTACCAACATTCGTGTGCTTTCTAGTTACTTTGAAATGGATCCTTTAGCTGAGACAAGACGCCCATCATTATGAATGTTGTTCTGTTTTATCAGGTACACTCTAATAAGGCCCTAAATGTCCAGGAAAACATAAAGTCTGATACTGAGTGAAAAATCATGCTATACAGATAGGGTGTAAACTTGATTACAGCCTTTTTTCTATCTGAGAAGAATTTATCTGAGTACTGGTCTTGGTAGTTAATGCTACTGGTTGTCTGGATCCGCTGGGATTCTAATGCGACTGAACTACTGGCTGCCAAAACTAACGGCCTGTCGGGAGAATAGCTACACTAAACATAGACACCGCATCAGGTACAGAGATTGCATAAAAACAACTTCAAAAGTACGAAGATCCTTTACCACTCATCGACATACTTGGTCTGAGTAATAAAAGAAGCGATAGAATTCGGATATGCACCATAAATTTTTACAGAGACGGAGGTTACGATCTCAGTGGTGCCTGGGTACGAGTACTTGAGATCCATCGTCTTCAAACAAATAAGACCATAAAAGATAATTATTATGGGATATGTTATGCTGTGGATGGTCGCCGTTCCACTTCGACGACTCAGAAACGGTGGGAGAAAAGGGCTTTACTGCCTCACTGTCGAATTTCCGCATTTGTGCATACGGATCCCGCTCTCCAAATTACGTCAACGGTGAGTAGCTGTTGGAATAGCAAGCCACATCCCCCCGAAAAAAGTCAGGTTTGAACGCCAAACTTTGCTTGGACAGACAATCATCTTCTTACAAAGAAACTCGTACTTGTCATCGAAAGCTCCAGCTTTCTCTCATTTTCGGCGTGGTTCTAGGCGCTTCAGTCCGGAACTGAAAGCAAATATGCCGTCGCGAACTAGTGTGTCATGCCGAGAGTATAGTTTGCTATGTAGGTTGTCGAGCAAAAATGTCCGCAGCTCGTGATCTCGCGGTCGCGTTATCGCTTCGCGAGCACGGGTCCCGGGTTCGATTCCCGGCAGGTAAGGAATTTTCACCTGCCTCCAGATGACTGAGTGTTTGTGTTGTCTTCATCATTTCATTATCAATCATGAAAGTGGCGAAATTGGACTGAGCAAGTTTGGAAATTTGTACGGGCGCTGATAACCGCGCAATTGAGCGCCCCACAAACCAAATATCATCATCGAGCAAAAATTCTATTATAAATTCACATATACACCGTTAAAGCTTCTTAAGTTTATTAAAACAGCCGATAAAATTCTAATTTTTTCTGTTATAGTTGCTTTATGTGTACTCTCATTGACTTTTTAGATTAACTGTATGGGTGACGTCCGATCTCTTTGTCACAGCAGTAAACAATGATAGGTATATGATCTGATCGGTGTTTTTCGGCTGCTACCACGAAAATAGAGTACCAAGGAAGCCAAAACGAAACACAGATCTGTGATGCATTTTATCTAAATAATTAGGCACAGGGTTCCGCGTAAGTGATCTACCTATGAATAAAGGTAGACTTCCTTCACCTATGATATCGAAAACAGCTCATCCTTTCTATTTTCTTCCATCTCCATGTCCCACTGTGAGCATTGAACTTTAAAATCACCAGGCACTATTTTAGATTGTCTCATTGAGATGATGGCCGCAATCAGGTGATCTTTCATCAGCAGTTCCCTCTGAAATCTGTGTACAGTGACCATAATAACAACACTGCTATTCATGTAAATAAACGTGAACAGAAACAAGGAAATTGAAAGGCGTCACCCCCAGACTGCAAAGAGGCATGTAGTGGCAAATTAAAGTGATTTATTTATGGATTTAATTAGGCACATTCTATGTATCGATTGGTTGTAGTTAAACTGAAGGTGTTCTAAGTGCTGCAGTGCGTGCTGTATGCGCTGCACGAAGCTGAAACATCGTAGATACGGTCATTAATCGGCGCGCTTGCGGAGTGTGCTGAAAAAAAGAGAGAGAAGCACTTCAGCTTTCTACTGCTGGGTGAAAATATGGTGCTGCAGACAGTCAGAATGCGAAATGTTTCCTGTTTTCTCTTGTTTTGACGTCATTATCCTGTTTGCCACTTGGCTATGCGTGTTGATATCTTTTGAACTGACTGTTGGTGAAGAGTTAAGAAGGTTGAAGTTTCCCGCACGAAATGCAATGTCTATCGAGAAGAAAGATCTTGCACTGCTGGTAATGAACGGCAGCAATCGCAGCGTGGGAATGTAGGAGACAAAAACAGCTGCGAAGAGGCCCCACGTCAGTAAATGGGGTACAGAATATGATGAAGAGATTTGAAGAAACAGGTGAATTAGGTTGATGCAGCAGGAAGAGGAGATGGCCCGTTCCCATGGCAGTTGTTGGTGAAGTTGCTGCAACTGTTGCCAACCGCGCAGCGCGTACTCCAAATTCTGCAGCCAGTGCTCGAGCAGTGTCACGGGAATTCTCTCTGCCCTGGTCAACAGTTCAAAAGACCGCCCCGATAGCTGAGTGGTCAGCGTGACGGATTGCCGTCCTCCGGGCCCGGGTTCGAACCCGGCTGGGTCGGGGATTTTCTCCGCTCAGAGACTGGGTGTTGTATTCATCATCATTTCATCCCCATCCGGCGCGCAGGTCGCCCAATGTGGCGTCGAATGTAGTAAGGCCTGCACCAAGGTGGCCGGACCTGCCCCGCAATGGGCCTCCCGGCCAATGACGCCAAACGCTCATTTCCATTTCCAACAGTTCAAAGGAATTTACGGCGCATTTTACACTGGTATTCCTACAAGATTCACCAAATGATGCCTCAAGATAGGCTGCAACGCCGTGACTTTTCTCTTAATTTTTTGACACTCATCGAAACTGATGACATGTGGCTGAGAAATATTCTTTCGACTGACGAGTGACATATTACTCTGCACCGTGATGTGAATGCGTGACAGAACTGCCACGTATATGGTTCTACCTGCCACACGTTTGCAGGAACATCCACTGCCCTCAGATGATGTGACTGTTGTGAATGTATAGTGTGGTTTCACAAGCTTCTTCATTCTCGGTCCGTTTTTCTTAGAGATGATGACACCTCACGGGCCTGTCACATGTACAGTGATTTATGCACGTATTAAGGACCTCCTTAGGCAACTAGTTTGACAGTTTAAATAAATCTCCGCACTTTCACACTTATGAGTAAAATACAAAGGTCTGAGCAGCAGGTACAGTTGCGTCGATAACGTCATTCAATATTCTTTCAACATTGAACAGTTTTTGGTATATCCTGAATTTATTACATTTAATCCAGAAAATTATTATGTAAAGCTAAATTCACTGATCAGATCAAGGCTGTAGCCCAAAGCTGATCACCTGGTATTTAACCCATGGCGTTATTGACGTAGGTGTGAAGGGGAATGTGAACGGGACATTATTTTAGTAGTCATTGATCTACTGTTAAAATGAAAAGAGAACTCATTCTTTCGGAGAAGCTCGTCAGTTGTATTCATTAGGCTGAGCGAACACTCTTCGAATTCTGGCGCAAGAAAAATTCTTGGCGGTATCAGAAATCGATCATGGGTCTTGTGCACGACAGACTTACATGCTGAATACTCAACTGCATTGTTGGATTAAGTAACGCGTTACATTTCAAAAATGTAATATTCTAAGGGATTACAGGATTGTGGTGTCTGCTTTCAGGACACGCTTTTCCATCATTTTGAAGGATAGAAAGTGTTAAGTATTGGTTGCGTACACAAATGTGGGTGAACGCTGATTAACATTGCCACTTTCATGCATAAGAATGGACATACCGTCCATTATTGACGCCAGTAACAAATTACGTATGACAGGTGATGGTGTAATTTTGAAGACACTGATTGTAATAAATACTTCACTTTATTGTCGACAAGACACAAGTTAGATTTTAGTGGTATTTGAGAATCGGAGCAGCGACAGCAGGTGCAGCGTAGGCCACAGGGGCGTGGATGGCGGGGGCGGCGTAGGCCACAGGGGCGGCGGCGACGGCGGGGGCGGCCAGGAGGCGGGCGGTCTGCGACACGCGGTACGTGTTGGCGTACGAGGAGGCGGCGGGTGCCACGGCCACGGGGGCGTGAGCGACTGCGACGGCGGGGGCGGCCACGGCAGGTGCCACAGCGATGGCGGGGGCGGCGTAGCCTCCCAGGTAGCCGGCGTGGGCGGCGGCCACGGCGCACATCAGGATCACCTGCCGGCCGTACACAGTTGATGATTTGACTTTTACACAGCACTGGGTGAAACCATTTTCCCACAATGAAAGAAGCACGGATACAGTTTTTTTTTCTTTTTCTACGTGTTGATACAAGCTTGGCCGTCACGTTATCAAATCACTGCTGTGCACCTTCGAAAAAGTACGTCAATTGGTCTCTGTAATGTCGCCAGTCAGAGCATAGAAATAAAGCCAATAAACATAGGTACATATATGAAGACCCTGTGCTAAAAGGTCTTTTACCTCCATAAAACATAGTTGTCAAAAAATATTAGAAGTATTTATGTTTTGTAATATCCATAAGCAGTTGAAATATGTTAGGAATGGACCACTTAACGTTTTAAGGACTCTTCATTTTCCAGCAAAACCTGTTATCAACGAGCTTGTTTGTGTGCTACGTACTTCCACGTCACGTTTCTTCTAATGTATGCTACTAGTCTAAAATTTTACGCTACATTATATAATCAGATAGAAGTTGAACAGGTAAGAAGTTGTATTACGAAAAAGCGACAGCGGGGTATATGCGGATACATAAATACCAAAAGCAGCGGATTAGTGCCATATTCGTATCTGTCCTACGTGCATGCGGTACACGCGGACAGGTCAACTATGGTGACGTTATTACCATATGCGTCCATCGGAGAAGGTGGAACGTGTATGGGGAGTCATGTCTGTCGCAAAACAACTGTTGCGGATTCGAGTGCCAAGTTCCGTGCGACAAGGAATGCTGATACTTCATGATAACGCACGTTCCCATATCGCAAATGTCGTAACGCAGCAGTTACGCCTACTCAAGTGGAATACACTCGAACACGAGCCCAACAGTCCTCATTTACTCTCAGATTCCTTAATGGAGGCCTTCCCTTTGCATGAGGATGTGCAACAGGAAGTTATGGACTTCTTCACGCAGTAGCACATGGTGTGTTACTAAACGATTGTCTTCAACCTGGTGCGTCGGTAAGTTGATAGGCTCAATGCTTACGGGGAGTTTCTCTGATTGGGATACCGATTCTGGATTGCATGGCCTTCGAACACAAACTTTTCGACCACCCCTTATGTATAAGATTTAGTATTACATATCATTAAAGAGCACACAGTGAATATGACCCGACTATGGCGATTCAAATTCTAGGCGTAAAAGTAATAATTGAAATAATCATATTTTGCGGATAAACGTCTATGATAATTTGTCCTCTCCAGCAAGCATGGAATATGGACAACAAAAAAAATTACTTACATAATAACAGAAAATAAGTACGAGTTTTTAATTTAACGTTTCAGGTTTTTGAATGTGTCGCTGTACATTTAAAGAATAACATGTGGATCTAAAATTTCATATCAGATGAAAGCTATACGCTCAAAAGGGACTTTATCTCGAATATCGACAGTCACAGAGAGTGTTCCACTAAAGCGACTGACGGTTAAAAAAATTTAGATGACTGAGACGGAACTCAGTGTACTACTGTGCCCGTGCTTATTTTTCAAAATTTTGGGAAGGCTGTTGTAGTAAGGCTGGAAGAAAATCACACACGAGGCGACATAAGCATTTCCAAAACAGCGCTTACCTTATAATTTTCGTAGTAATATTCTGTATGCGCTGCAAAACGTGACGTTGTTAACGGTGGTCCATTTGGAGAATGTAAACTTTCACCGCCCGGAAAAGTCAAACTTACTGAAGTATTTCGGGCTGTTATGCCGCACCCTAATGAATTTCTTGATGGAATTGTTGGAGCCCGAACGTTTCATCCCGGTCTGCGGAGGACTCGTTAAAGGCGGGTGGGGAGGGGGGTTGTAGCTTTCCCGCAGTTGCGATGCATACCCTGGCTCGCTACTGACTGAAGTAAAATTCCGTTTCCGTGTGCTCGAGCTCCAACACCCCCCCCTCCCCTCCCCTCCTTTGAACAGGTCTTTGGCGAAAGGGGGCGGAACTATGGGTTTCAACAAGATATTGAAATGGTTCAAATGGCTCTGAGCACTATGGGACTCAACTGCTGTGGTCATAAGTCCCCTAGAACTTAGAACTACTTAAACCTAACTAACCTAAGGACATCACACACATCCATGCCCGAGGCAGGATTCGAACCTGCGACCGTAGCGGTCGTGCGGTTCCAGACTGTAGCGCCTTTAACCGCTCGGCCACTCCGGCCGGCAACAAGATATTCATCCAACTGCGGCACAAGAGCCAATTATATGTTAATAAGGATAATGCACATGGCGGATGAGACTATTTTAATTTCCACTCGGGGAAGTTCGACCGCCAAGTGCGAGCCTTATTTCAGTCGACCCCCACGGGCCGACTTTTGTGCCGTTGATGAGGGTGAAATGATAAGGAGGACATCTTAACAGCCAGTCGACGAGCGGAGAAAATCTCCAACCCGGCCGGGAATCGAACCTGGGCCCGCTGCATGGAAGGGAAGCACGTTACCGTCCAGCTAAGCAGGCGGACAATTCCCCTAATAATTTGTAAAGAGTTCAAACGAAACCGCGCTGCCCAAGAACTCATGTTCATCGGAAATAAGCAAATTCAAATTTTTCAGACTTCGATGAAAAATCTAAAAAAAGACTAACTCAAATATTTAATACCCATGAATGTCTATAAAAATAAGTTTAGCCCGCTCAGACACTAGTAGATGACTGAATTACTACAAAAACAAAAAGTATTCGAAATCTGTAGTTATATATCCAACAACTATAACATTTCAAAGGCAATCTTCTAAGGATTGTTCGGTGCTGAAATGGTTTCATTAAAATAGATAAGGCGAGAAACTGCAGGTGCTCTCTCTCTCTCTCTCTCTCTCTCTCTCTCTCTTTCTTCTTTACTTCTCTTTTACCCTCAAGCTCATTATTTCCTGAAATTGTTTCCATTTCCTGCATATTATTGCCACTCATTCAATAAGAACGATTTTCTATGGCTAGATCCTACTGTCATCACCACGCATCGTTAACGCTAAGCTCGGGGAACGAAGAAATTTATTTTTCAGCAAAGTGTACCAATTTTGTGCAATGCGTTTATGCATTTAACTTATATGCATCGTTTCTGGGACGAGCTTTGGGACCGGTCTTGTCTTTGCAAGCCACGTGTGGGAAACAGTTTAGAAATCATGCAGTGTGCGCTTTGTTCCAAAGAAATGGTCGTCAGTTTTATCATAGTGTGAGTCACTTCACTGCTAAATGTTGAGTTATACTAGGAGAATCAGATATGTAATAGGATAAATGAATTTGAAAAGACTGATTATTTTACCTGATGAAGAACGAAGACACTGTATTAAAAGATTTCAAGAAAATTTTAAAATTTTTTACATGACTGGAGCAACAAACGTCGAATGAAATATTCTTGTAGGAATAGTAGACAACCGTTCAGTTAGAAATTGGAAGGTTTATTAAAATTCCTTTATCATGGTCTTAGCGTGTATAAAAACGTCTTCTTCGGAAGTAAAACATGGACAACTGGATTACGTGTTGCGGCAGAGGTACGTTAACATGTAGTCGAAAGGCGTCGTCAAATATGAAATTTTACCTCCAAATTATATTAAAACATGCGCAACATGGGTTGTTGTCATATGGTACTTCCTTGCCAATGTACAATTAATGAGGGGGAAATTTTAAATTTGGCGACGCCTTTCGGCTATATTTTGACGAACCTCTTTGACAACATGTAATCCAGTTGCCCATTTTCTCCTTCTGAGGGAGATGTTTTTATGAACGTTGGCAAAGGTTTAATAAACCTTT
The DNA here is from genome assembly GCF_021461395.2 of Schistocerca americana. Classification (NCBI taxonomy): domain Eukaryota; kingdom Metazoa; phylum Arthropoda; class Insecta; order Orthoptera; family Acrididae; genus Schistocerca; species Schistocerca americana. The sequence continues at coordinate 523,171,744 of NC_060121.1, read as the reverse complement.
CAATTTGCAACTGATTAGATGTTTACTATTTCTACAAGGGGACTTCACGAAAAGATAAGTAAGGAAAGAAAAGAAGTAAAACGGAGTGGAACTTGTGAGCCGATGTTAGGACTTACCAGCTTGTACATGTTGGATGGGTGTGAGTACAGCGGACTGTGGCGACGGACCGCTGTCCGCGCCTCTTTATACCGCGGCGCCGCCGTCCCCTAGTGGACCACTGGGTCAGCGCGCCGCTCCGGCCTTGGCGGCGCCCCACACCTGGCGTAACTGCCGCCGCCCGTCTCGCCTTACTCACTGCACTATTTTTCTACTAGCAGACTGCAGAGCGGTATTCGGTCTCACCAAATCATCGAGACGTCCCATTTACAAGACGAGGCAGTTCAGTAATTAAGACACTAAGGTAGAAGGACCATAGCTGATTTCCCTAACTCACTTAAAGAGAGTACCTAAATGGTCCCTTAAAAACAGTTCCCTGGGCTACACGTGTCAAGCTTTTGGCTCAGTCTCTAATGACTTAAATGTTCATGGGATGTCGCACTCTAGACTCCCTTTCTATCCTACTTTCATCTTTTAAATAAAAATAAATTTTGTATTTTTAGCCAAACATATTTTACTTATACTCCTCGAGCCATCCTTCTGACAGGAACTTCACGTTTTGACTGGTTCTTACTCTGATTTGAGGTTCTATATTTCAGTTCAGTTTGCTCAGTTATCGTTATACAGCCAAACAATGATGAAACTTGCACCTACATTATGATGGGTGTTGCACCAGGTCACTGTATAAAGTACTTTAATTATAGAGTTAAAACCAACATTTCGACAGTACTGAAACGGCTTTCCTCACACGATAAGACTGGTTCAGGGCAAGATCGCTCTGGTGGATGAAAGGTGACTCTATTTATTACAGATGATCGGTGTTAATAGCCATATTTTTGAAACTTTTTTGACTCTAGAGTGTAGCAGGCTAGTCATGACGAGAGGGGGAGGGTAGGAAAGAAGCTTTTCGTGGGTTAACCGGTTTGTCAGTGATTGCCGACAGTCTCAAAATCAGTGCCTGGCTTTTCGTGGGCATTTTTTCTTCCTGATGTGCACGGAAATGCACGAAGAGTTCCTCTCTCTCTCTCTCTCTCTCTCTCTCTCTCTCTCTCTCTCTCTCTCTCAGTCGCCCCTCGAATTTTACACGGACGCATCCTCGACTCCTTCGCCAGCACAGAGGCTTCTTGGAACAAGATAGGCTGTCCATAGTCACTGTGATGTTCCGCTATCGCAGATTTATTGTGCTGTGATAATCACACATGGCTATCATGTTCTGCTACTCGTGTGCTAACTGGTCCCCCTGTGCAGATTCATTATTTCAATTAAGCCTCTCTCGGTTGAGAGTACTTATGTATTGTATGTTAACCAGGGGCCTAGAAGCGACGGAGAGGCTCCGTCCCTGCCGCAGCCGCAGTGGTCCACAACCCCACGACGACTACCGCAGTCCACTTCACCCCTCCTCCGCCCCATACCGAACCTCTCTTTCAGGGTTATTGTGCAGTTCGGCTCCCGATGGACCACCCCCCACCCCCCCCGCCCGCCCCCCTTAGGAACGTCTCACACCAAACGAGTGTAACCCCTTTGTTTGCGTGGTAGAGTAATGGTGGGGTACGCGTACGTGAGAACTTGTTTGCGCAGCAATCGCCGACACAGTGTAGCTGAGGCGGAGTAAGGGGAACCAACCCACATTCGCTGAGGGAGATGCTCCAGTCATGTAAAAAATTTTAAAATTTTCTTGAAATCTTTTAATACAATGTCTCCGTTCTTCCTAAAAACCATCCACAGATTGGGCAGCTCACCGGACCTCAAGTCCATCAGGCGGATTCGTGCTGGGGACCAGTCGCTCCTTCCCAATGTAACAAGGTACGCCAGAGTGTTTATCTACAGTCTCTAAAGTAGAGAGGGGTATCGCAGAATTTAAGGTGTTAGGAGGATGATGAGTCGTTTTGTGTAGCAGTTTTCGAAAGCTTGCCTTACTGCGTGTATTGCTTACTTCTAAATATGCACTATGAATAATAACTGTTCTGCAATAGGAAAATCCTTCCTACAGGAAGAAATGGGTTCATCTAACGTCTACTACAGCTGCCAGGAATATTTAACTTGGCACTAGATAGAGCAGAAAAGGAAAAATATTTTTGAGGTTGACGAAGATTTCAATAACTGAAACAGTGTAATGGATTATGGGTGCAGTAATTACGTGGTGGGAAATATTATCAGATCAAAAGGAGAGTTAGATGACAGTATTAAACCATTTGCGACGATTTTTATAAACAATAATATGCACAATATTCTGACCGTAGCACTGTTACAATTCAACTTTTGAGAGAACTCATGTATCTGTCATTTCAAGAAAGTGTCGTATCTATCCTAGAAAACTGATGATCCCACCATTAATAATGCCACCATTATAATAGTACATTAGGTTAAGCATTACGGAATTGTGTGTGCAGTGATCATCAGATTACCTTTTATCAAAGTTGAGAGCCAGTTTTGTACCAGAAATAAAAGACATGAAATGTATAATTGTTCATTATGAAGTGTGGTTTATAGACGCATCAATCAGATTTCTAACTATTTTAATAATTTCCTTAATTTTTGGAAGGGTACAAAAGGATTTACTTTGTTGCCAAGGTTTTTAGTATGTAAAATAAAGATTACCTTCATTACGATTTTCGCATTTCCTTCCTTATTCACCATTCTCACGCTGTGTATGAGGTCTAATCTACTGTTTGCAGAAACGTCCTCCGTGCAGAGTGTCCGCACGCATTGAGGCGCCATGTCACTAATTGCGCGGCCCCTCCCGCCGAAGGTTCGATCCTCCCTTCGGCATGGGCATGTGTGTTGTTCTTAGCATAAGTTAGTTTAAGTAGTGTGTAGGTCTAGGGACCGGTGACCTCAGCCCCCTTAGGAATTCACACACATTTGAACAGAAACGTCCCCACTATCTTCTTTCTATACCCAGCAGTCCCATGTAAGTCTCTCTTATCCTCAATGATCAAGAAAAATACTTGTGTCAGCCATAGTTTTACTTTGTGAGTGCTTCGTTTCTTAACTATTTCAAATAGAAACTAAACCGACACATAATTCACAGGAAATGACGATGTACGCAGGCAGGGCCAGACAGATATACACTGAGAGGCTGTGACACGTTGTTCAGAGCTCCCTATGGTGCCACACTGCACTATTATCCACCATACTTTCGGAAGTCACTGTGTACGAGTGACTAAGTGAGGAAGTACTGTGCAGGCGGGTGTGGCCGAGAGGTTCTAGGCGCTTCAGTCTGGAACCGCACGACCGCTATGGTCGCAAGTTCGAATCCTGCCTCGGGCATGGGTGTGTGCGATGTCCTTAGGTTAGTTAGGTTTAATTAGTTGTAAGTTCTAGGAGACTGATGACCTCAGAAGTTAAGTCCCATAGTGCTCAGAGCCATTTGAACCATTTTTTTGAGGAAGGACTGCCGCATGCAACTAGAATTCAGAAATAGGTCACGCGACATCAACTGCTTGCTGTGTAGTGCGAGCTTTGTGTTGACCGCCAAATTTACGAAAGCGTTGTTAAGGATCTGATGGTAGCTAAATACACTACTGTCCATTAAAATTGCTACACCACGAAGATGACGTGCTACAGACGCGAAATTTAGCCGACAGGAAGAAGATGCTGTGATATGCAAATTATTAGCTTTTCAGAGCATTCACACAAGGTTGGCGCCGGTGGCGACACCTACAACGTCCTGACATGAGGAAAGTTTCCAACCGATTTCTCATACACAAACAGTAGTTTTCCGGCGTCGTCGCCTGGTTAAACGTTGTTGTGATGCCTCGTGTAAGGAGGAGAAATGCATACCATCACGTTTCCGTCTTTGATAAAGGTCGGATTGTAGCCTATCGCGATTGCGGTTTATCGTATTGCGACATTGCTGCTCGCGTTGGTCGAGATCCAATGACTGTTAGCAGAATATGGGATCGGTGGGTTCATGAGGGTAATACGGAACGCCATGCTGCATCCCAACGGCCTCGTATCACTAGCAGTCGAAATGACAGGCATCTTATCCGCATGGCTGTAATGGATCTTGCAGCCACGTCTCGATCCCTGCGTCAACAGCTGGGGACGTTTACAAGACAAAAACCATCTGCACAAACAGTTCGACGGCGTTTGCAGCAGCATGGACTATCAGCTCGGAGACCATGGGTGCGGTTACACTTGACGCTGCATCACAGACAGGAGCGCCTACGATGGTGTATTCAACGACGAACCTGGGTGCACGAATGGCAAACCGTCATTTTTTCGGATGAATCCAGGTTTTGTTTACAGCATCATGATGGTCGCATCCGTGTCTGGCGACATCGCGGTGAACGCACATTGGAAGCGTCTATTCGTCATCGCTATACTGGCGTATCACTCGACGTGATGGTATGGGGTGCCATTGGTTACACGTCTTGGTCACCTCTTGTCCGCATTGACGGCACTTTGAACAGTGGACGCCACATTTCAGATGTGTTACGACCCGTGGCTCTACCCTTCATTCGATCCCTGCGAAACCCTACATTTCAGCAGGGTAATGCACGACGGCATGTTGCAGGTCCTGTACGGGCCTTTCTCGATACAGAAAATGTTCGACTGCTGCCCTGGCCAGCACATTCTCCAGATCTCTCACCAATTGAAAACGTCAATGGTGGCCGAGCAACTGGCTCGTCACAATACGCCAGTCACTACTCTTGATGAACTGTGGTATCGTGTTGAAGCTGCATGGGCAGCTGTACCTGTACACGCCATCCAATCTCTGTTTGACTCAATGCTCAGGCGTATTAAGGTCGTTATTACGGCCAGAGGTGGTTGTTTTGGGTACTAATTTCTCAGGATCTATGCACCCAAATTGCGTGAAACAGCAATCACATGTCAGTTGTAGTGTAATATATTTGTCCAATGAATAGCCGTTTATCATCTGCAGTTATTCTTGGTGTAGAAATTTTAATGGCGAGTAGTGTATTTGTGACAAACAAGACTACAAATACGATTGCTGCATATTTGTTACAAACAAGGCTACTAATATCATTGCTGTTCGTTTTGTTGTCAGTAATTCAAGCTGTGCTTTTACTGTTCCTTCTCATTTACGCTCACTGAAAACACAACGTATCCAGAAATAAACAGCAAAGTATTTGTGATATACAAGAATATAAATGTAATTGTTGCTCATTAGACTTGGAGCAATTAGATTAGATTTCTACTTAACTACACCCTTTGAAATCGCGAAATATAAGAGATTGCAGACCACTCTCACTTCCGATTCGGTGTCATGCTGCTTAATGTTCTTAGGGAAGATGATCTTTATTATTATCTGACTTCATACATCATGATGAAATGGTGAGCAGTAGTTAACCCTCTTGCTTGTATGCTCTAGTGAAGGAATAGCGGTAAGCTTCACCTGCTTTCAAAGGAATAGGATGTCGATTTAAACGACTGCAGTAAAAGTATTGGACGACTGACGGCCGAGTGAAGGGTGTTTTTTCTGTGGAACCTGTGTGAAAACATTTCCGGACTGCCGAGTTCCGCGGTCTCACTGTGCAGACACGTTTGGATGGGGCCGGTCGGTCACCGGTCGCGTCCAGGTAGGCTGACTAGCGCCAATGGCCAAAGCATTGAAGACGGGCAATAAAGCAGACGATGGGTCCTTTTTAGGCAGGAAGTCGACGAGACAACTGTGAGCGATCTGCGAATTTCCGTGGGACAGGCCAATGGCGCCCATCGTCCAGACTCTGTTACGAAAACATATTTGTGGAGGTATGAGGCTTTTAGCGAGTTTATGCCCATTCTTTGGAAACTTCGAAAATGACAGAACAGGGGAGATAACAATCTTTTTATGGAGGGCTGTGGTTCCATCCTGGTCGTGTTGTCAGTAAAAGACAGGGCTTAAACACGTGGTAATGGGGCCACAAATCTGAATCTTTTTTTTTTCTCCCAATTAACTTTAAAGTCTCTGACTGGTCAAATCGGTGTTTGCAGAGCAAGGAGCAGTCTCCCATCTTTGAATCCGGCCCTCCAGCTCGTGATTGGGTTGTGCTTAACTGGGAGTAGCCTAAGATGTAAATGTACTTTGCTACCGAGTTGAGGAGGAAGCGGACAGAAAGAGATGATGTCACACCTGTACTGGCGCTTCGCTAGTAAAGAACTGAAGGTCTCAACCTAAACGGTGAGACTTGTGTCCTTTGCTAGTGTTCCACTTATAACCTGTGCCAGTCACCTTCTGAACCATCAGAAGTACTGCTTCTAGCATCACGCACACAATGTGTGATGCGTGGGTGTACTTATTTGTCTTGAGTCGGCCGTTTAAGCATTTGACATATTCCGTCACGCATAGTATTGGGACGGAGACAAATTGGTTTGGCAGACCAGCAAACATGTCCACCTGCACACTGGACTCCACCGAGGTTTCAGAGGCTTCCGAATTAGCCGAACGAGATGCCGTGTACTTGCATTTTTCGGGGCGCGGCATTAATAACAGATGCTACCGTCCATGACTTTTGCCGCCGAACGCATCGTGGTGTGCCGCCCTGACCAGGAGAAGGGTAAAGTATTCGCCGCTACGGCGTAGGGCTCCGATATATGTTCCTCAGCACCCTGTTCTTTCGAACCATATTTTTCTTTTTCGGAATAGTAGAGTATAGATGCTTGATTGTGGAGTAGTTTTTGTGCCATACCCCGGATTCACGTGTATGAAGTCAGATAGAGCGATTAGTGTTATGGTTAGTGTCGTGTGTCGATCCCCAGCTGATCACTTTGTCCACCATAAATTCCATACTTGTGAGAGCGTTTGTCAAATGAAAATCATTCTGTGACGTTTCTTTAGTCATTTCTTTGTCTTGTGATGTTAAGAATGATTAAATCTATTGTCATTTAGATCACAACTTCTCCCAGTGTTTTGATTAACATTACCTATGCCATTTTTATTAAAGTCATAATTACAGAAGAAAGTAGCAAGCTTTCAAATATTCCAAATAAAAACGGTGAAATATTTGTAGCAAAAATAATATAAACATCATTGCTGGCTGTTTCACTCACAGCAGCGTCGTCTTCCGTTTTTTAATCCGAATCAAGTTACGAAATCGAAGAAATTCATTTCTGATAGAGTGCGCTCTTATATGCAGATAATATCGAACATTGCAGAATATAATTCTGCTTCATGAGTAAGAAAGCCCTAGTGTGTGTTAAAAACGCGAAGACGAAAAAACAAAAGCAAAGGAAACTGTATATCAGGACGCGAACATATTTCCTTAGACTCCCCTGTTGCACGTCTCTAACCTCGTGACCACTCCGATCAGTTACCGTTTCGACAATTATTATCGTTCGTCTTAGAATTCCCTAAGGACTTGACAGTCGATGTGTCTTCAAGTGACATTAAATTAAAATGAATCATACCCGCAGTGACGTTTTTATGATAAAACTTCAGTGAGCTCTTGCTCTGAAACAGCATACTGTCATAACACGGAATTTGTAATTCGGTAACAACGAAATACGATGATTCCTCAAAAAGTTAACGAGGATGGGAGGTGACGTGACCGATTTCCGATTTCAGACGAACGCCATTCGAAAGTGGTTGTGGCTTCCTCATTTCTGTCACTCACCACTTCGTGGTTATTTTAAAAGCGAAATAGTACGTGGCGAACTTGTGAGATATGAAATTGCGGAATTTCTTTTCGAAATCATGCCTTAAGTTTTCGCAGTAAATAACTGCACGGAAAAGAGCAGTGAAACTACGAATATGTCTCACTTTATGTGCGTAGTGTTTAAAAGTTACCGGTTTTGTTGATTTATGCTGTACGCCAGCACAGAAAGAACTTTCATGTGTTAACTTTACGTGAATATGTGAATTTATTACTTTAGGCTAGGTTTCGTAATGTCCTTATGCACTATCATGTAGGTCCCCCTACCATGCTTCTTTGTTTTGGCTTCCAACAACGTGGCGGAGAGTTGTTTAATTTGCTTCACTTTGGTCGTAGCGCTGCTTCACTATGGTTTTCTATCTCTTCGGACGGGACTGTCATCAATGTAATCCTTAGAACTTTTCATTCAAATAAAAATTAATTGTTTACGGAGTTAACAAATTTATGCGAGGTAAATTACAATTGAGCGAGGAACTCTAATTGAGACAGACTAAATAGAAGGTTTCGCGGGGGCGAACTGGGCAGTAACGATGAATAAAAGATCGGTGGTTCTCTCGTTACGGTTCTGTGGCGGGTGGTAACGAGAACGTGTTGCAGTAATGCCCAGGCGGACTGGATTACGCGTGCCGCGAGTGACCCAGTGAGAGGGCGGGCCGTGTAAACCGCCAGACTCCGCCCAATTGTGCCAGTAGCCCGTAGCTCGCCGCCTTCCCCTATCAATATGAGAAATCTCTTGAGTGTAAGGTTTGGGCAAAATACAGCGAAGAGCCGCGCTAAACAGACTTAATCGCTTCGACGATCGGTACTTAAAAATCCTGGATGATAGTTCCGAACAGTCTTAGCTACTGGCAATCACACTGTCACACTGTCAGCAAGAGGGTCTAATGCATGGGTCTCTATCACAGAGAGAGATATAATCAGCACGAGTACACTATCTGTCTCCTCCCAACCCTGAAAAAGAAAAAAGAATGGGTTCTGTACCTCAAACGGTAAAAACAGCAACCTTATAAGATCACTTCGTTGTCCGTCTATTAGGATACCTTTTTCTCAGAAAAGAGGGGAAATATAGAGCTGAAATTTGCGTCAAATACTGGGTTCTAAGGTATTTTGGTGGAGTAAAAACATTTAAGCTTCTAAGTGACGCATTCAAAAGATTTGGCCATTTACCTCAGCTTTTTAATACTCACAATCTCACACATCAAAACCTATAGGGTACCTCCCGTTGACCTAGAATAACGAAGTTTGGCAGGAACCAGTATTTCACAATACAAGTTAATGAAAAATTCCGAATATTGTTAATTTGTAATTAAATCCCTTTTTGCCATTTGTTGACAGTCTGTCTGTCTGTCTGTTAAGATCCCTTTTCTCATGAACGGGCAGAGGTTTCAAGACGAAACTTACGTCAGTACTATCTATGGTCCTTTGGTGGTGCGAAACCATTTAAGTTTCTAAGCCAATGCAATCAAAAGATACTCCCATTTATGACACATATTTTGTTACTCACTAACTCAAAACCTATAGATGAACTGTCTACACACACAGACAGAACTCGCACTTGTCCGGTTTCTTTCGCCAGCAGTCTTCTGACTGGTTGGATGCGGCCCGCCACGAATTCCTCTCCCGTAACAACCTCTTTATCTCGGAGTAGCACTTCCATCCACGTATTCAAATATCACCATTCTCTTACAGACTGTACCCTCTACAGTTCTGTCTAGTACGGTGGATTAGTTGATTCGTGCGAGGGGAACATACAACGAGGTCATTGGTCCCATCGGATTAGGGAAGGATGGGGAAGGAAGTCGGCTGTGCCCTTTCACAGGGACCATCCCGTCCACCGGGGGCCTGACCGGACAATAACCCTGTAAGAGTGGTTCGGTGTGGGGCGGCGGAGGGGTGGACTGCGGTAGTCGTCGTCGGGTTGTGGACCACTGCGGCTGCGGCGGGGACGGAGCCTCGCCGTCGTTTCTAGGCCCCCGGTTAACATACAATACAGAGATTCCGAAATCAGATACTGGATTGTAAGGCGTACCCAGGAGCAGATATACACTCCTGGAAATGGAAAAAAGAACACATTGACACCGGCGTGTCAGACCCACCATACTTGCTCCGGACACTGCGAGAGGGCTGTACAAGCAATGATCACACGCACGGCACAGCGGACACACCAGGAACCGCGGTGTTGGCCGTCGAATGGCGCTAGCTGCGCAGCATTTGTGCACCGCCGCCGTCAGTGTCAGCCAGTTTGCCGTGGCATACGGAGCTCCATCGCAGTCTTTAACACTGGTAGCATGCCGCGACAGCGTGGACGTGAACCGTATGTGCAGTTGACGGACTTTGAGCGAGGGCATATAGTGGGCATGCGGGCGGCCGGGTGGACGTACCGCCGAATTGCTCAACACGTGGGGCGTGAGGTCTCCACAGTACATCGATGTTGTCGCCAGTGGTCGGCGGAAGGTGCACGTGCCCGTCGACCTGGGACTGGACCGCAGCGACGCACGGATGCACGCCAAGACCGTAGGATCCTACGCAGTGCCGTAGGGGACCGCACCGCCACTTACCAGCAAATTAGGGACACTGTTGCTCCTGGGGTATCGGCGAGGACCATTCGCAACCGTCTCCATGAAGCTGGGCTACGGTCCCGCACACCGTTAGGCCGTCTTCCGCTCACGCCCCAACATCGTGCAGCCCGCCTCCAGTGGTGTTGCGACAGGCGTGAACGGAGGGACGAATGGAGACGTGTCGTCTTCAGCGATGAGAGTCGCTTCTGCCTTGGTGCCAATGATGGTCGTATGCGTGTTTGGCGCCGTGCAGGTGAGCGCCACAATCAGGACTGCATACGACCGAGGCACACAGGGCCAACACCCGGCATCATGGTGTGGGGAGCGATCTCCTACACTGGCCGTACACCACTGGTGATCGTCGAGGGGACACTGAATAGTGCACGGTACATCCAAACCGTCATCGAACCCATCGTTCTACCATTCCTAGACCGGCAACGGAACTTGCTGTTCCAACAGGACAATGCACGTCCGCATGTATCCCGTGCCACCCAACGTGCTCTAGAAGGTGTAAGTCAACTACCCTGGCCAGCAAGATCTCCGGATCTGTCCCCCATTGAGCATGTTTGGGACTGGATGAAGCGTCGTCTCACGCGGTCTGCACGTCCAGCACGAACGCTGGTCCAACTGAGGCGCCAGGTGGAAATGGCATGGCAAGCCGTTCCACAAGACTACATCCAGCATCTCTACGATCGTCTCCATGGGAGAATAGCAGCCTGCATTGCTGCGAAAGGTGGATATATACTGTACTAGTGCCGACATTGTGCATGCTCTGTTGCCTGTGTCTATGTGCCTGTGGTTCTGTCAGTGTGATCATGTGATGTATCTGACCCCAGGAATGTGTCAATAAAGTTTCCCCTTCCTGGGACAATGAATTCACGGTGTTCTTATTTCAATTTCCAGGAGTGTAGACTCAGATCACAATATAGTAGTGATGAAGAGTGGGCTGAAGTTCAAGACATTAGTCAGGAAGAATCAATATGCAAAGAAGTGGGATACGGAAGTACTAAGGAATGACGAGATACGTTTGAAGTTCTCTAACGCCATAGATACAGCAATAAGGAATAGCGCAGTAGGCAGTACAGTTGAAGAGGAATGGACATCTCTAAAAAGGGCCATCACAAAAGTTGGGAAGGAAAACATATGTACAAAGAAGGTAGCTGCGAAGAAACCATGGGTAACAGAGGAAATACTTCAGTTGATTGATGGAAGGAGGAAGTACAAACATGTTCCGGGAAAATCAGGAATACAGAAATACAAGTCGCTGAGGAATGAAATAAATAGGAAGTGCAGGGAAGCTAAGACGAAATGGCTGCAGGAAAAACGTGAAGACATCGAAAAAGATATGATTGCCGGAAGGACAGACTCAGCATTCAGGAAAGTCAAAACAACCTTTGGTGACGTTAAAAGCAACGGTGGTAACATTAAGAGAGAACGGAAATTCCACTGTTACATGCAGAGGAGAGAGCAGATAGGTGGAAAGAATACATTGAAAGCCTCTATGAGGGTGAAGATTTGTCTGATGTGATAGAAGAAGGAACAGGAGTCGATTTAGAAGAGATAGGGGATCCAGTATTGGAATCGGAATTTAACAGAGCTTTGGAGGATGTACGGTCAAATAAGACAGAAGGGATAGATAACATTCCATCAGAATTTCTAAAATCATTGGGTGAAGTGGCAACAAAACGACTATTCACGTTGGTGTGTAGAATACATGAGTCTGGCGATATGCCATCTGACTTTCGGAAAAGCATCATCCACACAATTCCGAAGACGGCAAGAGCTGACAAGTGCGACAATTATCGCACAATCAGCTTAACAGCTCATGCATCGAAGCTGCTTACAAGAATAATACACAGAAGAATGGAAAAGAAAATTGAGAATGCGCAAGGTGTCGATCAGTTTGGCGATAGGAAAAGTAAAGGGACGAGAGAGGCAATTCTGACGTTGCGGCTAATAATGGAAGCAAGGTTAAAGAAAAATCAAGACACTTTCATAGGATTTGTCGACCTGGAAAAAGCGTTCGACAATATAAAATGGTGCAAGCTGTTCGAGATTCTGAAAAAAGTAGGGGTAAGCTATAGGGAGAGACGGGACATATACCACAATCAAGAGGGAATAAAAAGAGTGGACGATCAAGAACGAAGTGCTCGTATTGAAAAGGATGTAAGACAAGGCTGTAGCCTTTCGCCCCTACTTTTCAATCTGTACATCGAGGAAGCAGTGATGGAAATAAAAGAAAAGTTCAGGAGTGGAATTAAAATACGGGGTGAAAGGATATCAATGATACGATTCGCTGATGACATTGCTATCCTGAGTGAAGGTGAAGAAGAATTAAATGATCTGCTGAACGGAATGAACAGTCTAATGAGTACACAGTATGGTTTGAGAGTAAATCGGAGAAAGACGAAGGTAATGAGAAGTAGTAGAAATGAGAACAGCGAGAAACTTAACATCGGGATTGATGGTCACGAAGTCAATGAAGTTAAGGAATTCTGCTACTTAGGCAGTAAAATAACCAATGACGGACGGAGCAAGGAGGACATCAAAAGCAGACTCGCTATGGCAAAAAAGGCATTTCTGGCCAAGAGAAGTCTACTAATATCAAATACCGGCCTTAATTTCAGGAAGAAATTTCTGAGGCTGTACGTATGGAGTACAGCATTGTATGGTAGTGAAACATGGACTGTGGGAAAACCGGAACAGAAGAGAATTGAAGCATTTGAGATGTGGTGCTATAGATGAATGTTGAAAATTAGGTGGACTGATAAGGTAAGGAATGAGGAGGTTCTACGCAGAATCGGATTGGATAGGAATATGTGGCAAACACTGGTAAGGAGAAGGGACAGGATGATAGGACATCTGCTAAGGCATGAGGGAATGACTTCCATGGTACTAGAGGGAGCTGTAGAGGGCAAAAACTGTAGAGGAAGACAGAGATTGGAATACGTCAAGCAAATAATTGAGGGCGTTGGCTGCAAGTGCTACTCTGAGATGAAGAGGTTAGCACAGGAAATGAATTCGTGGCGGGCCGCATCAAACCAGTCAGTAGGCTGATGACCAAAAAAAAAGAAAAAACAATACGTCTAAAGGTACTGAACACAAATTTGAGTTTTTACCATTGTTTTTAATAGTGCTTTTTAAATGACGCAACTGTGGCAGTATGCAGTTTTGATATAAATTTATTAAATTTTAGACCCTTCTTGGTTGTAATTTTGGACAATAATTTGTTTTGGGAATTATCAATTCGTGGAAGTTTAGCGATGTGTATTGTATTAGGAAAAATGCGAAATTACTCTCATGTTTGTCACACGATGTGATCGGCCATTGAAAACGTTATGTCACAGTAATTCCAAAGTGAAACCACATCCTTAAATCAACTGACTGTTCACTTTTTCACCAGTTTCTTCTTATATTCGTTGCTTATTAAGATCATAAAGGTTAATCCTGTGAATAACTTCAAAATTATGTATTTTTTCACACTGTTGGTACAGGGAAGTGTAAGAAAAGTAAGAACACATTCATAGGATTTAACGATCTAGAAAAAGTGTTCGCGAATGTAAAATGGTACACATATTCGAAAAGTTCAACTAAAGCAACCTATGGGTAATGTCGGTTAATGCACGAAGAATGAGAATGGAAGATGGAAAACGAAGATCTCGGATTAGAAAAGACAGGTACGTAGCATTTCCCCCTACTGTTCAATCTATACATCGAAGAAGCAATGACGGAAATAGAACAAAGTTTTCAAGAGTAGGATTAAAATTCAGGGGGAAAGGAACTCAGAGACAGATTCACTGATGACATTCCTTTCCTTCGTGAAAGTGAGGAAGAATTGCAGAATCTATGGAATAGTACGAACAGTCTAATGAGAACACACTATAAACTGAGAGGCCACCGAAGAAGGACGAAAGTAATCAGGAATAGCAGGAATAGCAGAAAAGAGAACAGCGATGTCGAAATTGGGGCCCACCACGCAAAAGTAGCGAAGGAAGTTTGCTACCTTGTAAGCAATTTATAACACACGACACACAAAATGAGGACATAAAAATCAGGCGAACAGGGGCAAAGAGCACGTTCCTGTGTAGAAGTGGTCTACTAGTATGAAACATAGGCCTTATTTGAGGAAGAAAATGCACGTTCGATGTGGTGTCGCCCAAAGCAAGGCTGGCACCTCTCAACGCGACCACGAGAAACGATAGTCGCTGCAAGCCGCATCCACGAGTGAGCGACACAGGCGTACAATCGCCCACGATCGTTTCGCTTTGCCACAGCATCCACTTTTCTACTTACGGCCGAGCACAATTCCACTTTGCCCAGTTTGCGAGCATCGACTAAGATGATAGTATCGTCTTGAAATAGGCCAGAAGTCTCAATAGTGTCTTAGGCAGAACTGTAAGTGAAGTAATGTCAATTGTTCATCTAGTGAAGTGACTTGTATTTTGTCTGTGCCAAGTGTTACGGTGGTGTTCAGAGACAGTTGTAGATACTCATGACATTCCTATAGAAATGGATTGTATAAAGTTAATTAATTCTTCTTATCTATGGTCATAATAAAACGAACCAATATTTTACGCGTTATAGTATACATTCGCTCCCGTCCCGGAGCGACCAAAGAACCCACCGTTGTACCGGCGAGTGTATTTTCTTCCGACACAGCATTTGGAACGCAATATTGTCTGGAAGTGAGCCATGGATTGTGGAAAAACGAAGGAAAGACTCGAAGCGTTTGAGGTGTGAGAATGTTGAAAATTAGGTGAACTGATAAGATATAGGGAAGTGCTTCACGGAAAAGAAGAGGTGAGTAACGTGTGGAAAACGACGCCAAGAAGAAGTGACAGGATGATAGGACATGTGTTAAGACACCGCGGAATAACTTCCATGGTATTTGTACTAACAGGGAGCTGTAGGAGAATACCGAGATTGGAATAATTCCAATAAATAATTGAGGACATTGCGAGCAAGTATTAATCTGGGATAAAGTGGTTGACACAGTAGAGGAATTGTGGCCATCTGCATTAATCCCAGCCCTTAAAAAATCAGTTTTGTGTACTCTGTAGGCTATTCATTATGTTCAATAGCTCCTCAAATTCTTCTTCACTTTCACAGATAATAACCATGTTATCAGCAAATTTTTGTGTTTGATATTCATTATCCTTGAGTCTCTTCCTGAATTTTAATTCCTCTCCTGAATCTTTCTTTTATTTCCGACATTGCATCTTCAGTATATAAACTGAACTGTAAGAGCAAAAGTATACACACCTGCCTTATATTCTTTCTGATACAGGCAACTCAGCTCTGGTCTTCCGTTCTTGCCGTTTCCTCCTGGGTCTTCTACATATTAACTACTACCCGTCTTTCCTTACAGTTTACACCTACTTTACTAGGAATTTCGTAAGTTGTGCACCATTTTATGTTGACGAACGCTCTGGCCGTCGATATGTCAGAAGTTATCGCTGGATATTTTTGATCGAACTGACTAATCGCCAATGAAGTACAGATATTGTAATGAAAGATAAAATACTTCACATAGAAAATAACATCATACAAGAAATATAATACTGAATTCTAGTCAAATCCTAGATCCCTTATGAACGCTTTTGTCGTAGAATGTGCTATGTGACTTGATGATAAATACTTTTACACTACAAAAAGTAGACAGCAATTGAATACAATACTATTAGTTTTTTATTTAAGTAGCACTTTTTCGTCTCCTACAGTTTGTGTGGGAAATTTAAATGTGAATGAATATGAGAGAAATTTTACCATCGTGGCCGAGAAGAAAGTTTAAACAACCATGGAGAAGAGAATTACTTTTCCTGTGTGAATTATTTACGAGCTGCTGCCTCTTGTTGATTCTGATTTGAAAGTTACTCCCTCGAGCACCAGCCACTTTCACAATTTTAATAAATCTATTGTGACAATAGAAGATTTGGCCATACCAGGACTCGGATTTCCCCGTAATTGCTTCCAGTCGCATTAATCATTTGCTGCAATAGCCCGCCACTAAAACAAATAATTCTAGTCATAGTCGAATGGAAAAGTTCTCTGGCCTCAAACCCACCCACCCACACACACACAAATAAAGAAAATAAATAAGTAAACAGAAAAAGAAGTAGATAAGTAAATGGAACTCACACCCATTCACCTAGACATACTACACAAACACACACACACACACACACACACACACACACACACACACAGACATACATACACACACACAATCTTCTACATAGAATTTTTTATGACGATAACGCAGTCTTAGAATTTCGATTAAATAACTGTTCTACATTAAATTCTATGTGGTTGCAGTAGACAAATAATGAAAGAAAACAGCTGCAATAAAAAACATAAAAATCCAGGAAAACCACAACATATGGTATCAAGGTATACACAGGGGGATGTAAATTCCCCTTACAAACTTCTAGAACTTGTAGAGGGGAATGATAACATAATATTTTGAATGGATTCAAAATGGCTTTGAGCAGTATGGGACTTTACATCGGAGGTCCTCAGTCCCCTAGAACTTAGAACTACTTAAACCTGACTAACCTAAGGACATCACACACATCCATGCCCGAGGCAGGATTCGAATCTCCGACCGTAGCAGTGCGCAGTTCCGGACAAAAGCGCCTAGAGCAGCTCGGCCACCGCGGCCGGCCTTTTGAATGGGAATTCATATCCGAAAACATACTGTTTCCGTGCAACAGCAGTTTAAAAACATGTTTGCTAGGTAGCTATGGAACATGGGGTTAGTTACATCATATCGGCTGATGTCATTTGACGTCTATCCTACCTGTCTGACTATGTTAGGGCCTCATTCTCGTATGTGTGGGTGTTAGAGCAACATGACTGAGTCACGTTTGCAGAATGCTCCGACATGATCCTTCTGAATGGCGAAGCTCATGGTAATGGAGGAGCTACTCGTCGTCTCTGTCAAGATCTTTATCCACACCGTATGACTCCATCGCATACCCTTACCGCCACATTTACGCAACGGCAACGAGACAGGTACCTTCAACCTCAGCAGGTGTGACTTTGGTGCTCCAAGGAGACTCCACACACCCAAATTGAAAGAGGCCGAACTGCATCACGTCGAAAAGAATCTGTCTTCGAGTACACTAGCAATTTCTTTGGCTATTAATGAGTTGAACTGTAAAACAAATGTGTAATCGGTCACGCCTAATCAATTACTTGTAAAGGTGGTCGCGTTACCAACATGTTTTCACGTTGTTGTAGCACGGAAACGGTACGTTTCCGAACATGGGTTCCAATTCAAAATATTGTCTACTTACTCCACTCTAGAAGTTTGTAAAGGGAATTCCCGAACACACTGTGTGCAAAACTTTGTCGGATTTTCAAATTTATAAATATTGTATTAAAAACTCGAATTTATATGTGTGAAAGTAGTAAAGAGTATTTCTCCTGTTTTATAGAAAGATAAAAACCCCATTGATTATACTGAAACTTCAGCGAAACATGACTATGAAATAAAAAGAAAAGATAAAAAAAATGTGATTTGCTCAAGATGGACCCTCTACAAGAAAAATCTGTTTGTAAGCAAACGGACAGAAGAGCTTCGACCTCCAGATGATTAATAATATTTGTTTTCCACCTGTTTAGACTTAGTCAAAGAAGTCAATCATTGAGCCTTTTTTGGTTTTTAATTTTTGAATTTTAATTTTGAATTAATTCCGTCATCCGTTTCTACATCTGCGTCTACATTTATACTCCGCAAGCCGAGCGAGGTATCGCACTGGACTTCCATTTGGAAGGGTGCCCATTCAAATACCAGTCCGACCACACCGATTTAGGTTTCTCGTAGTTTCCCTAAATCACTTAAGGCAAATGTCGGGAAGGTTTCTTTGACAGGTCATTGCAGGTTTCCTTCCCCATCCTTTCTTAATCCTAGCTTGCAGTCAGTTTCTAACGACGGAGCTCAAGACAGATCGTTAAACCCTTTGTAAGTAGGCTGTTTAGGTTTTTATATTGGTAACGCCACGTAGCGCTCTGTATGAAAATCACTGACTGTGCTGTGTGCAGTCTGTGGCTAGTTTGCATTTTTGTCTGCCATTTTAGTGTTGGGCAGCTGGATGTCAACAGCGCGTAGCGTCGTGCAGTTGGAGGTGAGCTGCCAGCAGTGGTGGATGTAGGGAGAGAGATGGCAGAGTTTTGAAATTTGTAAGACTGGATGTCATGAGCTGCTATATATATTATGACTTTTGAACACTATTGAGGAAAATACATTGTTTGTTCTCTATCAAAATCTTTCATTTGCTAACTATGCCTATTGGTAGTTAGTGCCTTCAGTAGTTTGAATCTTTTATTTAGCTGGCAGTAGTGGCGCTCGCTGTATTGCAGTAGTTCGAGTAATGAAGATTTTTGGTGAGGTAAGTGATTTGTGAAAGGTATAGGTTAATGTTAGTCAGAGCCATTCTTTTGTAGGGATTTTTGAAAGTCAGATTGCATTGCGCTAAAAATATTGTGTGTCAGTTTAAGCACTGTCTTGTATAATTGGTCAAAGGGGACGTTTCATATGGCGACCCTGCCAGGGGACGTTTCATATGTCGACCCTTAGCCGAGGATACCTCACTGGAATCTTCTGATTTTTTCTTGTAGTTTGTGTAATTAGTGTAGCTATGGTTTATTGCTAGTGCGTAATTGTAGAGAGAATCTCCTTTGTAGTTGCAGTCTTTCATTGTTGTTGTGGCATGCATGTAGATTTGCACAAAGTATTTCACGGTTGTGCTTGCAATTAACTAGATATTATTTTCAGTTCTATGTTAATGTGTTTTCTTATTTTGCTCTTGAAATTGTGCTTTTCTGTGTTATCATGTGAAATATTGTGACAATAATGGCGTGTGAAAAACGTAACACTAGGTTTCAAAGTAAACTGAGAAATAATAGTGACGATGAGCGTAGCTTGTCAGCACCACTGTGTAATGAATTATCAGACATTCAAAGTAGTAATTTGGTAATTGTGCATAGGGAAATGGAGAAGGCGGCAAATAATGGCGTAGAAAGTGAAACAATTAGTGAACAGGGAAGCATTATCGATCGATCGGTCGGCAACAGCTCGCCTCAGGATTCCGAAATGACAGGACACTATCTTGCAAATACTGTAGATTCAGGTTTTGCGTCCTCACCGTTTCTTCAAATAAATCAAGACACATTTTCTGCTTTTCAAAATGTGAATATTGTCGGTTCAAATGCACTGCAGAATAGCACTGAGGAACATGTTTCAGACACCAATGCATTGTTATTACAGTTAATGCAACAAATGGGACAAAGGCTACAAACGTTAGACACAATGGAACAAAATGTTCAAAAGTTAGACGCAATGGAACAACACCAGAGACAAACACAGCAACAGTTAGACGCAATGGAACAAAATCTTCACACCACGCTTGAACAAACACGTGAAGATTTAACTATTGAGTTATATAAAATAGAATCGAAATGTCAAAAAGTCTGTAACGACATAAAAACTCAAATTTGTGAGCATTTCCAACCTATTTTTTCGCGTCATGAAAATGCATTACAGAATCACGAAGCAGCCATAAAAGAACTGCAAACTATTGTTCATGAAAATCACAACACCTTGCAAGTTAAAATTGACTCAGTTGCATCTACCGATTCGGTTACGCTACTTGCAAAAACTCAGAAAAACTTAAAAGACACAGTAGATACGATTTCAACACAAATGGACACTCTGAAACTTGGTTCAGAAAAACACACAGAGGAAATAATTTCACTAACAGATAAAGTAGCCGAACTTTCAGATCAGTTCACTAACTTATGTGCAAAGGTAGATGATGATCTGAATGACACAAGACCTGTAGCCTTCACGGACACTGAAGAGTATGAACAAATTAGAAAATTCAAACAAAATCAAAATCAAATCAATACACAGTACAAAAGAGAAATCCGGGAAGTACAAGATCAGTTGGCACAAGTAATACAAGAATTACATATTTCAGAGGACACTCGCGCTCCAGTACGGGAAGAGGGACATAGAAATACGGAACAACCAGAAAATAATAACACAGGACACTTCGGAAATTATGAAAGAAATTGGCAAGGCGCATTGGATTTTGAGATGGAACTGCCGAAACGAAGTAACAATAAGCGATGTGCGACTCGCCGACACGATGGTTTTGACTATAAGCTATTCATTACTACACGTAAATTCAAAACATTTAAGAATTCTGACAACGATATTCATCCACAAGCATGGCTTCATCAATTCTCTCATTGTTTTCTCCCAACTGGTCATTGGAGCACAGGTTAGAATTAATGTGTGGCTATTTAGAGAATGAACCAGCTGTAAGAATGCGATCGGTCATTCACGATTGCCACAGTGAAGGAGAATTTTATCATGCCTTCCTCTCAGCGTATTGGTCTCAAGCTACACAAGACCGAGTAAAACATAGCATCATAATGATGAAACGTTTCGAACGATCTGAATTTTCCAGTCTTATGAAATATTTTGAAGACATGTTGCATGAGAATCAGTATCTTTCAAACCCATACAGCCCCTCAGAACTCATCTGCATTTGCGTAATCAAATTGCCTGAACATTTACGACATATTATTTTAGCAGGACGTTGCAAAGACGACATTGAAGCTTTTCAGGGACTGTTACAAGAACTGGAAATTGACACTGACAATCGCGTGACGCGAAAACAGGAGCACAACAATTACAGGTCACATCTGTCACAATTCTGCGATGACAGAAATAATACATGACAAGGCTATTCTTACAAGGTAAATCGTGACCAAAACAGGCACCACCCGTATGACAACCACTGGCAGAGTAATAATAGTTACAGAGAAAGATCGCATTTCTGTAGTAATGAATATGACAGAGATTACCATAGAAACAGACAATATGGGAACAAAAACAATTATCATCAAGGGAGACAGAATAACTTCAGATGCGACAGTTCAGTGCGCTGTTACGATTCCGCTAGAAATTCTCCACCACATGACCGACAAACAAGAAACTATGTAAACTACCGACAAAACGACAAAACTGAATTCCATCAGAACTGGCGGGATCAAATAGAGCAGGGCACTTTCGACAAGGTGAATTTGTAGAAGTTAGAACTCCTAATCCCAATAACGACGCATGCCAACAAAGAGACAGACAATGACTCGCACCGCAGGCAGCCACGTGCGCCGACTGGCTCAGGGAAAAATTACATAGACGCTAACCTTGAGAAAAATTTTAGCATTCTTTACCGATGTACCATATACCACATGATAATTCCACTGAAGCTGAAACTCTGCGTACTAGGTAGAGTAAAGGTTTACACCACATTTCACATGTAAAACCGTTTATTGAAAGATAATCTGCTTTTTAACTTTGTCTTTGCCATAAAACTTTTCACTTCACATTTCTAGTATGGATTGTCAGACTTAGAAACTGTTACCATGCAACAATGTTTGAAGTTAAATATCCAATCAAGAACGAAGAGAACTTATTTAAACAGAAATTACGAATGCATTGTTATAGTGAACAGACGTCACAGTGTTATTGTGTGTGTACATTCTTGCTTGTTATTTGCACGATTACATAATGACTATAAGGCTTACATACTTAGAACATATACTGGTACTGCTAATGAGATTTTAATGCAACATTTTGGTTTACTTGAAAGTACATTCTAGATTTAAAGTACTTTCAGTGAGATACCAGATGGCACAGTGGTTAGTTTATGTGACAGCTACACGATTTTATCACGACGCTACTAATGAGTGACAATTTACAATGTTGCTTTTGCGGTGTTTCTGTTTTATATCTGCACAGTTTTTCTGAATTATTCTGGAAAGTAAAACATGTTTTAATAGTAACTTTTGTGGTATAGCTACAATGAGACAGCCTTTTCCGTAGCACAACAATACGTCACAGCACAGTACTTTCTACATCACGGCGATAAGCGTAATAACTAAGATATCTATACGCAAAGCATTTCACTTTTGTTTATCATGAGGTAAGTACAGTGGCTTCTGCAGAACTTAGCTTTCGGAGGACAATAACTACGACACTTCCACAGAGATTATCTTACAGCAAGACGCAAATTTAGCGCTATAGGACACGTATTTGAATGATTAATTTTGCAATTAAATCATTTATTTTTAAAGATATTTGAAGTACAATGATACAAAGGTTTTCCATGATACATTTCATTCCATTGCTGTAATCTGTAACACCTGAGAGTATAATTACATTAATCCTCAGGGGGTACACGCCTACTTTGTGTACCATGTGTTTGGCAAGCACAAGGAGCCCTAGCTAATATGGTATTTGCTTATACAACTTTACACATCGGTACCATATTTCTCTAACACACAAATTACACAGCTATCTGATCATTTAACTGAGGGATAAACTTTTTTTTACTACATCAGTGACGCATGTTTACGCAATTAAGCAGTTGGATAACTTCACACTTATGAAACTGTATTTTGTATGTACTTTGCGAACTCTTCATATTTTTTCGAAACTATTGTGCTACTATGAGAGCTTTGAATGATGTATTTGGTATGGGATCACGATTTTTAAAGTACGTTTGAGGCAGATGACACTTTTGACATGAGCAGAGAATTTGTTTTAGGTTTTGGAATTATTGGAGAAAGCTACGACGTTTTTGAGATTTCACTGAGGTGTTATGATGTTATTTTTACGAAGACAATGTGTATTATGCTGTTGAGGTATGTTTATGATCAATAAGATGATACTACCATAAATGAGGAATTTGATTATGCTACATATTTATTTTGATGAAATATTAAAGAAGTGTTGACAAATACGTACATGAATAATGAGTATTGGTTAGGGACTCTGATTTGTGGAAAAGGATGTTGGAAACCAAGAATCGTACTTTAAGAGTTATGAAATGTGTGTAAATGTGCGAATGTATCACAATGCCGACGAAAACTTTTTGAACACTGTTATATTCATACGATTTTGTTTCTACACATTTGCAACGCAAGTTCTCGACCTGTGAAATTTTTTATATGAGACTGTGACTGTAATGCAAACTGGTGTCGTAAATATTTCGGTAAGAAAGGTAAGTGACCACCTTCACGTAATCTGTCATGGGCACCCAGCTGCGTGACAGATGCCTGGAAAAAAGCCATTAGTGTGTGCCTTTCAGCGGCACAGGTGGAGAAGAAAAAAAAAAGAGGCCATTATCCTCGCTATTGACATTCCTTTGTAGAAAGCATCATTAATATGACACCCTCAAACTTGAAAACATGATTACACTGTAGAGTTCTTAATTTATGATATTTACTGAAATGAAATGATGAGAAACATTTCATGTCTATTGTCTTGCTAGTTGAAAGATTGTTTACTGCATTATGAAATGCCATATGGCTAGTGAATGACGTTTCACGCCTTACTTTGCCTATTTTGTTTAATATCTAGTTCCTAGCTGCACTGCAGCATTGGTTAAAATAAAATTTTATAGATGTACTAACATAAATATTTTATGCCTACAGATCCAGTAAAAAATAACTTTATGATGGATGTACTCCAAAAAAATGAGGGAGCACAAAAAGACATTTCTACTTCACAGGAATTGCATACATAATTTTTGTCAGTGGCTTGGTAACTTGTCTGCTAGAGCAAGTTACAGTGATGCATCACTCTAGTGTTAAGATGTGACATAGGTATTAAACATGGCCATTTTTACTGTAATATTTTTTGTGCTTGAGCTTTCTCATGTTTAGATATGAGTTATTGCATTTGCTGCGGCTGTTTGCCAGGCATAGTGCTACTAAATTTCACTTTGTATTACTCTGTTAAGCTAGTTTTACTACTGATTTATTTTTCTTGTTGCTGCACATTGGCTCATATTAGTTGTAATGTTGCATTGCTTGGTAATTTAGATTTACTGTAGCTTGGTTTGGCAATTTGCATTTTTGTCATTGCTGTTTGTGTTAATTGCTTTGTGCTGCTGCATTGCCTCGTCCCTTAGTTTAGCATCTGAGCTCAATAGATTTAAGTTAGCTTAAGAGGGGGTAGACTATACAAGAGAACGAGTTGTGATGAATTGGAAGAAATGCATTGAGAAGCTATAAGAAAATGGTTTGGCCAAAAAAGTATTTTGAAAGAGGGTATGAACCAAAAAAGTAGGGTTTAGGGACAACAGGTTTAGGTAGGATTTTCTTGGAAATAAATGATGAGGTAAGATAATGGAAAATAAATAATGAGGCAAGGAATGTGTGAACATATAAATACAGAAAGCATGCTTGGATAGAATTTTTTTGGTGGAAACAAATGTTGAAATAAGAGGAAAAATATATGGAATGAAGTTTTGGGGTGGACTGCAGTACCAAATGTCACACTGAAAACAAGCCCTGTCCTGTATTTTTGTGTTATTACACTATGTGAGTTTGTGTTTTTCCTGTCTTAATGTGTTTAGCTAATAAGAGTTATGTTGTAGAATTTTTCTGATAATATGTCATTTTCTTTGTAAAGATGTTTAGACATTATTTATTCTGTTCTGTTTTAATGCTCATGTGTGAAGTTGATGTTTCGAAAGTTATTCTGATCTTTTATGTATGTACTCATGTCATAATTCCTGTAACACTGATGTATATGTTATTTCGATTCTTTTGTAAAGCCTGTACTACAAATGTTATCTGTATTGTTATGTTCTTTAATGATGTATTTTGTACCTTTGTAATTGTATTCTTATGTTATAAAATTGTAATTGACACCAGTTCATCATATTATTAACTTGTAAGTTCCATTTCACTGCACACGTTTCTGTTCGTCATAGTATATGGACAATACGTGAGAAGTAGGGACTGTTAGTGTTTGCACGTGTGTTAATAATTCAGCAAGGGACTGGATAACAGCATTGCTGGTTCTAAGGACAATTCCAAAAACTTTATGAGTGCACAAGTGGTGGTTTATGGACTTACTATATTCTCCGCAAGACTCTTCGATGGTGATTGTGCACCTGCACAGTCGCAACAGATGGCTGCTGGCCATCTCTACAAGGACTGAAGTGGGTCTGAACCTTCCATGGCCCACCAATACCATTATTTCTACAAGGACTGCAGTGGGTCTGCACCTCTAGTGGCCCACCAATACCATAATCTCTACTAGGACTACAGTGGGTCTGCTCTGTGATGACCTACCTACCAATATTCTTCAGAATGTCGAATGACTCTGCTGTGGGTTTGCTCTATTGTGGCCCATTACCTGTCTGCACGTCGAGAGTCAGCACTGTCTTTTCGTTGGAAGGACAACACTACTTTTTCAAGACTGCATGGAAATCCACTACTTCTGTGTGCATTTTCTTCTACTGCTCAGACTTTGAGAAAAACACTGCTATTTTACTGTGATGAACGATCAGGACTGTCTTTATGGACTGTGAGAAAATTTTAGCTTTTGACCAACATTGCATCAATAAGTGTGTGCATTTGATTTCTTTGTTATTGTAATTATGAAAAATTTTATCAAATCATTATAGGCCACTGCCCAAAACTATTTGTAAAATTTTTTGTGGGGAGCATGGGGGCTATGTAAGTAGGCTGTTTAGGTTTTTATATTGGTAGCGCCACGTAGCGCTCTGTATGAAAATCACTGACTGTGCTGTGTGCAGTCTGTGGCTAGTTTGCATTGTTGTCTGCCATTGTAGTGTCAGGCAGCTGGATGTTAACAGCGCGTAGCGTTGTGCAGTTGGAGGTGAGCCGCCAGCAGTGGTGGATGTGGGGAGAGAGATGGCGGAGTTTTGAAATTTGTAAGACTGGATGTCATGAACTGCTACATACATTATGACTTTTGAACACTATTGAGGTAAATACATTGTTTGTTCCCTACCAAAATCTTTCATTTGCTAACTATGCCTATTAGTAGTTAGTGCCTTCAGTAGTTTGAATCTTTTATTTAGCTGGCAGTAGTGGCGCTCGCTGTATTGCAGTAGTTCGAGTAACGAAGATTTTTGGTGAGGTAAGTGATTTGTGAAAGGTATAGGTTAATGTTAGTCAGGGCCATTCTTTTGTAGGGATTTTTGAAAGTCAGATTGCCTTGCGCTAAAAATATTGTGTGTCAGTTTAAGCACAGTCTTGTATAATTGATCAAAGGGGACGTTTCACCTTATACTCCCTTTTTTTTTTGTTCCCGTCGCGAATGGTCCGCGTGAACAGTGATTGTTGATAAACCTTCGTATGATGTCGTATCTCTCTGATTTTAAGTTCATAGTCTCTTCTAGAGTTATACTTAGGAAGAAATATAGTGGTTGACTCTTCAAAGAATGTACGCTCTCGTATTTCTAACAGTAAAGCACACTGTGATGCAGAGAGCCTCTCTTGCAGCGTTTGCGACAACAGTTGCCTGAGCGTCGTCGTGAAGCTTTCGTGCGTACTAAATGAACCAGTGACTCAAGGCGCTGCTCTTCTTTGGATCTTGTGTTATGTCCTGTATCAAACTTATCTGTCACGAATCCCAAACCCACGACGAATATTCCAAGTATCAATAGGACGAAGGGTTGGTCAGCTACCTAGTTTGTAGGTGAACTACATTTCCCAAAGATTCTCCCAATGAATTTCATACTGGCATCTGTCTTACTCACGATTTATTTTATGTGACCGTTGCACTACAGATCACTACGTACATATACTCCTCGATATTTTATGAATTGACAGCTTCCAGTGATTCTTCCACAATTGTGTAATCGTATAATAGTGAGTATTCCTGTCTATTTATGCGCAATACATTTATGTTGAGAGTCAACGGATAGCCACTGCAGTAAGCGTAGATCCTCTATAGATCTACCTGAATCTCAGTACATTTTCTAACGTTGAATTCAACACCACTATCTCCGAAAAGGCTCTAGGAGCGTCTGACGTTATCCACTGGGTTATTTATACAGGGTGAACATCAGTAAACCTGACAAACTGCAGGGGCGAATTGCTGACTGAGAAAGGAGGAAAAAAAGTTCTATGAATATGTGTCCAGAAAAGCATCGTTGCCACGATAGATGGCTCTGACGAATGAAAACTCCTCTGACCACGAGCCGTGTGTTCCTTGTATGTTGAAGGTTTTCTGATGGGCGCAGCGTACTGTAAGCAGCAGAAAACTTAAGTATTCCTGTCGGGAACAAGCCGAGATGGTATTTGTGTATGCCAAGCAGATGGAAACGACCGAGATTCAGCACCGCTGTACCAAAACAAGTACCCTCGCAGACACCCACCACATCACACAACTTTTCAAGACCTTTTTGGGGTCCTTTCAGACAAACTGACGTGCAGAAAGTCGGCGGACTATCCGTACACTAGTTTTGGAGGACCGGGTTCTACAGGATAACGACGTGATCCCCTGTACAAGCTCCAGGCACGTCGCCTGCCAACGTGGTGTAAGCCAAAGTGCGGTTATGCGTATCCTGCATGACAACGCTACTGTCCCTATCACCTGCAACAAGTCCAGGGATTATCAACAGCGGATTCCCCTCTACGTGAAGGATTTTGTCGATGGTTTTTGGACCAGAGCATCACAATTATGGTATTTCTGTCACCAGTCTTCTTTACCGACGAAGCAGTCTTTACCAGAACTGGCATCTTCAATCTGCATAATCGTCATCTATGGGCTACAGAGAACCCTCAGGGAATAGTTTAGGCGTCTCAGCATCGATTGAGCACCAGTGTGTGGGCAGGAATTCTCGGCAAGCAAAGGCTTGGGCGGGTTATTATTCCACAACGCCTGGACGGAGGAAGATACCTGGACTTCCTGCGGAATCCTCTGCCTGGGGTGCTTGAGGGTATGCATAAAATGCGACTTGTTATGTGGTTTGTGCATGACAAAGCACCTCGCCGCTTCCAAACTGGAGTTCGTCGACACCTCAAGTGTTCCACGGACGATGGATACGGCGCGGATGCCCTGTAGAATGGTCTGCTACACCACCGGACTAAAACCCTCTGGATATTTACCTCTGGGGCATCTGAAAAGCATTTTCTGTCTGAATCTGTTCCTGAGGTGCAGACCCCTCAACAGCGTGATCACGATTCCTGTGACCGATGTTGTCGTTGCACGCTCACCGTCCGTTTTCAGACACATGTCCATAGGACCTCTATTCCACTCACTAGGTACGCTTCGCACCTATGGCCAACTACGGTAAACTTCTGTTACGAGAGGGGAAAGTTCTTTTGCATGCTCTGTGCAGAATAGTAATGCTGTCTCGTTAGGTTCACTGAGCTTTGCTTTGTTTAATGATTTCAGTTGCTTTTCCGCCTTGTGGTCACTTATTTCGAAATCTATCATTGTGATGCACGTGCAGTGATTTAAGGGAAGAAACCCAGTACGATCACCCACACTGAAACAGTTTTGGGAAAAGGAGTTCAGTATTTCGTCCTTGATTCTGTCGTCCTCCCATTCGATGCCGTCATGGTAACGGACTGTCCAGACAGATCGCTTCCATCCCTTCACTATTTTAAAATAATGAGAAAACTTCTCAGGATTTTCTGCAGAGTTGGTAGATATAATTTTACTTTCTTATTCGTTGAATGCTTCATACATGGCTCTCTTTACACTTACTGTGATTTGATTCGGATCATAAGGTTTATAGCGGCTCGTAAAGAGCCGAATAAACAATTTTTTCTAACTATGTCTTTGAATGGAACGGCAAGAAAAAAACTGTTCCCGGTCTCACTCTCCGCAGTGATATGATGATATAAACGTGGAATAAGTGTCATAATTAATTTACATAGAGAAAAAGCAACAGATAAATTTGTTAATGGTGTTTCTCGAAGAATTATTCAGCAGTTCTGAACAATAGACTTGTCTCTGATTTCACGAAAAAGGAAAGTATGTTCAGTTATGTGCAATGAATAGCATAATACCAAAAATATCTGCAGTAAATAAACAGGAGTCAGCATTGTACAATGTTGCAGGGTTTCGGTGATACATTGCGAAGAAAATTTTATTTGGTAGTTACGTACTACTGAGCTACTGTAGCAGCTGAGATCAGCGACATACTACAATCAAACAAATCAACTGCTTGTTACACGTTACATATTACCACAAAATAATAGCTCATGACTTAATGTTTCAGGGCAATTCATCGCTTAGTAAAAAAAATATTTATTGCAGAAAAGAGGGCAATGAGAGTAATATATTGTGTAGACTCTGTGGAACCAGGCATTCTAAACGCAGCTTCACGAAGAATATAATACCACTAATGAAATTTTGACAAGAAAATCAATGCTTTCAGATACAGTACAGAATGAGAAGATTATTTTTCTTTACTTAATAATAACATTTCCCCTAACCCGGGAAATTGCTCAGTATTCAGGCACAATAAACTTTCCCAAGTTACATGAAATGTTTCACTCGTAACAAATTAAACTTTAAATCTATGTTAATACAGCTCCTTCTTATCAATTGTTACTCCGCAGCTCGTGGTCTTGCGGTAGCGTTCTTGATTTCCGCGCACGGGGTACCGGGTTCGATTTCCGGTAGGGTCAGTGATTTTTCCTGCCTCGAGATGACAGGGTGTTTTTGTGTCGTTTTCATCATCATCATTCATCCCCATCACGGTCGGAGGAAGGCAATGGCAAACCACCTCCACTATGACCTTGCCTAGTACGGCGGTGCGGGTCTCCCCGATCGTCCACTACGCTCCTCTGAGTATGGGACATCCCATTGTAAGAGGTCCGAGCAGATGTAATTTCGATGTATTGCTCATGCGCTGCTTACGATATGCAAGGTATAAGAGAATCTCTGACCAGAGATCAGTGATGACTGCAGTAGGAACAGTGTAGCTGTAGCAGTAAGTTGTTGCTAGTCTGCAGTATGGTCTGGTCTGGTCTGGTGTATCATGTTGGGTGGCCGGTCGCGGTGCAGCAATGCCGGAGCCTGAGTATTATTGTATAAGGTAAAAAGCAGCCTCACACATATGTAGTGATGTCATCTCAAGTCCCATGTAAATGTTTTTAAAATCTCGTAATAATAATCTTTCTCATAAAAAGTAACTTTTAACAACCATTCATTTCAATTTAAAGAATTTACTAATTTCGGCCATCCATGATCATCCCGATTGTTGCAAAAGAAAAATCAGTTGCTTCCTTTCATAAATGACAAATCTATCGGCCAGCATTGCACAGGGCTGTGCCAGAAAACATTATTTTAAGAGCAGATATATATATATATATATATATATATATATATATGCGCTATCCGGCGACTTCATTGAGATAAGAATTTTCTTTTTTTTTTATTCAGTGACTATCATGACAGACGTAAAAGTAATGAGCACAATTTTCAGCGTACGTTTAATAACAGTCGGTCTTACCAGCAGCAGAATCAACCACAACAACAGATAATCATGAATGAGCCAGACAGTAGGTATCATCCGGAACGTAATAAGTCAGGAGGAAGTAACAGGACAGTACAAATAGTCGAAATGCCACAGCATCCTCTCGCAAATAACAGCACGTCAAATAGAATTTGACTAGATACAGTACAGGTTGCATCTTCCAGCAACGCAAACAATACTTTTGACACAGAGAATCTTGTTCACGAAAATGTTATTACTTTTGACGACATCCGAGACTCTCTTTTGCAGGAAAAACCAGTTATTCAAAAAACCATTTCCCACCCTGTCATTGAAGTAAAGATGGGATCATCCAAATTTTCTGCAGTAATCGATTCTGGATCACCTATGTCAGTTATAAATGAGGAAACTTTCAACGAACGTAACAAAGAGAATACCTATCCTACGTTACCAGTAGGCAAAACTAAAGTAAAAGGAGCAGTATCTAGTAAAGGAGTAGATGTAAAATTACAGACACACTTATCATTTTGTATTGCAGGTCATACGTTTCACTCAAATTTTTGGATTGTTCCCTTATTGACAACAGACGTTATTTTAGGTACGAGTTTTTTGGTACAACACGACGCAGTTATCGACTTTCAAAATTCGTATTTAATGTTAAAGGATGAAAATGTACAACCGGCATTAGAATTTCAGCACTCTTTATCTGGAGAAGAACAAACAATTAATCGTACAGAGGTCATTTCTGCATCACGTAACATAGACTATTATTTCCACATTGTTCACAGATACGTAAGTACACAACTATAATATTTCAGACGAAGCCGACTATGACGTTATGCAAATGATTTCTGATAAAGTAAAGCAGAACAGACGACGAACGCACGCAACTACGCAAAATTCTTTTACAGCAAGCTCCAGTTTTTGACAACATCCCTGGTACTATATCCGGATTTATGTATGAATTTCAAATTAAACAGCACGATACATTTAAAGCCAAACATTATCCCATTCCATACATTCACAGAGATCAAGTTAAGAAAGAATTGCAAGCTATGCTTGACCAAGGAATTATTGAACCGGCAGTTAGTCCGTACATAAACCCGCTCCATATTGTTAAGAAAAAGGACGGTTCACTTCGCCTCGTACTTGATTCGCGCCACATCAATGACATTATTATTAATGAAACACGTCGCCCACAGACACTAGAAGAACTTCTACAGAAATTTCATGGTACTGCTATTTATTCCACATTAGATTTGAAATCGGGATTTTGGCAAATCCAGCTCCATCCGAACTGCAGAAAGTACACAGCATTTCTCTGTTTTGGTGACTGTTATCAGTTTTGCAAATTAGCGTTCGGTTTAACTATTTCTTCAGCAGCATTTATTCGCGGTTTGAATACTATACTTCCGACAGAATTAAAAGACAGAATCACAACGTATGTAGACGACATTCTTATTGCAGAAGCTAACTGGTCTGAACACAATTTGATTCTTGAACAACTGTTGCAAACTTTTCGTGCACAAGGACTCACAGTTAATCTTAGCAAATCGCACTTTGGTAAAACTTCCATAAAATTTCTTGGACATGTAATTTCAGCAGAAGGCATTGCGCCTGACCCGGAAAAACTTCAAGCTTTACATGACATTACTGTACCTACTACGAAGAAACAATTACGCAGCTTTCTGGGATTAATTAACTTTTTCCGTAAATTTATTCATTACTCTGTTTTAGACACTCGTAGATTATGCCAGTTGACAGGTAAAAATACTATTTGGTCCTGGGATAGCCAAGCGCAGTCTGAATTTGCTAATCTGAAACATGCTTTGTTAAACGCACCTCTTTTATCACACCCAGATCTTACTAGATATTTTTCCATTGCCACCGACAGTTCTAACACCGCTTTAGGCGTGCACATTTTTCAGGAAATTGAAGAAGATGGTTCTACAGTAATTAAAAACATCGCGTTTGCGTGTCGCATTCTGTCACCTGCTGAACGCAATTATTCTGTTACAGAACTTGAAACATTATGTGTTGTATGGGCATTTACGAGATTTCGGCATTTTCTTTGTGGAAGACATACGACCGTTTACACAGATCATAGAGCTATCCAGTTTTTACTTTCCGCTAAATTTACACACGACAGATTAAGCAGATAGAAACTTTATTTACAGGAATTTAATTTTACAATTGCTCACATTCCCGGTACACAAAATATTGTAGCAGACGCACTATCCCGTTCTCTCAGCAACAATCAGCAAGACATCGCAACCAACTTCTGCAAAGCAAATTTCAGCGTCATGTATATTCAACAAGTTACATTTGAAAATTTCATTTCGGCATTATTACGAGACATAGCACAAGAGCAAAGTAAAGACAACGTATGGAAAGAAATTAAACACCTTTGGCAAGATAGGAATAATGTTACCATCAGAAACCATTATACTGTACGCAATAACATTCTATTTTGCCGCTCTCACCCTGACAGCAACAATTGGTTATTATGCATTCCTGACGAACTTGTTAACAAATTAATTTGGTATACTCATTTAAGTTACGTCCATTACGGAGCCAGAAAATGTTTTCTTATACTGAGACAGAACTGTTATTTTGCCAACATGGAGAAACGCATTCGACGAGTTTTAGCGTCATGTTAAATCTGCCGGAAAGCTAAGTCAGACACGACTTCACATATTCCTCCGTTACATCCTATTGTACCCGTTAAATTGAGACACATGGCCGCTGTAGACATTTTTGGTCCGATTCCCAGATCTAATAGAGGTTTTTGTTACATCTTTGTCGCTGTTGAACTCACTTCGAAATTTGTTACCTTCACTCCGTTACGCAAAGCTACTGCTAAATCTGTTTCGAAAGCATTTGTAAAACGTTTTCTATTTCATGTAGCGCATGTATTGAAAGTAATTTCCGACAATGGACCACAGTTTCGATCTGCGTTATGGACACGTATGTTACGAGCTAGAAACATTTCTCCGATCTATATATCCAGGTACCACGCTTCTTCAAACCCTTGTGAACGACTAATGAAAGAAATTGGTAAACTATGTAGAATATACTGCCATAAAAAAACATATTGATTGGGATACACACATACTGTCATTCCAGGATGTAACTAACTCGATACCAAATGAATCTACTATGCTATCTCCGACTGTTATACTGAAAAATGTTGAACCACCCAACAAAATTAAAGAATTAGTATCTTTTCCTACATCTCGTCGACTACGACACCATGAAGTAATTGACATTGCGCTGAACAACATCGGACGTGCCGCAGAGCGCCGGAGAAGACAGCAAAAACAGGTTTTTACACGCCGTGACTTTCACTTTGGACAGAAGATATTAGTACGCACACATTATTTATCCAACAGAGGAAAGAGTAGAAATAGTAAATTTGAGCTTCTATACGCAGGTCCATATCGAATTCGCAGCATTCCTCACCCCAATGTAGTGCACGTCGAAACTTTGAGAACCAGTAACAGCAAAGGCAATCACCATGTCTCCAATATTAAACCCTTTATTGAATGAACATACTTTATGATTTATCACACTGTAATGCCATTTCCTGATTTTTATATGACCACTTATGCAATTATATTTATATGAACACTTACTGATGATTATCATATTTTTCTTGGCAAGTGCCCGTTATATATCAGACCGTGCACATTTTCCATTTTTTGTGTATGTATGATTATTTTCCTGTCGAAAGTAGAATTTTTGTCTGTATGCACTATGTAATCTTTAAGATATAACAAACACCAGTTGACTTTGACATTTTTCCTTATGATATCTCAATATCTTGACCATTTTAAATTTTTTTGCTGCTACATTATGATACTCTGTGTACATTTTTTGCACTTGAAAACTGTCTACGTTTTTGACATAATACGTTTTCTGTCATGCTATGCTGTATGCTTAATTATATCACTAGAAACAAGTTTTTATTTAATGGGTATATGATTTAAATGCAAGATATTAATCCTTATTCATCATTTTCAGAAAGTAATAACGTGTAAAAGAAATAACTTAAACAAACCACAGTGGATTACTATGAAACGGGAATTTCACCTTCGGAATGAACGAAAGAAAATGCAATACCATGTCATGAAGAGTAAATGGATCAGAATTAACAAGAATATACTATACACATCGTATGATAGCAGTCTTAACTAATTTTTTCTTTCAGAATACGAGGCGATTGATGCAGGCTGTCAGACAGAACTACACATCTTAGTTTTAGTGATGAAACATGCTAGAAATAAGATACTCTATACTATGACTAGTTGTATGAAGTAAATGGTAATATGAATAATGAATAATGAAGTTTTTTTTGCAGATGATAATGAATGCTGATGAATAGTTACATGAAGAATATGCTAATATGAATAATGAAGTTTTTCTTTGGAAGTGATGATAGTAATGAAGTTATGGTAATATGAATAATGAAGTTTTTCTTTGCAGATGAGGGTAATGATGAAGTTTATATATTTACTGTTAGTTAAGAAATGCTATGTAGTTATTTAAGTATTTGTTGCAATTCGTTTTGACAGTATGTCTTATGTCGCATGGTAGAATGACTGAATGTTTTGGAAAGGACAGCTAGAGTACATACATATTGAGTACACGTTTCATTACCTGTTAATTCGAAGTTCACTACTTTTCAGCATAATATGCGTTTCTTCTTTCAGCTCAATAATCCATTTTGTATTTTTTCCAGGAGAAGCTATTCATGAAATTAATGTGCTATAAGCAATTAGTCATTATACCTGTTCTAGTACTTGCATTTTACCCATTTGTGTGTGTCATTCATGAATGTGATCACATGTACTCTACTTGTTTCATAACCTTGCTACAGCTGACTCATGACGAATGACGTTATAAATCCTTATTTCCAGCAATAAGTCAAAAGCAAATATTTTCATGCCCCAGCAATTAATTATCGATCCTAGCACAATGCATTGCTAGCACAAAAAAAAAAAAAAAAATTACCAGTCCCAGCTATTACCAGTATACAACCAAATAATGCTACTAGTTTAAGATGTATTTATAGTTCTAAATATAATGCAAATTTCTCAGATGTATTGGATCCATTATATCCATGTATTATTAGACCACAGACCTTGAGTAATAGTTACAGTGTGTTACATTTTTTAAATATGTCCTATGTCACTTGAATGATGAGTTCTGGGTAATACTGAATGATGTTTTGTAATAATACATAAATGCTATGCCAATAATTTGTGTAAATAATATATTTGTTATACTCTATAAATGCTATGCCAATAATTAACTCTCATTTTGAATGATGACTTCTGAATAATACTGAATAATGTTTTATAAAACTATATGAATACTTTGTAACTGGCCAATGAATGCCACTGTTTCTTATATTTTATATTTGTCTTATGTCACTTACATGAAATCATATATGAATACCAGCAGCTTGATGCTACACTCATTAACTCTTGTTTTGAGTGATGACTTCTGAATAATGCATAAAAATGGTTTGTAACTGGCCATGAGTGCCAATGATTACTATAATTAGATGAACTATGTAAATGCTATGCCATTCATTAACTCTTGTTTTGAATGATGACTTCTGAACAATGCATAAAAATGGTTTGTAACTGGCCTTTGAGTGCCAATGATTACTATAATTAGATGAATTATGTAAATGCTATGCCATTAAATAACTCTTGCTTTGAATGACCACTTCTGAATAATGCACAAAAATGGTTTGTAACTGGCCAATGAGTGTCAATGTTTACTGTAATCAGATGACTTATGAATAATGTTCTGTAATACTCCATACATAGTACAGAAATGTTTAGTAACTAGGCAATGAGTGCCAACAATTACTCAAGTCAGTTGATAGACTAGTGTAATTCTCTATGATGACTAGCATAAGACTTAATGTCCTTAACCTTCTGACCTAATTACCAGAAATTACTGCAATATCCGTTTGTCCTGTCCATCATCATGATCATGGAGCACTATATTTGGATTTTGCACTAATTCTACGTTGGTGAAAGAGTATGGATTCTACAAGAATGTGGTGTTGGCACATCATGCTGTCCACCACCTTGAACGATGGAGATGTTATTATGGTCCTACTGTTTGGTGTACCTAATGTACTACCAAAATGATAACATTGAATATTAATACAACATTTCAGTGTCTTGGCTACAATGACTAATACTTCAGGGAAGAGAACTTCAGATTGTCGCACTTGGTGTTGTGCTTCTGTAGAGGGATATGGACTTTCAGTGCAGCTACGTGCAACCTACTACGCTACAACCATGATGCAATCCTTCCCTTTCCTATCCTAGTTCTTGTAAAATGGTAAAAAATATATACAGTGCGTGTACACTTTATGTCATTTGTTAATATGTTTTGTACTCATTGCGCATACATTTTGTCATTTCTTGATATGTTCTGTACTCAGTGCATATGAACTCTATTTCATTTCATGTTCTGCACTTATATGTATGTATATACTCTGTGACTGTAGACTTAGTTAATTAAGTAGATTATAGAAAAATTTGTTGCTCATGGCAAGTCCAATTGACTCACCATCGCTGCCAAATTTTTGCCCCCCCCCCCCCCCCCCCCCACCCAGTGGAGGGTTATGTAAGAGGTCCGAGCAGATGTAATTTCGATGTATTGGTCATGCGCTGCCTACGATATGCAAGGTATAAGAGAATCTCTTACCAGAGAGCAGTGTTGACAGCAGTAGGAACTGTGTAGCTGTAGCAGTAAGTTGTTGCTAGTCTGCAGTATGGTCTGGTGTATCATGTTGGGTGGCCGGTCGCGGTGCAGCAATGCCGGAGCCTGAGTATTATTGTATAAGGTAAAAAGCAGCCTCACACATATGTAGTGATGTCATCTCAAGTCCCATGTAAATGTTTTTAAAATCTCGTAATAATAATCTTTCTCACAAAAAGTAACTTTTAACAACCATTCATTTCAATTTTTAAAGAATTTACTAATTTCGACCATCCATGATCATCCCGATTGTTGGAAAAGAAAAATCAGTTGCTTCCTTTCATAAATGACAAATCTATCGGCCAACATTGCACAGGGCTGTGCCAGAAAACATTATTTTAAGAGCAGATATATATATGCGTTATCCGGCGACTTCATTGAGATAAGAATTTTCTTTTTTTTATTCAGGATGATCTTTCAGGGCCATGACGCAGCACTGCTGAAGTCCAAAATTTACCAGGTTAAATTCACAGTCAGTTATTGAAAAGTCATAAGTGAGTGACAATTTAATTGAGAGGTTAGTTACATTGTATTATTACCAGGCTACTGATTTTTTTTTTGTTGGGACGTTACACTGAATGTGAACGACATAATTATAATTTTTTACTCTTGAGAGATTTAGGAATTTTCCTGTTTTGAGATTACATTAAATGGGAACGAATTTTGTGGGGAGATTAAATGTAAATGAATTTTGTAGGGAGGTTAAATGTCAATGAATTTTCTGTTTTGAGGTTACACTAAATTAGAATCATATTCATATTATTTATTTAAATTTTGTGGGGAGGTTACACCATCATCTATCAATTATTTGTGTTATTTCTTCGCCAAAGATGTACTTTTAACAGAAAGTAATGGTATATGGGGTACAGAATAAAAAAGTTCAGTTTTCTTTTATAATTTAATGTTTTTACGTGTCATCTGAGCAATGTCAATTGCTAATACGTTCGTTCTTATTAACTTTAGTCTACTGAGCCGGTTAGTAGTATATAAGCTGACGGGATGAGGTGATAAAAATAAAGAAATTACGTAGTTTGTCAATCGACTATCTCCACATTATACAGATACAAATCGTGTAAACGACATACGTAACACGATATTAATGTAAGAACTGCAGTAAGAAGCAATAACTCTCTTGCGGCGGAAGTCTACGGTCAGAATATCGACGACTTAACGGCAACCAAGAGTTCTGCAGTCAGACTAATGACCCTAACGAGAGCGAGTATATCGCGAATGGGTCAAGAGCACAACAGCGCGAGGTGGGGCCGCCTCCGGTCTCTAACTGGACCGTCGCCACTGAAACATGACCCACAGCCAGCGAGCAGTATATAAGGCGCGCCGTGCCAGGGGGAGGCATCAGTTGCCCGCAGCCGACGACACACACACATCCTCATCATGTACAAGCTGGTGAGTATGCGGTCCGAAGAATTACACTGAGGAAAACAGCTCACGCAGGCTGCATGTTGACGTTTCGCAGGCAGAGAAAAATTCCTGGAGGGAGGGGACAAAGTGGTTCTCACGAACAGAAGGGAGCCTCGTCCACGAGACCCAGAAAACAGTAGACACCGGCGCCTATGTTGATGTCATATTCTCTTTCCATAAGGTGTTCGATGCAATTCCGCACTGTCGTCTATGCCAGTGTACGGAACATCAGACCAGCTTTGTTATTGCGTTGTAGAATTCGTAGAAAACAGAGTGCAGCATCATAACCACCTTACTGGAGAAAAATGTTCTGACGTAAAAGTAGTTTCGGTAGTAGTCTCCCCTAGGGAGAAGTAGTGACTTAAAAAAAACCTGATATTACAGCAAACATGCTGTTTATTTACTAGCTTTGCCCATCTTCACAAGACATGTATCTGTATTTACCATATGACTGGTGTGGACAGTTCTATCTATGTCACCACACTTGAACGTATCTCATATCCTCATCAGTCCCCTAGAACTTAGACCTACTTAAACCTAACTAACCTAAGGACACCATACACATCCATGGCCGCGGCAGGATTCGAGCCTGCGATCTTAGCGGTCGCGTGGTTCCAGTCTGAAGCGCCTAGAACCGCTCGGACAATCCGGCCGGCGAGAATTTGTTGTTATTGGATTACACTATGTGTCGCGCTGGCTTATTTGGCGTAGGTGATATAATGTCTTTTTTCTAAATTCCTGGGAGCTGTAGGACGCATCGTACTGGTAACGTTTACAAAAGTCGAAAGTCGAGGAAGGTGTATCGGAATGCAGGAATTGACAGCAGAGAGTTGACACTTACAGTTATTGGCAGTTGACACACAGCTTAAGAAATGTAGCCTAATGCGCATAGATAACCAGAAAGATCCATTACTGCGTGATTGCACTATTGTCTAAAGCAGTCACATGCATTAAATATCTGGAAATATGGAGAGTATGTACACGGAGCAGTTTGAAGTGGAATCACTAACTAAAACTAATACTAGGAAAATAGATTTCAGACTGAGATTCATTGGAAGAATGTCCTAGAAGTGTGTGCAGTCCATCGACGAAGGAAGTAGCTTACGAAATCCTCTTACGAATGATAATTCGGTATTCCTCGTCAGTCTGGAACGCTTACGAGATAGAACTGATAGACTAAATAGGTCCAAAGAAGAACGGCGAGTTTCATTGAACGTTCGTTTATTGAAGACAAAAGCATCAAGGATATGAATATCATATCCGGTGGTTGACCTACCACAGTTGCGTTCTTTCTCACGGTGCAGTTTACTGTTAAAATTCTGACAGGGTACATACCTAGAGGAGTCAACCAACAAACTGCTTTGACCTGTCTCTTGAAAAGATCGTAAATGAAAAATGAGAAAGATTTTAGCTCAGACGGAGGCTTTTCAACAATCGATCATCTCGTGTACTATGATCAACTGCAATAAGGATGGCGGCGAAAAATGAGAATGGTACGTGAAATACCTTTCGCCACACACTATAAGGCAGCTTATAAGATATGCCTGAAGATGTGGAAATGGAACTGCAAGAGTTGTGTCCGAAATCAGGGGTCGGCGAATAGCTTTGCCTCTCATGTGGCACACACTAACAGCCGAAATTAACGCCACTATCCAACGGTCAAATCATCATCTACAATGTTACACATCTCACTCCGTGAAATACTGCGAGACGGTTTCTGATGTGTGATCTAGGACATTGACTTAAGTTTAGTGATATTCAGGGTGAGTCAAAAAGTACTTCACAACTTTGGAATGATACAGAAATGTACTGAGATAATTTACACAATCGGTAGGTCTTTCATTTTTTAGCAAACAATCTCAAGTTTCATTCACGTAGTGCACCAGTACCCTACTGGGCCACCACGAATGCCAACGTAGCGCAGAGCTAAACTGGCTACTTTCACTGATGTGGAGCGTGTTCGATGTGTGTTTTGGTTTCATGAAACGAACTCTGCAATAACTGTTCGGCGTAAATTTCGTGTGTGTGTTCTTCTCCTACAAACAATTTAGCCGTTCTGAAAAATCGAATCTACTCTGCCGTTGCGCAAGTTACGCCTGATTTGCTGCAACAAGTTTGGGAAGAAATTGATTACCGGTGGGATGTCTGCCGCATCGCAAATGGTAGTCACATGGAACCAAAATGGCACTTGACACTTTTGTGCGAAACTTGAGATTGTTTGCTACAAAATGACAAATCTACCGAATTCGTAAGTTATCTCAATAAATTTGTATATCATTACAAAGTTGTAAAGTCCTTTTTAACCCACTCGTATAATTTAATGTTATTACTTTCCCTTTACCTAGCCAGTGAAATGCTAGCCCTTAAATTTCCTTCTACCAGCACAGTATGAGCACGCTACTCCTGAGTGGAACACCTGTGCACGACCATGCGTTAGTGACCTCGGCAATGCAGCTTGGTTAATGGAAGGTTTGCTACTACAAAGAGATTTTACAACCTATCCTAGGAGATATATGAATCGGAACACTCTTACGTGACTGAATAAGGTACAAAACAGTCATTTTATTGAGGATGAATCCCTCTTGCTTCACGTTATGAATTCACTATTTAATTAGAACTCCTGAAGACACTAGTCCCTAGCTGGAAATTTTTGTAGAAATGTTACTGGAGTCAAGACGAAATTATGTTTTGTTCAGCATTGAGACTACAAAAAGTTATACATAAATTTTGCAAATCATTCTCGATAGTCTTGAAATTTCCAATAACCAAAGATACTCGTGTTTTAGATAGTAACTCTCTTGTTTCATTCCTTAACATCAGCAGCACACTGTTTTAGTACAAAGTGATTTGTGTGAGTTTAGTCCAAGTTTCACGCATGCTGTAATTAATTTCAATGAATACAATACTTTTGATTTTATCATTTTTACTGAGAAACCTAGAAAATAAAATTACACAGTTGAACAGAGACGTTTCAATTCTGTGATGTTTGTTTGTTACTGTCTTGTGGAGTTCAATAAACGTTTGAAATGTGTTCTGCCTGCTATATCATTACATATAATAATGAATCCCAAATTTAAAAAAAAATGCTTTTAGGTTTTCCATTACTGCGGTCAGGAATGCATACCGAAGTACATACGTTTCGGGTGCTGGAGTGTTCTAGATTCTTGGTTCCGTAATTTTATTGAGAATTTAGAAAGCCATTGCGTAAAAGTGAAGAAAGGTACAGTTTACAATTTATAAGGCCTTCTCGCTATCTGTAACTACATGCGGGCTAACTGCTAAGTACCTAGCGATTACGAAACTATATAAGTCATTCAATTATATGTAAAGAATGTGAATACGACGAGAAAGTTAGATTAGTGTTTCGTATGTTTTACAACATAATGCAGTATCAAATGTGGTACTCTAATTAAATGTGTACCACAGCAAAAACATTGTAATTACGTTAGCATAGCGCTACATTATTATGGACATATTCTTTAATTTTTGAAAAAATACCTTTACTATTTCGACTCTCACGTCCATTGTGTCCATATCTTTAGCAGCACATCCGTGAAAGAATATCGACATTGACGGTGCAAGACCTTCATCTTTTGGTTGGCAGTCTCAGTAAAGATTCAAGAAAGTCAAATTCGAAATTCTTTTGGAATAACACAACGCTTCATGTTGCTATTACTTCTCGGAATAGTCATTATTTTACTGCTGCTGCGGTGAACACTAGCAGACCGCTGTGCCCGAGCGATTCTAGACGCTTCAGTCCGGAACCGCGCGACTGCTACGGTCGCAGGTTCGAGTCCTGCCGCGGTCATGGATGTGTGTGATGTCCTTAGGTTGGTTAAGTTTAAGTAGTTCTACGTTCTGGGGGACTGATGACCTCAGATGGTTGAGTCCCATAGTGCTTGGAGCCATTTGAACCAATTAGTGAACACTACAGCCGCTAACAAAACTAGAGAAACCATACTTTAATGTACCACATATAGTGGCTAATTTACAGTTTTAGTCAAAAAATTGTGAAAATTCCAAATAGGTTATAAGCCACATCACAACTACTTTGCTTTTCTCTGAGAAATCCATTCAGTCGCCAAGTGGCGGTATGACCGAAGGAAAATCGATCATAACTCAGAAAGGCAAGGTTCTCTTTTCACATATTCTCTTGAAACATGTGGGATCCCCGTTAGAAATGTATTCGTAGTCTTCAGATAACTGGAGTTTGACATTTAGGGACACGGTAACATATAAAATTTAAAGGCACCGGATGAAGTACTTCAAAAAGTGAAGGAACTAACTTACATTGGATGGAAAGAAAATTTAATGTTTAAATTCAAAAATGGCTCTGAGCACTATGGAACTTAACAGCTGTGGTCATCAGTCCTCTAGAACTTAGAACTACTTAAACCTAACTAACCTAAGGACATCACACACATCCATGCCCAAGGCAGGATTCGAACCTGCGACCGTAGCAGTCGCGCGGTTCCGGACTGCGCGCCTAGAACCGCGAGACCAACGCGGCCGGCTTAAATTCAGTCAATGATGAGTTCATAAGAGACAGAGGATAAGTTAGAATTGGAAGAGATTCTAGCATGAAATGTATCAGTACCTTTCCAAAGGAATCATCCTGTTACCGACATTGGGATTTAGGAATTCCGTAGCAAATTATTATTTGTTTGACCAGGAGGAGATTTGAGATCATATCCAGAACGCGTTAACTGCCGTGTCAGGTTGCTTGTATCATAGATAAATGTTATTCTTTATCATAGATTAAAACTGGGTCTTTTGCAGGTGATCCTTCTGTGCGCCGTGGCCGCCGCCCACGCCGGCTACCTGGGAGGCTACGCCGCCCCCGCCGTCGCCGTGGCCCACGCCCCCGTGGCCGTGGCGCCCGCCGCCTCCTCCATCGCCAACACGTACAGGATCTCGCAGACGGCTCGCGTCCTGGCAGCCCCCGCCGTCGCCGCCGCCCCCGTGGCCTACGCCGCCCCCGCCGTAGCCGCCGCCCCCGTGGCCTACGCCGCTCCCGCCATCGCTGCTGCACCCGTCGCCTACGCTGCCCCAGCTTACGCTGCTCCCGTTCTCAAGGTGCACTAAGCAGAGCACCTCTGAGCATCGAACAAGATATATTTATTCAATAAAGAAAACATAACTACACAAGAAAATGCGTCCCTTTCTCTTGATAATCCATATCCACCACTTAATTAACCTGTTAATGTAGTAAAACTTCGGGAAAAATTATTAAGAACATAGATCGATGGCTCTGATCTGGGTTAACATTCATCTATAAACAACGAATGAGGTGATGCAGGGGTTTCAAAAGGGCTAGTATCAAGTTGAGTATGCTGTTTTTAACTTTAGGAAGTATCCCAAACAACGAGGAAGAGCAGTGGTGTGACACTGGTCCCTTATTCCAAAGGAAGGCGTTTCAGTTCCCCATCTACACTACAGGCCACTAAAAATTGCTACACCACTAAGATGACTTGCTACAGACGAGAAATTTATCCGACAGGAAGAAGATGCTGTGATATGCAAATGATTAGCTTTCCAGAGCATTCAAACAAGGTTGGCGCCGGTGGCGACACCTACAATGTGCTGACATGAGGAAAGTTTCCAACCGATTACTCATACACAAACAGCAGTTGACCGGCGTTGCCTGGTGAAACGTTGTTGTGATGCCTCGTGTAAGGAGGAGAAATGAGTACCACCACGTTTCCGACTTTCATAAAAGTCGAATTGTAGCCTATCGTGATTGCGGTTTATCGTATCGCGACATTGCTGCTCGCGTTGATCGAAATACAATGACTGTTAGCCGTACATGGAATCGGTGGGTTCAGGAGGGTAATGCGGAACGCCGTGCTGGATCCCAACGGCCTCGTATCACTAGCAGTCGAGATGACAGGCATCTTATTCGCATGGCTGTAACGGATCGTGCATCCACGTCTCGACCCCTGAGTCAACAGATGGGGACGTTTGC
This sequence comes from Schistocerca americana, assembly GCF_021461395.2. Lineage (NCBI taxonomy): Eukaryota > Metazoa > Arthropoda > Insecta > Orthoptera > Acrididae > Schistocerca > Schistocerca americana. Next base: position 523,127,025 of record NC_060121.1, on the reverse strand, counting down.
AAGACAACAACCATCTGCACGAACAGTTCGACGACGTTTGCAGCAGCATAGACTATCAGCTCGGAGACTATGGCTGCGGTTACCCTTGACGCTGCATCACAGACAGGAGCGCCTACGATTGTGTACTCAACGACGAACCAGGGTACACGAATGGCAAAACATCATTTTTTCGGATGAATCCAGGTTCTGTTTATAGCATCATGATGGTCGCACCCGTGTTTGGCGACATCGCGGTGAACGCACATTGGAAGCGTCTATTCGTCATCGTCATACTGGGGTATCTCCCTGCGTGATGGTATGGGGGTGCCATTGGTTACACGACTCGATCACCTCTTGTTCGGATTGACGGCACTTTGAACAGTGGACGTTACATTTCAGATCTGTTACGACCCGTGGCTCTACCCTTCATTTGATCCCTGCGAAACCCTACATTTCAGCGGGGTAATGCACGACCGCATGTTGCATGTCCTGTACGGGCCTTTCTCGATACAGAAAATGTTCGACTGCTGCCCTGGCCAGCACATTCTCCAGATCTCTCACCAATTGAAAACGTCAATGGTGGCCAAGCAACTGGCTCGTCACAATACGCCAGTCACTACTCTTGATGAACTGTGGTATCGTGTTGAAGCTGCATGGGCAGCTGTACCTGTACACGCCATCCAATCTCTGTTTGACTCAATGCCCAGGCGTATTAAGGCCGTTATTACGGCCAGAGGTGGTTGTTTTGGGTACTGATTTCTCAGGATCTATGCACCCAAACTGCGTAAAAATGTAATCATATGTCAGTTCTGGTATAATATATTTGTCCAATGAATACCCGTTTGTCATCTGCATTTCTTCTTGGTGTAGCAATTTTAGTGGCCAGTAGTGTATTATCACATTAAATTGGTTTCCATTATCACATTAAATTGCTTGAAGTGAATTCCAGGAAAATTCCTTTGAGAAGGTATTGCTAATTTCCTTCCCCAAGTTTCCCTAACTTGGGGTTGGGTGCCGTCTCTAACAATCTTATTGTTCTTGCTAGCCCATTAACGTATCTGATAGGAGACAGGTACGTTATTGTTATTTTGTTTCTTTTCTCCATATTGGGTTAAGATATTCAAACCTGACATAGTTTATTATAAAGGTGAAACATTTACTTTTTTAATGTTGAGAAAATATTTAAAAAGTAGAATGTGGTTCTTGTTGGGTTTTGTGAGGAGCAGTGAAATAAAAATCGAACACGCACCACTACGGGACTAGGGAATGATTTCATTCAAAAGTAGTCACCGCACCCGTTACTACATTTATCCCAGTGGGAGACAAGATGGTCAATTTATGTTTTGCTGACATATCCAGAACCGCACCCACTCTTGCACTTCCTCGCCCTGCTGAAACCGTCGTCCACACATGTCTTTCTTCACTTTACCAAAGATGTGAACATCACACAGTGAACGACCTGGGCTGTACGGAGGATATTACAGTGTTTCCCAACCAAATCGCTGAAGTGTGTCCTTCACTCGTCTGGCAGTGTTGCGGCGGGTGCTACCGTACAATAGGATAATTCCGTCTTCATTCCAACAGCCCGAGGGCAAATGGCAAAGCCAGCATTGGAAACATCCCATATCTCTCCAGCCAAACAAATCCAAAACTATTCACACGAGTTCCGTTAAGGTCGTGATGACCACTCTGCTCGTCGAGTTCCTCGAGCTTGGAACCGCATTCAGTACACAGTACTTTGCCGAAACTTCGAAGTTCATACAGTCAAATCGCCCAGGAATGCTATCGGATGTAACCATCCTGTTGTACGATAACGCCCGCCCCGCAACTGTCAATTGGACGAAGGCTACGCCTCTACAATTTTACTGGGAAACACTCCAACATCTTCCCTACAGCCCGGATTGTTCACCATGCGATTTTCAAATCTTTGTAGACCTGAAGAAAGACATGTCTGGATGTCTGTTTTGTTGGACAGGGAAGTGCAAGAGTGGGTGAGACTGTGGAATTTAAGGGGCCGACCACATTTTACGAAATAGGAATTGATGGTCTCCCAGTGGGATAAATGTCTCAACAAATGTGGCGGTAGCTTTTGAATGTAACGACTGCATGGCCCCTCTGTGATGGGTGTTAGGTTTTCGTTTGACAGCCCCTTATAAGTAAAAAAAAACGAATGATAATGTAATGCAGAAGGTGAACGTCTCAAAATGAAGCACTACAGATTACCAAACGTTCAAGAGCCTGCACTGATGTAACGTTATTACGCGAGGGAAGGTTAGGCATTTTGTCTTGTTGTATGGTAATTGGTTAAAGAAGCAGGTGGGTTGTAATCGTGAAGGTGGAGGCAGGGGTTGGGGTGTATGGCATGAACGGTATTAAAAAATGGTATTGGGTCGTAGGCTGGGTCATGAAATGAAGAAGATAGGAAAATGGAAAATTTGATAGGAAAGTGGTGGGATAGGGTGACAGGAGTTAGAACTGTTAGTACGAATTAAAACATGTGGCTTTCATTATCTGGGAAGGGGAAACAGTGAAAGTTTCGTTAAAAGAGGATATGAAGTTTGTGTTCGTGTAGTTTCAGAGGGATGTTACGGTATAGATGGGGCAACATATCAGAAATGGAAATCTGATGGAGGAAATGAGCCTGTTAGAATAAAGTTTTCGGATAGTGTAGGATATATAGAGATGTTAAATGTTCAGTGTTCAATGGTAAACGATATATATGCTGGGGAAGGCAAATAGTTGCAGACGATGGAGTGTATAGCCTTCGAATATATGTATCTGTAAGGTGGCAGCTTGAATGAATGTTAATTTCCCACCTTACATGAGATTTTATATGCCATGACAAGTAGATGGATATGTCACCTGACATGCTTTGGTGATAATGAGGAAATTTGCCTATCAAAATGTACAGTATGTAATGCCAAAAGGGATGACACTCGATTTGATGGTATTAACACACCTAATCCAAATCCTGCTTATCGGTGAGCAATAGGTGAAAAAAGCTGCTAGAAGAAACGTTTTAGTTTCGGGACAGACGCGAGTTGTGCTGTCACGGCCTGCATACAACAAAGGCTTCTAACAGGGGTCGGTGACCCACAGCGAGAGAGATAATGAACGCACTGGGCGATACATTGAGGGGAGCAGGTAGCGGCTCAGTGTTGCCTACGACGGAGAAATTCTTTAGAAAACTGTGTTGGGGAATTTATAGATGGATACAAATATGCCAGGGACACAGCTGATCACGTGAAAGGCCCATGGTGCTCTTGTGAAGCACGCGTGTAACTTTTAGGCGTCAGGAGTGGACCCAGTATGTCTAATTGGCTGAAATAAATTCGGAAGGAGTAGAACTGGCGATATTTTGACGCAGTTTACAGGTAGGCCCTTTAGGACTGGCGGGGTAGTTTTCACAAGATTAAAGGAACATTCCCATTGGTCCGAAAAATTCGTGACGTGAAGCACGAAATGACACAGGTGAGGGACAGTTTGCTACGAAAGACACAATACCGAAAACTTCGGAGACTCTCCCCTGAACCAGCGTCAAGTGTAGAAAAGGGCGCATCACACTCTGTACGACGCCAAAAGAGGAATTTCTGTGTGAACATTGCGTTCACTTTGGCTGACATTCGGCTAGAAATGTGCTGAAGACTCGTTGAGCTTGTAATGTCTCTTGCAGCGGTCTCTCCGCGATATTTTCAGAAATTTTATAAATTATATAACTCAGTACATATCTCGAAATATCTCTTCTTATCTTACCGATTATCAATGCAAAGTAGTTTCAAGCCCAATTATTCCTTGGAGCGTCCATTTACTGCATGGAATAGCTTCTCTGCTATCTATGTTTTCTCTTATGACAAGAATAAAAACTTCTTGCCGATTAGTCGTAGAAGAAGGATCTATATGTAGGTATTGTTGAGCGAGTCGCCATCTTGATGAGATTCTGTATGAGAAGGAATTTAATACATGAACTAAACTAACGTAAGTGTGTTCGCGTATTATTTAACGGATTATTATTATTGACAGTGTCTGCTTACTACGTTGTGTTGCACGGGATCAGTGGGGAACGTCTGATTTACACTGGACGAACCTGCCGTTTTGAATGCTCAAGATATCCAGTTACTTCAAATAAATAGGCTAACACGGTCTTACCAGCAGATCTCCGGTCTTCCCCATGTGATCACCGAAAGTTAATAATTATTACAAATGTTTCCAGGAGATCGACTCACAATTTTCGTCGCACCGAGACTTCGAAATTGCTTCACTGCCTTATGGAATTTAAGTTAAGCTTAATTTAATCAGGACAGAACAGTACTGAACTGTGTGAATGTGATAAGTCTGCTTTGTCAATGAAAATTCCCTTAATATACGCATGTTTTTACTATCCTGATCAGTCAAGCTAAATCAGGCCGGTGTGAGAAAGGTTCTTTAAATTTAAGAAATATTAAAAGCTCCGATAGCGGAAAAACGAAACAGCCACGTAGTTAATTGTTCTTGCGAGAACTGAGAGGGCACTGAAGTATACACGCTGCTCCATCTACGCACGTGTATATCGCCATATTTTCCAGACTAGGCATGAGTGCATGTTTTCTCGCTTAAACAGACACATAGGACAGTTTCAACTGGTAAAATTAGTAAATATTTTGATTAGCTTTTTATAGGATTTTCAGATGGTGAGAGCAGTCATGCAGCTGACAGCACGTTGCAGCTAAAGTTAGATGCCGTTGGCAGAGGCGAAAAATTGTTAGATCACCAGCTTGTATCCACTGTGAACATGAGCAATCTTGAGTATTCTTTTGCTCATCTTGTCACAAAAACTAACTATCCTGTGTAGACTTGATTGTCATCCTAAATAGCTCCAAACTTATAACCGGAATCAGATGATTCGCCGTAATATTGACCAACTCAGACAGTGCTTCACTATCTATAAATAAGAAAAATCTTGTAGAGAACCTTCTATTTAAATTTTTTATTGTTATGTTCAGTGTTATTTCTGCTACTGAGGACGTGATACGCTATCCTGACAACCGTCCTGAAATTGTCATATCACAGTCTACGTAAACCCGTGTGTTTCTTTGACAGCAATACTGAAATTAAACAAATTTTCTGCAGCTAAACACCGAGGTGCTCTGTCATAGAATAAGGGTACACTTCTATCCTCAGTAATTTATTCTAGTGACGCTAACGCACTCACAGGGTGTTTTTGCTGATGTCTGACGAATGTAAAAAGGAGTGAAGTGTCAGATAATGGTGGCACTGCCAGGATTCGAACCTGGAATCTTCTGAAGGAGAAAATTACTGGATTAAATATACACTGCTTAGCAGAAAAATTAAAGTACTCAGGAGCGGAGAGGAAATGAAATGAAACTTCAGGGACTGAGAGGGTATGTAGTGTTATTTCATTGGTTAGAAAATCGAGACAAATTTACAAGGATCTTGGCAATATGAGTCCACTTACCAGTAGACGCCACATCCCCTTGTCCAGTATACCTGCACTTAATCCACAGAAAAAGGACTCAGAAAGCCGTTGTAGCCTCTCCTGAGGTAAGCTAGCCCACAACCGTTTTAGATAGTCCTGGATATCGTGGATGCTGCCACTGTGACAGAGTTGTCATCCGAGATGGTCCCACATGTGTTCTGTCAGGGACAGATCTGAAGACTTTGCTGACCATGGCAAGATCTCAACATCACTCAGACAGTTCATAAAGACATGAGCCATGTGTGAACGAGATTTGTCCTGTTGAGAAATGGCACCACGATACTGTCACATGGCATCAGCATACAGGACGTCTGTGACGTACCGTTCTGCTATCAGAGTTCTCTGTAACTACCAGGCGTGACCTGAAATCACACTAGATTCCTCCACACTCCATGTCGCTACAGTAACACCGCTGTGACTCTCCAAAATATTGGAAGATTGAGACACCTCTCCAGATCGCATCTGTGCTCGCCGGAAATGGTTATCCAGTGTAGTGCAGAACTGCGATTCATCGTTGAAGGCAGTGTGACGCCATTCATCAGCATCCAAGTTTCCCAGTCATGGCACCACTCTAAGCACTGCCGTTTGTACAGTGGCGTCAACAGAAGCGTGGAACAGTAATTTCCTCTAGTACGGCTGATGCTTGTCTCTGACCAATGGTGCGTGTTAACACAGAGTGTTGGAGGGGGCTGGAAGGAACAGGTGTGAGTTGCTACGATGAGCTTGGTGCACTGTACATCTATCCTTCCCTGCAATGGTGAGACGTGGTCGAGCGGAAACATAAGCACGAGTATGCTTGGTCTCACGTTCACATGCTGTCCAACATAGGGCCACCATCACATCTGAATGCCACACAAATCTGGGTATTGTAAGATCCGACCAACCCACAATGAGGCCACTTACTACGTCAGGTAATGATAATACTGTCCCATACGAACATGTGGAATGTTGTGTCCTTTACAGTGGCACTCAACATCTGACGCTATTCACGTCCCTTGTATACCTTGACTGGCCTAGTGACAACACTAAACACGAACAAAACTAATCCTCTCTGGTACAGGGTGTACCTGTCACATAATATTTCAACTCTAGTCATTTACGTAACCGCCGATGTTAAGAAATACGACTATTAAAAAGAAGTGGGGTCGGAGATAATAGGCCAAGTGAAGGTTTCATAGGCGTGGAGGGTAGCTGAAATGTGCATCCTCATGATGAGCCAGTTACAGTTCCAGCAGTTTTAGTCTATTGTGGGATTCCTGTCAGATGGTTAGTCCAAGGTGTTTTAATGGGTTATTAGCTGTGTGAAACCATTCCCCATTGCTACTCCTCTTCCCCAATAAAGTTTCCCACTTCTATAAAATGTCGTTTATGTGGTATAGTACAAATATCGAGGTCCCGTAACAAAGTTGGCACCGCTTCGACATTACAGACGACAATAATGTGTCGCTGTATACTACAACGCCGAATGGGAGGTGTTGGCGAAGCTACATCTCTAAGTCTTATGCTAAACTTTAATAGTGAACATTTTGTCTGTGCATTCCGAGTGAAGAGTTATGTAAATTTGTCTGTATCCGTTGATACTTTAATATTCAGAGGCAGTTGTAACTGCGCAGAACATTCTTGTCCAATGAGTTACACAAAGTTAAGTAAATCTTCATATTTATCTTGTAATGAAGTGAACTAATTTTTTACATTTTCTAGTTCCCACTCGTTCTCCTTTCGGAACAAGTAAAGAAAAAAAAGTGCAAGTACCAGGAGGAATGGCGTGAATTAGTGAATGAGTCCATATTTGACATGTCGAGGTGGAATATATATCAAGAATAAATGATTGTACCATGTATGTCGCACGTACATTTACGCCAGTGCCCTCCCTTGCACGAGTAAGAAATCTAGTGACTTGAACAATGTTCATCCTACATAAGAGACATCAGACGAAATGCAAATGTGAAAACAAGAGCATCTAGGGTGTGGTAGTTTGCGTACTACTCTCCCTTCCCCCTTACCCGTTCCAGCCGCGAATGGATCGCTGGAAGTACGATTGTTAATAAGTCACCGTTTAAGCACAAATCTAATTTTAAGTTCGTGGACCTTTCTCGAGATATATGGACGAGGGACTAGTATATCGGTTGATTCTTATTGAAATGTATGCTCCCGTAGTTTTAACACTAAACGACATTGCAATGTTTAAATTCTCTCTTGCAGAGTTTGCCACGAGAGTTGATTGAGCATCTCCGTGGCGCTTTTACGCTTAGTAAATGAACCTATAACTAAAAGCGTTGGTCTTCCTTGGATCTGTTCTACTTCTTCTATCAGCTCTACCTGGTACCAGTCTCAGATTCACGAGCAATATTCAGATATAGGTTGAACGAGGGTTTCGTAAGATATACTTCTTGAGGATTCTTCCAATGAATCCCAGTTTGGCATTAGTCTTACCCGCGATAAGTGTTACGAGTATTTGGTCGTTCCACTTTGCTGAATATTTTATGAATGTAGGGTCTTCCTGACCAATTACACATTAATACGTTACACTTGTTTATGCCGAGCGTCAAATGCCAATCCCTGCCGTAAGCGTCGATTCTCTTCAGATCTTCCTGTGTCTCTGAACAATTTTGTATCTTTTCGACATCTCTGTACACATCTTCTTCATCCGTGAAAAGCCTCACGAAACTTCCGACATTATCCACTAGGTCAGTTATACACTATCTCATCAAAAGTAATAGTGGACATTAATATGGGCTATGCCTACTCTTCACCTTTATTCCTGCGTGAACTCTGCTTGGAACACCGTCAGAGAAGTGTCTTAATGACAGTGAAGGATTGGTTCATCAAGAACCAAAGACAGCGAGGGTAATGATGTTGGACGCTTTGGCCTGGAGCGAAGTCGACGATTTACCTCATCCCAAAGCTGTCCCATTGGACTCAGGTCGGGACTCTGGGCAGGCTAGTCCATTTCAGAAATGGTGTTGTCCACAAGGCGTTGGCTCACAGTTGCTGCTTTATGAAAGGGTGGACTGTCTTGGCACTAGAGTCAGTCATTTTATACGAACTGTAACTCTAGTGTACGGAGTACTCCATGTGGTAAAATGTGTTCATATCCCTTCGCATTTAGCGCAATAAGAAGACCATGAAAACCATACCATAACGTAACACCATTTCCGCCGTACTTCACTGATGCCAGGCAACGTTCTCCAAGCAATCGCCAAATCCCAACTCAGCCATTGGATTACCACAGGTGTGAGCGTGTGGGTGTTATTCTGTCATTCTGCGCAACGGTTTAATCTGAGATGTACCCTTTACCCTGTGACTCCTGCAAGATGCAATTTCCACCCCCACACTACTACAGAAGTCAGACAGACGCTCCTAACGTTCTAAAGAGAAATGCCTGAAAAACTCTCAGCAATAAATATCTTCTGGAGTCGTCCGCTGTAAGGAAATGACTCAAAAATTCACAAAATTTCTTACGTAGTTAGTGGGATACCTGGGTACTGGATTAGTGCTAGTTAGTGTAAGAAAAATATGAAACTAACGAAAATTATTATTTATTTTGCAAAAATTCTGAGAAATCACAATGGCACTTTTAGTTATCAACTGAACAAGTTATTTCCGGTTTTTTTTTTCGGAATGTGAAGTTACCTCTTAAGGATAGGACTCGCGAATGCAATTTCTATACAAAGTTTAAGATTGTTATTGGCTTGACAGAATGGCTGAGAGCCGCGCCTACTCAACTTGAATAATTATCCATTAGAATGTTGCTAGGTACGGTCGAGGCTGTCGTGTGTGAAATGCAGCGAAGTGTACTGTTGTGGAGGAAATATGGGGCTCGCAAACGCTGTAGCGCACAATACCGTAAGCTGCGATGACTGCTGTTTTCACCGCTCTCTGCTGACAAATAACATAACTTTCATTCTATCTGGATTGACCTTCGCCAATAAAATTCTCCCTACGCCTTGATGAAGTCAAGGACTCCTATTCGCCCCTAGTCTAACTATTGGCGTGGTACACCAGTCAGATAACCAGCCCACCGTGATACCACTCAAAAATTCGCTCGCAGGCGTTTAACTCTGTCCGTTCACACTGTACAATAAGTGTGGCGGCTGACACAGTGAACAACGCTTAACCACAAGGACTCAATATAGAGTTGCACTCCTATTCGCTCTCGACAGAGGTGCTCTCCCAGTGAAGTACTGAGGAGAGACTTGTTCCTCGCTCTTTGAATACACGTACGAGTGCACACGCTCTCGTTACGTGTTCTCGCTCCAAGAGCGACAACAGAACGGCCCCTCTCCACACCAGACGTGAAGGGGTATATCTTTAGGTCTCTTCTGTTATTCCTTCAGCTCAAGGCATCAGGAATATCGTCTGCCGATCAGCATTGCTCTTCTAAAACGGGAGAATGACGTTTCGTTTAAGGTGGCCAATCCGGAAGTCTGTAACATCAGTGTTTGGCGTTTGCTGTCTCCCTGTGAAAACCTCTGAAACTGCGTGCTATGTTTGTAAAGAATGTGTAGGCTGAGCGCTCCGACACAATGTAGCGTAATTTGCTTTTAAGCCGAACACGGGGTCGTTCTGCCTTTCACTCAGGCAAACGCTGTCTGCTATACCGGCCCTCGCCGTCTGACGTAGATAGGCTGACTCATCCTTCGAGGGGACCGGCCTCCCGGCGTGCGGTCTGCCTCTCCCGAACTAAAAGCCCCTACGACCGTCGTGTCTTGAGTGTGTGTGTGTACGCCGGCCTCGAGTATTTCAATCTCGGTGCGCACTTTCGATTTAATACTTATTTGCATATCGTTTACATGAATTCATACAACATTGACTTTATCTTATCGAGTTTGGGTTCGAGTGAAGCGTCTTGATGAGCGGAATATGATTGTGAGGGCGAAATATGTAAGCAATGAAGGTCAGGAGACGACGATATCTTACATACAATGAAGGTCAGGAGACCACGACGTCCTACATACCTCTCTCCTTCTGACAAAATTTTTGTCTGGGGTTTGTCAATGCTGAGGAAAACATTGACAAAGGCAGGCAAAAATTGTTCTTTTAGCATTTCCAATAAACTTTTCTCAGTTACGCTGAACAATTTTTTCTAATGATTTCATTATATCTATTGTTTCTATTTTTAATTCTACACTTTATGCTTTGTTATTAGGCAAATATAGACTTTACAAAGGTTGTTATTCTTTGTCATTGCCAGTATGTATGTCTGTTTTTCTTTTTCATTTCCAAAAATGGTTTTTTCAATATTAATTTTTCTAAACTCGTTAGTGTACTGTGTGTCATGTTTTAGTGTGGTTATATCTTTTCTTTAGTTAAGCTTTCCGTGAATGTTCCCAAAAGCTCTGTTGTGTGACTTTGTTTTATTTATTTAGGCATTACTTTTCTCGTGTCACTGTTTTAAGAGTGAAGAAGTGTTTTTTTCTTTATTCTATCCTCTTTCAACCTATAATTAACCAAAACCGTTTTTATATAAAAACCTAACTAGGCTTTACAGGGATTTTTGAGATTATCTACTTATACTAATTAATATTCTTTACATAATATTTTAAGGTCTCTATCACATTATGGGCATTACATATATGATAAAATAATTACTTTTACAAAAACGGAAAAAATATTTTTACAAATATATCATTTTCTTAACCCTACATTTGTATTTTATCAGTCTTTTCGTTTTATGCTGCGTCAGTTTCTGTGCTAGACGATCCCCACTGAAATACTGGAAGGCGTCGACTCATTTGTATGGGTGTCACAAATCATGAGAGAAGCACTCTAGCATGCGAAGCCGGGTCTTACTTGTCGACATTGCCAAAATGGAGTGGTACTTTTAACCGATTATGATGACTGTGGTTTACCGCATAAACAGTGATGTCTTGGTACTCCTTTGCTGTCACACCTGGGGCAGTATGGCAGTTCGATGATTGTAGTTGACTACCGACGATCATCACCCAATATTATGCTGTGACATCTTGGTACTTCACACCTGGTTCGGTATGACAATTTGATGATGTGGTAGGGAGAATACTGTTCTTTTTGCTGAATCTGTTTTTGGATAATGTTGGTTGGTACTACGTAATATTCCGTTTGCCGTTTGCTTGTATTTGTTTGACTATTCAAGGTTTATTTTTGGAGAGGTGGTTGTAGTAGTTGCTATGCCTCAAAGTTCATGGAAAGACGTTTGTAGCAATTTGCTTTGTAGGGTAGGAGAGAAAGGTATGTTGCTGTTTTCTGCCCTTCTTCATCTTGTATCTTCTGTTCTTCTCTTCTTTCTTGCATTCTTCTGCTCTTATTGGGCTAGGAATATGTGAATTTTAGTGTAGGAGTGATATAGGATTTGTAGGATCTGACTGCCTTTCCAAATGTTACTTGATGAGTTTGTAGATCTTAGTAATTTTTTGTACCTTCATTGTCGTCTCGTCGTATTATGATTCTCTCCACATCTTCCGTTGTGTAGCAGTGTCGTGACATATGAAACGTCCCTGCTGTACGTTGTCCTCCTGAAGTCCAACCTGGTTGCAACCTGCATTTCCAGTGAGGCGTTGGTCTTCATGTTGTTGTTATTGCCCTAGATGCTTTCTCAACATGTCTGTACCCTCTCTGTTGCTATCTCGAAGCATCTGGTGTTAAGGGAGCTGATGATTGGTGTTGGTGGCGATGTCCCTTTTTTCGTGTAGAGAAATTTTTTTACAATGTTTTGTTTTATACCAACAACAAGAGATTTTGACTCTATACAATGCAATGTTTAAGAAAATGAAGAAAATTATTATTTATTTCTCTTATGATAATTTAATTAAAGCACATATCTATCATTTTTATAGCCTACCACTTCTTCATTCTTTTAACCCTGCTGTTCTGTTCGGGTCTATATGACCCGAAACGAATATGAACGTTATTTTACATTATGTAAATACCAATATATATTTATGAAACTTTGTGACTTTGTCTGAAAATGGATGAGCAGCATGTGTTTTAAAAGGTTTTAAAAAAGTTTAAGAAGTTTGGGCTTCAACTGTAATAGTTGCATATGTAATGTTCGGGTCATAATGACCCGACACAAATATGTTTAGTGTAACTCGTATTTATTTCTAAAATCTGGAAATGGCGAAAATTATTTTTGTTGTGTTGTGTGGGAATAGTGACTGCATCATTCCAACTTACTCTCAACAATCACCTAAAGCTCCATGCGTTCACAACAATGGGCTTGTTTGTTGCTTTCCCCAGGAAATAATAATTGGCAGTTCTCAATAATTGGAATGCTTTGTTTCTGCCCAGTTTGACTTGTGACACCATGGCGATGAGACCATTGAATGATCGTGAGTTGGAAGAAATAGTAAATGCCTCACCAGATGAAGGATCACTTTCTGAGTTTGAAGATCACATCAGCAATGCATCTGAAAGCGAGTGTTCCGATGACAGTTACGACAGTCCACAGCCCATACAAAATAGTGTAGAGACTTTTCTTTCTAAAAATGGGAATATAGAATGGCAGTTGCATCCACCAGCACAACATGGTCGCCTACCAGCTTCGAACATCATCAAGAGTACCCCAGGAGTTACCAGGTATGCAGTCAGCAGAATATCTGATGTAAAATGTTCATTTGAAGCAGTATTTCACACAGCGCTTCAAAATGAAATAATAGAGATGACAAATATTGAAGGGCAGCGAGTTTATGGTGAACAGTGGACAGATATTGATGGTTCTGTTTTCCATGCATACTTAGGACTCTTACTCCTAGCGGGTGTATATCGATCTCATGGGGAGTCTACAAAAAGTTTGTGGGATAAAGATACTGGGCGAAACATATTTCGAGCAACCATGTCTCATGAAACATTCTGTAAGATATCACGTGTCCTGCGATTTGACAAGAAATCTACTAGAGAGGAAAGACGACGTACTGACAAACTTGCCGCAATTCGTAGTATTTGGGAGAAGTGGGTAGAGGTCCTTCCTAAACTGTATAATCCAGGAGAAAATGTTACTGTTGACGAGCAGTTAGTAGCATTTAGAGGTCGCTGTCCATTCAAGCAGTATATCCCAAGTAAACCGGCAAAATATGGGATCAAAATATGGACCATGTGTGACAGCAAAACTTCATACGTACTGAAAGCCCAAATTTATACAGGAAAGGTGAGTGGAGCGGCACCAGAAAGAAATCAGGGAATGAGGGTGGTATCTGATCTCACTTCTGAGTTACGTGGTCAGAATATCACGTGTGACAACTTTTTTACGTCGTACAATTTGGGGCAGCTGCTTCTGAAAAGGAAATTGACTATGTTGGGAACTATACGGAAAAATAAGCCGGAGCTTCCACACAAAATGACCAACAAGGAGGTACACAGCTCTTCATTTTACTTCACAAATGACACTACTGTGGTTAATTATATTCCTAAGAGACACAAGAATGTTGTACTTATGAGCACTCTCCACCATGATGCGGAAATCAGTGACAGGGCTGATAAGAAGCCAAAAATGATTTTGGACTATAATTCAACCAAAGGTGCTGTAGACACGCTTGATCAGTTATTAGGTACATATACATGCAAACGAAAAAGTAATAGGTGGCCAATGATAGTTTTCTACAATATTCTTGATGTTTCTGCTTATAATGCATACGTTTTGTGGATTTCGGTTGACCCTAATTGGAATGCAAGCAAATTGACTAGAAGGAGAATATTCTTGGAGGAACTTGGAAAGTCACTGATAAAAGAACATATTGCATCAAGAACGCATTTCCCAAGAACAGAAGATTCTTTGAGAATGGTCACAAGCATCCAAAACCCGAATGATGTGGGTGGTGTGTCAGAATCGGTAACAACAAGAAAATCTACAAAACGTGCACGCTGTAAGTTCTGTCCATCAAGTAATGACAATAAAACAAACATGGTGTGTGGAAAATGTAGTAAACATATTTGCAAGAAACATGTAACCTACTTGTGTCCACAGTGCAAGCAGTAAGAAAAGAACTGTAGTATTTTATAAGATGATTGTATTGAAAATTCTGTTGTTTCAAATTTATGTGAATACTTGTGCCTAAACTACAATCAGTAAGAAGAGAGGATTCTAAAGTTGTAGTGCTTTCTATGTTGGAATGTAATAAAAAAACTGTAGTGTGTTCTGTACTGTAGTGTGCTCTAAGATGAATATCTGTAATGACAACTGTCTGTTGTTAGAAAATGTCAATACTTACGTCTAAACTGTCAACAATAAGAATAGAAGTATGGAAAAACTGTAGTGCTTTCTAAGTTGAATGCCTGTAATGGAAACTGTCTGTTGTTTCAAATTTATGTGCATATTTAAATGAAAAATATCCCTCAATAAAGTTGTATGCATTGTTATTATTATTATTATTACCATTATTATTATTATTATTATTATTATTATTATTACTAACAAGGTACTGGAATAGAACAACAATGTCGATAGCTAAAACTGTACCAAAATTTATGTTTCTAAAGCATTTTGATATGTCGGGTCATATTGACCCGAACAGTATATATGTCAAGTAAAAGTGAACAGAACAGCAGGGTTAATTGTTGTGTACCATTTATTGTTTGTGTGCATGTTGTAGTGTACTTGATACTACAAGAGATTGTTAGTGTGTATTGTGTCCCTTTTTCTTTTAATTAATGTGTTATTTTGTCGATTCTTAATTTATTTTTTATTTAGGGGTTAGTGTAAGATAGGGTGGACGTTAGTTTGCCTAACCTCTTCGGCATTTTTCAATGCAATCTTTACGTTTTGCAGTCTTCGGTGTCCTAACTTCTACATCTGGTTTCCCTTTGGTGTGTTGTTCTTGTCTCTGTGGACCATAATTTCCTGTGTAATTATTCGCGCCTTGGTCTCGCCAGTTGCTGTTTCTGACATCGTGACCTCTTTCAAAGTACCCTTGACCGTTGGCATTTTGATTCCTAAACCCATATCCGCCACTGTATGAGTGTCAATTACCGTTCCTATTTGGGTACCAATTATTCTGGTTATCGTTTCTATGACAATTGTCTCCATTGTGCCACTTTCCTTGTCTGTTAAATTGCCTGAAATTATTGGTGTTAGGATTACGACTATTATTATTGGAATATTCGTTCCTAGTCCTCTCCTTTTGCTGTTCCCTTTCCTTTCTTTTTTCTTTCCCCTCGTCTTCTTTAAACATAAATTCAAGTTCCCTTAAAACCTCTTTGAATTCTTCGGTGTTTTCATTTTTACCTACTGTCGCCTGTTGATACTTTACCGGTGATTTCATTCTAAATAGACGTATCAGCTCTCCGTTACTGTATGGTTTGTCTAGGCATTGATTCTTTTTGTCCATTGTATCAAAGAATTTTACCACGCTTTTCCCTCCTGAGTTTTCATATGGTGTCATTTGAAGTAACTCGTATTTAATTTTGTTTTGCGCCTCCTTAGACCAATACATTTCGAGAAATGCTGTTCTGAACTGTAGGCAAGACGTACAGGTAGCCGCGATCTTTTGCATCACCTCTGCTACTGTCCCTGACATGTGTGCACAAATGAAGTCAAATTTGTGAGCTACGCTCCAGTGGTTTGGTAAGCCTACTTGAAACTGATCGATGAATGTGCGTGAATGCAAGCTACCGCCTTCTTCCTTGAAATGTCGAAATTTTCTAACTGTAAGGAAGTGGTCTGTATCATCTCTACTCATAAATCCGGTTTGTGGATGATTCATGGACTCAAATAACCTGCCACTGCTTGTGTCGTCGTGTTTATTCTCTGGTAATCTACTGCCTGTCTGCCTATTCTCAATTTCCTGACGCATATCCGCGTCATATCGTATCATTTGTGAACAAAAGTGTTGCTCGTGTATTCTACTCTCGTCGTTCGCGGTATAGTACCAGTGCTGCTATTATGTTGTGTCATTGGATTTACTGGTTCAGTTGCCTGTCTTTCGATTGGTATCGGCTGAATGTATGTGTTCCGTTTTTCTAGATACTGTGCCTGGTCCTGTGGCATGTCATGTATTACTTTAATCGGGGTTTTCTGTTTCGATTTCTGCGCGAGTGTTACGTCTAGCCTTGGTTCTACTTGAACTTTCTTAGACGGCGCGTGTTCGTGTACTGAATTAATACTTGACATGTCAGTTGTATTGCTACAGGTGTAATCGGTCTCGATCTTTTCTTCGATAGTTTGTATCAACTCTGTTCGAAGCTTTTCAAACTGATCTTTGTTTCTAAGTCCTATTTTATTGATCCGCTGATCATATTTTTTCAGTGAAACCTTTGCGACCTTGCTTTGAATTGCTTGTTCTTCCGAAATTTGTATCGCTGTGCGAGTGTCTTTTTTTGCAAAACGTTCCACCTTTTTGTCACCGTTTACGATGTCAAATTGGACCCTGTCCACGTCAGTGCGTAATTGTTGCTGACATTGTGTTAGTACCTGAATTCTTTCCCTAGATTCTTTCGCATCTTTGTTTATCTGAGTGATCTGACTATCAATTCTGGCGATCCCTTCTTCCACCTGGATTTTAACCTGTTGGATCTGTGTCTTAACAGCCTGATTATCCTGTTTCAATTCCTGATTCTGTTTCGTCAAACTAGCGTTCATTTTTTGTAACATCTCCATGATCGCGTCCTTTCCTGTAGCACTACCTTCTGCTGAACTATGTGTTCTCGATCTATTGATTTCTACTCGGTCAGTTACGTCGTTTACTGGGCTATGCTGTGGCGTTTCTAAGTTTGATAACTGCAATAACCCGTGCTGTCTGTGTTGAGGACTAGTTGCGTTTGTCATTGAACCATTGCGTGGCGCAAACAACTCCCCATTCTGCCCTCTCTGTTGTGTATTTCTTGTGTTTGCAGGTACAGTTTCGTCTGTTACGGAACCTTTTGGTGCCGCTCGTAACTCCGCACAATTCTGTGTTTGTTGTTGGGGGATATTTAGAATGTGTACGATAGGTCCGACGTATTCCAAATGTTCCCCCTCTTCCTCACTGTCTATTTCTCTTTGAACGTTAGCTAACTGCCGGTTCATTGACTGTATTGACGCGTATTCTGTCCCTCAATATGCGACAAACAAACGCGTTTCCTGTGCTCGTTTCGCTTTTATTCTTTGCCATTTCCTACGTGGGCTGTATATTTCTGGCACAGAATGTACCCTACTTGGAATTTCATATTCTGGAAATTCGATGTTCTCGTACCTTCGATTCCCATCTGTCTGATCTGTCTCAGTTTTATCCCAGTCTAAATGAGCCTGCTGATTCTGCAGCTCCCCGACTGTCCTATTCTCTGATTCACCGTCTGTCCTATTCTCAGGTTCACTTTCTGTCCTATTCTCAATAAGCTTGTTTACTTGCTGTCTATCTGGTTGATTCTCCCCCATCTTTCCTACTTGCTGTCTCTCACGTAACCTTTTGGCTTGTGCTCTCCTTAACATGGGAATTCTTTCAACACAACACAACCCTATCTACAAAACTGTAAGACCACTTACCAGTTGGTTGAACCAAAAACAACAACAATGTCGTGACTTCTCGGCTAATGTTGTGTCTGCTCTGCTACAGTCTCCAATCGCCATCTGTGCACTTGCAAAGGGAGAAAAATAAAAATGTTATTTCTTAATTCTAACTTATATGATGCTGCATCACACTGCGTCTCTGCATCACTCTGTGTCTGTGCGTATCACCTGAAGATCCTATGTCCTAACAGCTACACAAAAATCGTAAAAAATGCAAAATTTTCCAACGCTATAACACACGCCCTTTTCCCTACAATTCTGCTTTCTTCACTGCCTGTATCTATTCTGATCCCAATCTTTGCAAATAGCTATTTAATACATGAAAGAAAATTCTTCAAAGTACTACTGCTGCGAACTGCCATACCTAACTATCCTGACACTTTCCTATCCTGGTAGCTTGCCTATTTTACCTATCCTGGCAGGGTCGCCATTTTCTGGGAGTGTGTGGGTGCTACTCTGTCATTCTGTGCAACGCATTAATCTGAGATGTACCCTTTACCCTGTGATTCCTGCAAGATGCAATTTCCACCCCCACACTACTACAGAAGTCAGACAGACGCTCCTAACGTTCTAAAGAGAAATGCCCTAAAAACTCTCAGCAATAAATATTTTCTGGAGTCGTCCGCTGTAAGGAAATGACAAAAAAATTCCTTGAAACCGCACTTTTGCAGAGAGATAGTGGCATCATGCGGACACATAGCCACGTGTGATGCTGATCATAATTCTTCCCTTTAGGTTACCTCATATTTTGTTCGAAGTAAGAATAGCGATTCGAACGTGTCAGTTGAAGAAAGTACAAAGTGTTCCAAAGCCGCCTAATCTAAACTGTTTTTACACAAAGAACGATAACAAGCTCATGAATGTTACTTAAAATACCTTCACTATGAAGTGGTTTGATCATTCAATGAAGAATCAGATACGGTGGCAGAACACGATAACTTCTGTGAAAAAAATCTACGATTGTATTAATGGTGCAAATAATTTAATTGGCCGTGGGTGAGTATGGACCAGTTACTAATACGACTGAAACTGTTCAAAATAAACTTCTGACTTCCGGCCAGATATTGGGCTATGTTTGCCAATTTGCTACGCAATTTTCTCAGTGCTGTGCAGATATTCGCTCATGTCCGTCTCCTCAGGAATGCATGTTTAAAAATTGACGAAAGCGGAGAATTCTGTGTTGATACAGTGGCGCAGCATCACTTCAGTGACCTGGAATTTTATGAACATGGCCGGAAATACTTTGACAGCCTCTGTTGAAGCGTATACTTAACGTTCGCCTGTGTGTTTAATTTTTTAGTTCTGAGAGAGTACATTAGGAAAACGATGTCTCTGGATTAGCGCGCGGGGAAGCCGCGTGGTCTTGGGCGCCTTGTCACGGTCCGTGCGACTCCCCCCGTTGGAGGTTCGAGTCCTCCATCGGGCATGGCTGTGTGTGTTGTCCATAGTGTAAGTTAGTTTAAGTTACATTAAGTAGCGTGTAGGCTTAGGGATCGATGACCTTAGCAGATTGGTCCCATAAGACCTTACCACAAATTTCCAATTTTCTGAATTAATAACTCCCAAGAAGGTTCCTTAGATTCTAGTATTAAGCTAAAGTTAGAGAAGGTTGGGGAACTTATGTATATCGACTTCACTGGCGTAAACAGTGTCTCAACAGCTTTTACCATGGCCGAAAGAACATACATGTCCGAAAGAACAGATACCATCTTCATATAGTTAAGGCTAACCGGCCACTGACCATCTTATTCTGTGCTGGATGCACACGCATTGCCCGAACTCTTACGGGACTCGACAAGATTGTCTGCCGCGAGTAATGAGTGTATTGGGCAGGGCACTACGAATGTAGTGTGTGGACATTAAGGTGGAAATGTGGGTCTCACGGGGAGTGTGCAAGGGATAAGTCCCTGCAGTCGCACTATCAACTTTGCCCTTGGTGGCTCACATGGATAGAGCGTCTGCCATGTAAGCAGGAGATCCCGGGTTCGAGTCCCGGTCGGGGCACACGTTTTCAACTGTCCCGGTTGATGTATATCAACGCCTGTCGACATCTTAGAGTCTTGATGTAATTATCATTTCATTGTTAAACTGATGTTGACGCTGCATGAGATACAAATTGTATAAAGAAAACACTAGAATATGTATGATATGGTAGTTGCAGAGGGATAACAAGATTAGCACAACACAGGAAGAGAAAGCAGATGTCATCAAACCAGGCAAAAATCGTGTTGACAAAAGAAAAAGAAAGTGGTTCAAATTGCTCTGAGCACTATGGGATTAACTTCTGTGGTCACAGTCCCCTATAACTTAGAACTACTTAAACCTAACTAACCTAAGGACATCACACACATCCATGCCCGAGGCAGGATTCGAACCTGCGACCGCAACGGTCGCGCGGTTCCAGACTGTAGCGCCTAGAACCGCTCGGCCACCCCGACGGCAAGAAAGCGGTCAAATGGTTTTATTGCCTAAGAAATATTGGCAAATCTGATGATTTATCAGATCAGTGTAGATTGTTAGATTTGTTAGGATTCGTCAAGCTAGGTTTCAAAATAACTAAAGCAAAGACGGATTTCTTAAACAGGAGAACCATGATTTATCAATAGCACTAACCAATACCGAAGTTCATTTCAGTACGGCTAAATGAAGTTGGCAGAGTAGGAGTCAGGGAGTGTACTTTTTTTCAGGACGCACGTTCGTGTCGGTATCCGAAGTAGGTTCTTGAGAAAGACGCAGAAAATAGTTTCACTGATCCTGTCTCGCTATGTTGAACTCCAAATTCCAAGAAACATGTATTCACACTGTTGTGTAATAGACATGGACTGAATCCTATAATTCAGGATAATACTCTGCAGGTTCTTAGATGTAAGTTCAGCTATGTGAGTTTTTTTTTTAAACGAGACTATTGTCTTTTCAAATAGTTTTATTATTGGCTATGCAGAGCACTTTTATTGGGTCAGTAAAATCACTCTTTGGTCCTTTTCTGTAATGTTTAATTGAAAACAGATCCTCTACCTTATCTGCACGGTTTTGACACTAGACTGAAAATATCTCGACAGTTTCGTGTTGTTCTTCGTACTACGCACAGAACCATCTGAAAATGTGTTCCAGAAACTCGCAGAGCAGTGGGCTACTAAGTGTCCGACTGGATTACAGAAGGTACATTATGAAACAGGAGTAGTAGACTGTGTTCATTCCTTCTATAACCATGCGTGATTTAAGTGTGATACTTGACAATGCAGCAAAAGGAAAGAAATAAGCGTTTAACGACTATCAGATTTAAACGATTTTGGGGAACCTAATTCTGACTGGGCGTCAGAATCCTGGTCCTCCCGAGGGCGAGTCGACATATTTACCACAGCACTACCTAACAATGCAGATTGTAGTACAAAGTCTATTCCCCATACATTTAAAGTAACACTCCATCAGAGAATTCTGATGGGCTGATAGTCATGTTCTGTTGCAGTGGTGATAGTACACCTCAAGAGCAGTGCGTTTGTCTCGAGAACGCGAGCAGAAGTAAAACGAGATCAAGAGCACGAGTGCGCAATCTGTGCCTGCCGATCTAGACTGCTAAATGGTCACACGGCGAGGCCTCAGTCCACCGGCTACGCGCTATATAAGTCCGCCGCTGCAGCTAGCGGCACCAGTTGCTCGCAGACGACAACCGACACTCCCACACCATGTACAAGCTTGTGAGTATCCCTCTCTCTTGCTGCGTGTCTGAACGAATGTGGGGGTAATGAAACTGTAGGTCAGCTGAACATACGATTTCTGGAACTTTTTTGTAGTGGATGAATGTAGGAAGTTACAGCTGATAGCAACTACAAGCTGACAGATGTTGCAAGAGAACCGTCAATAATAGACTAGTAAGATTTCTACACTCGGGAAGTCTGAAATAAGACAGGATAAGCTGTCTTGGTCTCTGTATTGTGCAGTGTTTTTTCGGTTTATAAAACTATTACTCATTTACCCGGCCGAGGTGGCCGAGCGGTTCTAGACGCTACAGTCTGGAACCGCGCGACCGCTACGGTCGCAGGTTCGAATCCTGCCTAGGGCATGGATGTGTGTGATGTCCTTAGGTTAGTTAGGTTTAAGTAGTTCTAAGTTCTAGGGGACTGGTGACCTCAGAAGTTAAGTCCCATAGTGCTCAGAGCCATTTGAACCATTTGAACTTATTTACATTATTTCTAAACACATTATGGAGTAATAGGCATAGAAAGAAATAGCTTTATGTCAGTCAGTGACTACTCAAACAAAAGGTAACATCAGTTCATGTCTCCTTCTCGTAATCATGTACATAAATGAATAGAAATCTTCCAAAAGTAAAACGGTTTTTACAATTTACTTACAACTTAAACGTATAGTGAAGCGAAATCATCAGACATATTTACTAAAGGTTTCCAGTTCTATGATTCTCAGCAATCCTGCACTGTACGTTAGAACAAGTACATGTAATCTGTCCCTTTGGAATCTCTTTAAGAAACATCTGGAGGAGACGAAATCGTTTGAACCGAGTGCAGTAAGGAGTACAACAAATCCAACAACTACCCATAAATTAACCATGGAATGATAAGAAATGTTTTAAGAAACTGAATGTTTTAAGTATTTTTATGCAAGAAAATCAGTTCTATTGCTTCAAGTAGGTTATTTACAGTTCCTGTCGCACACTTGCGAAGTCTGTAATTAAGGTTCTGCGTAAGAACTTTTGTCTGGTAACGAAGGACTCACATTGTTAATTTTCGTGATATAACTCAACCACACATGTGACATGTGACATGGTGCAATGCTAAGATGCAGGATTCCTACTTGAGAGGATGGTGGTTAAGAATCTCATCTGGGCATTTAGTATTTTCATTGTTCCTTTTAATTATAAAAGGCAACTAACGGTTACTTTTATAGGACACAGGCGATTTCCTAATTTATCTTTCCTAAGCTTGAACTTGAGCTAGAGTTTAAACAATAATATCGTCGTTGTCGATGGGAGGTGAAATTATAATTTTCATTCTTTCCCTTCACACTGAGCGTTTATATGTTATGTCCACTTGATGTTCTTTGTTTCGTAAATTCGACGTACACTAACTAGTTCTGACAGAGTGTGCTAACTCTCTCAGTATATACAGTTTGTGGAACGAATGTGGCAGTCATCATAACGACATGTTTCTGTTATTTACTACAAAACAAAGAATAGTACTCTAGTGAGATAAAAAAGATACGGTTTTACTTTTCCTTACGAAAGATGTAGGTAAATTTCTGGACGTATTTTTCTACGTGAAACTTTCTCTAATGCGTCTCATTTGCGACCTCTAGGAGTGTGACCTGTTGTATTAACTGTATGGTCAGCTTGACAACACAGTAAATATTATCGTATATAGTTGTAAAACGTGGGCCGGCCAGGGTGGCCGAGCGGTTCTAGGTGCTACAGTCTGGAACCGCACGACCGCTACGGTCGCAGGTTCGAATCCTGCCTCGGGCATGGATGTTTGTGATGTCCTTAGGTTAGTTAGGTTTAAGTAGTTCTAGGGGACTGATGACCACAGCAGTTAAGTCCCATAGTGCTCAGAGCCATTTGAACCATTTTTTTTTTTTAAAGTGACTTCATATGGTGGTACTTGCAGGTGATCCTGATGTGCGCCGTGGCCGCCGCCCACGCCGGCTACCTGGGAGGCTACGCCGCCCCCGCCGTCGCCGTAGCACCTGCCGTGGCCGCCCCCGCCGTTGCCGTGGCCCACGCCCCCGTGGCCGTGGCGCCCGCCGCCTCCTCGTACGCCAACACGTACCGCGTGTCGCAGACTGCCCGCCTCCTGGCCGCCCCCGCCGTCGCCGCCGCCCCCGTAGCCTACGCCGCCCCCGCCATCCATGCACCAGTAGCCTACGCTGCACCTGCTGTCGCTGCTCCTATCCTCAAATATCACTAAAATCTAACTTGTGTCTTGTCGACAATAAAGTGGAGTATTTATTACAATAAGTGTCTTCAAAATTACACCATCACCTATCATACGTAATTCGTTACTGGCGTCAATAATGGACAGCAAGTTCATTCTTATGCATAAAATGGCAACGTTAATCATCATTCACCCACACTTAGATTATGGTTGTGTACGCATCAAACTTTTCCCTGGTTAGTACAAATATATTCGAAATCTAACGTTTTCTGATAAGTACTCATGTAACTTATCTCCAGTTTCACCCATTCGCTGCCTTAACAAGAAACACTTTACTACTTCAGTACGATGCGTGT
Organism: Schistocerca americana; assembly: GCF_021461395.2. Lineage (NCBI taxonomy): Eukaryota > Metazoa > Arthropoda > Insecta > Orthoptera > Acrididae > Schistocerca > Schistocerca americana. The sequence goes on along the minus strand of NC_060121.1, from coordinate 523,102,875 downwards.
TGCATTTTATTGTACACTCGTAGATGTTTAAAGAGCTATTCTACGTGTCGTCCTAACAATGGATGCAATATTGTACTCGTCTGTGCAAAGAGCTACGACTTCTTCCAAATAGCCCCAAATCGTAAGAGAAGGTTGCGTGGTTTTTTGCTGCAGTTCTTCAACGGTTTCAATGGGAATGCTGTACAATTCGCTTTCTAGAAGTTTCCGGCCAGAAAAGTCCAGAGGATTAAGGTGAGCTGATCTTTGGGGCAAAAGTACGGTTCAACTTATCCATCTTGAATCATATTTACACGTTGGATGTTTTCTTACATCAACAACGATATGCGGTTCGCTCCCATTCGGAGTACCACATTCCTCAAACTTGTGAAAGAGGAACGTTCTGCAGCAGTCCTAAAAGACACTGCCGTAGAAACAAAAGGAATCCTTATCCATCAAGCTGTTTTGGAAGAATATATGGCCTAATGAGAGGATCACCAAATCACACCTTCACCGAGAAGTGTTGCTGTCGTGGTGAGTCACGAACAACATTTAGGTTTACGTCAATCCAAAGAATGTGTATTATGGAAGTTAAATACACCATTACTCTGAATCTCGATTCGTGTTTTAATAAAATGTTACTTGTAAAAGAATGGTTGGCTGCAGACAGTTTTTTCATCCACTGAAAAAAAGAGGCTCTCGAGGACCAAAGGTCCTATGACTAAAATATGGAACGTCATGGAGATGGTATAGATAGACCGAATAGCGTTGTAAAATTCCCCGTACAGTACCAGTAGTGTGACTCAGTACAGAAATATGTGTCGGTATTGTTCTTGTCGTATTTCCAGAAGGCGTTTAAGTGATTGTTAAACATCTTCAACTTCGGGAGCGCGGCAGACTGCAAACCAAAGGGGCCCGGGTTCGATTCCCGGCCGAGTCGAGATTTTCTCTGCTCAGGCACTGGATGTTGTATTGTCCTTACGTTCGTATCGTCATAATTGGCATCCCACAACTGAGATGGCTGTATGGGAACGTTCCGCAAGCCCATAAAAAAGATAAAGAAAGTACTTCAGGTAAGATGCGTGCTGGTTTTCCTTCTCGTTTCACACATGCGAAGCCTCCCTGCTGTCGGAGGGGTGTATGGAAATCTACGACTTTCAGCCTGTCATCGATCATTATTTTTTTCGAAGCAAACATACAGCTTGCGACTTATTACCGTCAGCTCTACCATCCATGAAATTCCTGTCTGCATTCTCTCAGTTGTTATACGGCTCCACTGTGGCTATACATAACACTTCGCAGATATATGACGTGACCGATATGACTGCGCACTGAATCCATTCTATCCGTCCAGTACGTACGGCCTGACTTCAACTCCACACCCTTTCTCGGTGATGTTCATTTTTGCAAATAACATCACATCACGGACTGCTTCAAGTACGCAACGAGTGAAGCATAACGGTACTGACGATGAATGAAGCCAGTGGCGGCTGGTACCCACCAATGGCAATCTCTGCGTAAACGACTCTTCTGCAGACGCAAGTTAACTGGGAAGTTTTTCTTCCGTTATCGCATAGCTTCACCTAAGTTATTTGTCGCTGTTACTTGTGATGCACCCCGTATAGATGACTTTCTGTTTGCTACATATCAAGGAGAATTACGTATTTTTGTCAACGTAAGTACTGTTATCAGTACAAATAACCTTTCAATAACATCGGAAATTGTATGTAATAGAGGTAAAAGTATTACTGATTAGCTTTTAACAAATGGTTTCTCTCTTAATTCACGATAACACACACACTGTCACGCATACAGCCACAACAACAACAACAACAGCAACACACACACACACACACGCACACACACACACACACACACACGCGCGCGCGCGCGCGCGCGCGGATGCGCCCGTGCGCGCGAACACACGCCCACACGGGCGCACATACGCACACGCGCACACTCACGCACATGGGCACCCACCCACTCACCCACCCACACCCACACACACACACACACACACACACACACACACACACACACACACACAACAGGCACAGAGAAAGGGAGAGAGAGAGAGAGAGAGAGAGAGAGAGAGAGAGAGAGAGTGGATTCTGAGTTATGTATAATAAGGGATATAACACAGGTGTTTAATTTAATGCTTAAACAAGACTTTCCAACTAATTTCCACGATCCAGTCACATTAAGGTGACCACGACCTATGTTCTACGTCAACGTGCAATAAGCACTCACAGACGCAGAGTTGCAGCAGTAGCAGTGGAAGGTATTGAAGCGTGTCAGGAGGACGCGGATGAATCCTGCAATCGTCGGCAAATGTGTGTGAATTCCTATGGGACTAAACTACTGAGGTCTGCTACTTTAACTGAACCAAGAACAACACACACACCCATGCCCGAGGGAGGACTCGAACCTCCGGCAGGATGGGCCGCGCTATCAGTGACATGGCGCCTCTAACCGCCCAGCCACTCCGCTCAGCTGCAATCGTTGTCGTAATGCGGAAACGGAGTAATTTATCTGACGTCCAAAAGCACATGATGACTGACTTTTTGGCCAGGGCTGGAATCATTTCTGAAGCGGATTAAAGTACACCAGCCGTGACAAAATGGGGCTATCTAAAACCGGCGCCGGGGCAACTATGGTGCACCACATGTCATAAATGACAGGAGTTAAAGAAGGCCGTGTAGATGTGTACGGCTGAATAGCTGACCACGTATATGTATCAAGGGGCTACAAACTGTGTCTCCTAAAAGACCTTTCGCCAGACGTTGCTCCCTGTGGTCCTCTATAGCAGGCACCTCATTCATCCACCCTTGCTTACCACTGTTCTTTGCGACGAAGGCTGCAATTACGACGGCAGTATCGGAACCAGACGGCCACCGAGTGGCGGCAGGTGGCGTTTACAGATAAATCGAGTTTTATGCTCAATTGACATAAAACGCCTGAAAGTAAACACGGTGCTACGTTGGGAGGGTCCAGGCCTGGGGGAGGGCCTTTATTGTCTGGGGAATGTTTTTGTGGCGTTCCTTGGGTGACTTCGTCATTCTGGAAAGCAGAGTGGGTCAGCTAAAGCATGCATCCACCCATACATGCAGTTGGTTTTTCCTCGGCACGATGGTATCCACCAGCAGGACACCGTGATTTGTCTCACTGCTCGCAGTGTAATGGCGTGGTTCGAAGGGCTCGAGGATGACTTTACAGTAATGTCTTGGGCAGCAAAGTCATCGGATTTAAATCCAATCTACAATCTGCTGGACCACCTCGATTGGGGTGTTCGCGCCACGGATGCTCAGCCGAGAAACCTAGCGCAGCTGGTCACGTAAGTGGAGTCGGCATGGCTCCAGATCCATGTGGGTACCATTCAGAACCTCACTGACTCTTCCTGCACGTCTCGCAGCAGTCCGCGCTGCAAAATGCGGATTTTGGGCATTTGACTGGTGATAACAGTAATGTGATTCGACAATGTAGATAATTGTGTCAGTGGTGTTGCGTTACAGCTGAAATCGCTACAACTAAACGTTACTCAAGAGTCGGCTCATCAGTTTCTATACGGAATTTTCGGCTATTTTGGCCCCTCTTAAACGATAATATACCACAGATCACTCGAACAAACAACTGTGGTTAACAGTTGTATTTGACATTTGTTTGCTGTCAAAAACATTTTGAAATCAAACTAACATGGTATCTGGAACCGAGTGAAAACTCCACGCCAGCCAACATGAATTCCTGTTACATCGGACATGCGAAACTCACGTCGCAGTTTTCCCATAGAGCACACTGAAATCCATAGATCAAGGTAGTCAGGCAGATACACTACTTCTTGATGTCGGAAAACCATTTGACCAAGGACTACTACAACCGTTATGAAGAAAGCCGGCCGGAGTGGCCGAGCGGTTCTAGGCGCTACAGTCTGGAACCGCGCGACCGCTACGGTCGCAGGTTCGAATCCTGCATCAGGCATGGATGTGTGTGATGTCCTTAGGTTAGTTAGGTTTAAGTAGTTCTAAGTTCTAGGGGACTGATGACCTCAGCAGTCAAGTCCCATAGTGCTCAGAGCCATTTGAGCTGTTGTGATGAAAATTATGACCTTATGAGGCATTAAATGAAATCTGTGACTGAAGGTTTATTGGTCCCACAAACGTCTGTGCTACTGTAGTAAACGTAAGCAGTCACTTAACTCAGTATTGGGAAATTATGAAACTTATGTATGCTCAGGCATGACGCCAGGTACTTGTAGCTCCGACAAGGTATTCCGTACAGGCTGCTCTGTGACTGCTCAGACGCGGGAAACTCGTCCGTGCGCAATTCTTGTAGAGTAACGTGCATTATCGTTGTTCACCATTGATTTAACCTATTAGTGTATCTTCTTGGAACTTTCCCCCATCTTTCTCCTATGTATACGACATATTTGCGCATGAATTCATATTTTCACTTAAGATCACATTTCTTCTTCAGTTTCTCTTTCTAAATTTTGCACTTTGGTATTTTCTTGTGCTGTCTGAGCAGACACGTTTTCCGTCGTCACCTCGTACCTTTGTTCTTGTTCCTGCATGTTTCATTTTGTAGTATGTAATGCCTCTACCATCTGTTCATAGGTCTTTTGACAATTCAATCTACGTCTATTGCCTATCCTCGTGTAATTCATTACGCAGTTCTATCCTTACTTGAAGGGTTATCACGCATAAGGGGCTAAGCTCCAGCATTATATAGATAATGTTTTCTGGTTCGTTAGGTGGTATGTGAACAAGACTTTCACATAACAAAAACTCTGTGTCCAATGATGTCTAATGTAAGAGCTGCGAAGCGCAGTAGATGGATGAGAAGTAACTCCTATGACTTCTTCATACTAACTTGGGTAAGTGCAGAATGCGTTACAGGAATTAGGTATACTGGACATAGATATTATACAATTCTTCTCGCTACTATCGTTTTGTAGCCTGTCTATTTCGTCTTCTCATTGTCGGTACAAAAATATGAATAATTAAAGAAAAGGAAGTGGTAGAAAAACTGTTAACTCTAAAAGAAGTCCGTTATTCAGAAAAGAGCAAAGATGAGGAAATATTTTGTTTCTGATGATGTAATGAACACCATAGCAACAACTGGCAATAAGCAACCATTTAAAGTTGTTCATATGATAGGGAGTTATTTTGTGGACTTTCAGCAAGGAGCTGACATGCTAATTATTAACACAACTAAGGAAGTCGAAATAGTTCACGAGTGAGCTGCTGGACGTTAGCGTGCAACACCCACAATATGTCGACAAATGATCGCGTTGCCATCATCAGATACGCTGATGAACTGACTGACGGGGAGCCGGCACCGCGGTTTTATCTTCTCCTCCCTCCCTCTGGTCGGTCGCACCATCGGCCGTTTGCGCCTAGCATCCCTAGCCACGTTCCTGTCGCCGACACAGTGTTTCGTCCTCCTGGTGGTTGTGCGCCGCAAGCGCTAGAGTTGCTTGCCGTCCTTGTTGATAGCGTGCCCGTCCCTTCCGAAGGCGCTGCCGCTTTTCACCAATCGTCCTCCCGCTAATGTCGGCAGCCAGGGTCGTCGTCTTGTCACCGGGCCCTCAGTAAGATGAGATCGCAGGCTACTTGGACTTTGGATAAACAGCAGAGTTTTCATGAGGACTGTGATAACCTGATGAATGAAAATTAAAATTCGCTACTGTGGAAAATAAATACACTGCTGGCCGTTACAACAGCAATACCAAAAAGATCAGCAAATTTTACTTATTTTGAGAACACAGTTCAGCAAAATGGAAGCATGATTATCCCTGCGGCTGGCGTGTGGCGGCGTACAGTACCGCCAACTCAGTTTTCTTTCCGTAATTGAATTAGCGCGCCATGTACACAACAGTAGTGATATATATGCTTCGATGACATTGTCAGTCGACAATTTTCACTATTGTCGCGTTGTAAGACCGTTCATAATAGCCATGACTGATCTGTGAAGTGGTCAACTACAATTAGGTGGCCCTGACTACCGCACGCGCCCGGTGATGTAACTAAATGTGGTGTAATCTCTGCTGAATGTTTTGAAGATCAGAAGCTATATTTTACAAAAACACTTTGAGGGTATGATTATTTAGTTACTAAAGATTAATATTTTCCTATTGTCTTGAAGGTCCGTACCTAAAGAAGGATTGGCGCCAGACGAAATTGAGCGACTTCTTCTGGAATCACCTGACGAAGAGGATTACGCTAACTTCTTTTACAGCGATGATGAAGCAGAAATAATCGATGCTGCAGATTATGCCAGTGAATCTGAACGGCGGGAATGAAGTGAATCAGCTACCAAGTGATGAGTGCGCGTCAGTGGTACCATGTAAAACACAACGTAATAATAAAATCAGTGTCTTACCTGGTCCAAAACGCTACAGGAGCTAGAACTGAAATTGAACGTTTTCTCAATTTTTTTGATCCTGAGGCAATCGATGTTGTTGCGAACACCAATAAATATATAAACAACAATTGTTCATCCGTGAATTACGCGAGAGACTTACACTGCAGAAATACGTCTCCTCCTGAAATTATGTCTCTCTTAGGAGCACTGTTTTTCATTAGTGTACAAAAAGGGGTAGGGACAAACGTATTAGAGCTGTGGGCATCAAATGGCACAGGGATGATTATTGTCAGGGCAGCATTTAGCTAGAAGCGCTTTCTGTTCTTTCTCCGGACGCTGAAATTTGATGATACCTCAACGAGAAAAGAGCGACTTCCAATGGACAAAATGGCTGCCATTGGTGATCTCCACTTTGCATTTCTGAACAACTGCAGAAGTAATTCCAGCCCAGGAGAGTTCAGAATCGAAGATGAAATGCTTGTTCGGTTTCGTGGACGTTGTGATTTTGTACGGTACAAGCTCGATAAGCCTGCCAAGTATGGTTTGAACATGTGTGCATTGTGCGACAGCAAGACATTTGTAACTTTGAAGTACACTGCAGCAGACACTATCCTGGACCATATCTTGCATCTAACGAGCCTATGGATATTGTGAAAAGATTAGTTGAACCAATCAAGGGCACTCACAGGAATGTAACAATGGACAACTATTATAGCAGTTATCGTTTAGGAAAGTGTCTTCTTGAAAATGGGCTAACCCTCATAGGGTCACTGGAAAGAACAAGAAGGAAATTCCTCCGGAATTTTTGCCAAGCAGGAAGCGAGAAACTGTAAACTGTCATTTCGGATTTTAAGATGACTTCTGTCTTGTTTCGTGTCAAACGAAAAGAAACGAGGCTGCATTTTTTCTCTCGTCGGTGCATGAAACTAATGAAACAGTCACTTCCACAGGAAAGTAGATTGTGAATCTGGACTACAATTCAACCAAAGGAGTCGTATATACTGTTGATTACATGTGTACATGAAATTTATACGTTTTGATTGGCTGTGATCCAGCAACCGTACTCTATTTAATTGCAGGATGTATACAGGGTGTTACAAAAAGGTACGGCCAAACTTTCAGGAAACATTCCTCACACACAAAGAAAGAAAATATGTTATGTGGACGTGTGTCCGGAAACGCTTACTTTAAAACGTTAGAGCTCATTTTATTACCTCTCTTCAAATCTCATTAATCATGGAATGGAAACACACAGCAACAGAACGTACCAGCGTGACTTCAAACACGTTGTTACAGGAAATGTTCAAAATGTCCTCCGTTAGCGAGGATACATGCATCCACCCTCCGTCGCATGGAATCCCTGATGCGCTGATGCAGCCCTGGAGAATGGCGTATTGTATCACAGCCGTCCACAATACGAGCACGAAGAGTTTCTACATTTGTTTGCGTAGACAAGAGCTTTCAAATGCTCCCATAAATGAAAGTCAAGAGGGTTGAGGTCAGGAGAGCGTGGAGGCCATGGAATTGGTCCGCCTCTACCAATCCATCGGTCACCGAATCTGTTGTTGAGAAGCGTACGAACACTTCAACTGAAATGTGCAGGAGCTCCATCGTGCTTGAACCACATGTTGTGTCGTACTTGTAAAGGCACATGTTCTAGCAGCACAGGTAGAGTATCCCGTATGAAATCATGATAACGTGCTCCATTGAACGTAGGTGGAAGAACATGGGGCCCAATCAAGACATCACCAACAATGCCTGTTTGATGCTAGTACTGTAGAGCAATGAGTCGCATGTCAACACAAGTACCGAAGTCAACATTACCTTCCTTCAATTGGGCCAACTGGCGGTGAATCGAGGAAGTACAGTACATACTGACGGAACTACAATGAGCTCTAACATGGAAATTAAGCATTTCTGGACACATGTCCACATAACATCTTTTCTTTATTTGTGTGTGTGAGGAATGTTTCCTGAAAGTTTGGCCGTACCTTTTTGTAACATCCTGTATAAAGCCACATCTGTTGCACAAAACTTTTGTCGGTTGACCATGGTTTCGATTCCACTAGTTCAATCTTCATCAGAATAAAAAATTACATGGAATACATGTATCACATCATGGTTAAAAGCGTCTGAGTAAAAGTGCTCTCGTCAAACAGAAATGTCACAGGAACAAAAACTAAAGAGTAAAAGTATAACATGATTTATCTAGTTGACAGTCATGTAATAAGGTACATGTAAAAGATGGGAACTAGCTTTTCGACTTATCTGGCACACTTAAGTGAATCAAAACATCTAGCCATACTCTCGCTTGTTTACTTGTTAATATTAGTTCCCAAGTCATGGAATATAACGCATTGGTTCAAGTAATGTAATGTAACGTCATGTTGTGTAACACGACACATTCCATCATGCAACTGACCATCACATTTGTCGTGCAGTATGACACAACGTGTCATTAAAGTTTAAGATGCATGCATCCCCACTCTGGGATACTTCCTATTATACTGTACGTGCACCCCCCCCTCCCTTCCCCACCACGGCTTTCGGATCTTTCTCATTGCTGATGCATCCCACTCTATATACGAACATAAATTTGTGTCCATTTGTTCTTACACCCCTCACCTTACATGTAACAGGGGTTGGGACTAGGAGAGTTCATTGAGCTGGGAAAGTATGGTTAACTCGTACAAAAGCGTGTATATAAAAAAGTGTTTTTATTTAAATGTCTTTGAAGCATCGAGATAAGTAAGAAAGCTAGTCCCCTTCTTTTACATTCCTAGCTCTCCCTAGGATACATTCTCCTCTTTTTTTTTTTTTTTTTTTTTTTTTTTGCTGCGATAGGAGCATTTTTCATTCTGGTTCCCAACTTTTGTCCTATCGTAATTTTAACATTAGTGTGTCATAGCATAGCAACCGATATCGATTTTGTTGACTCGGTCAACAACTGATCCGGTATATGTTTTTGTATTGTCTTTCGAATCGTGTTGCTTATATCGTGGCAACGTTTAAATCTTTCAAGAAAAAGGAGGAGGACCATTAATTAGATTGTCCACCTTTTTAGAAAATTTAAACAGATTCGCACACCTCTGAAAATTAGAAGTGGCGCGCATAAAGAACTCTAAAAAAACGTCTTTTTGCACGCAAAATGAGAATGAAGCTAGATTTTGGAAATCGAATTTTCAGTTTTATGGTAAGAATTCATTTGTTATTTGACTCCATTTAAACCGTTTCTGCGCATTCAGTTCACGAAGGAACGAATTATACGTGCTACATTTAGATCGAATGTAAATCACCGTATCTCGACAATGCAATTAAACTACTCGATAAAAAAATCGTTTAGACTTTATTCGACTACGCGCAAAGTTTGAACCGCTTCGAACAAGTTTAATATACAGAAGCGTCGCTCAGAAACCTCCCAGAAAAAATTAAAACGTGGTATCTAGACAGCGGATAAAAAATGTTGAATAAAGAAAGTACGTTTTGACCTTATTCATTTATCTACATTCGGGCATAGCTTGAACCCATTCGACAAGTTTAAAGTATAGAAGTGGTGCACTCCAAAAACCCTAAAAAAGTGATTATTACACTTAAAATACAAACGGAGCAAGGCTTTTTCAAAGAGTCAAAACATATCTTAGACAATGGTCCGATGTACTGGTGGACCAAATTTGAACAATCATTCTCTCTGCAGTACAGAGTTGCTTTTGCATTAATTTCAGCCCAAAAATTTTTACTTCAAAAGGAATTAATCGAATCGCACAGCTTGCCTGGGCGCCAGCTCCAGCTATAGTGAAACAGGGGTTCAAATATTTTTAATAATGACCGCCGGTCCGGGATTAACTGAAAGCATTTTGCTCTGTGTTGTTAACTCAGATAGGAACCGAGCACCAAGATCCGCCATTCTCTACATAAACCACGATTCTGCGCGCTCCCTCTTCAGATGTGTTTGTAAAGATAGAAAAACAGATATGTTGCCTTAACCACATGGGTTTGCCACTAGGTTGAAACTATGTCCACTGATAAAGTACAGTCGTTCATGTTATGTACAGAGCTATTTAAACAGGAGCTAGAGATCTTCCAAAGTGCACTACGGAAATATTGTTCAGGCGGTAACGTCAGAGTTACTAAGTGTACGATCGGATTATAGAACCTACATTACGAAATTAAAAACATGGGAGAATAAGAGTTATACTATTCATCCCTTTTGTAATTATTCACGATTTAAGTATAAGAGAGATGATGAGCGTTTAACGATCCTCCGACGTTGAGGTCATTAGAGATGGAGTATGAACTGAGACTGGACAGAGCCGTGGAAGGAAACCGGCCGTTCCTCTCAAAGGAATCATCTCTGTATTGACCTTAGGGGAAGAAAATAATTCCGTTGGGAGATCAGAAGGCTGGTTTCCCCCCCCCCCCCCCCCCTCGCCACCCACTCCCCACCACCAGTGGGCGAAATGAGTGATTTTTCACTGCTGTACCTAAAATAGTATATTATAGTTCAAATACTTTTTTGTGATGTATCCCTGATATAACTAAGCCAAAACTCACCCAGAGAACTCTGATGAAGCGATCGTCCTGTTCCGTTCCGGGGGTGACGGTACACGCCAAGAGTAGTGCATTTGTTTCAAGAACGCGAGCAGAAATCGAACGAGATCAAGAGCACAACTGCGCAATCTGCGCCCGCCGACCTAGACTGCTAAACGGTCACTCTGCGAGGCCTCGCGTCCAGAAGCTGCTGGGTATATAAACCCGCCGCTGCTGCTTACCGGAATCAGTTGCTCGTAGACGACAACGAACACTCCCACACCATGTACAAGCTTGTGAGTATCCCTCTCTTGCTGCGTGTCTGAACGAATGTAAGTGGCGAAAATGTAGGGCACCTCATGCCGGAACTCTCTTGTCATTCACGAATGTAAATCGTTAAAGTTGATAGCAACTACAAGATGACAAATGTTCAAAGAAAATTGTCAAAATTTACTAGAAAACTTTCTTTAATCTAGGGACGTTGAAATAAGACTACGTATGCTCTCTTGACTATTACTTGTAAGAAAGATCTGTTTTCAGTGATTGGCAGAGCTATATGTTTATGACATTATACAATAGCAGGAATTGGTTCCTTAGAAATTAGTCTGGACTCAAAGTTTTTAAGGCAGATGGTCATTGTATTTGTTCTTAGGGCTAGTTCGTACGCTCAGAAGGCAGCGCGCTTAACATGTGAAATCCGTATTTTGCAGTGTTTTTCCTGGTCTACACAACAATTACTTGATTACCTTACTTGTGAAGACATTATGGAGTAACAGGCACAGACAGACATGGTACACCAACTGTTGGCGTAATTCGTCGCTAGTCATTTGGTGCTTTTTGCTGTGCATATAGTTAGCTATTTCGTATTCTACACGTTTTTTCTTTACACTTTTGGAAAATCCATCGTTGTACGTAATTATTGACTTCTGTAGAATTAGAATTTTATGTTAATCGTGTTCATGTGTGGGTTTTGTTGTTCACTGCTTGTAATACTGTGATTAACGATGTATAAAACCGAGTTATGTGGTTTGCCACGCCATAGCCGTTGTGATGCACCTTAACAGTATCGTGTGTAATAGGTGGTGTTCACGAGTGTATGTCAAGAGGTAGTTCAAAATATTTCTAGATTCACTTTTAGCGAACAGAAACTTAAGTGACTGTCTAATAGTGTTGGCTGAAGAAAGTACTCGTGTGGTACCTCATTCAGTTCAGAGCAGAATTTTTATCTGCGTTAATTCTATCCACAGGCGATTTTTCTAAATTTTACGTTTACATCAGACGTTCCGTCGTGTACTGAAAGATATATAGTGTAACAGATCTTGCATGTTTGACGTCATATTTCACCACAGGAACAGCTGAAAAAACGTCTTTTAGAAATCTTTTACCTGTCTCTTTTGCTTTCTATCGACTGTCGAAGAGCCGCCCGGGATTAGCCGAGCGGTCTATGCCGGCAGGGTAGCTCAGCGTGTTCGGTCAGAGAGCCGACTGGCCTCTGTAATAAAAAACTCACGGAAGGATCAACAACGAACTTGAACGGATATTATGTGACGTCCGCAACGACCAAACACAACGATCAACAACGAACAGAATGAAAAAAAAGCGTTCTAAGGCGCTGCAGTCATGGACTGTGCGGCTGGTCCCGGCGGAGGTTCGAGTCCTCCCTCGGGCATGGGTGTGTGTGTTTGTCCTTAGGATAATTTAGGTTAAGTAGTGTGTAAGCTTAGGGACTGATGACCTTAGCAGTTAAGTCCCATAAGATTTCGCACACATTTGAGCATTTTTTTGATTGTCGAAGAGTAGTTTTTATTAGAAAATGTCGCTTTATGTTAATCAGTGTCTGCAAAGACAAAAGCAAAAATAATTTTATCTGTCCATCTCGCCATCCTTTACACTGATGAATAGAAAACTTCCAAAAATAAAAGAGGTTTTGGAAAATTTACAATAATTGCAACTGAAACGTATAGTAAAGCGAAAACATCAGACATTCATTAAAGGTTTCCAATTCCGTGCTTCTGAGCAATCCTCCAGAAAACAAAACAAATAAGAGAAATCTGTGCCCTCAAATCTCTTTGTTAAACGTCTGGAGGAGACAAGAACAACTGAACCAACACCCTATATTCAGTAAGGAGTCACACAAAAGCAATAATTACCCGCAAATTAAGCGCCCCACAATGGCAAGAAAAGTTATAAGAAATTAAAGATTTCAAGAGAAAGTCAGAAAGTCAGTTCGGCTGTTACATGTACAGTGTCTACAGTACTTATTTATAGAGGCTACAGCTGAAGTTTTACGTAGGAACTTTTGTCTGGAAACGAAGAACCAACATTTATAATTTTTGGATATGTCTCAACCACATTAAGTGTTACTAACCGAAGTGGCTTACCGCTAAGGCAGTTGACTCCAATTTGAGAGGGTGGTAGTTGCAAACCACATCATGTCATTCAGATTTAGATTTATTACTGTTTGTTTGAATTATGTGAGGTAACTACTTGTTACTTTAAGGGGATGTGGACAATTTCCTACTCTGTCTTTCCTCATTTTGAGTTCCTTCAATAATGACATCGATTGTCTACAGGATGTGAAACTGTATTTTCCTTTCCTTCCTTTCTCACTGAGTGTTTACATGTTACATCCACTTGATGTTCTCTGTTTCGCTGACAGCACACACTATATGTGTGACAAGCGTGAGTCATCATACACTTGCAATTTTTGGGAGAGTGTACTTCATCTCTCTCAGTATATACAACGATAATACTACAACGAGATGAAGGAAAACATATTCGACTTCATTTTTCTTCATAAAAAGGGACGGTCAGTTTTTGGACATATTTTCCAATGTAAAACTTTATCTATCAGTTTCCGTTTACGACCTGTAGGGCAGTGACCAGTCACTTTTGGAGTATGGTCGGCTTGACAATACCGTAAATATTATCGCACACAGTTGTAAAAAATGACTGTATATGGTGGTACTTGCAGGTGATCCTGATGTGCGCCGTGGCCGCCGCCCACGCCGGCTACCTGGGAGGCTACGCCGCCCCCGCCGTCGCCGTGGCGCCTGCCGTGGCCGCCCCCGCAGTCGCCGTGGCCCACGCCCCCGTGGCCGTGGCGCCCGCCGCCTCCTCGTACGCCAACACGTACCGCGTGTCGCAGACCGCCCGCCTCCTGGCCGCTCCCGCTGTCGCCGCCGCCCCCGTAGCCTACGCCGCCCCCGCCATCCACGCCCCTCTGGCCTACGCCGCACCTGCTGTCGCTGCTCCTATCCTCAAAGTGCACTGAAATGAGTGCACCATACTAAATTTATTACTATTTATGTAAGAAATAAAAAGTTATTTAATAATATTTTCCATCCTTGGCTCTTTTATATTATTTTTAATTTACATATAAACTTACTTATTAACTTAAACCAATTCTGTTTACAAGGAGAAATCACTAACATATCGATATTAGGACCACACGATACATGGTGTTCATTTCAACGGAGGACAGTGAAATACCTCGAGAACTAAACATCAGATCAGAAAAAGTTATAATTCCAAATCCTTTGTTTCGCAGGAGAACTTCCAGTGATACCACATTCGACCCGCCACCCACCCTGTGCGTAGGTGGCGGGGAACAATGTTCACATCTTCAATGGGAACCCCGTTTTTTTAATTTTGTATTGCAGATTACGATTCTACTGCAAAATCCAATATCCAGTGACACGTGAGACCACACCTTCATGCTGTGAAGGTAGGACAGGCCAGTACTTGATAACTTCTAATGGGAAACCCATTCGCAAAGTTGTATTCCACCGACATATCGAACAGAGGTTACTCTACGCGCACTTTGACTATGGCTAGAGACAAACGCTACTCTACTCTGCAATTAGAGTAAGTGTTCAAAAGTACTACCGCCAACATCAATACACCTAGTGACCCCGTTTTCAAGTGACCGTACACATCACAGAAACAAATCTGCGGGAATGTCGGCTCAGATGTTTCTGATGTGGTCGACCTCGTCTTCACAGACTGTTTGACTTGCTGGTACACCTTACCTTTTAAACATACCCACAGAAAGATATCCGGTGACGTCAAATCCGGCAACCCAGCGGACCATTGAATAGTGCCACCTTTGTCGATGCACGGATCATATCTCCCATGATTCAATTGTGCAATGGCCTGGGCAGCCGTCGTGCTGAAACCACATACGTTGTCGAACGTCCAGGGCGATATCCTGCTGTAGTGCCGGTAGTTCCTGCTTCAAAAACGTTCGATATCTCCGTCCATTCAACGTACCTTCGATAAAATACGGACCAATGAGTTTGTTTCCATGATGGCACACCATACTTTAACCGACCAAGAACGTCGGTGGTCAACTTGCCGCAAGCAGTGAGGATTGTGTACACTACAGCAATGCAGTTTAGGCTGGTTTATGCTCCGATGATTTGTGAATGTAGACTCATTGAAAAATAGTGTCTCGGCAAAGAACGTAGGAGGTCCTGTTCTCCTGTAATTTGTCTCTAGTTTCGCCCGCTGCCCACCTGAACAAGTAACACAATATTGCTTCATCGCATTACGTGCTATAGTTAAATGCCTGTTTAAAGAGCCGTTTTACATGTCCTCCTCAAACTGGATGTGACGTGGCACTCGTCTCTGGAGTTACGAATTCTTTCTAATAACCCAAAATCGTAAAATCTGACAAGACTGTACGATTCGTTGCAGCAGTTCTTCAACGATTGTAATGGAAGTGCTGTACAATTCGCTTTTGAGATGACCCCAGACAAAAAAATTTAGAGAAAAGAAGTGACCTTGGAGGCCAAGCTAAGGACCGTTCTTGACCTATCCATCATGAACTGTACTTACGCTTTAGACGTCGTCTTACATCGTCTTACATTAACAGTAAAATGTGGTTTTGCCCTTTGCCACCACCTCTCATGTTAGTACCATATTCCTCAAAGCTAGGCAAATAGAATGTTCTCAAAAAGTCCTAAAAGGTACCACCGTAGAAACAAAAGGAACCCCTGTGCATCAAGTTTTCTTGGCAAAATTTGTGGCCTAAAGAGATGTCCACTTTCTACACAAAATCAGACATTTAGCGACAAGTGTTGCTGTAGTGGTGACTCGTAAACAGCATTTGGGTTTACGACAATGCAAAGAATTTATATTATCGACGTTAAATATACCATTGTCCAGGAGCCCGATGCGTCTTTCAGTCGGTATGCACACCTTGGATTCTATTCATGGTGAAAAGGTAGGATCAAGTGCTTTTTATAGCCCTTGAGCTAGGGACCATTGGGATAGCCAACACAAAAATCACCTTAGTGTCACTACCTTACAGTACAGTGTTAAAATATGACTATTGCACACTTCCTCCTGTTTAGCAAATGGAGCACATAGGTTGGTTCTGTCTGCTTTTGAAGTTGGCTACCGTGGGCTTGATGGGACTTAAGGTAGCGCCACTAGTACAAGGGTGATTCCTTGGAACCCCTCCCCCCCCCCTCTCCACCATCCCCATAAAAAAGTGTTCTTAACTATCTACATTTTCGCCGTCACCAGCAGACCAAACCCCATCCAAGGATTCCAAGACGGATAAGCACAGCAAATGGCTGTAAGTCTTACGACGTATTCCTAAGATTCTGATCTCGAAAAATTTTGAGAATTTGACTGATATCTTTATCCGTTTCCAAGATCCACAGGTTCATAGTTACTCTACTTCTACACACAAAATCCCGTATGAGGTGAAAGCTACATAACAAATAATCGTTGTAAATTGTTCAGATTTTGACAGTATATTCAATACAGTTCATCTAGGAGAGTCACTTCACCATTTAACCAATGTTTATCCGTTACCGAGAAACATCCGAAAAACCTATTTTTTGCGTACCAAAGTCCAGCCGCGGACCCCGAAACGGAGATGCATAGCAAATGGTTGTAATTTTTTGCGGAATATTCGTAAGATTCCGATCTCGAACAACTTTGAAAATCTTTTTCATATGTACAGGGTGTTACAAAAAGGTACGGCCAAACTTTCAGGAAACATTCCTCACACACAAAGAGAGAAAATATGTTATGTGGACATGTGTCCGGAAACGCTTACTTTCCATGTTATAGCTCATTTTATTACTTCTATTCAAATCACATTAATGATGGAATGGAAACACACAGCAACAGAACGTACCAGCATGACTTCAAACACTTTGTTACAGGATATGTTCAAAATGTCCTCCGTTAGCGAGGATACATGCATCCACCCTCAGTTGCATGGAATCCCTGATGCGCTGATGCAGCCCTGAGAATGGCGTATTGTATCACAGCCGTCCACAATACGAGCACGAAGAGTCTCTACATTTGGTATCGGGGTTGCGTAGACAAGAGCTTTCAAATGCCCCCATAAATAAAAGTCAAGAAGGTTGAGGTCAGGAGAGCGTGGAGGCCATGGAATTGGTCCGCCTCTACCAATCCATCGGTCACCGAATCTGTTGTTGAGAAGCGTACAAACACTTCGACTGAAATGTGCAGGAGCTCCATCGTGCATGAACCACATGTTGTGTCGTACTTGTAAAGGCACATGTTCTAGCAGCACAGGTAGAGAGTCCCGTATGAAATCATGATAACGTGCTCCATTGAGCGTAGGTGGAAGAACATGGGGCCCAATCAAGACATCACCAACAATGCCTGCCCAAACGGTCACAGAAAATGTGTGTTGATGACGTAATTGCACAATTGCGTGCGGATTCTCGTCAGCCCATACGTTGATTGTGAAAATTTACAATTTGATCACGTTGGAATTAAGCCTCATCCGTAATGAGAACATTTGCATTGAAATGAGGGTTGACACATTGTTGGATGAACCATTCGCAAAAGTGTACCCGTGGACGCCGATCAGCTGCTGATAGTGCCTGCACACGCTGTACATGGTACGGAAACAACTGGTTCTGCCGTAGCACTCTCCATACAGTGACGTGGTCAACGTTACCTTGTACATCAGCAACTTCGCTGACGCTGACATTACGGTTATCGTCAATTGCACGAAGAATTGCCTCGTCCATTGCAGGTGTCCTCGTCGTTCTAGGCCTTCCCCAGTCGCCAGTCACAGGCTGGAATGTTCTGTGCTCCCTAAAACGCCGATAAATTGCTTCGAACGTCTTCCTGTCGGGACACCTTCGTTCTGGAAATCTGTCTCGATACAAACGTATCGCACCATGGCTATTGTCCCGTGCTAATCCATACATCAAATGGGCATCTGCCAACTCCGCATTTGTAAATATTGCACTGACTGCAAAACCACGTTTGTGATGAACACTAACCTGTTGATGCTACGTACTGATGTGCTTGATGCTAGTATTCTAGAGCAAAGAGTCGCATGTCAACACAAGCACCGAAGTCAACATTACCTTCCTTCAATTGGGCCAACTGGCGGTGAATCGAGGAAGTACAGTACATACTGACGAAACTAAAATGGGCCCTAACATGGAAATTAAGCGTTTCCGGACACATGTCCACATAACATCTTTTCTTTATTTGTGTGTGAGGAATGTTTCCTGAAAGTTTGGCCGAACCTTTTTGTAACACCCTGGATATCCGTTTTCGAGATTCATTGGTTCAAAGTTACTCCACTTGAACACGTAAAATATGGATGTAAAATACGGTGTGAGGCGAAAATGTAATTTACCAAGCGACGTAGCACGGAGAAATATGCTGTGAAGTGTCTCCATTATCATCTGAGAACGCCACGTTGTAGTACTGGAGCACATTTAAAACTTTTTGCAGGTAAATTCCGGTCTGAGGAGTAAAATTAGTTTTATTTCGGTGTTACATATGTAAGTTATCTACATTTTACTGGCCAATACATTTCCGTGCTACAGCAGGGACAGTAAGGTTCAAAAATGGTTCAAATGGCTCTGAGCACTATGGGACTTAACATCGGTGGTCATCAGTCCCCTAGAACTTTGAACTACTTAAACCTAACTAACCTAAGGACATCACACACATCCATACCATAGGCAGTATTCGTACCTGCGACCGTAGCGGTCACGTGGTTCCAGACTGAAGCGCCTAGAACCGCACGGCGAGAAGAGTAAGGAAGCTAGCGGAAAAATGCTTTTATCGGAACACAGAAGTTAAAAATATGTTACTGTTTATTTAAAGAAACTGGCTGAAAATTGTGGTAACAGCTGCCTCATTCTACCTGCCTCAGCCCCATCGAAAATTTTCCTAATAACTTTGGGTGTGAACATATACTGAAAGAGAAGAATACAGTGGCAGTGCAAAGGGACGGGAAAGTAATAAATACAGGAAAATAGTAGCGGGTTTTTTTTATAGATGAGCGAAAAAAATGGTTCAAATGGCTCTGAGCACTATGGGACTTAACTTCTGAGGTCGTCAGTCCCCTGGAACTTAGAAGTACTTAAACCTAGCTAACCTAAGGACATCGCACACATCCGTGCCCGAGGCAGGACTCGAACCTGCGACCGTAGCGGTCTCGCGGTTCCAGACTGTAGCGTCTAGAACCGCTCGGCCATCCCGGCCAGCAGATGAGCGAAGGAACATTGACAGTATGAGAGAAAGACAGTATGAGTGGCAGTGGAATATAGTTATCAGTGACAGGATAGTGCCGGGAAAAGAATGGAGACAGTGCCAGGGGGGTAGAATAAAGAGAAATAGAAAGTGGAAGCGAGTGAGAGTCAGTGATAATGAGACACAGAGTATATGAGAATAGCAACGAGGAAGACAGAGAGAGATGGTGACAGTGAGAAGAGGCAGCAGTAGTAACGGAAAAGGAGTGAGATATTATGAGTAAGAGAGAGCAAGAGAAAGAGACAGTGATAGTGATAAACGAATGTAGTAGTAGGTCAGATAGAAGGGGCTGTGGCTGTGACACAGCAGAGAATGACTGAGAGACGCGAAGAGATAATAACAGCGAGTTGGGCTGAATGCGAGAGTGAGAAAGCGCAACTGGGAGTGGGTAAGTATGAAAAAAACTAATATGTTCGTATTTCAAAAGTTTTAAAGGTGCTGAAGAAAGTAGAACGAGGCAGCTGGTATCCCGTTTTTCAGTCACAAGCTTTTAAATAAACAGAAAAGTATTCGTTTATTTTATGCTCCAACAGGAGCATCTTTCTCCTGGTAAAATGTTCCTTCTGAACTGATTGGCTGCAGGCAGTTTCATCCACTGGAAACACGAAGCTCAAGGACCAAAGCTCCTATCACTAAGACAAAGAACTGTTAGAGATAGTAGTATCTCTACAGTGAATAGCACTGTAAAATTTTGCATACAATGCCAGAAGTGTGAGTTAGTACAGGCACATTTACCACTGTTTTTCTCGTCGTAGTTCCTCAGCTTCGGGAGTAATGCTGCAGGCCTTCTTGCTCATTATTGTCGGAGGGATACACGTAAATGTACGACTTTCATGGTATTTTTGTCGATACAAACATATAGCTTCTGATTCATCACCGTCAGCCCTGCCTTCCGCTGTGACTCCACCTACCACTTTACAGACATACGACGTGTGCTACGACTGTCAACTGTATCCATTCTATCCTGCCTGTATGTGCGGCTTGGTTACAACAGTTCTGTAAAAAACACCGGATTGAGGATCGCTTCCAGTGCACAACGGGTAAAGCGTAACGGTGCTTATAAGGAATGAAACCAATGGCACCTGGTACCCATCCATTCACAATTACCACATATCAAGGAGAATTATTTTTTTGTCTACTTGAGTACTACACTCAGTTCCAACAGCATATAACAGTCGATATTGTGTGTATGAATGTAAATGAATTACTGATCGGATTTATACAAATGGTCTCACTCTTAATTCAAAATAAAACACACAGAGATAAAGACACACACACACACACACACACACACACACACACACACACACACACACACACACACACGCACACACCACAAATAGAGAGCGAGAGCAAGCGCGATCGGGGGGGGGGGGGGGGGAAGGGAGAGAGAGAGAGAGAGAGAGAGAGAGAGAGAGAGAGAGGGGGGGGGGAGAGAGAGAAAAGAAAGGAAGGGATTTGAGTATTTGAGTTATGTACATCAAAGGATGCAACCAATTGATAAATGTAATACTTAAATAAGAGTTCCCAATTACCATAGAATCTTTAATATCTTTTAATGTTACCTGATGATACACGGAATAGGAGGAAAGCACACGAGTTCACATTTTTTTTTGTCGGTTCATTAGAAACCTTAGCGAAAAACTAATCCGTATGTTACCATAATTTACTTATTTGCTCTGAATAGTGACTTATGTAATTGGGTTATGGAATAACCCCTAAATAAGACAGGAAGCTCTCATTGCACGGAAATGTGAGAAAGAATTATGTATGGTACTGACTAATGATTTTCTTCCAAACAACTGATTAAGGAATAATGTATTTTCCCTACATCATCGCAGTACATTTATTCTCGCATGATATTTATTGGAAATATGGCATTGATATGAGGAAAAAGTAATCCTCCAAATTACAAAATTAGAAGTAAAATGGTCGTTACTCTTACTTAAGACTTACTTCAGAAAACAAAGAAGTCAAATACGCTGCCAACTAAATCTTAAACTGCTTACGTTATGTTAAAAACCGATTAGATATCGAGTCAAATTCTAAATTCAGTCAATAACTTCCTTAGAGGTATCTTCACTTATTTCGCGGACGGTTTTTTGAAACTTCCTGTGAGATAAAAACTGTGTACTGGACGTAGTCTCGAATTCCGGTCCTTTGCCTTTCGTGGGCAAGTGGTCTATCGACTGAGGTGCCCAAGCACAACTGAGGATCCTTCCTCACAGCTTGACTTCTGCTAGTGCCGTATCTCCTACCTTCGAAACTTCATAGAAGCTCTCCTGCGAAACTTACCATGTTAGCACTCATGGGAAAAACGATATTGTGAAGGCATGACTTAGCGACAACGTAACGGATGTTCCCAGGAAAGTTTGGAAGGTACGAGCAGAGGTCCTGGCGGAATTAAAGCTGTGAGGAGGGCTCGTCAGTCATGCTTGGGTAGTCCAACTGGCAGTTTTCCGTCGGTTACGGAGTGGCGAGGACGTGCGTTTAGGTTCCCGTCGGCCACGTGTTGTGCGGAAACTTGTTTACTTCGCGCGGGCGTGAGTCGTTAACCACAAGTTCACTAAAGCAACATTGAGCTCTTCTACAGGAAGAACACTATTGACATTACGTTCCAAGCCGTATGTACACGACCCAGAGCATATTAAGTAGGAAAGTTTTTGCGTGATGAACTCGATCTAGATCCACAGGACATCATTGGTATCAATTTCTTGATCACGGCCAGTGTCGTCAAAGATAAGACGATGTAAATACCTACCGAATGCCCGAGGCATGGCGCTTACGGTCCAATGAATACATTTCGTCTGCGATTACGCACCGTCGGGTGTCGGAAAGAGGCGTGGACGTTCACTATTCTTTGTTGAAGATTAGCCTGTTGATTTGGAGAGCAACTAATGCGGTCATCAGTACCATCTTTGGTGAAGAATTAACGCAGCTATGCAGATGCAAGATATATGGTATGATCGGGGGCGATTTTATTTGTACGGCGCTGCCAGCAAGCTCCACATATCAGCCCTGTTACCATTGAACATGCAGGCCTAGGCATGAGGACCCTCCGTTCCGTGTTTCCGAGCTACCTTTTGAGGTACTCGCTGATGCGGTTATCCCCACTCTTACGCGGTACGGGACTGTCATTAGCCATGTGGCTGAGAAGTGACAGACTTTTACAACATATCCCGTACTCACTGGAGTAAGGCAGGGGAAACTCCTACTCAGGAAGAATGTTCCTTCCTACTTAAATATAGTCGGTTGTTTTGCAATTATCATGTAAGCCGGGCAACCGCGCACATGCTCAGCATGTGGACAGGAGGATCATGTTCGCTCCGATTTTGTGCAGCAAATCACCCAGATTCCACACGCGAAGCTGAACATTATCATCGTCCTTCGATTCCACCATTTACTTATGTTTAAATGACGATGCCTACGGCGTCTGGAGCCGGCCGGTGTAGCCGAGCGGTTCTAGGCGCTACATTCTGGAACCGAGCGACCGCTACGGTCGCAAGTTCGAATTCTACCTCGGGCATGGATGTGTGTGATGTCCTTAGGTTAATTAGGTTTAAGTAGTTCTAAGTTCTAGGGAACTGATGACCTCAGAAGTTAAGTCCCACAGTGCTCAGAGCCATTTTGAACGCCGTCTGGTGGCGGAGATCGGGATAGATTACCACTGTAGATTGACGGACACGTTATTGATGAGCCCAGAGGGAGTCGCCAGATAGCCTCGAACAGCAGGGCGATGTTGATCCACGAGTCGTGACAACCCAAGCTTTTCTCTCGGAAGGGGCAGGAAATTCGGATCTACACACATTCTCAGACGGAGTCTCACATAATTCACCAGCTTTCGCTCTGCAAACAGAAGAAACGCCGACGGTCGACGTATGACGACTGTCTCTTGTGAACGGTTACACACGATCTTACTGGTTTCCGCCGTGTCGTGGACGCACTTGTTATTTTGGCGTCGGCCGATAGTACTCCCTGTTTCGGAATTGAGTCTTTTGATTTTTCTTCACCTGGAAATCCGTTCGGAGATGGAGGAAGCAATGGAACACGGTCACAGCAGCGAGGAAACACGACAAGGGCTTCCTGGGTAACCACTGTAACACACCGGCAGTCTCTCTCCAGAGAATCGTATGCGGACGACGCGGAAGACGACTTTTTTTTTGTGGACTCAGCGCTTGTTGTATAGGGAGAGCTACCCCCCACCCCTATCGCCCGAGGAAGGCATGTTAACAGAGACGACAGAGCGGCATTGGGTTAACATAACTCGGCACGGTTCACACTGACGACTGCCACTACCTTGGAGAACAACAGTCATGTCGAATCGCGACTATCAACATCAGGATAGTACGGTAGCGCGAAGCTGTCATTGTTACGCGACGCACTTCATACGGCCGACACTGACGTGACCTTACTGCAGGAGATATACGTTCTCGGCTTCGTGGACATGAATACCTCATGGGTCGGATATGGGCAGTGGCGTCGCAGTTCTTCTCAAGGCAGGGTTATTGGCCACTAATGTAAATACCTACCGAATGCCCGAGGCATGGCGCTTACGGTCCAAGGAATACATTTCGTCTGCGATTACGCACCGTCGGGTGTCGGAAAGAGGCGTGGACGTTCACTATTCTTTGCTGAAGATTAGCCTGTTGATTTGGAGAGCAACTAATGCGGTCATCAGTACCATCTTTGGTGAAGAATTAACGCAGCTATGCAGATGCAAGATATATGGTATGATCGGGGGCGATTTTATTTGTACACGATCTCACAAGGATCTAATTCTTCGCCACTCACCTCGCCCAGCGCTGTCATTCACGTGCTCGGCTTGGTAGACACTTTGGTCAACATCTGTGCTGATAGACCGGTTTCATGCACTTCACGAAACATTCGTCTAGCAGAGTTAACGAGGTATATACCGTCCGCTCTCTCAGGAATGCGGGCACCGCTGACGAGCTGTGGCCGACAGCTTTTACTGACCACGTTGCTTACATCTGTACTCACACGTGGACACTACCAGGAGTGGTACAGCCACAACCTGTGGAAACTCACCTCCCATCACCGAGATATCAGGCGGTGGTGAGCGACAAGTGGAGACTGCCTTTGACGACGAGGGTCGTACATGTCAGCTTTACAGTGGTGGCTGGACTATGTCAAGCCGAGCCTTCGACGTACCTTGAAGGCATTTAGTAGCGAAGCTGCGGCACGGAGGAGCAGCACTAAGGTGCTCTGTTATGTCATCCTCAGGGAGTGTTCTTCTATGCTTCCATAACATGACCGCCAGATAATTGTCAACTCAACCAAGCAAAAGCCAAGATTGTGACGTTGACGTGTCAGCACTGGGAAGGGACAAACATTCGTATACGCCAAACGGTCGCAATCGCCAACGAACTGCCCTCCATGTACCATATAGTCATGGGTCGAAGGCCCGGG
Source organism: Schistocerca americana (assembly GCF_021461395.2). Taxonomy (NCBI): domain Eukaryota; kingdom Metazoa; phylum Arthropoda; class Insecta; order Orthoptera; family Acrididae; genus Schistocerca; species Schistocerca americana. Next base: position 523,078,032 of record NC_060121.1, on the reverse strand, counting down.
CACAGGAATTTGATCTGTGAGATGGCGACAGAAGATGGTGTCCACCAGGTCATGCACCTGTAAGCGGAAAAGATATTCTATCCAGTTATCGTTGATGCTGTTGCTGGTTTGAATGCGTGGCCGCCCAAAACGACAATACTTTCGTAGCTCGTCCACTAGATGTCGGAGTTCTTCGAGCTCTGCTACTGGAGCAGTCACCATGTATCAGAAATTCTGATGCTTAGCAGACGACAAACATCACTCTGAAAGCACGTGTTGGAAAGCCGTTGGGGAGAAAAATGATGGTAACGGCCGCCATGACAGACTAAACAAACTTATTAAAAACTGACAATCACATATCTTCTAATAAAATGTGAATCAAGTAAGATACTGTAAAGCCAGTACAACCGAAATAAAGTGAAAATTGTAGTGAAACTGGGGGTATAAGTGCTTCCTTAATGCGTTGAATAGAAACCTATCCGAGAATTGAACCAAAATTGTGAAAATATTTATCACAATTTCGGTTAGTTATAGTTAAAAATTGTTAATGTTTTAGGCCGGAATGTGCATTCCGTGCTGAAAAATCGGCAAATTTTGTCTCAAGATTAATCTATATCGTGAAAGTAGCGGCAGCAAAAGAGAATAAAAATAGTTGGGAAAACAGAAATAATTTCATAGTTATTTGTTTATATTTATTAACAATAATATCACCAAAAGTAGAAGTTGTCACGTTAAAAGCGTAATTTATGCAAAAAGCAGAATGTGTACCAAAAATCTAACTTCAGCATGAAAAGATGATAAAATTTGGAAGTGATTTCTTATATAATGTATTTATCGACAGATTTATTTTTTAACATCTCAGAAAACAAATATACTAGATTCGACTCATGTGAACTACGTGAAAACATAAATATCAGCCGTGCGGGTTAGCCGCTCGGTCTGAGGGTCTTGGCACGGTCCATGCGGCTCCCCACGTCGGAGGTTCGAGCCCTCCCTCGGACAGGGATGAGTGTGCTGTGCATAGCGTAAGCTTAAGTTAGATCAAGTAGTGTGTAGGATTAGGGACCGATGACCTCAGCAGTTTGGTCCCATAAGACCTAACCACAAAATTTCCATAAATATCCGCTGGCCATATTGATTCGGGCAGCCTGGTTTGGGCAGTATTCACGAGTAGTTTGTGTGAAATGGACGGGCGGCGAGTCGGTCGCTTCGTGAAAGTATTGAGATTTTTATAAGTGCCGGTTGTGGACCTAGAAAATTTTCTAGTATGTCGCCAGTGAATGTTCAGCAATATTTTAGAGTAGATGCCCATTTTAATACACACGCAATACACAGAATATCTTCGAGTTGTTGACTTAGAGTATTTTTTCGTCAGAGGACGATTCCAAACTCTGAAATTTTACTTCCGATGTAGAGTGTGGAATCAGACTTGTGATTTGTGCCAGTTAGCATCTGAGAGCTTTAACTTGTAACTGAATCAAGCTGGACTAAGAATTTTTCGAGGTTTTGGTGTGGGTTGGGACCTATCTGAGATACTGCCTGGTTATTTACGTTCTCACATAGAATAAACACTAATCGTTTAGTGTTGATTACAATTGTTACTGCCGGCTGCTGTAGCCGAGCTGTTCCAGGCGCTTCAGTCTGGTTACTGAGGGTCAAAAGAAAAATAAATCTAACGATTTCGTGAAACTCTGCGGGTTTCCAACTTTATTGCGAAAATCGATACATTCTTGATTGGTAATTGTAATTTTGTATTGAATAATTTGGGCAAATGCGACGAATCAATGGTTGGCCCCTAGAAGTTAATGCAGTCGGGCTTTGGAAATATCCACCTTCTACTGTGGCGTGTGGTGGTGTGCTGCTAACTAAATCTTTAATGTGTAGGTAATTTGCACTGTTGTGCTGGGGTCCCAGAGCTGTTTCAGTGATCCATTGGACATTGAAATTCGAGTGACATAATTTCAATTCAGTGCTTCAGTTCTACGTTAACGTTTTCATGTTAGATAGTGCATTTAGAAATTAGTGATCAGTGCAATACAATCGCAACACACGCCACTGTTACTCCGGAACTCCACAGGAACTGCTAGAACCAGTTCCTGAAGAAAAAGTATTGGATGCCATATGAAAATGGGCACCAAATGGGTTGCCCCTGGAAATTTATAGGACGTTCCGGAGGCTATTAGTGCTCTTATTGGACGACTGTATATCAAGAACTCATGAAGCCGGACGTGCAACTTCAGGCTGCCTTTGTGGGAGGTATCATCATCCACATACGTAAGCCTCGCGGAAGATCACGTATTACGGACTTGTGTTACTACCTTTGTTGAACTGTGGCATGAAAATTTTCATACGCCTATTGGAGTCTTCAACTCGGCGTAAGACGTCTAGAATCCTATCAAAGGATCAGGCATCGATGGGTGGGATGCATAATAACCGTGCCGCTCTGTCTCACAGCAGGGATTTGACTGCCGTCGCTTGCTTGGAGCTTTGGCGGTGACAGACTTTAGTCAAGTTTTTGATTGCGTACTTAACTGCTGCCCTTTAGAATATGCGATACCCGGCCGCTTTCGTCGAGGTGGTGCTCCGTCTCCTACACGGCGCAACGTCGAAAGTACTTGTCAACCGTAGACTGTCGAAAGCCTTGCAGATTCGCCGCTCTGTTACGCATGGATGTCCCTTATCGACGATACTGTACGCCGTAGCAGTTGGAACCGTTGTTGTGCGATCTGCGAAACAGCCTCACGGGATTGCCTATCGGTGGCACCCTTTTAAGGTGCACTGCGTAAGCAGATGATCTGTGTGACGAACATGACGTCCGCATAGCCGTGGATTGGTGAGCCTCTTATGGAGAAGTGTAAATGTTCATAAATTGGTGGCTTTGAATATTGGTACTGACACCTGTAAGCGTCGTCCCACTCAGACTGTGCGACATAATCCGCTGTCTTGGTATCGACTTTACGGACGACATCCCACGCAAAACGACCCTTAATTACCGGAGCCTCTCGTGACGCATTTGTGCTGGACTTGTGGATCCTTGCGTCCTGGCTTTGGATCTTCATCAGCGAACCGAATTTCTTAATGCACATAAGATATCGCGAATTTCGCTTGTGGCGGAGGCGCTACCAATGCCTGAACACACAACTTAGAGCCTCATGGCTACATTCGGCTCATTTGTCAGTGCTTTAATGATATCTAATGTACGATACGGTTCCCTCATTCTTCCTAAGGAACGTTACTGACTTGACCATGTCAATATTCGTAATCGAGCGGTCTCTCTCTACGCTGGTATGCACATCAAGCCTTGCGGGCGATGCCCCACCGTTCTCGCGGGCATACTGATTTAGCCTCTTGCACCGTCTCCCCTTGACCCTCCAGTGGCGCTTACCGAGCTACCGCTGCCAGAGACAGAAATTGCAGCATGTATTCTAAAGACACTGTCTAAGTTCCCTTTTCGGCCTCTTCTGGAGTGCAGCTGCGCGGTATGGGATCCGCATCAACAAGATTGACGGAGGACATCGTAAACGTTCAAAGAAGGGCAATTCGTTTTCTATTATCGCGAAACGTTGGAGAGAGTAATGCGGAAATGATACACGAATTGGGGTGGCAGACTTCAATACAAAGGCTTTTTCGCTTTTGTAGGACCTTCTCATGAAATTTCAGTCACCAACCTTCTCCTCAGAATGTGAAAATATTTTGTTGGTGCCCACCTACGTAGGAAGAGCCCGCCTCGTTAGTCGTGATGCCTGACGCACTGCTTTCCGGGCAGGAAGGCGTGCCGGTCCCGACACGAATCCGCTTGCCTGATTAGTGTCGAGGTGCTGTGTGCAGGCCAGTCTGTGGATGGTTTTTAAGGCGGTTTTCCATCTGCCTCGGCGAATGCGGGCTGGTTCCCCTTATTACGCCTCAGTTACACTATGTCAGCGACTGCTGCGCAAACACCTTCTCCACATACACTTACACCATAATTACTCTACCACGCAAACATAGGGGTTACACTCGTCTAGTGTGAGACGTTCCCGGGGGGATCCCCTGAGGGCCAAACCGCACAATAACCCTGGTTTCTGTGTGGGGCGGAAGTGGGGTGAGTGGATTGCTGTAGACTGTTGTGGGTTTGTAAACCACTGAGAGCTAAGGCGGGTACGAAGCCTCTCCGTCTTTTCTATGTCCCCAATTTCATACAATACAACACAATAGGTAGGAAAAAATCGTCATCATAATAAAATAAGAGAAAGCGGAGCTTGCACGGAAAAATTTAAGTGTTTGGTTTCCCATGCGTTGTTCGAGTGTGGAACCGTACGGATGTAGTTTGAAGGTGGTTTGATGAACGTTCTGCCACGTACTTAATTGCCAATTGCAGAGTAATCATGTAGACAAAGACTTAGATGTTCTCAACCCTACAACTTTCGTCTTGTGGTCCGTCTTTCCTCTGCAGTATCTTCATAGGTCTTCGATAGTTCTTTCATACCTTGGAATATTTGCTTTCTATCATGATGTGAACCACAGTAGACCGAGAGAGTTGTCCCAGTGGTTGGCACACTAGACTCGCGTTGCGTAGGACGACGGTTCACAACCCCGTCCAGACATCCGCATTTAGGTGTCACCGCTCTTGGATGTCCTAATTTTCAACGTGCAAATAGGTCATTTCAGTTTCACACGCAACTATTTTAGACTCTCCAGCCCTGCTCACCATAATCAGCTCCTTCGCTGACCCCATTGCTGCGCTTCACTTGTTCTTACAACGCATTCTTCGTTGATTTCTCAGCCCAGCAACAGCTATAGAACCTTTCTCCCCCTTTCTGAATCTTCCGTTGATTGCCTGTTTCTGCCTTTTTAGTAACACCAATCTTTATTGTAACTGATGACTACCGTTAACTTACTCCATACCTTCACGTTAATTATGCCCCCATTAGTATTTGGACTAGGATAGCCATTTCTATAGCTGCTTTGCACCACGTGTAACAATCTGACCGACGCCAAAAGATCCCGGTGATGGTGCGGTACAACAGCTGCATCCAGTCGCTGTCCTCTGCTGCTACCGGCCCCGTCACTTCCGGAGATGCTGCCCCTTTCCACTGTCCGTGCTACCTATCGCCGATGTTGTCGGCTGTCAAGATCGTCGTCTTGTCACCAGGTCCGAGGTTAGAAGATCACAGGTTGATTACGACTCACTGACTTGGATAAATAACTGGGTTTCGATGAGGATTATTGCAAGCTGGTAAATGGAAATTAAAATTCGCATTCGTGCCAGTAAATATACGGCTTCTCATTAAAATAGCAAGTGTATCGTTTTTTTTATTTTTATTTTACTTAGAGCGTACAGTACAGTAAGATGAATACATGGTGCATCTGAAAAATTCACAGAACGGTCTCAAAAAATAAAGGAAACTAGATTTGCAAGCAAAATACCCGCCCTGGCTTTCGTATTAATCACCAGCAACCACAATACACCTTTGACATCGGTTGTAAAGCTGCTGGTAATTGTCAGAAAACGCATCTTGTGAAACCACTCAAAGCATCGTGGTCACATGTTGTAGGATGTCCGTATCATTGGAGAATATGAGATCTGGTCCTACCAACACGATCCAGAGACCAAGTGACTGAGGCAAGCTCTTCATTGTCTTCTCCGCTTTCCTCGATAGAGATTCACGCTGGGTCAAACCTTTGGTATGAAAAAAGGTGGTGAACATCACCTTAGTCTTGGATTTTGTCAGCCGACGCTTTTGGGGGGCAGTGAAGACGATGAACACCATGCCACTGATCGTATTGGAAGCAACAGGTCTCATCTCCTGCAGTAACGAGGATGTCCAACAACGCATGACCAGTGGAGTGATACCGCAAGAAGCGTTTGCTGACAGTTCCCAAAAGCTTTACAATCAATGTCAGAAGTGTGTAGTAGCGAATGGTGATTACTCTGAAAGTCAGTAAAGATATTTGGCTTGTCAATTTCCTTTATTTTCTGAGATCATTCGTCGAAATTTTCAGGGACACTTTGTTCACAATTAAAGTTGTAAGTGAATTGGCAGGCTCAACGATTCATCAGTCGTGATGGTGTACCTGCTGTCTCGGTAATACTTAAGCAAATGTTTCAAGTGGATGTGAGTATATGTTGAGCAGGCAAATAGCCGAACATCCGTTGTATCCATTTAAGCCAGGACAGTACGGGCAACATAGGCTTTCAACAGTGGACAACCACTGGCCGTAACACATTCGAAAGGTAATAGCTGCTATCCAAATTACAAGCTACGTGAACCAGAAGTGATCTTTCTGTATACCTGAAGGCACTCGGTACCACGACGGTTGGTGATGGGCCTATGTGACGCTGACGAAAGCAATCTGCCTTCTCTGAGCCTTCACACATGAATATGTCCATCATGATGCTGTATGCAGAACTGAGACTCATTTGAAAATGAGAAGGGCGCTCAGTAAGTAATGTAACATATTTTTTATGAAAGCAGGTTGGCTATTTTCAGGATTCCCTTACAACATATTAACCCCACTTTTTTGCCTACAAAACCCCATTTTTCAACATAACGTCCGTTCAATGCTCCGGCTTACGCTACGGGAGGGCCCGTGTGGACGCATGTACTACTCTACTGGTCGACTTCAGGGCCAACGTCTTGCTGCACCAATAACTTCCCCATCAACCACGTACTGCTCCCCGCAGAGTGCAACCGTCATTGGTCCAAGGAGACGGAAATCGAAGGTGTGACATTCTGGGAGTAGGGTGGATAAGGAAGAACAGTTGAATGAAGCTTTATGAGCTCCTCTCGGATGCACAGATTTGTATGAGACATTGTATTGTCATGGAGAAGGAGAATTTCGTTTGCACTTTCGTGGCCACGACAACGCTGAAGTCGTTTCTTGAATTTCCTGAACAGTACACCTCCGAGTTGACTGTTGCACCGTGATGGAGGACGTAAAACATAATAATCCCTTCAGAGTCTCAAAAGATCGTGGCCCTGATTTTACCGGCTGACTGTGCGGCTTCGAACTTCCTCTCCCTTGGAGAGATACTGTGTTGCCACTCCATGGATTACCGTTTTGTTTCCGGCTAGAAATGATGGACCCATTTTTCACATCCTGTGACGATGTTCAACAAAAAATTGTGACGATCAACCTCGTACCGCGCAAGCGATTCCGCACAGATGGTCCTTCGTTGCTCTTCTGTAAGGTGGCGAGGAACCCAGCAGGAACACACATTTGAGTACTCTAACTGGTGCAAGAGTGTTCCAGCACCACCAAGAGAGACATATAATTGTGCAAAGAGGTGTCTGACTGTGATCCGTCGATCACCACAAATGAGAGTGTCCGCATGGTGCAACACTGCAGGAGCTGCGGCTGTACGCGGCTGGCTGGCGCGCGGGAGGTGTCAGGTTTGGGCGACCTTGTTTCTTTGATGACAGACGTCTTTTGCAACGTACTTTTCTTCACTGCCAGTTCTCCATAATTTTGCAAACGTCTATCAATATCTGCAATGCGGTGGTTTTCCGCCAAAAGAAAACTCAATGACGTCTCTCTGTTTGGAAGGCATCTCAGTTACAGACGCCATTTTGAGGGCAGCCACGAATCGGAACTTCATGAAACTATAGGGACTGAAGCGGGAATGTTTCACAATGTCCTACAACAATTCTTCATTTCTTCAACCGCAACTAGCCGAAAAAAAATTAGCGTTACTTGGTGAACGCCACTGGTAGACTGTTGCACCACTCTTGTGTACGTAACGTCACTGGGTGTACCTTCTCTTGTGAGACAGGCGTAGCTGTACGCCTGATGGTTTGAGAGCCGATGCAGTGCCACGCGAGTCCCGGCGCAGGTGAGCACTGATCGTGAGGAGGTCGCTTGGGAGGTTACACGCTTGACTCTCAGACACACCTCGACCTCTGCTAATGGCAAAATATACAGGCCACCAAGTAAACCGGCGGTTAGATGGGTAGCAGGTAGTCTGAAGAGTTCCTGTCAGTGTTTGTCCCCAGGCGAGTGGCCGTTGCCGACCCGAGCGTTGTGTGAGGGTGGCACGACAGCAGAAACTCTGAGGCCTCAAATTATTTTACGGACGCTGCATAAAACACAGAACAGACAATAGTACCACATCAAAGAGAGAAACGAAGCGAGGAAACATGTCCAAACATCCAGACTGTAGATGCAATAGTTCTTCAGATATTGACGATACACCACTCGAATGCACTTCCCTCCTTTAAAAATTAATTATTTTTAATCGTCGTAAGCGATCTTCGTGAAAATATTCTCGACTTGTAGCGCCTGGAAAGCAGTGTCTTATAATAGCTTGAAAGTTCCTATTAGAGCAATACAATTTGAGTTAATGAGCCAGACTATTAATTGGTTCAAATGGCTCTGAGCACTATGGGACTCAACTGCTGTGGTCATAAGTCCCCTAGAACTTAGAACTACTTAAACCTAACTAACCTAAGGACAGCACACGACACCCAGCCATCACGAGGTAGAGAAAATCCCTGACCCCGCCGGGAATCGAACCCGGGAACCCGGGCGTGGGAAGCGAGAACGCTACCGCACGACCACGAGATGCGGGCAAGACTATTAATTCTAAGGGGGTTAAAAAACGTATTTTACTGCAAAATAAGTCGGAAAAAAGGGTAGCGGCAGAATCAGACTCCAACAGCTATCCGCAGAAATTCGGTCATTCACTGGTCGTCGGGACTTAGTTCGAAGAGGGTTTCATCACTGAAGACAGTTCTACTCCTCTCAATGATATTCCAGGCCAAAGACGTGTCTAGAGACGCCCCAGACAGCGGTGGGCTACCACCTGCTGCTGCCTGCCATACGACCCGAAACCAGGAGTGATGGTCTGCGGTGCCACGTCTTTTCGTACCAGGATACATTTGGTTGTCATCAGCGGCACACTTACAGCTTAGCAGTACGTCGAAGATTTTCTACCCTAAATTTTTTTGCTATTCGTGGCAAGTCAGCTTGGACTTAACATTTCAGCAAGATAAGCTTGTCTTTTGGTTGCCAAACCCTACCTTGGCAAGAAAGGTTGCCGGACCTCCCCCCCCCCCCCCCCCAATCTAATGCTCAAATTGGACAGAATTTGGGGCTATGTTCTTCAGGAGTGAGTCACCCGCTAAACCTGCAGGTGATTAGGATTGTGGAAAGGGCCAAATAAGGTGTCGGTCAGGTTCACTCAAAATTGTAATTTATTATAATTTAATAACACCTTTAAACCAAAACAGCACATAGTCGTACCTTTAGAACTACGAGTTAAAAAAAAGGCAATTATTTCACGGCTGAGGGCCTCCAAACAAGAAATCTTAAAAGCCAACAAAATAAAAATGCAGTTAAAATAGCAAATAAAATAATTAAAATGTATATGGTATCACAGCAAGGCTGGAAAGCGTCAACGCATAGGAAGAACAAACATATACAAGGTGCAATACAAGCGGCTGAGGGCCACCATTAAATCTGAAAATTTTAAAATATATTAACATAGTCTTTTAAGGCAGAAGGCAGAAATCTTTTTGCTTAAAGAATAATTTCAAGAATAAGGTTTTAAGCGGCTTAAAGCCCACAATTGATTTTCCAAAATTCAAAAATACATAAAGTCCAGTAAAACAAGCATTTTAAAATAATTGTCTATGATAGATTATTAACAGACGATTAAACACCGGTGAGTAAACAACACCGGTGAGTAAACAAAACGGCATTCAGAAGCCCTCAGGGAGGTCGGTCTGCCCTCGTTCACTTAGGTGAGACAGGTGGGGAGCCCATCTACACTTGATCCGTCGGAACCCAACCATGGGACAGCCACGGACCGACCAACAAACGACTTACATGTCATTAATCGGTACGTGAGAATTCAAACACAACATGTTATGGGCGTGATTGCCCACAATCTAATATGTATATGTATTAAACTGTCAGAACTAACCACCGTGTTGGACAGCGACAACATGTGAGGAACGGACAATGCCTGAAATTACGTTAGTGGCCAGGGCAGGTAACCGGAACACTAACGGTCACAAGGCTGAAAATTCCGCTGGTAAACTTGAATTTGAAATACGGTAATATAGTTAACTTCACCCAAAAGGAACACTGCCTGAATTTACGTCAATGGCCAGGGCAGCTAACCAGAACACTAACGGCCACAAGGCAGAAAATTCCACTGGTGCACTCGAATTGTAGTCAAAAAATATAGTTAATTGCACTGCATGGCAGCTGAATTTCAGCAATAGAAACACTCGGTGTTGCTCACAGGAAAACCTCTTCATCAGCGAAAAACCGAAACGAACCACACAACATGAATGAACGTGGCTCGGGTAGTTGAAACCACTACTCAACTTTGATGTCCTGGGCGGTGAACCACGGAGCTCGTAGCGATCGGACAGCTCCACACACGCTCCGACAATGCTCAAGGACCGCCAGCGGACCGAGCCGACTGCACCGCGCGGAGATAACTTCCCTGGTCCGCCGCAACCGACCAGCTCCTCTCAGAATGCCGACAACATCTAAAATAGTCGCCAATGGAAATAACAGAAACTACACACACACAACCTGACAAACACTTGCACGAAGACCTACATGATACCCAGCAGTAACTAAGTACACACGAAGACAAATGGGGAGTTGATGCAGACACACACAGCTAACGATCGGCGAGCCAAAACGCGTCTCCGGTAGGACGATCAACTGAAGATCCACCAAGAAAAAAATGGTTCAAATGGCTCTGAGCACTATGGGACTTAACATCGATGGTCATCAGTCCCCTAGAACTTAGAACTACTTAAACCTAACTAACCTAAGGACATCACACACATCCATGCCCGAGGCAGGATTCGAACCTGCGACCGTAGCGGCCACGGGGTTCCAGACTGAAGCGCCCAGAGCCGCACGGCCACACCGGCCGGCGATCCACCAAGACCGTGGCCCGGCTCAAGTGATGCGTGGTGGCAATGGTCGGGCGAGCCATGTCGACGCAGGCCTCACAGCTCCAACCCGACTGCACTAGTGCCGCATTGCAGCTCCCCGACTGGCAGGTCCGGACTGCGCTCCAGACACGTTCCCACTAACTGGCAGACCCGAACTCGCGACGCAAACTACCAACCGGAACTGGCTTATGACAGACAACAACCGGGAAGTAATAGCAGTCGAGCAAAGATACTAAGAGAGGAGAAATATCGATACGCGCTGCTAGCGCCGGTCACGGTCAGGCAAAGCAGCAACTCAGTGACAGTAGACATATCAATTAAAGTAGTAAGGTGGAAGTACGTTAAAACAGGGTGTAAAGTACATGATGGTGGGAGCACAAGCCACGCACGGCTCAAGGAGTATACCCGACAACTGTATTAATCAGTGCCAATCCGAATAACTAGTAGTATAAGGGGCAGGTGTGGGCCAAAGAGTTGTTGACTTACTCAGTTTATGAAGCTCTTTTTCTGTATTAAATCATAAGATATCTTAAATAGCAATCATATGTTCGTCTGTACATGTGTGTCACAACATCCACCGAATTCCGTCCCATTTGGATAATTCCTTCCTGGTGAGTCGTTTTTCACCTTTAGAGTGCAGTTGTAATACGCAATGAAACTCGCGCCATAAGAGAAGTAAAATTCACTTGTAACCTACAAGGCATTATGTTAGGTTTGCTCATAATAGACACTCAAGTTGCATGCTCTAAGGTCTGAACATTTCAAATTAATCCCTGCGTAAAATGTCTAGGTGTGCTGTTTTTGTAGCAAAATATACATTTTTTTTACCTTCGTGGCTTTTGTTACCACATATCGAACTTACGTGAGGGCAGCAGCCACATTGGCCTAGGTCAGTTTGCTTTGCGAGATCGGTGAGTCAGGGCTTGTGCTGATGAACGGCGTGTCAGTCGTTATTAAAGTGTTTGAAATTTGGTCGGCGAGAATTGTAGCGATTTGTAGAATTTCCGATGGGCTTCAGGAACTTGGAGAAGTGTTTTGTTAATCACGCTCGTGGGCTTTGCCTCTGGTCTCCAGCACCATATTGAAAGATCTATGAAATTTCAGTATAGGTTTGTGGACTTTGAAACGTTAACCGCAACCGACTAAGCTGACATGTGGTGAGCCGGTTCTTAGCACGTTCTTAATCAAGCTCGTGGAGCAATCTGCCATTGAACACTTGAATTTAGCTGTATGTTGTCGGTATTTGTAAATAGAAACTCTGTCTAGCTGAATTTTTCGCTAATAATCTGAAAACTGTCTGACTTCTAAATTCTGGTTAAATATTCAGATCTAGAATAGGCATTGCTACCATAGTCTTGAAAATGAACTTATTTATGCAAAATTCGTTTTAGTAATGTGATTTTAATTAATCTGAAATACATCTCAGTGTAAATTAGACCGCGTAAAAGAACATTTCGCAAGAATATTCAGAATGAGTAACTGTTATGTAATTTAAATATACCCTATTACATAAAACGCATCTAGGGAATTTACATAAAACTTCACTAATTGAAAACGGTTCCTAACATTCTGTCAAAAATGTTCAGTTATTCCCTACAGCAAAATCTTACCTTGGAACGGATGACTTGACTCTGCTCTAGCTTCCCAGCAAACAATTATTTGAAATAAGTATTTGCGTGGCAGTTGACCTTGTTGATGATTCAGAACACCAGCTCTTGATTCTCTTTTGAAAATTATGGTTTATTGTTCACGCGGAATTGCAAGGCGTCACAATGCAAGTTCTACCGAACATCTCTGTTTGAACAGTGGGCATATGCTCTGTGCAATATTTACAAATGACAAAACGAAGTATTTTGAAATTCTTTTAATGACACAAAATTGAATCGAACTAATATGAACAATCAGCATTCTCTCTCTCCACATTGTCATACTCAATAACGCCAGCTTCTACAAAATATTTCTATTACAAAAATTTCTTTCCTTGGATTCGTAATGGAGTACTATTTAACCGATCTAAATGGTGGGGAGAGGGGGGGGGGGAGGGGAGGCCAATTTGAACACTGAACTCATGACTGATAGTTTTCCCTGATTACCAGCACATAAATATTGTTAGACACTATGGAATCCTTGAACACCCTGCTCCAATGAGCCAGCTAACAGGAATTCATGGAAGGGCCAAGCCCCAGGTCATGACATCATTCATTATTTCCCAAGTGATTAAACAATGTTCTTTTTTAAAAAAGGCAATAATAGTAAAACTCAATGAAATATTCTTCTAAAAATAGCAAAATGATACCAGACTAACAAAACGGTATTAAATTACAGACCCAAGATTTTACGTGATCCTGACAAATTAAAGCATAATTTTTGATGTTCAAATGTATCAATCACTAGCACAAATTTAGTAACAGGTAAAATGTTTAAACAAATTTAGATGTTCCAAACTAATAGAATGCTGTAATTATAGACCAAAATTTTTGATGATGGGACAGCTGGTAGTACAAATTTAATAACAGGTAGAATTTTTAAACAATTTAAACGTCCCAAGTTAATAGAATGGTTTTAAATTACAAACCAAAACCTTATGAGGCCAAATGTAACAACGACTAGCACAAATTTAGCAACAAGTGAAATATTTAAACAGTTTGGATGTCCCAAGCCAACACAATGGTTTTAAATTCCAAATCAAATTTTTGAAATTCACATGTGACAATTTAGTAAAAGGTAAAAATGGTTAAACAGATTTTCATGTCCAAGCTGAGAGAATAGCATTAAATTTCTAATCAAAATTTAACACGGTCTATTGAGAGAGCCGACTAATTTAAGCGACACAAGGGTCAGCAAATGGCCCGGCTGACTATGGGAAACTTGATGGACAAAGGGCGCGACACAAAAGGGATCCAAGCCAAAAGACAAAAATACTTGAACTCTGAAAATATTTAGGCCCACGCTAACCAGAGAAGAATACACTTTAAAAAGCAGTCACCATGCCATAGAGCTGCTTCACACAGGCCAACAGCAACGGCGACTCCTCAATTGCTGGCCAGCAATATGCTGCAGCCGTTACGCTCACCCTTGTCAGACTGGCCCATTTGCACGCATACAATCCATAAGCAGTAGCTGATCCATCAGGCAACAGCGGGGCGCTAGTAAAATAAGCCTCATGCAACAAGAAGATGCCGAGAAACACCAACACGTCCATTAGTACAATAACACACTTTCAGAAAATAGTTAAACAAGCCATCCAGAATAAAGTACAACAATCCCGCGAAACGCCGATTAACAGATTACACTCAGAATTTCAAGAATACTACAATTTAAATGCTGACAAGAACCAAGAACAAGCATTTCAACATAACCAAACTACAAACATAGTTAAAGTAGATTTTAAATAACCATCGGAAGTTTCCTTCTGGGTTAAATTGCTGGTGCGATTAATAAGACAGGTCTGCAAAAAAATATTTTTTTAAAGTTGTTTGAAATTTGATAACTGACTTTTGTGTACTTTTCAACGATGATTTCAAACATGCAATCCATTTTGTCCATTACGTCAGCTTTTCTCATAAAAAAGGATTTTTGGGTATAATAACAAAATTTAAGCAATTTATCACATTCTTTCAAACGTTATAAAATTTTATTTTATTTATAAATTATGTTATAAACTACATTTCCATCACACTTACATTTCTTTTTGAGGTCATAAGTCCTTTTAATAATACTTTTGCTTTCTGTCGAAACTTATTTATGCTTTTTCCGGCTGTAGACTCGTTGAGGATCATCTCTTTTTATCATCCAGCAGTAGTCCGCTATCGTATTGACGTTCCTTCTACCTTGATATCTTCTGTCCATTTCTTTGATATCTTGGTAAAATCTTTCGCCCTGCTCTTCACTTACATCACCAAGGTTTGCAAGGAAATAGTTAGGATGTGAGTGGAGAAAATGAACATTAATGTTCGTTTTACAGCCCAGCTTCTTAAAGTTGTCAAGCATGTCTGCGACGATTGTCTTGTAGTTTGGATCTCTTTTGTTTCCTAGGAAACCGGTAACAACTAATCCAAAAGATGTCCATGCTGCATTTTCTTTTGTTTCCATTTTGTCCACAAAGTTGGGATCTGTCATTAGTTTTCTAATGTCTGGTCCGACAAAGATTACTTCCTATAGCTTTGCCTCCGATAAACTAGGAAACTGTTCACAAAGATATTCGAAATACTCCCCTTCTTTTGGCAATGCCTTAAAAATTGTTCATCAGCCCAACTTAATGTGCAGTGGTGGAAGTAACACCTTTTTCGGATCCACGAAGCTTTTCGTTCAACATTTTTAACCCCTACCTGTAAGGTTTTCCTCAAGGGCCAAGCTTTTTTTATGTAGTGTTGCTTTCTGTGTCTACTGTCCCATTCACAGAGAAAGCAAGGAAACTTTATATAGCCACTTTGTTGACCAAGCATCATTGAAATCACTTTTAAATCACCACATAGTGTGCATTTGTGTTCTGAATAGCACAGTTTGCTTAAAACCAGTTCAAGGTTTTCGTAACAATCACTTAAGTGTACCGGGTGTCCAGCTAATATAGACGCGCACTTAGTGTCATTGTGTAGAAGTACTGCTTTAAGGATTCTTTATGAAAAATCAATAAAAATTCTCCACTCATTAGGAGCATATTCTATTTTGAAACGTGCCATAAGTCCAGGAAAATCACTGCAAAACACCAGGTCACCTTCATGAGAGAAGATACAAACTCCTTTTCCCTCCATCGATACCAAGCAAAGGATGTACCTGGAGCCAACATATGTTTATCTTTCAATCTAGATTCTAAAACGTCTGCCAAATCTTTAGAAATCTCTAACTAAATCGTTCAATTCAGATTGTGAGAATGGAATGGGATCGATTGTGCCAGGATCGTAGCAATCTCTGTCTTCTTCACTATCACCTTGCTGAGCCAATCACCTATATCATCCAAAGAATCTAGAGGAGAGGGTATTGGTACTTCAGGTCCATGAGGAACACGGCGAATGGCTAATTGAATGTCAGGGTAAGAAATAACCTTCTTGTTTTTCCAGTTGAAACCTCGTACGTTGCAAGAACAAAAATAGCATGATTTTTGGGCTCCCTCCAAACCATTGGTTTTCCAAAACGTAAGGACTGCTTTTTACGTTGAAACTACTGCCTCAATTCTTCAACACACACTGGACCAACTTTGTGTGGGGCCCAAGGCTTATCTTGATCGTCTAACTTTATACCAAAATTGGCAAAATGTACTTTTTCAACAAAATCGTAAATGTTTCTTTGTTGCTTTTTAACGGTATAGTTACCACAAATGTAGCAGAGGCAATATGGCGAGTTTATACATCCTCTGGTAGCCATTGTCCAATGTCCATAAAACAACTTAACAACATAAGAAAACAGTCACTACTTTAAAGCTCTAGTAACAACAACACGTTAACAGCACAGAGTGAAGAGGCACTGTGAACTGAAGGACAATACCAGAAGCTCACTGCTCAGTGATGGCAGGGGAAGAGGCAGCGTGACAGACAGGCACTGACATGAAAATACTGCTGTTTTCTCATAATTACCCTTTATTTTACGTATATCTAGTATAAAAACGGCTAAATAACAGCTTATGGAGATCCTAAAAACCAAAATTCAAACTCAGCACAGTGCTGAAATATCGAAGAAAGCTAAAACTAGACAA
This sequence comes from Schistocerca americana, assembly GCF_021461395.2. Classification (NCBI taxonomy): domain Eukaryota; kingdom Metazoa; phylum Arthropoda; class Insecta; order Orthoptera; family Acrididae; genus Schistocerca; species Schistocerca americana. Next base: position 523,061,463 of record NC_060121.1, on the reverse strand, counting down.
GCAGTTTATGAAATGTACATGATGGAAATTTTTCAATATTTTTCCTGAAATCAGAGTTGAAAACACTATAAAAATCACTTAATAAATTTGAAACAAATTTTATGTTGCTGACCTGTGTAATATAACGGTCAGACACCAGTACAAGACGGCCTGCAGAACCAACCAGGCTTCAAAATTCAGGTAAGGGTGTCGCCTTACAACAACCAAGGGAGCCAACACAGAACATCTTACAGCTCTCCATCAGTGCACTCGGCATACTAGTGTATGTGGCCAGATTAGAATCTGAAACACAATTAAAAGAACACATTAATTGTAAATGTTCATGACAGCACCAGTAGCACCTGCGATCGCCGTCACATTCCCACCCCACACACAGACGGCGACAGTAATAATGTTAGCTATCATTTGGCAAGGAGAAACACTATTCAAGCCAAACAATAAAAAAACCATCACCACTATCAACACACCCGGGAACAACAACGAAGCTACTTTTTAGGAGAGCAACACAGGGCGCTCAGAGATACACGCCACACTACGTCGGATCCAAACTTCCCTGAAGGCACAGATTCAGAACTCAGGGAAGAATCACGCAAGGCAGGACAGCAACAAGAGAGTCCGCTAACGCCGCCAAACTGAATCACATAACACGGGGCGACCACAAGAGAGAGGTGACCTTTCAAAAAATGGTTCAAATGGCTCTGAGCACTATGGGACTTAACTTTTGAGGTCATCAGTCCCCTAGAACCTAGGAGTACGTAAACCTTACCAACCTAAGGACATCACACACATCCATGCCCGAGGCACGATTCGAACCTGCGACCGTAGCGGTCGCGCTGTTCCAGCGCCTAGAACCTGTCCGGCCACCCCGGAATAAGCCAAGATAATCAAAGTGGATCCCCTTGCAACGACTCCCTCAGAAAAAATCGGTCAAGATCCCCATTACCGGCACGTGACAAACGCATTTCCTCCACTCAACTTCCTCCCCCCTCGCCCTCCGGTGACTGTGAGTTGCCCCACTCGACCGCCTCGCAAAAATTTCAGGCCGGAAGACGCGGTGCAAGAGCTCCTTCCGGTTACCAGAGGAGAAGCGAACCAGACATACGACCTACACATTGCAATCGTACGAACCAACACGGCTCACACAGCAATAGTCATTAAATTCGGGCTTGCAGCTACCAAATTCAAATTTAATTACCTTTTTTGAAATGCTGTCTCTTTATATGATTATCTTACAAATCACACTTCATCCTCAGCTTTCAGATCTCTGTGCGGGACATCCGCTATCCAGCTGCTCATTCCGCCATGATACAACACCCACTCTTAGCGATTCCACAATTGATGCTACTCAAGGCTGTGACTCGACTCGATTCTTACATATTAATTTGCCCGTGCTTTTCTCAATAATGGAATCTTTGGAAACCAGAGACGATATATTCTCATGTGTCAATATTGCCAATAATTGCCATATTTAAAGTGTCAATATTGCCAAAAATCAGCTAATTTTCATTAGGTGTGCATTCAATGAGGCGTCAAGAGGTAATATATCAAACTAACTATGATTTACTATTATTTCATTTAATTATAAAGCTTTCAATTTCTCTAACATAATACTGGCCATAATTTTATCAAGTTATAGGAAGTTAAGAGAACATTAACGGTGTAATACGTCAGGTATGTGGCGGTTCCCTAGGCGCATACAAAATCAACAAACTCCAGAAACGCGGTCACGCACTTGCTGAATCCTTTCACGGGAAGAGAGTGTGTAAGAAAAGTACTAGTACCTCGAACGTTGCTACCTCGAAAAGAGCCGCTGCATCAGTAATCGCCGTGTTGGCAGTTAGTGGCCCTCCAGACGTCATCGCATTGCCCGTGTGAATATTTTTCTTGAAGATAACAAGACTATTTCGTGACTCAAGCTCCGTGACGTGGCTGAATGAATCAGCACAGGCAAGCTAAGAGTACATTTGCCCTCTCAGGTGCTAGCCTTGTGGGGCCGTTGAGGTCTTGCATGGCCATGAGTGTTATCCTCCTGAATCCCGATTCCAAATTGTGCCTGGCAGTCTTGGAATCCCAATCAAATCGAGCAGCCATATTGCGGAATAATAAATCGGAGCCTCGACAGATGTCGCACTTCGACGCGTTCTGATAGACTCTCCACCTCCTTGAACGAGGTATAATACTCATCAAACAATATTGAAACACCACTTACGAATGAGAAACGCTCTGTATAATCTCTCCTTACATATAGAACAATGAAGGCGTTATTTCTAGCTACTTCGAGCTTTTGGGCTGAAACCTGCTTTGTTTTCATATTCGAACATCTAGCACATTTTATGCCAATTTGGCGTTTGTTTATACCGCCTTCACGGTTCTGCAGTTTCAATGCCCAGTAGTGCTATATTTTTGAAGCATGGTAGCGTAGATTCCACAGCCCGAATAAAACTCACAAATCAGTACTTTTTGAGAACAAAACGGGCAGCCAAAATCTCACCACTTCATCAGCTGCTTTCAAAAGCTTGTGCAGTGCATACTGAAAGTTTGGCTTCTTGAGAAAGCTCTCGTTGCTTCTTTGAATTAGCCTGCCGCTCCGTTCTGAGGCAATAATCCGCCTTCCGATGGGTTCTCGTAGTCTCTATATCACAACCTGAGGCCGGCCGTGGTGGCAGAGCGGTTCTAGGCGCTACAGTCTGGAACCGCGCGACCGCTACGGTCGCAGGTTCGAATCCTGCCTCGGGCATGGATGTGTGTGATGTCCTTGGTTAGTTAGGTTTAAGTAGTTCTAAGTTCTAGGGGACTGATGAACACAGAAGTTAAGTCCCATAGTGCTCAGAGCCATTTGAACCATTTTGAATTTCATAACCTGACGGCGTACTGTGGTGATTCGTAGGTTATAAACATATCCAATGAAAAATTTCGGGAATGAAACCGTCTACACACGATTAGAGTCCATTATATTTTTTATGTCAGTGTAACATAAATTAATTACCAAGGGAATATTTCCAATGGTGATAAAACGAGACTAAATGGCAAGCTGTGTCTTCCTGATTGTCAGCAATGTCTGGAAATGGTCAAAGCAACGACCATTAGTGAGGAATGAGTTCCAGCCAGTCTTGAATCTTACATGTTAAGTAGCTACAACATGTAATGAATCTTCACTACATTAAATGAAATCCTTCGAAATAGAAAAGGAAAGAAGAGTAAGCATTAACTCACTTTCTCTTCTTTTTATACCAATACTGTCCAAAAATTATTTAAATAGTAAATATGACAAAGTTGTTCCGAACTAGTTAGTGCGATGATTTTTGTAGTGATTGGCGTTCGTTCTCAGAATTACACTACTAAGTTGATACTGTAAGTAGATTACATTGTGGTGCTCCAGATTTTAGTAGGCAGTACCATCCTTATTTTCCACCTTAGCGACATCAGATTGACCATGGAAGTATATGATTGAAGTATGCATTTTTATATAATGTATGTACTAAAATGTTTTTGTTTTTCTGTCTGTTTCATGTCGCACGAGAAACATCCTGGCAGGTGGTTCATCGATGTTCCACTGATGCAGTAATTATAAGAGCGCCGACAGTCCGCGACGCCGAGAACACTGGGTCTTGGTTCTCCGCATGTCCTCTGTGTATCATTGTAAAGTTGATGTTTAAACCGAATTTATAAAAATGTATTAGTTCGTTAGAAATCATGTAATGACCATTTCTGTCGGGTCTATCTACTGTAAATAAAAAGACAGTTATTTAAATGTGTGTTAACTGCGTCTACAGAGTAGCTTAGTCATTACACCAATCAGAAAAGACTGAGGTTATTACAGTTTGACTCACTTCGAGTTACCGTTTGAAAATCAATAGCTGATGCATTTGAAGGAAGAATGGTCCTCATTGTTATGATCTGTGAACATTACTGTGAAAGTTATTAGTGATCAAGTTATTTTGGGAAAACATTTGAAAGTGGTGTTAGTAGACAGAGTGGGAATCGCTGTCTGAACGACTCCCACAGCTACTTAAGATAGAGCGCTCACTTTTTAGCATTAATGAGCTTAACGTCAATTAAAAGTACGCCAGTAGGCACATGTGGTAAAGTACGACTGAAGTAACTGGCAATAACCATAGCTTAAACCATGTTTTCAGTTTAGAAAGGGGGCTAACATCCCTATAATTAAACAGGCACTTGCCTGATCAACACTGACAATAAATTCCAGAATATGGCGGTAACCAACGCTCTAAAGAACTGGAAGAGTTCTCGTTGTAGGACTTGGCAGATGAGAGATCAAGAAAGGCACCGCGAAAAATGAATGACCACAACAACGAACACATGTTCGTTGTTCCTAACGCAATACAAGGGTACCACTTAATAATTTACGCACGTCGGTAAAACAAGCAGCACGGACAAGTATACCAAATGTTCACATAATAAAATCAAAAAAGATCTCGTTCCTTACAACCGGCTAAAAATCAACGACATTCCTCAAGGATCTGGAAACAATCGTTAATACAAGACACTAGGCAGACAAACTGTAAGGCACTAGTCGTTCACGTAGTTGGACTACCAAAATACACACGACACATGAGTGCCTAATCACAGATTTCATATCATAGTGGCGCTGCCGGCCGCTGTGGCCGAGCGGTTCTAGGCGCTTCAGCCCGGAACCTCGCTGCTGCTACGGTCGCAGGTTCGAATCCTGCCTCGGGCATGGATGTGTGTGATGTCGTTAGTTTAGTTAGGTTTAAGAATTTCTAAGTCTATGGGACTGAAGACCTCAGATGTTAAGTCCCATAGTACATAGAGCCATTTTGAACCATAGTGGCACTAACTACCATGGAGCTATCAACAATTCCTGAAAAGGTGATACGCGATAGATCAGGAACACTCACACCAACAAAACCATTCTGACAACAAATTAGCGTTGCCTGCCGCAGGAAACAAATTCCAGCCTGGTGCTGACGGAACTTGGAAGAAGCCAATCAGAGCTTTCGAATTTTAAAATAAGTTACGGACCAATGTCACAGTGGAGAGAAAAAATTCAAATAACTTCCACTTGCAGACAAGTATGCGTAGGGTCTAACACTGTGCCGATTTCGCTGCAAATGACGGAGTTCACTACCACTACCACTACCACTACCACTACCACTATTACGGAAACGAATACAGAATTTCAGTCGGATTGCACAACGCAGGTTTCAACGCACAGCTGGCTGTGCTAAGTCTCTGGAATAGCTTTCGGTCACTAAACCTCCAAATGTTTCGCACACATGACAAACATAAGTATCCCATTAGGAACGGCATATAACGCTGGAAACCTTTCCAAGCAATTAAAGCGATATCATTAGACGTGGTGCGAATTTATGCTGGTAACACACACAGTCACTGGTGCAAAACATGAAACCGACACAAAATGGAAAACTCCCTACACCCGGTTCGCACACCGAACAAGCAAAACACGTATTCTTAATCATTAACCACGCGTTGTTTGCTAACCCAGTCCCAGTGGAGCCAACGAAACTCAGAACACGTGATTCATGATAGATTAAGAACACAAACACTCGTGTACCACACCGAACACATTTGATCAGAAACGTGGGAAGTAGAAAGTCGTTTGCGGTAGCGGCAGCTGCAGGCAAGCGTGGATGTTATGCCCTACAAAACACAGCACAAGCGACGCAACATTGCGAGGTGAGACAGCCTCGTGACGTACGGAAAGCTGACACAGGACTGTCTAAGCATAAGAGGGAGGAAACCTTTCCACAGAGGCGGCTGCCCAAAAGTTTAGTATACAGTATGTGCCGCAAGGCGTAGCGAAAACCAAGCAAATTCAAAACTTCCATCCTCAAGCACGCTAGCTTCCCTAGATATGAAAAATCTCTATACCAGTGGAGGAAGCTATTAAAATTATTGCCGATAACTTTGCTAGGAACAATTCCAGTGGAGAAACATATTAGTTAAATATGAAAATAAATCAACACTAGCCGAGACGTAACATAAAAGGTGCTGGGGTAAGGCCAAGCAATATTTCGGAAAACTACACCATGGGCATTATTTATGTGATATTGTCAAATATTATTATGCGAAGACATAAGTCCTATAGTCCTATGAAGTGAAGTAACTACCAGGTATCAAATGGAAATCGAATAATAACTATTGTTAAGTGCATTTACTCTCGAATTCTATAAACGTTTGCCGGCCGGTGTGGCCGAGCGGTTCTAGGCGCTTCAGTCTGGAACCGCGCGACCGCTACGGTCGCAGGTTCGAATCCTGCCTCGGGCGTGGATGTGTGTGATGTCTTTAGGTTAGTTATGTTTAAGTAGTTCTAAGTTATAGGGGACTGATGACCACAGATGTTAAGTCCCATAGTGCTCAGAGCCATTTGAACCATGCTTATAAACGTTTCATGACTAGACAGCGTTATTAAAATGTATGTACTCTTGAAATTGCAAATTGCGTTTGAGGTAAAACAGCAAACCTGAAGTCGCTCAGCTGCGGATGAGGATATGTGGGGCTCCAGATTTTAGTGATCAGCACCGTTCTTACTTTCCCCTCCTTTTCCCTTGAACCACATCCGGTAGGTAAGAAAAGTGTATTCTTTACTTATGTCGGAAGATGCACAAAAAGTTCTCCTATCTGTGAAGAATCGTCAGAATTATAGCCTTAGAAAGCTATAAAAAGGAAAAACTTAATTTCTTTTCAAGTGACGAATTTTCAACAATACAGCGAAATTGTATCGTTTTAATATGTGAGTGTAAATTTGGTCATGGTAGTCATTCAAAGGTAAACACAGAACAATACGGCTACGCGAAATTTAACCTGTTATGCTTATTTATTTACAGCTTCATATTACAGATGTGTTTGGCAGAAAAATGCACATAGGAATTTTAAGGAGTAACGAATCTCACATTCGCATAGCTCACACTTAAGAAGTGACTGCGGATAGGTGGCTCTTGGTGGGAGTGTGGAGCGGCCATGAGGCGTACTGCTGTGCCTCGGATGGCGCAGTGGTTATCGCACTGCTAGTAAGCGGGAGATCCAGGATTCGAATTACGCTGCGGTACACATTTCCGCTCGTCGTCGCTGAGTCCGCTTAATGGCCCGCTGCAGCCGACAACAGAGATGCCACTTCAGTTTACATGAAGTGTTTTGCAGCTGAGGGATCTGCGTGGTGTCTGTTCTTTCGAAGGAACAGGCAGCTTACATTCATATATATCCCGAAAACTGTATGATTTAGTTTGGTAGGCTGCCCTGAAAAGTAACGTAGAAATGTGTGGAGTGGAAAACATACTGATGCCACATTTAAAATGTTCAAATGTGTGGGAATTCCTAAGGGACCAAACTGCTGAGGTCATCGGTCCTTAGACTTACACACTACTTAAACTAACTTATACTAAGAACAACACACACACACACCCATGCCCGAGGGAGGCCTCGATCCTCCGGCGGGAGGGGATGCGCAGTCAGCAACGTGGCGCCTCAAACCGCGAGGCCACTCCGCGCAACGATGCCATATTTGCGTCAGTGTTCTGTGTACTGTACATTGTGTCATTTACAAAATTTTACTAGCGCTCTATCCCATAATTTAAGAGATTGTCACGGAAACTACTGTAGCTTCGTGTTCAGAACTGCTTCTGAGCCGGCCGAGTTGGCCGAGCGGTTCTAGGCGCTACAGTCTGGAACCGCCCGACCACTACGATCGCAGGTTTGAATCCTGCCTCGGGCATGGATGTGTGTGATGTCCTTAGATTAGGTAGGTTTAAGTAGTTCTAAGTTCTAGGGGACTTATGACCTCAGAAGTTGAGTCCCATAGTGCTCAGAGCCATTTGAACCATTTGAACTGCTTCTGATAAATTGCGTTCTCTCTCTCTTGTGCATGTGTGTGTGTGTGTGTGTGTGTGTGTGTGTGTGTGTGTGTGTCATATAGTGCATTGAGACCAAAGTATGAAAAAACATGAATAATTTTAACATTTGTGTCTAAAATACACTCACATACAGTGTTAGTGCCATATTCAACCTAATATCACGCGGATGAAAAGCGGGACAGGACTCAGAACATTTAATATTCACATCCCATCGCTCTGTATAGCTTCCTATATGAGAACAGTATAAATTGTAATTGAGATCTGTAAAACGTGGGGTACGGAACAGAAACGCTTGAAGTTCTCTGACGCTATACGTACTACGATAATGAATACCTCAGTAGGCAGTTCAGTTGAAGAGGAATGAACAGCTCTAGAAAGGCCAATCACGGAATAAGGTTCAAGATTGGGATTAATATTCAAGGTGAAAGATTCGCTGATGACATTGCTATTCTCCGTGAACGTGAAGAAGAATTACAGGAAGTGCTGCGTGGAACGAACAGTTTAATGAGTACAGAATGTAGATTGAGAGTAAATCGAAGGAAGACGAAAGTAATGAGAAGTAGCAGAAGTGAAAACAGAGAGAAACTTAATGTCAGGATTGATGATCACGAAATAGAAGAAGAAGTTAATGAATTCTGCTACCTGGGTAGCAGAATAACCTATGATGGACCAAACAAGGACATACAAAGCAGACTAGCACAGGTAAAGATGGCAGTATGGCATTCCTGACCAAGAGAAATCTACTAATATGAAACAAAGACTTTAATTTGAGGAAGAAATTTCTAAGAATGTACGTTTGGGGCACAGCATGAGTGGCAGTGAAACATGGATTATGAGAGAACCGGAAAAGCAGAGAATCGAAGCATTTGAGTTGTGGTACTACAGAAGAATACTGAATTTTAGATGGACTAATAAGGTAGGAAATGAGGATGTTCTCTGCAGATTCGACGCGGGAAAGACTATATGGGAAACACCGACAAGAAGAAAGGATAGGATGACAGGACATCTGTTAAGACATCAGGTATTAACACCCATGGTAGTAGAGTGAGCTGCAAGGGATAAAACCCGGAGAGAAACACAGAGTTCTGAATACATCCAGCAAATAAGTGAAGATGTATGTTGCATGTGCTATTCTGAGACGAAAAGATTGGTCCATAAGAGGAATTCGTGGATGGACGCATTAAAATCAACAGAAGACTGATGACCAAAAAAAATGGGAAAAATCAAAATCATGTAACGTTGCATATCAATAGCTGGAAGTATATCCTATGAAAATCGAAACGCTTGAGGATCCTGAATATTTATAGTGCGGTACAAAGGAAACAGTGTACTGTAAGCAAATGTACAGTTCGTGTTGCTGCTGGGTAAAATGACAACAGCAACAAACCTGACAAGAGAAATCTTGTTTACAACTTTTTTACGTTCCTGCACATATCGTAGGGAAATGTAATTTGTAAATGATCCTTCAAAGGACCAAATTACAAACAAATCAAAGCTCCGCAGACTGGCCATGACAGGAGCAAATTACGTTATTTATTAATGCAAAACTAATACTGGGTAAACCGGCTGGAGTGGCCGAGCGGATCTAGGGCTGCAGTCTGGAACCGCGCGACCGCTACGGTCGCAAGTTCGAATCCTGCCTCGGGCATGGATGTGTGTGATGTCTTTAGGTTAGTTAGATTTCAGTAGTTCTAAGTTCTAAGGGACTGATGACCTCAGAAGTTAAGTCCCATAGGGTTCAGAGCCAGCCATTTAATACTGGGTAGGATCCCATCTTAAGCGGTATTTTATTTCGATATTTATAAGATGATGTATACCCCGTAAAATGAAGTGCACTGAGGTTATACAGTTCCTAATATCGATATGGCGTCAATAAATCACACGATTTGGAGCATTGAATGGTTGTTTTAAGATATTATTTGTTTCATGATATAAAGTCAGTAGGCAAGATATGCACAATATTGATTTATTCCTGCACATTCCTGGATGGTACAGAAGCATTGACGAGAAACGACAAAAGTGATTGAATATGAGGATGATGAACATAGAATTAGAATCAGGCGGTCATAGCAGTCAAATGGAAGGACACTCCGTAACATCGTCAGGAGCTCGGAATAAACTTACAGCAAGCCTTTCTGCTTACACAGCAAGAGGAAATATCATTCTCCTTGAAATAAAATTCCAGGGACAGCGAACCTGAGAAGACGAACGGGCCGTCCTAGTCATATTTGCTTGTCTCGACTGCAGCTATATTTGTGCGTGATCACAACGCCCGTTGAATCAGGGAATTTGGGAACTGTATTTAGAAGTAGAATTCACTGTTAAGTAGTTAGCTGTTGTGCAGCCAGTTATAATAAAAAGTAGGGTATTTGGCTCTCGATCGCTGGCGGATAGCGAATGGGATCAAGAACGCACTGGCGTAACGCGCTACCGGTCCAGATTGCAAACGAGACGACAGAGCTGCGAGTACGGGAGCCACTCCTATATAAGCTCACGGCGATTCTACTCCACATCAGTTGTTTGTAGACGACAGCAGACCTCTCACATCATGTACAAGCTGGTGAGTACGTGGCTATGCCCACCACCTGAAGTCAAATACAGGCGAGACCACCGTACGCATGTACGGTATTCGTGTGAAGTAAAACTTTGATTTTAACATACAGGCAATAACGTGTTGGAATTTTTTTAATTTCGTAGTACTGGTTATTAAAAGTCTAAGACAGCAAGTACTGAGTAGCAGGTGGTTACCTACATTCATGCGCTCTTATGCAACTCAGTACTTCGGCTTGTGTAATGGAATGTAATTAGTGTGCATCGTGCACTGTCTGCACTGTCGTCGTATTCTTTTTCAAAAGCAAAATGAGTTTCTTTTTTAATTTTTAATTTCTTTTATTTTTTTGAGTCGTCAGCCTTCTCACTGGTTTTATGCAGCCCGCCACGAATCCCTGTCCGGTATCGACCCTTTAATACCATCTCAGAGTAGCAATTGCAATTTACATCCTCAATTATTTGCTGGATACATTCAAATCTCTGTCTTGCTCTACAGTTCTTACCCTCTACAGCTCCCTCTGTTACCAGGGCACTTATCCACTGAAGTCTTAAGAGATGTCCTATCATGCTGTCCCTTATTCTTGTCAGTGTTTTCCATGTACTCCTTTCCTCATCGATTCTGCGGGGAACCTTCTCATTTCTTACCTTATCAGTCCACTTAATATTCGACATTCTTCTGTAGCACCACTTCTCGGATGCTTCGCTTCTCATCTTTTCTGGTTTTCCCGCAGTCCATGATGCACTAGCACACAATGCTGTGCTCCAGACGCACATTATAAGAAATTTCTCTCGCAAATTAAGGCATATGTATAATATTAGTAGACTACTCTTTGCCAAGAAAACATACTGTACTGAAAAAAAACTAATTTCCGTGAATAGTTGAAATTGTGGACATTTATTGTTTTATGTCCGCCATTGACGAATGGTACATAAGATCCAAGCACAATTCTGGTGTACGTTATATGAATCCGCAAACATTAATATTCCTGCTTATTTATGTTTTTCATTTTTATGTTACAATCTGTTTAGAGACACGCGGTTAGGTTCATTTTTACAAAATATTATGGTAATGACGATGTACAGCAGATTTCCTGCAGACGTTAAGTGACCTCAGAAGTTCATCCTGGTAACGTATCAGAGAGTTTCAGATACACGATAGTAGGGTACAGGGTCATGTACGAGTATTTCATGTTTTGGTTAATTAACACGTGTCTGGCATAGTATAGCTGGTACAATTTGCCAATTAGTGCTTCCGTTTGAAGGAAAGGAAACGTGGCTTTCGAAAGGCAAGAGGAGTTGACAGCGAGAAAAGCTCTAGTGGAAGAATGGTATAACGGAAAACACAAATGTTTCTCAACTTGTAAGATCCTCACTATTGTACTGCATTCTCTTCTTAATGTTTGAAGTTTTGTTACAGTACCAAGGTAATCATTTGTAATCATTTACCAATACCGCAGACTCATTAAAGTCATAGTGCTCAGTTTTCTGTTTCTGAACATATTAATAACAATGATAACATGATATCAAATGGTTCAAATGGCTCTGAGCGCTATGGGACTTAACAGCTGAGGTCATCAGTTCCATAGAACTTAGAACTACTTAAACCTAACTAACCTAAGGACGTCACATACTTCCCTGCTCGAGGCAGGATTCGAACCTGCGACAGCAGCGGTCGGGTCGTTCCAGATTGACGAGCCTAGAACCGCTCGGCCACACCGGCCGGCGATAACATGATATCGATTTTCATACTTGAGTAAGGTAATTTCCTCATTTATAGGTCGATTTTCCTCGAAAGATTTTAATCTCGCTTTATATTAATAGAAGTTCGTTTCAAGTAAGATTTTATGCTCTAAGGTAATTGAAATATGATACTGAACTCTTAATTTGGAATGTCTAGCCCAGATAAGAAAGAATATGAATATAAACGTCACCTAGTAGAAAAAGCACTTGAAGAGTTGTAAAAAAAGGGAAAATTAAAGAAAAAGACAAGCAAGCGTAGTATATAACTCCTTGGTTAGATACGAATAAACATCGGATGCTTGGAGATTGTAAACGCAACTGCACATGGGACTCATAAGGGCCTCCATATTTTGTTACATGGACTGGCCTGTGAAATCATTCGATTTGCATGAGACTTCCTGAATAATGACGATTATTTTGCATACTAAAGTTCAGTGGCAAACTGATCATCGTACTGAAAATGTGAGGATAGGTCATGAGTCGTGCTTGTGTAACTCAGTCTACTGGCGGCGTCGTGGTTAAGTGGCTACGGTGTTGGACTGTAAACCAAACGGGCCGTGTTCAACACTCCCTCATACAACTCAATTTTTGGTTAACAATCTGTGTGGCAGCAAATGGGAGGATTCGCTAACACCACAGCTAAATATGCGTGGAGTTCGATAGTAGACCCCCCGACAAATCATTATAACGTACACATAGATTGGTTGTCTATCACCATAGGAAAGATCTGATCTTTATACATATACTTAATTTTGACGGCACGATACCTCAGCGTGTTCGGTCAGAGGGCTGCTCACCCTCTGTTATAAATAATAGAGTAAAGGAATCGAAGATCAATTTCAACGGATGTCTTGTGATGTCCGCCCATACCAAACGCAACGAACAATACCGAACAAAATGAAACAAAACGTCGATAGAGTACTTGCCCGTGAAAAGCAAAGTTCCTGAGTTCGAGTCTAGGTCTGGCACACGGTTTTAATCTGCCAGTGAATTTGATCATCATACTACTTTCTTTTATTTTATTTAAGTGTTACGCCCTGTCATCGAGATGGTCATATTAATTAATAAAACTGCTGTTGGACCTAGTACTTTCTTTTCTTTTATTAAAGCTTTACACCCTGTCAACGAGATGGTGATATTAATTAATACAACTGCTGTTGGACAAGAACATGTGGCTACATGTTATTTGTGGGCTGTGTTAAACAGAAATTTCCCAAAGAACTATAGGAAAAATTCAGCTCGTTTCCAGTCAAAGCTTTGTAGTGAAATCACACTAATTGCAGTGACGTAATAGCAAACTAAAATTAGTCCTCTTACTTCCTCACCAGGACCTAATTGAGAGATTAGCAATTTCAATACATAGACGATGGTCCTTTCCCGTTGCAGGTGATCCTGATGTGCGCCGTGGCCGCCGCCCACGCCGGCTACCTGGGAGGCTACGCCGCCCCCGCCGTCGCCGTGGCGCCTGCCGTGGCCGCCCCCGCAGTCGCCGTCGCCCACGCCCCCGTGGCCGTGGCGCCCGCCGCCTCCTCGTACGCCAACACGTACCGCGTGTCGCAGACCGCCCGCCTCCTGGCCGCCCCCGCCATCGCCGCCGCGCCCGTGGCCTACGCCGCCCCCGCCATCCACGCGCCTGTGGCCTACGCCGCCCCTGCTCTCGCTGCTCCCTTCCTCAAAGTGCACTGAGTGAGAAGGGGCTGTGTCAATGATATTCCACACATAATGAATCATCTTTATTTAATAAAGACATCACAAACAGAGTACATGCAATTTATGTTTCGTCATTCCTTCCTTCTATCACTGCGTTCCAATTCTACAATACAGTCATTCTAAATCGTAGTTAAGTCGTATTAAGTCACTGTTGATCATAACCTAATAAAAATCGAGGACCATACAGCAGAAACCAGCTACACAAAGACATTAATAGAGGTTTCATTCAGTATGGGCGTTCTGGTCACCAAATACTGGAGAATAATTGCTGTATTACTTTCACGCCTAGTACACACCTGTCCCACTGCTGTTGATGGACCTCTGTGTTACGCCACTCCTGCTGCCAAAGCATCAATTTTCAAGATGGACTGAGAACAGAACCAGTCAGCAAAGAGCTAATGGTATGAAATTTATTTATTTGCATGCCTTTTCTGCGCGGTTTCATCCGCTGATGAGTTCTATACAGGTACTGAACACACGTTCTCCTTCCCTTCTCTGTGTCCACCTCATCCTCCCACCTCTACCTGTCAATCTCTTTCTTCACACCCTCTCTGTTTCTTCATCTCCTTCTCTCCTTGTCCATTTTCTCCGCTCTCTTTCATACAGATGTACACATATACATTCTGCTTTATACATAGAACCTATTAAGGAGACTGCCTTGGATTATAAGACCTAAGTTTCAGATTACGTTTGATCCATAAAACGAGTATGAGCTGTGGGCGAAAGAATAATATACGCTAATATTGGCATAGCAAGATGGATGTTTGACTAACAGAACTCAGTACGTTATATTGGATGGCGAATGTGCCCCAGAAAAGAATGAAACATCAGGTGTCCCCCAAGGCAGTGTAATCTACATCATGTACCTCAATCTAACAGTTTGTGTGGGAGGGTACTTCTGGTATGTTGTATGTTAACCGGGGACCTAGAAACGACGGAGAGGCTCCGTCCCCGCTGCAGCCGCAGTGGTCCACAACCCCACGACTATCGCAGTCCACTTCACCTCTCTGCCGCCCCACACCGAACCCAGGGTTATTGTGCGGTTCGACCCCCAGTGGACCCCCACCCCCCTCCAGGGAACGTCTCATACCAGACGAGTGTAACTCATATGTTTGCGTGGTAGAGTAATGGTGGTGTACGCGTAAGTGGAGAAATTTTTTGCGCAGCAATCGCCGACATAGTGTAAGTGAGGCGGAATAACGGGACTCCTAGTATCACTAACAGATTCCCCCTTCCGCATTCCATTCACGAATGGTACGTGGGAAGAATGAGTGTTGGTAAGCCTTTGTATTAGCTGTGATTTCTCGTTCTTTTTCGTCTTGGTCTTTTGGATAGATGTATGTGGAAGGAACTTATATGTTTTCCGACTCTTCCCAAAAAGTGCTCTCTCGATATTTCAATTGTAATGCACAAGGCCTGTTTTGCAAAGTGTGCCACTAGAACGTGTTTAGCATTTCTGTAACGCTCTCGTGCCGACTAAACTGATCCGCTGACGAAACGTGGCGCCCCTCGTTTTATCTTCTACACCTCTCGAAACAATGCTATTTTGTAAGCATCCCAAACTGATGAATAATACTCAAGAATTTATCGAACTTTCTTCGTGGATAATTACATTTCGTTAAGGCTCATCCTCAGCCTGGCATGTGCTTTTGTTACTGTTTGTTTTATGGGAGCATTCCACTTAAAGTCGTTCTGGACAATCACTCCTAGAAATTTTACGGTAGATATTGTTTACATCAATTTTTCATCAATACTGTAGCCGTACAGTATTGGATTTCTTTCCTAAAGTGTTGACAATATACTACATTTTTTTACGTTCAGGGTCATCTGTCAGCGCCTAAGCATTCGTCAGTGCTCTGCAGGTCACTGTGCAATTCGATACTGTCTTCTGGCATTGCTACTTTCTGACAGACAACTCATCTGCGAACAATCCTAAAGAACTTGCGGCGCTTTCTACTAGATCATTTGTATAATTGTGAACATCTGTCCTATGACGCTTGCTGAAAACGAGTATGACCTGCACTTTTCTCCAGCCGCCAAGTACCTGTCGTTGCTCCAAAGACCTACGAAAAACTGCTGCTAGAATCATAAGACTTTTAATGTTCTCAATATGCTTAAACAATTTAACAGAAAGGTTCAGCAACAATATAAGACTGTAGGTTGACGATGTTGTTCTCTACAGGAAACTTATGCCGTTACATGACTGAAAGGAAATGGAAGACTTGGACGAAGTTTTCGTTTGGCTAATGAATGGTGGCTCTCTATGAAGGTGGACAGAGGCGATATGAAATGAATAGATCTTTCACTTCTAGGGAAGACGAATGGAATATGTAGATTTGTTGGAAGGTTCTGGGGAAATGTAATGCATTTGTAGGGCGAATCGAATGGAAAACGTGTGACGAATTGCATAATATTGTCCCAGAGTTGCAGTCCTCATCAAATAGGCAAGACAACATACGCCGAACAGATCTATTGTCTTGTTGTATAAAACGTCGTTTCTCCTTCGCCCAATACATGACAGAGTAAGGAAGATGGAAGATTAGAATTTAACGTCATCTCGATAAGAGGTCATTAGAGACGGAGCACAAGCCCGGGTGGTTTTATGTATGAGAAAGGAAATTGTTCGTGTTCTTTCAGAAGGACAAAAAAAAAAAAATGGTTCAAATGGCTCTGAGCACTATGGGACTAAACTTCTGAGGTCATTAGTCCCCTAGAACTTAGAACTAGTTAAACCTAACTAACCTAAGGACATGACACACATCCATGCCCGAGGCAGGATTCGAACCTGCGACCGTAGCGGTCACGCGGTTCCAGACTGCAGCGCCTAGAACCGCACGGCCACTTCGGCCGGCGAACCATCCCAACATTTGCTATAAGTAATTTGGGTAAATAATGAAAAACCTGAATTTGGGTGATCAGAACAGAATTTGAACGGCCGTCGTTCTGAATGAGAGTTCACAGTGTTAAGCTCTGCGCCACCTCGCTAGGTATCAATGGAAAATAACAGAAAAAATCTATAATATTGGTATAAAGTTCCCTCCACCAGGCTCAACACTGTTGCTTTCGGAGTATACAGGATATTTTACGAACACCATTACTGGCATCTACTTGTAGTGGGGACATCGTAGGTAAAATTTTGATGAGAAACCCATGTTCAGAAATTTACCGTCTGGATACAAAATAACTTTGAGGATCCAATCGCTTTCAAATCTCCGCTTCACGGTACGCACACAAAATGAGAGGAGGGCCCGTTCACATATCATTTTCGTCCTGCTAAACGTCTCAGATAATGTGGTACATTAGCGGTTATGAGTGCTGGCGGAAGGCTCCACAGACGCGCACTTGGGCTTGTGTACCGTGTGTATGAAAGCATGTGTCGCAGATACACCTTGCGCAACGAACATCGAGGCAGTCACATGGAGCAGTCCCTGTGAAACACTCCTAAGCTCTTCCCGGAAATGTCGCCTGTTCCAACGGCCAACTACATGCCACGAATATACCAGGGAATCAAATTAAATGCATTTACCTAACCCCAGGCGTGGAAGCTGTAGTGTTAACACCCACTGCCTCGGGTGAAGAGCATGTAATTCGTATCACGCGTTCATCTGCCCTCCAGGTGCTCGCTCACACTTGGTGGTTGTTCCTCAGGAGATTACAAAATAGTCTCTTCTTGAACTCATTCCTGTTTCCAGCGGGTAATTTACCTTTTTTGTTACACAACAGCCTCCCTTCTCATCTCCTCCCTGCCTGAAGCCTCTGAGGAAGTCTTTCAGCAATTGCTCTACTGCTTGCGGTCCCTGCTGCAGATCGCCGTTATGTGTCGTGTGAAAGCTCATTCGGTGTATCGATTTGTTGTTACGCCAGAGCATAGTGGTTCGTTAACGCAGATTGCATAAAAACAAGGGCTGTAAGAGAACATAGTTGCGTATCTGCGATCTGTTTGAATTAAATGAACCAACCATAAACTGAGGTACCATTATCAGCAACGGGAAATTTTTACAACGGTACATAATATTCTTCCAAATTAGCTGAGCTACAGTTATGTACAACGCATGAAACTTTCGACTAAAGTTATGTGTTGGCCATTAGATTGTTACAAATATGGTCCCGAAATGGGATAAAGAACAACAGTTGCAAAGAACGCAGGCAATTCAGTAATTAGTACTCGTTTCTAGTGGCTTTGAAACATCAGTGCTATAGACTGTTGATTTGTAGAAACGGTATCAATTGTATTTGCAATCGAAGACGCCTCACTGTCGTTGTTATTGTCATTCGTATGAAGTATATGAATAAGAGTCTAGGGGACGATTGAAGCCCTCATAAGTATTTCTGTATACCGTTAAAATTTTGTTTGTGCTTCAGTGATTCTGTGGTAGATAGTTCATGTTCTGAACCTTATACATAGATGGGAAGCATACAAGTATTCATTCCGACTAACAAATTACTACATACTACGAGCTTCATAAAGAAATAAGAGTACACCTAAGGAATTACCAATAACTTTAGCCACACTTCATTCTATCGTAGGTTTCATAGGACCGTTTGTTTAAGAGTTAGGTAATTTAAATTTAAACGTGTTGAAGAGCTGTACATCAAAATTTTCTACAAAAAAGTATAAATCATTTATAGTTAATGCCATTTGATACTTTGAAGCAAAAATACTGTAGTGTCAGACGATATTCGAAACTGTCATCGTAATTTGCAACAGTAATCTCCTAAATTTATTATATTTGACATGTCTTGTCACGATGGTGTGCTTATGGCATTTTTTATTAATTCTTTAACCTATGTCCATAAAAATAACTACTTCATACGCAACAAAGAATCATTCTTCTGTACTCCAGGCTACGGAAGAGCTGACAATTTTTGGAATCGTAGCATATACTGTTCTCAGTATAATACCTGCTATACAACTGCAATTTACGAGCTTTTGATGCAACTTTTACCCACGCAACTGGCAACTTTCATTCGTTATTACCGTCATGCTGCACGATCTACAAACCTCACAGCTATATACAACGTACTGTAATTCTCTTCGTATTTACGAATACATGTCATCGGATAGTTGCAGCTAATGATGTTTTCCAGTGGATAGTCACTGCCTTATTACATTTTGAGCGATCTAAAGATGGGTGTAGATAGCAACCGAAACTAGTTATCGTAGTTTACTAGTTATCGTACTTTAATTGTAAAAGCAAAATGTTGTTTAGGCACTAAAATTTTTTTACTTCAAAATATTTTTGTATAATAAACTACATTAAGACCGCCTCTCCTCCCTGACAATGTCAGGCTTCACCAGTCTCCTCAATGTAAGGCGGAGATGCTGTTAAACGCTTTTGACCCTGCAAGGGGAATATTGTACTTGAAACAAAGAATCAATAATAATTGCCGGCATGAAGTTACAGTGCACAAAAGTGAAGACTGTATAATTGATAAAAACTAAACATAGCGAAACTTCAGGTTATTCGTCTCTTTATGAAGCACATTCCATAAGAGCTAAACATGAGAATTCAAATTGATTCTGAATATAGAGTTAGCAGAGGAGTCGATGTAACAGGGATTAGAAAAGTGAAACAGAAGGTTGCGGAACTATTTCCAGGAATAACTGCCGTTACTAACAGGGTAATTACAAGCAGGTTCAGATAACGCAGACAGAACCGGGTTAAGCTTAAGTATACGAGTTGTAAACCAAGTTTAAATAGAAGATTGTGACATAGATAGAAATAATACATCAAAAACATTTTCGAGCGGTAGAACTGCCAGAATGAAATGACAGTCTTCCAAAATTCACATTTCTTTTCCAATTTCACTACATTACTCTTAGAATAAAAGATACATAACTTCACAGTCATGTGATTCTAGCCCCAGCAATATCTTAGAAAAGTGTCAAATAAATAGTTTTCATATAATCATTTATACCATAATATTTAACAGGTGCTAATTTGTAATGTATTTCGTCAACCTACATCTGTAATACAATAACAAGACGTGTAGAAGACACCACATAGATCGCCAAATCGATAGTCAAATCGAAACCAGCTGTATTTTGACCACCATCTTCTCCACTGCACTACAGATTTGTTTTTGTGATCGTGTTTCCAAGTTACTGATACATTTGTGAAAAACTGTCAACGGTGATCTAGAAAGCCAAGAGATCCACAGAAATGGAAACACCTCAGCTCGTCACAACGAGACTGCCACGCCATAAGAACAAAGTGAGTGACTGTTATAAAACACTTTCATGCAAACATCTGTCCAGCTTACAAAGTGACACCACCTCTTACTAGGTTCTCTTTTCTTCCAGAGGATAAGCACAGCATTTATGAGAAAAATTGTTTAACGTCAGCATGATCCTATTGTGACACTGTTATTGTAATGCCATATAGCCTGATGATGAGGTATACCCTCGAAACATGGCGCACAATAAATAAATAATACGTTAGTTAACAAAGTTTGTGACTGGTAGCTGTAGTTAAAAATTTTTACATTATTTTTGAGACAGTCACAGTCGGAAAATAAAGTGGCTTCAAAGATAGGGTAAAACTCGTAGCCAGCACATAGCCATCCTCTCGAACAGCATCAAGATGACACCAGAGCTTAATGTCTCCATCGATGGACAGTTTATTATCAACAGCATTACATGCACCCACTCCAGGAGACACTGCACAGAGGTTTGTAATTTAATCAAAACACTGGCACATGGCTCGGGGATTATTTGCTTTTCGAAACCATCTCTAATCTTCCACTACCTGGTTTCAGTCTGGGTACAACCAAACCAAGCGCCATCACACAGGTATGCTAAGCCCCCTGTGTATGGTGGATGATGAATATTTACTTGGTCTTACGGATTAATCATAAACTGGCATTAGTTTCATCTACAGCTGAGCCAATGTGATCGTTCCACATAATATTCATATACGTTCTCCCTGCAAAATATTTGCATAACATGACTACCAGTACTTGTGATAAGTTAGTGCTTTGTTTTCCAGAAGTACTACAAGATTATTAAATATACTGAAATGGTCCCGGATAGCAAAGGGCGGGTTACCCAGAAAAGAAATATTTTTTTCCAACAGTAACGTTATTTCTTAGAGTAGTTTTCTTTCTTCCCTCTCTTCTTAAGGAAATTTGGTACAATGGTAATTCTTATATAAAAGTAACTCTTGGTTAACAATAAATCATCACATCAATTTACTGAGCTCAGATATTACTGCTTTTATCTTAATTTGAAATAAAAGGTTTCAGCTATAAAAAAACATAGAATTAAGAAAAATTGGTGAATCTTTCAATATTCAGTATGAATTACCATAAAATTTAGTTAATCAGATAAAACTTAACGCTCTGAAAGCATTACTTCCAGTTGACATTTATATTTCGACGCTGAAAAACATGAGAGCGCTTCTGAATTTGCATCCTCGTGATTCGAGTGTCAGAGAGAAACTTTTCACTAATTTTTCTTCTTTCCTCCGCGACAAGTGAAAACGACCTCGCACAAGATATATTTTCTTCAAGTGACCTCCTAGTTGGTAACCAAAGATACGGACCAAAAAGAATAGTGATGGAAAATGATGTTTAAAAAACCACGAAACTAAGCTGGTTGCGTTATGTCATAGGCACCGTGAGGTGTGATATTACGGTGCTCAGCATTATATTTTTCTATCTTAGGAACTGATTGCTAATCTTTGCTTCATGGTGATATTTTGTCAAAATTTATCTGCAAACTACCGATATACAGGGTGGTCCATTGATCGTGACCAGGCCAAATATTTCACGAAATAAGCGTCAAACGAAAAACCTGCAAAGAACGAAACTTGTCTAGCTTGAAGGGGGAAACCAGATGGCGCCATGGTTGGCCCGCTAGATAGCGCTGCCATAGGTCAAGATAGTGCTACTTTTTTAAATAGGAACCCCCATACACATATTCGTGTAGTACGTAAAGAAATATGAATGTTTTAGTTGGAACACTTTTTTCACTTTGTGATACATAGCGCTGTAATTTTCACAAACATATGGCTCACAATTTTAGACGCACAGTTGGTAACAGGTAGGTTTTCTAATTAAAATACAGAACGTTGGTACGTCTGTACATTTTATTTCGGTTATTCCAGTGTGATACATGTACCTTTGTGAACCTATCATTTCAGAGAACGCATGCTGTTACAGCGTGATTACCTATAAATACCACATTAATGCAATAAATGCTCAAAATGATGTCCGTCAACCTCAATGAATTTGGCAATACGTGTAACGACATTCCTCTCAACAGCGAGTAGTTCGCCTTCCATAATGTTCGCACGTGCATTGACAATGCGCTGACGTATGTTGTCAGTCGTTGTCGGTGGATCACGATGGCAAATGTCCTTCAAATTTCCGCACAGAAAGAAATCCGTGGATGTCAGATCCGGTGAACGTGCGGGTCATGGTATGGTGCTTCGACGACCAATCCACCTGTCATGAAATATGCTATTCAATATCGCTTCAACCGCACGCGAGCTATGTGCCGGACATCCATCATGTTGGAAGTACATAGCCATTCTGTCATGCAGTGAAACATCTTGTAGTAATATCGGTAGAACTTTACGTAGGAAATCAGCATACAGTGCACCATTTAGATTGCCATCGATAAAATGGGGGTCAATTATGCTTTCTCCCATAATGCCGCACCATACATTAACCCGCCAAGGTCGCTGATATTCTACTTGTCGCAGCCATCGTGGATTTTCCGTTGCCCAATAGTGCATATTATGCCGGGTTACGTTACCGCTGTTGATGAATGACGCTCCGTCGCTAAATAGAACGCGCGCAAAAGGTCTGTCATCGTCCCGTAATTTCTCTTGTGCCCAGTGGCAGAACTGTACACGACGTTCAAAGTCGTCGCCATGCAATTCCTGGTGCATAGAAATATGGTACGGGTGCAATCGATGTTGATGTAGCATTCTCGACACCGACGTTTTTGAGACTCCCGATTCTCGCGCAATTTGTCTGCTACTGATGTGCGGATTAGCCGCGACAGCAGCTATAACACCTACTTGGGTATCATGATTTGTTGCAGGTCGTGGTTGACGTTTCAAATGTGGCTGAATACTTCCTGTTTCCTTAAATTACGTAACTATCCGGCGAACGGTGCGGACACTCGGATGATGTCGTCCAGGATACCGAGCAGCATACATAGCACACGCCCGCTGGGCGTTTTGATCACAATAGCCATACATCAACACGATATCGACCTTTTCCGCAATTGGTAAACGGTCCATTTTAACACGGGTAATGAATCACGAAGTAAATACCGTCCGCACTGACGGAATGTTACGTGATACCACGTACTTATACGTTTGTGAGTATTACAGGGCCATCTATCACAAAGCGAAAAAAGTGGTCCTACTGAAACATTCATATTTCTTTACGTACTATAAAAAATGGGGTTCCTATTTTTAAAAAAAACGCAGTTGATATCCGCTGACCTATGGCAGCGCCATCTAGCGGGCCAACCATGGCGCCATCTGGTTTCCCCCATCAAGCTAGACGAGTTTCGTTCTTTGTAGTTTTTTATTTATTTATTTATTTATTTATTTATTGTTCCGTGGGACCACATTTAGGAGAAGTCTCCATGGTCATGGAACGAGTCAATACATGAAATTATAACACGATTGTAGAAACAGATAAAATGAAATATAAGAAACATATTCAGGCGACAAGTCGTTAGTTTAAATAAAGAAAATCAAGAATGTAACACTGGAATTTGCTTAATTTTTTAGCTCTTCCAGGAGCTCCTCGACAGAATAGAAGGAGTGAGCCATGAGGAAATTCTTCAGTTTAGACTTAAAAGTGTTTGGGCTACTGCTAAGATTTTTGAGTTCTTGTGGTAGCTTATTGAAAATGGATGCAGCAGAATACTGCACTCCTCTCTGCACAAGAGTCAAGGAAGTGCATTCCACATGCAGATTTGATTTCTGCCTAGTATTAACTGAGTGAAAGCTGCTAACTCTTGGGAATAAGCTAATATTGCGAACAACAAACGACATTAAAGAAAATACATACTGTGCGGGCAATGTCAAAATTCCCAGACTATTGAATAGGGGTCGACAAGAGGTTTTCGAACTTACACCATAGATAGCTCGAACAGCCCGTTTTTGAGCCAAAAATACCCTTTTTGAATCAGAAGAATTACCCCAAAAAATAATAACATATGACATAAGCGTATGAAAATATGCGAAGTATACTACTTTTCGTGTTGAAATGTCACTTATTTCAGATACTGTTCTAATGGTAAATAAAGCGGCATTTAGTTTCTGAACAAGATCCTGAACATGGGCTTTCCACAACAGCTTACTATCTATCTGTACGCCTAGGAACTTGAACTGTTCCGTCTCGCTTATAACATGCCCATTCTGTCTGATTAAAATGTCAGTTCTTGTTGAATTGTGGGTTAGAAACTGTAAAAACTGAGTCTTACTGTGATTTAGCATCAAATTATTTTCCACAAGCCACGAACTTATATCATGAACTACATTATTTGATAATGTTTCAATATTACACACAAGATCCTTCACTACCAAAGTGGTGTCATCAGCAAACAGAAATATTTTTGAATCACCTGTAATACTAGAAGGCATATCATTTACATAAATAAGAAACAGCAGTGGCCCCAGCACCGACCCTTGGGGAACGCCCCATTTAACAGTGCCCCATTGGGACTGAACATTATTACCACTCTCAATATTGCAGAGGATTACCTTCTGCTTTCTGTTCTTAAAGTAGGAGGCGAACCAATTGTAAGCTACTACCCTTACTCCATAATGTTCCAACTTCTGCAGTAATATTTTGTGGTCAACACAGTCAAAAGCCTTAAATCAAAGAAAACACCTAACGTTCGCAACCTTTTATTTAATCCGTCCAAAACCTCACAGAGAAAAGAGAATATAGCATTTTCAGTTGTTAAGCCATTTCTAAAACCAAACTGTACATTTGACAGCAAATTATGTGAATTTAAATGCTGCAGTAACCTTGTATATACAACCCTCTCGATAACTTTAGCAAACACCGATGGCATAGAAATAGGTCTATAATTGTCAACATTATCCCTGTCTCCTATTTTATAAAGTGGCTTCACTACCGAGTACTTTAATCGGTCAGGAAACCGACCACTCCTAAAGGAAAAGTTACAGATATGGCTAAGTACTGAGCTAACATACGTGGAACAATACTTCAGTATTCTGCTAGATACCCCGTCATATCCATGAGAGTTCTTGGTCTTTAGAGATTTAATTATTAACTCAATCTCCCTCTTGTCAGTATCATGGAGGAGCATTTCAGGTAACAGTCTCGGAACACTTTTTTCTAAGAGCGCTATATGATTCCCTGTTGGGACTAGGTTTCTATTTAGTTCACCTGCTATATTCAGAAAGTGATTATTAAGTACTGTACATACATGCGACTTATCAGTAACACGGACATCCCCACTACGCACTGATTCTATATTCTCGACCAGTCTCTGCAGACCAACCACTTCCTTTACGACTGACCATATGGTTTTAATTTTATCCTGAGACTTAGCTATTCTATCTGCATACCACATACTTTTTGCCTTCCTAATAACTTTTTTAAGCACCTTACAATACTGTTTGTAATGGGCTGCTGCATTTAGATTTTGACTGTTTCTAACGTTTTGGTATAATTGCCACTTTGTTCTACAAGATATTGTTATCCCTTTAGTCAGCCACCCAGGCTGCCTGTTTGTGCTAGTACCCTGTTTTGAACGTTCTAACGGAAAGCAACTTTCAAAGAGCACGAGAAAAGTCTTGAGGAAAGCATTATATTTATCGTCTACTGTATCAGCACTATAAACATCTTGCCACTCTTGTTCCTTGATAAGGTTTACAAAAGTCTGTACAGCAACTGGATCAGCTTTCCTAAAAAGTTGGTAACTATATTTAACATGTGTTGCAGCACAAAAATCTTTTAGACTTAAAATTTGTGCATCATGATCTGAAAGGCCATTCACCTTTTTGCTAACAGAATGCCCTTCTAATAATGACGAATGAACAAAAATATTGTCTATGGTTGTTCTACTGTTCCCTTGCACTCTCGTTGGAAAGAATACGGTTTGCATAAGATTATATGAATTAAGGAGGTCTACCAGCATCCTTTTCCTTGCACAATCACTTATACAATTAATATTGAAGTCACTACATATAACTAACTTTTTGTATTTCCTATAAAGTGAACCAAGAACCTCCTCTAGCTTTAGCAAAAATGTTGTGAAATCGGAGTCTGGGGATCTATAAATAACAACAGTAATAAGTTTAGCTCCACTAAATTTAACCACACCTGCACAACATTCAAACACCTTTTCAGTGCAGTACTTTGAAACATCAATTGACTCGTTTGACGCTTATTTCGTGAGATATTAGGCCCCTTCACTATCAATGGACCACCCTGTATAGGTTCATTTGTCTAAAACATAGTTAAAAGACCTTCGACAACATGGTAGGTAGGACATCTTATCGGTTCCCGAGAAAAATCCAGTTCTTTTTAAGCAGTGAGAAATTGAACTTTGCGATAATACGGGACTCGAACCCAGATTTGCTGCTTACTATTAACAGTATTAACTATTCAGCTACGGCGGAGGTTCGAGTCCTGCCCCGTCATGGGTGTGTGTGTTTGTCCTCAGGATAATTTACGTTAAGTAGTGTGTAATCTTATGGACAGATGACCTTAGCAGTTAAGTCCCATAAGATTTCACCCACATTTGAACATTTGAACTATTAAGCTAGATGTGCCTGCCTCTAAGCCTAACTCAAAATTTCGTTGTCACTCATGTTTCCCTCTATGATTTTCAAACACTAAAATCACAAGTCGTATCGCGCGGTATCTGGAAATATCACCACTACGTGACTGGAACTTGTGGAGGGCCGTGATTATCCTGCCACAAGGGACGTATATTAATTCAATGCAGGGAAATGAAGTGAATAAATGTACGAGGATGAAATGCATGACAATTCAATGACGTGAAATTATATCAGCCTATATCGTTCCGACAGGCTGCAGAGCATGTTTAGCGCTGGTATCATCTCATGTCGTTGAATGTTCACTAATTTCATCCACATCAATCTGTTCATTCCATTGGAATATATACAATACATTTTCATCTGTTTTTGAAGCGGAGAAAACTATCGTGATCAGTGCTGTACTCGCATTTGTAGCCATGACTTCTGCATCCAGATAGACTTCTAGAGATACAGACGCTGTCTCCTTCGTTCACATGAAACTCGACTTAACTTTCTCGCCTACATCACCCTGAGTTGATTATTTTTGTAAGCGTTTCGCTGAAGATGTTGAGAAACGTGAACGGGAGAATTATGCCTTGACACTTTCACAAATAAGCTATGATAATAGATTAAACGTATTCCCTGTTGCTAATTTGGACAATCATCAGCAGTATAATTGATTTAAGACAGTGAAAATTTGTGCCGGGCCAGGATGTGAGCCAGCGTTCCCAGTTAATTGCAAGTGGTAGCCTTACCATTTCATTTTTAATTTCTTAAAGCTTCAACCAGAAGATCATGTCTGCACAGGAGCTATGTCAGCTGAGCGACGGCCTCGAAGTTCGTCTTTACGCAGGCTTGCTTTCCGATTTGTTTTGCAATACGTAGTAAGTCGTCCTGTGCGTCAGTTCCCGACCTTCAAGAAAGATGTGTCCTCTGTACGGTTGTATACATAATGGATGTACGAGTACAGATTGTAGACACATGGCTGACGACATACTGGAGTTTGGGTCTGACAGTGAATGACGTTCGGATAGTTAAATGGTGAGGCGACCTGTCGCCATAAGACTTCGAGTCGCAGTCCGGCGTAAATTTTAACTGTCGTAAATCAGTTATACAGCTGATGGTTGTCCATATTCGAAACTGCGAATACAGTTAATGTACGAATATTTCGTAACGTCTGTAGTCGACGCAGTGCCTGTTCCTTCGAAGACGCATGCAGTTTCGTAGATATGTTACTGGTTGTGAAATTAATTTTAACTGAACTTCAGTGTAAGTGCAGATGATGTGTACTGCATTACTCAGTAGTACGAACACTGTTTGTTCCATTTAAAAATCAGTGCTACGTTCGTCTGTATGTAATTGTACTAGGAATTTAAATGATGTGCCACATAGTAATCTTATAGCTTTCTACAGCGTATCATGAAAGAGTGATGTTGATTGGCAAGCATCTGTCCCCTCTATAATCATAATATTTCAATCCGAGAACACTTAACATTTTTGGTCCATTGACCACGTGTGATCACTTATTTTACACCAAGGCAAGATACCATTCCCTCTCGAGATACATTGCCTGACAAGAGGAGTTAAGGAGACAGAAGTCTTTGTAAATGCTCACGTTTTCGTACACATACATACCTTCGTCGGGTATGTAAATGATTATTGAGAGAACTCGGCTGGCACAATGCCACGTCACAGACATCCTCCGTCCTCATGTGTTACTTCTCATATAACAGCATCGAGGTACCATTTTTCAATAAGACAATGCTACTCCACACGTGGCAGGTGTCTCAGTGAACTGTATTCCTGATGCTGAGGTATTCCCTCGGCAGCATGATCCGCAGTTCTCCCCATGTGGAACATGTGTCAGTACGTCAGCTCCATCCCAGACCCAGTATGCAGGGTATTAAGGACCAGTCACAGCAGTCTCTGTTGATCCAATGTGGATGTGGGACAGCAAGGAAAATCGCCAAACAACCGTATGTTTTGAAAAGTTATTTTATTGAGGCAACCAGTTTCGGCATCTCAATAATGCCGTCTTCAGGTCCCATACGCACTTCATGTATAGACAGTCTAGATGTATCGATACTTGCATACTGGAGCCATCAGTACCTGAATGCCGTGAATTCCTTATTCGAGTGTTTCTTTCGAAAACTTGACAGCGCTGCTGTTGCCAAGTTTTCGAAAGAAACACTCGAATGGCTACACATGAAGTGCATATGGGGCCTGAAGATGGCACTATTGAGATGCCGTAAAAACTGATTGTCTAAGTATAATAACTTTTCAAAACGTACGTCTGTTTGGTGATTTTCCTTGGTCAATAAAAGTCACGACAGTTGTTGGCCGGCCTGACTCAGGAGAGGCTACAAAGTCTGTATGTTACCCTTCCCAACTGAGTCAGTGTGTCCATCCAGGCTAAAATGATGCACTGTCATACTGATGAATGGGCTTATGCTACCAAGTTTTTTGTTTATTTGACTCGATTCTGTAATCACTCCAATAATATCATATACCCTCACAGCCTGTGAAATTTCATTTCGTTTCCTACGCCCTTCCCCGGCGCCCCACTTTTCTTTTGTGAAGCACTGTATGTATGTCTCTTATCCATTACCTTAAGACTGTTAATCTAGCCATGTATATCAAACAACTGCGGCGGAACTCGTAGCGCTAATTCCATACTGCGGGGAGTGATATGTTGTACAAATAGAACTGTATTCTCTGCTGTAGCCGTGGGAGCTCGCTGAGGGACAGATGATCAACTCCTGAAGTAATAGATGATCGACACCAGGACCCGAAGCGTGGGAAAGCTCTCTGAGAGTAGAGAACTCTGTCCTTGAACAAAGGCAGATCGGAGGATCTCCTTTATCAGAAATGGCACCAAGGTCCACTACGTCAAGTAGTAACATTTAACGTCTGAGTTACTGGAAAACCAATGTAACAATGCTGAAACCTTTGCTCATGTTGCCGGCCGCGTTGCTGCTACGGTCGCAGTTTCGAATCCTGCCTCGGGCATGGATGTGTTTGATGTCCTTAGGTTAGTTAGGTTTAAGTAGTTCTAAGTCTAGGGCACTGATGACCTCAGATGTTAAGCCCCATAGTGCTTAGAGCCATTGGAATCTTTTTTTTTTTTTGCTGATGTTGATGCTTTATAATTGCAGTTTCATTTATTAAAAATTAATCTGCAGGGAATAACAAATTAATTAGCTCACTGCTACGAATATAGGTGGAGGTGGCCAAGCTGTAACGAGAGTGTGCCTCGGGCAGGCAAGTGGAAACAATTTCTGTCTAGTAACAGTCACCACTCAGCATCGATGACATGATAAAGTATAACAGAAGGACTAGTTATTTTAAAGTAAGTGAAAGTAATAGAAATGATAAATTTCCCTTGGGAAACATTAATTTGATTAAAATATTCGAATTTAAAGACAGTGAATTCATGTTCAATGTTTGCGGTGCTCCAGGTAATACGATCAGGCCTGGGGAACAGTACATTAATTTATGAATTGCGAATGTCTGTTACTAATTGTTGATTGCTTTATGTCCTCCAACAAGGGTTAGCGCGTCTCCCCCGACCATGGCTTTTGTACACTTTGAAGACGATACTTTTCACTTAAGTAACTTCTCAGTTGGCATCACAAGTCGGAGTGCACCTCCGACCAAGGAAAAGTCCATGGTAGTACAGGAAATCAAAGTCCTCAACATAGGAAAACACTGAGCTAGCGTGCCGGATATCACCAGACACAAGTGTTGCCTTATTTCACTTGGTCGAATAAATAAGGTTGCATTCCTTTTTCATAAGGTAAGGACTTGGAACGTCATTGTCGTGACCGTAGTACCAATTCCAACATCAGCATTTAATTTCACTGTTAATGAGTAATGTTTGTAGCGGCGACCTAAGAATAGAGGAAATCCAGTGGGGGCGGCGAGAAGCTTTAGAAGATACGAGGTAAGTACGCATCTTCCCAAACAACCAGCGAAACACCGAGCCCAAACCGCTAGGATGTACTCTTTCAGTTTATGAAACGCACAGCTCTATACGCATCTTCACATAAGGTACAATTTACGGCGTTAGTACATTTAGAGCCGGCCGGAGTGGCCGAGCGGTTAAAGGCGCTACAGTCTGGAACCGCACGACCGCTACGGTCGCATGTTCGAATCCTGCCTCGGGCATGGATGTGTGTGATGTCCTTAGGTTAGTTAGGTTTAAGTAGTTCTAAGTTCTAGGGGACTTATGACCACAGCAGTTGAGTCCCATAGTGCTCAGAGCCATTTGAACCATTTGAACCAGTACATTTAGACACAGCAATGGATCGTAGCAAGAAGGTTCCCTACGTCGAGTTTTTCAGTAAAGGATGCCGGAAAAGAGGAACTGCTGTTGATACAAGCTGCGGGGAATGTATGAAATCAGTACAGTAGGTTTTGATGTAAATTTTTCTTGGCAAAAATGATAGCTTGGAAAGAAGTTTTACATGTTAGCCCATTCTAGCAAGATGTTTGTATTATAATATTCTTCTGCGTCTACTTAAAAATTTTAATCTCGGTGGATACCAGTCACCAATAAAGCGATATTCATTAAAACCAGAGCATGGTTTTCCTTCTAGTATAACTTTATGCTCAAGACCTGTATGCACCTTATTTCCTTTCATGACTGCTCAAATACTCTTGATTGAAACATCATCTGCTAGGAAGACAGCAACCAGTTACCTTCAGATTGAAATGCTCCCTCTGCTGTTTATTGATATGTTTGAGAAGGGGGTAGATAATATAAGCAATATAGCTTCCAAGGTTTGAAAAAATATCAGCTAAATCGTCATGTGCTCACCAAGCACACGGGTATAAGAAAGTTGTTGAATAAGAAAGTCTTGCATTTTATGTGTGAGTAAACCATAACCCCAGAAGTGAAAACAGACCTGGAAATAACAACCCAAGTTTTTATGGGGATCACAATAGAGACAAAAATATTCCATTTAAACTTCATAATGTGCATTGCTTTCTCCAAAACGAAGAAGTGTTAAGACGCTGACAATATTAATATCTCATTTCACATAGCTTCATCCCGGCATAAGTTGAAATTTTGTTGTTGTTTCGGTCGTATTCAGTCAGAAGTTCTCCACGCTACTTTATCCTGCTGAAGCCTCTTCATCTCCGAAAAACTATTGCAACCTACATCCTTCTGAATCTTCTTAGTGTGTTGGTGTCCCTTTACGACTTACGAAACTCCCCAACCACCTATACTTGCCTCGATTCCCGGCGGGGTCAGGGATTTTCACCTGCCTCGAGATGACTGGGTGTTTGTGTTGTCCTCATCAGTCATGTAAGTGGCGAGTTTGAACTGAGCAAATGTTGGGAATTCGTACGGGCGCTGATAACCACGCAGTTGAAAGACCCACAAACCAATCATCATAATCAGCATCATCATCATACTTGCCTCCAGTAATACGTTTCTGATTCCGTGATATCTCAGAATGTGTCCTACCAACCGATCCCTTCTTCTCGTGACGTTGTGCTACAGAGTTGTCTTCCCGTCAATCCTCTCCAGTTCCTCCTCATTAGTTACGTGATCAACCCATCTAATCTTCAGCATTCTTTTGTAGCACTACGTTTGGAAAGCTTCTGTTATCTTCTTGTCTAAACTGTTTAACTTCAATGTTTCCTTCTATACATGGTTATACTCCATACAAACACATTCAGAGAAGACTTCAAATGGCTCTGAGCACTATGGGACTTAACTTCTGAGGTCATCAGTCCCCTAGAACTTAGAACTACTTAAACCTAACTAACCTAAGGACATCACACACATACATGCCCGAGGCAAGATTCGAACCTGCGACCGTAGCGGTCACGCGGCTCCAGATTGTAGCGCCTAGAACCGCACGGCCACTCCGGCCGGCAGAGAAGACTTCCAGACACTTAAATCTATACTCGATTTTAACAAATTTCTCTTCTTCAGAAACGCTTTCCTTGCCATTGCCGGTCTAAATTTTATATCCTCCCTACTTCGACCATCATCAGTTATTTTGTTCCCCAAATAACAAAACTCATTTACTACTTTAAGTGTCTCATTTCCTAATCTAATTCCCTCAGCATCAAATCCGTTCAGCTGCTCTTCCAGGTCCTTTGCTGTCTCTGACAGAATTACAATGTCATTGGCAAACATCAAAGTTTTTATTTATTTCATCTAGACTTTAATTCCTGCTCCAGAATTTTCTTCGGTCTTCTTTACTGCTTGGTCGATGTACAAATTAAATAATATTGGGGATAAGCTACAACCGTGTCTCACTCGCTTCTCAACCACTGCTTCCCTTTCATGCCCCTTGTCTCTTATAGCAGCTGTCTGCTTTCTGTACAAGTTGTAAAGAGCCTTTCGCTCCCTGTGTCTTACCGCTGCTGCCTTCAGAATTTCAAAGATAGTGTTACAGTCAACGTTGTCAAAACATAAAACGTATCTTCTAGAAGTTGTAGAATCAGTATTGCCTCACGTGCTCCTACATTCCTGCTGAATCCAAGCTGATCTTTCCCGAGGTCGTTGAAATTTTATCCTTCAGCATTTAAAAAAATCATTTACTATACAGCTGTGTGTAAGGTATGAATGCATCGTTGAATCAATTGTTTCTCAGTACGTTTGAACGTCGCTCTCCAGTAGAACCAGAACAAGGAGTTCCAGATTCTCAAACTTCCAACAGTAGAAGGAAGGGAAAGGTAGGCAGAAATGTAATGAAGCTGGTTTACGAAATCTTTAATAAATAAAGATGAGCCACTGGGTTTGGCACGTCACTTAGAGGCGTCGATCTTAGTGGACCTTGAGCAGAGGAGCAGCGACAGCAGGGGCGGCGTAGGCCAGAGGGGCGTGGACGGCGGGGGCGGCGTAGGCCACGGGGGCAGCGTAGGCCACGGGGGCGGCAGCGACGGCGGGGGCGGCCAGGACGCGAGCCGTCTGCGAGATCCTGTACGTGTTGGCGATGGAGGAGGCGGCGGGCGCCACGGCCACGGGGGCGTGGGCCACAGCCACGGCGGGGGCGGCCACGGCAACAGCGGGGGCGGCGTAGCCTCCCAGATAGCCGGCGTGGGCGGCGGCCACGGCGCACAGAAGGATCACCTGTGACACAACAGGATTGCGTTAAAGACCCCAGATTAAGTTGAATGATGCTATAACGGGACAAATACATTATCTGTAAATTTACGGTTTTAGCTTCATTAATCTATGTTCATAATATAAAGCCAAGGTATGTACAAGACGGTGTTTGAAACGAATTTGAGTGCTTTTGTATTCCAATTATGTCATGGGTAAATTGCAGAAGAAATGTTTTACTATGTGCTTCTGCCATATTTTCTGTAATTTCTTCATGACCTTTCATATAAACCATCTAAATATGTAGGACTGCTATTTATTGTGACTTTCAAGTCCCATGTTTCAGAGAACTGTATGAATAACTTACGTATATTGTTCTGACTCGCAATACTATTCCTCAAATATTTCTATAATGCAATTGTTATCTTTAATCATACAAAGGTTTTGTTTTATTTTACAATTTCTTTTCTTTTATGGCTATTATAACTTGATAATTAGGTCAGTGTGATAAAATGAAGTAATTTTGAATGAAAGAGACGGCCTAGCTGTAGATTAATCGCGAGTGACTGCTTCTAAATACGTTGTAGATACCAGAAGAGTTCAGAATGATCTAGATATACGGAAGGACCTGACCGTCCGGCTGGAGAGCCCTTGAAGACTAATGTGTTGATAAAGGTCTGAGTTTACACTATTTTTATAACTAGCAATAGGAAAAATGTGGCTAATGTTCATTGTTTGCATAAAGTGTGTTATAAAACTTGTGTTCGTCACAAACAAAGATGATTTTTAGGGTTCTGTGCCTGAGTCGTTAAAAACAGAATCCTTATAGAATCACACTGGTGTCCGGCTATTTGTCTGTCCGTCTCTCTGTCCGACTAGTAAAAACCCTTTCCTTCAGGAACAGTACAGGTATCAAGTTCAGATTTATCTCACGTACTGGGGTCTACGGACCCTTGGTGATGTAAGAAAAACGTTTCTGAGTCAGTGCACTCAAAAGAATCGTCCATTTATGTCACATGCTTGATACTCGAAAACTCACTCATGAAAACCTATACCGTACTTCCCGTTGAACTAGAATCATCAAGTTTGGCAAGCATCAAAGTGTCAAATTTACATGGAATTCGTAATCTGATAAAAATCTCAGGAACTACTGCACGGAATTTGACCTGGTTTCTAGAAATAGGTAGAATGATTCAAGAGGAAGATTTCTGTAAATAATTTACAAACATTTCTTGCTAAATGGCTGAGCTACGATGAAATGAAGTCACCAGCCGCAATGAAAACGATGCCTTTGAATCTAGCGTTCGTAGGAGTAAGGCCGTTTTGCTACTACCGTGCTGACAGTCTGTTCCTACGACATGTACAGCATCCGTAATGTTTCGAAGCAGAGTAATGCTGGTGATCAGTACGGGATTGCGCTTCCATTGTTTGAGTTGAGGTTCCAGTATCCCATAAGGTATCCACTGAAGCATCCCATAGAACAATTAGACATATTAGTAACAACAATATCCCTATGACCGGTTGTATCCTTTTCCTCTCTGGTCAAACCTTATCAGTAATCATAACAGGGACAAGTGCATAAAAAGTTGTGTTCGGTTGTCTTGGGGGACGAGACCAAACAGCGAGGTCATCGGTCTCATCGGATTAGGGAAGGACGTCGGCGGTGCTCTTTCAAAGGAACTATCCCGACATTTGCATGCAGCGATTTAGGGAAATCACGGAAAACCTAAATTAGGATTGCCAGACGCGGGATTGAACGGTCGTCCTCCCGAATGCGGGTCCAGTGTGCTAACCACTATGCCGCCTCTCTCGATCAGAGAAAGTCAACGCATGTGCAACTGCCAGTTAGCGTAGCATGTTAACAAAACTCAAAAGTTAATAAAATAAATGAAAAATTACAACAGCAAATGCAAATAACAAAAAATGAGTTACTTAAAATCAAAACATTCTCGAAAGGGTTGAAATTCCCTGGATTGATATCGTGTTAGTATCGATTTCGATAAGAGGCAAAAACTGTCCAGATTCTCGTTTCCTGGGATCGGTGGACTGTCTATATGCGTAATTAAGTTCGTACGGAATCGTCGGTGCGCGACACCTACTCTCAGTTACCCGGACTTCTAGCAGTCCAGTAGTCCAGCAGGCTCAGTACACTAGAGGCCCTGTGCGTTCGCTTATCTGGCTGGGTCGTGCTACTCACAAGCTTGTACATGATGGTAGGGCGTCTGTTGTCGTCTGCTGGCAACTGACGCCGTTCGCCCGCCTGGCCACTTTATATACCGGCCCTCTGTGGGTCAGGCGGCCTCCGGCACTCGCACTCGCAGTCCGACACCAGGCTCTCGCAGCACTATGCTGTCCTTGGTCTCGTTCCGTTTGACTTATCCAGGTGTAGTGTAGCTGATCCCTTCCGTAATGTGATGATTTATAATATAATTTATCAGGTCTACAACATTGCTTCCGCCGTTTTGCAATAGACGACAGTAGCGGCAAGTGGGGTTCAGGTGGTTGGTCATAGGTGTAATACAATAAGCTTAGGCATCTGTAAACATAAAGCCATAAAAATATTAGTCGATTTGTGATCGCATCGTAAGGTTATTCTCGATCAAGTACGTCAACTTACGTACCCATTTCTCGGCATTTGCTGGAACTTTTAATTTTCTGCTTTAACCTGAATAAACCTGCGGCTGTGTCTCTTAAAATGCTGGGTAAGACCAATGGTGAGGGAACTACTAGTGGAAGAACGTGCAGATAATGTTTTGAACGCCTTAAGAAAGGTGGTTTTGATGTCGAAGATCGGCATGGCGGTGGAAGACAGAACGTTTTCGTAGCTACTGAAACAGACGAAGACAGTCACAGGACATCATTATCGAAAGCAATTGATGCGTTCGAGCCCAGCACTGAAGCACAAACGGCCACAATACAGCGACAGACACGTAAAAGCAATTTTGCAGCAGGTCAGTGCTCGACCCCATGTCGCAAAACCCGTCAAAATATACATGGAAACGTTGAAATGAGAAGTTCTATCCCTCCCACCATATTCTCCATACGTTGCTCTCTGACTACCACCTTTTTCGATCAGTGGCATACAGTCTGGCTGATCAGCACTTAGAATCATATGAACAAGTGCAAAATTGAATCGATTCATGGATACCCACAAAAAACGCCCAGTTCTTTCGCCACGGGATTCGTATGCTATCCGAAAGATGGGAGAATGTAGTGACCAGCGATGGTCAATACTATGAATCACAATTTTTTATAAGTTTTTCAAAATAAAACCCCGAACTTCGAGAAAAAATGGTGGAAGCAAAGTTGTAGACCTAGTATATTTCATGTACGCATGATGCAAAACAAAAAGGCGCTTTGACATCCAGTCGGCAAACGAGGTCATTAGAGATGGATCTCAATCTCAGAACAGAGACGAATTTTCTAGGGATTCGGTCACGTCCTAGTCAAAGGGACCAGTCTGGCACTTGCCGTAAGGCTATACGAGTATATGGAAACCACACAAGACCTAGGTTTCTTTCATCTATCGCTGGATAGGATTTTCAACTTCGGTCCTTCCTAAAGCGAGTATCTTAACCACCGCTCAACCTTCTTAGTATCTGAGGTACAGCCACTGAGCAGTCTGTGGGTAGAGGGATGGTGTTACAACATCGATTACGTTCCCCAAGTTAAGCTCCTCATTCCTTATCACTGATGGATATGTTTTGTCGATTAGTAAGCTGATACTGTTTATTGTCCCTGACTACAGGAATTAATTTTTTGTCTTGTAGTCGGTTAGTGTTGATCATAGGAGATGTCTGTATTTTAATATCGCAATCTACATCATGTGTTTGGTGTTAATGAAAAAAATTGTGAGTGTTTATTAAAGAATTATTTGCACTATGTGCTGTGATTTTTGGATCATAAGCTGGCCTGATTATGGGACTTGGTACTAAAACAGGTAGCCAGTAGGCAAATTTATAAAGTACAACTATAGACCAAAATAAATAATTACGAAATAGAATGAGATTTTCACTCTGCAGCGGAGTGTGCGCTGATATGAATCTTTGCCTTTCGCGGGTAGAGCACTTGCCCGCGAAAGGCAAAGGCAAAGGTTCCGGGTTCGAGTCTCGGTCCGGCACACAGTTTTAATCTGCCAGGAAGTTTCAATTACGAAACAGTTTCGCATTTTGCGGCTATCCATTGCCGTCAGCTGTTAACCACACAACAAAATTTGTGCCGGACCAGGACTCGAACCTGAATTCCCGCTTAGTGTGAGCGGTCCCCTACATCACTTCAACTCTCTGAACACGCCCTCAGGACCGATCCAAACCTCCATATGCCAACTCTTATTCTCTCATAATTCCTGATACTGCACAGGGAGACAAATATATCGTCATTTTAGCCTGTCGAGGCACGGATACATTACTGATGGCTACAATGTTCCTATACAGTGTCTTTACCTTCACGATACAGTGTCATTCAGACATGCATACATGGACATTGTATTGTAAAGGTACCTACACTGTATAAACACAGGCATTCTACCGATCAATAAAGTAAATACTGTTTTGTTAAAAGGGATATGAAAGTATCTGTACACGCAGCGTTGCTCCCGTATTAGATGTATGATCTAAGGCGGAACAGATACGCTATTCATCGAGCTACAGTCTGATATGCCGCTAAAGAGCCCCTTGAACTTGCCTCAACAATATATTTGATGAGAAAGAGATGTTTTCTCGTTGCGCGAAGTGCGTTCCTATCAAGTTTCGTGCCGTATGGGGCAACCACGACTAAAGAAGATATCTGCTACCACCACCTTCAGTTTGTATTGATTTAAAATTTCGAATGAAACCAGTACTAGAATCTTGTTTGCCATTAGAAGTGCCGTTTATCAAAATGTTGCGCTATGTCGTAGATAACTAACAGAATTTCCTCTGTCACAATATATCTATCGTTTACCGTTTATCGCGTTCTGCGTACAACGCATTCATCGTACAGAAATTTTATGGCTTGGTCATTATAGTAATTTACGTGGTCCTTCCCATTTTGACTCTCTTATAGCTCCCAACGAGGTGAACCTAACAAGAATTTGAGTGTATCACACAGGAGGAGATTTCTATTTCTTCACACTACGTACAGAATGAGAGCCATAGATCTACATAAACATGAGGATAGTGCAATGAAGTTCCAGTAAATTGTCATATAGCAATTAGCATTAATTTTGATTTTCGTCACGTGTTTGGTGATGATAAGAAGAATTTTTACAGGCCAACGAACTGCTTCGGATGAAGTCCTCTTGCAGACAGCCACTCCTTTTTCCTCATATATACATCAGCTGGCAATTGGTAACAAATCCTGCCTTCTGTACGTGGTAAATTCAGATATATTTCCAGAAAGTCGTGTTGATCATTAAGAAGACTTTCTTAAATAATGCATGCAACGGCTAGAGGACACCATGTTCAGTACAGAAGACACTCCATATTGTTGACTTTTGCCAATTACATGGCCTTTTCTTTTTTTTCTGCGGTCTAATGTAGAACATTTCTCACCGCATTACGACATGTCTACGGGGACTCCTTAAATAAACAATATTAACTTATAATTAACTTGTACATACATAACTTAGTACAATAAGATGAGTGTATCTACATCTACATCTACATCTATACTCCGCTAGCCACCTTACGGTGTGTGGCGGAGGGTACTTATTGTACCACTATCTGATCCCCCCTTCCCTGTTCCATTCACGAATTGTGCGTGGGAAGAACGACTGCTTGTAAGTCTCCGTATTTGCTCTAATTTCCTGAATTCCGTGGCGTGGTTTCCCAAATTAAAAGAATGATCTTATGCTACTCACACCAAACATCTAAAAAAAGATAAGTAAAATAGAGACAGGGACCATAAGCCACATCAATGAATATACAGATCATTGTCGTCAGTGTTCTCACTGGTCTGATGCAGCCCTGAATGAATTCCTTTCCTCTGCCAACCCCTTCATGCACACAATCACTTACACCCAAATCCCTGATGACTTTTTGCATACGTCCCTACACAGCTTTTATTCTCTACGCCTGCTTCCAATACCATGGAAGTTATTCCTCCATTATGAACGTAAGTCCTATGATTCCGTCCCTTCTCCTAATTCCTAATCGTGTTTTCCACGTATCCCTTTCCTCGCCATTTCTCGGAGAACCTCCTCATTTCTTATCAGGCCACTTTATTTTCAGTCTCCTTTTATAATAACGCATCTCAAACGCTTCGATTCCCTTCTTTTATTTACTATACAGAGTCCGTGATTTACATGCATAGAGTTCTACGCTCCAGGCATACATTCTCAGAAAAATATTCCCGAAATTACGTACTATGATCGATAATAGTAGACATATTTAGAGGGGAATGCTGCCTTGGCCTGTGCTAATAGGCTTCATACACCCTTCTTTCTTCGTCCGTAATGCGTTATTTTTTTCGAAAGTAACAGAATTCCGGCACTTTGTCCCAATTTTGATGGTTTATCGAAAATCTTATTTCTGTTACTCCTAATTATTTTCGCCTTTCTTTGTTATACTCACAGCAGGTAATCTGTGCTCATAAAACTGCTTACTACACTAAACAGGTACCTTAATTCCTTCTCACTTTCACTGAGAATAGCAATATCACCGGCAGATATTTCCATTGGTATACATTCACCCTGAATATTAGTCCGTCTCCTGAAGCTTTGCTTTATTTTCATCATAACTTATTAATTAAGGTATCGGTTGAACATTGGTAAAGAACTACTGCGTCCCTGCCTTATGTCCATTTTACTCTGCGATCTTTTGTCTACGTATTCCACTCCAAATGTTCCCCCTTGGTTTTTGTATATACTGTTTATTGCCCTTCTGTGCTTATAGGTTACACTTGATCCTATGAAGCAGTCTTGGTCTTTATCTTTTTTAAAAAGAAGTATTGCACTATCAAGCATAACGCCAGAACTGCGCCTGTGATGGCTTTACCTTTCCAGTCTGACTCTAATACATACATCAAAGAAGTTTTGCATCACCCCTGTTCCCAGAACTGAAGATAGACGTTGACTGTGGATATTGTGTCACAGACACAGTCCCCTTGACTGTTCAGAGATGTCACTAACCCTCCCAAAGATGTAGACAACCACGTATGAACAGCGCCTATTAGACGGAGGGAATCCGACAGCCGATCAGTTCCAGTCATTCCACCAGGAAGTAGGTACACGGCTCGTGTTGTCTGTAGTTCAACCATGCCTAGACGATCAATACCGCGGTTAGATGGAGTCCGCATTGTTACTTCGTGCCAGGAATGGCTCTCAACAAGGGAAGTGTCCAGGCGTCTCGGAGTGAACCAAAGCGATGTTGTGCGGACATGGAGGAGATACAGAGAGACAGGAACTGTCGATGACATGCCTCGCTCAAGCCGCCCAAGGGCTACTACTACAGTGGATGACACTACCTACAGATTATGGCTTTATAGTGAGGGCTGCGCGACGCTTGATTGCGAATATTAACACGTCTTTATCTCGGAATGCATATGTTTTCGGACCCATGCTTGTTAGACTCATTTTTCTTGCTTCGATGAGTATTATC
This sequence comes from Schistocerca americana, assembly GCF_021461395.2. Taxonomy (NCBI): domain Eukaryota; kingdom Metazoa; phylum Arthropoda; class Insecta; order Orthoptera; family Acrididae; genus Schistocerca; species Schistocerca americana. The sequence continues at coordinate 523,020,200 of NC_060121.1, read as the reverse complement.
ACCTATCGAAGAATTCGACACCTTTTTTTGAACACCCTGTGTAAACCAGTGTACAACCATAAGGAATTTTATATACATCTGTTGTAACCAAAAGATGTCGAAAATCTTTTGCCAATTTTAAACATTATTTTATCTGCCTGGTGGGTCTGCAGGTAGTTTCCACACAATACTTTCTTAACACTATACCGATGCAATCCGTAATCGTACTGATGAACGAAAGGAAAACTTTCACTTTGGGTGGCCGTCATCCCTAGTCGATTCTGGTTCTCTCCCTAGAGCGATGCGCTCGATCTATGTCCTTGTTGGAATAACGGTTCTTCTTAAATGTCGACAGTAGATGACACTTAGCCCTAGGAAGAGAATCAGGATCGACGAGGAACAACAGCCATCCAAAGGGAAAGTTTTCCTTCCGTTCATCAGTAGGATAACAGATCGCATTGGGAAAGTGTTAAGTAAGTATGGCGCAGAAACTGCCTTCAGACCCAACAGGAAGGTAAAAGAATATTTAAGATTGGCAAAAGATGTAATACATCCTTCGGCTATACAAGGGTATATACGAAATTCCCTGTAGTTGTAGACTGGTTTATACAAGTACCACAAAAAGAAGTTTTAACGCCCACCTGAATGAACACAGGAGAAATTCCTGTGTGGGACATACGAATGAATCGGCCGTAGCGGAACATCTTTACCAAGAGGATGACCATGAAATAAAATTCACTGGAGACGAGTGTCATATCGAAAACATTTCATTATTACGTCTGTATGTGTAGAGAGGCTAAAAAATGGTTCAAATTGCTCTGAGCACTATGGGACTTAACATCTGAGGTCCTCAGTCCCCTGGAACTTAGAACTACTTAAACCTAACTAACCTAAGGACGTCACACACATCCATGCCCGAGGCAGGACTCGAACCTGCGACCATAGCGATCGCGCGGTTCCAGACTGAAGCGCCTAGAACCGCTCGGCCATACTGGCCGTCTGTAGAGAAGCTATTGAGGTTTATAAACACCGCAGTAATTTTAACAGAAAAGAGGTAGGTGTTAAATTAGACAAACTTTGGATGTCAACATTGCAACGTAATGGCGAAGAACGATTACTGGGGTAATCCCAAAAGCAAGGTCTCCTATTTTTTTATAAGTACATAGCCCCGTTTATTTCTACAATGATTTATATCAGTTTACAGCTTGAACATTTAGCTATTTTTCGCCATAATTATCATTTCCGTCGATGCATTTTTGTAGACGCTGTGGCACCTTTTGTATTCCGATGTCATACCAGCTCGCCGCCATGCTGTTCAGAAAGTTACGAACTGGCGTGATTGCTGTTTGGTCTCAGGTGTAAAGTGGTATGCTCAGGTTTCGTCACCCGTGACAATTGAGTCCAGGAAGTTATCCTGTTCGGCTGCATGGCGGTGAAGAAATGCGCTGGAAGCATCACCTCGTTGCCGAAAGTGGTCCTCAGTCAGTATGCGTGGCACCCATCTAGCGCACACCTTCCGGTAGTTCAATGTTTCCGTTAAAATTCTGTGCGCGGTGCTTCGGGAAACCTCAGGAACCAACGTGCAGAGATCATCCAAGGTGATCCGCCGATCTTCACGCATGCTTTGCTCAACCTTCAACACTGTCTCGTCAGAAATTGACGGTCTCCCGCTGCTTTGTTCGTCATGAATTTCGGTCCGACCAGCTGCAAACTCTCTAAACAACTTACGAACAGTTTTGACATCCATGCACGACTCACCATACACTTCCGTCAGTTGGCGATGGATTTCAATCGGCGCAGTGCCCTTTGCGTTCAAAAATCGAATAACTGCGTGCAATACGCACTTGGCGGTAACATCCAACGGGAGCTCCATTCTCAACGGCTGCCAATCCAAGACTGGGTGCCTCAGCGCGGCGTGCGCATGTTTACACACAGCATGTGAAGCACTCTTCATAACAGTGTGACCAACAGCCACACAAACAGAGTTCTGTACCTATAAAAAAATTGGAGACCTTACTTTTGGGATTACCCTCGTACTTTCAATCGAGAATGTTGGCACTACCAGAGATAATCTCATAGCTGAAGTCAAGTGATGGACTGTGATGTTCTCTACATTGCACATATATTCGGGGCTTCGTCAAGCTCTAGTAGCAATTCGTCACTTTACCTCTGAAGATGTATCCCACATTCAAGAGAAAACATCAGGAGAAAGTTTTATACATCGACCACAGCCTGTTGGCCCGGAAGTTTTAAGTGATGTCAGTATCAACCTTGAAAGCTTACATTATAGTCTATAGTTTGTTTCTGACTGCCTGGGTGAAAATCTCGTTTCACGTTATTGTATAGTTAAGCACAGTCGGAGGTGGGCAGGTTCTCACGTCCTTTCAGAATTTGACGGAAAAACTTCAGGAATGGACTCCTCATATAAAAAGAAGAAAGGAGCCTAGTAAATATGGCTTCTAAAATGTATACCTTATGAGCTATGAGCCCTTTTTTTATTTCGGTAACGTGAAACAAATCTCTTTTTAATGCAAGGTCTTTGCTTTACATACACTCCTGGAAATTGAAATAAGAACACCGTGAATTCATTGTCCCAGGAAGGGCAAACTTTATTGACACATTCCTGGGGTCAGATACATCACATGATCACACTGACAGAACCACAGGCACATAGACACAGGCAACAGAGCATACACAATGTCGGCACTAGTACAGTGTATATCCACCTTTCGCAGCAATGCAGGCTGCTATTCTCCCATGGAGACGATCGTAGAGATGCTGGATGTAGTCCTGTGGAACGGCTTGCCATGCCATTTCCACCTGGCGCCTCAGTTGGACCAGCGTTCGTGCTGGACGTGCAGACCGCGTGAGACGACGCTTCATCCAGTCCCAAACATGCTCAATGGGGGACAGATCCGGAGATCTTGCTGGCCAGGGTAGTTGACTTACACCTTCTAGAGCACGTTGGGTGGCACGGGATACATGCGGACGTGCATTGTCCTGTTGGAACAGCAAGTTCCCTTGCCGGTCTAGGAATGGTAGAATGAAGGTTCGATGACGGTTTGGATGTACCGTGCACTATTCAGTGTCCCCTCGACGATCACCAGTGGTGTACGGCCAGTGTAGGAGATCGCTCCCCAAACCATGATGCTGGGTGTTGGCCCTGTGTGCCTCGGTCGTATGCAGTCCTGATTGTGGTGCTCACCTGCACGGCGCCAAACACGCATACTACCATCATTGGCACCAAGGCAGAAGCGACTCTCATCGCAGAAGACGACACGTCTCCATTCGTCCCTCCATTCACGCCTGTCGCGACACCACTGGAGGCGGGCTGCACGATGTTGGGGCGTGAGCGGAAGACGGCCTAACGGTGTGCGGGACCGTAGCCCAGCTTCATGGAGACGGTTGCGAATGGTCCTCGCCGATACCCCAGGAGCAACAGTGTCCCTAATTTGCTGGGAAGTGGCGGTGCGGTCCCCTACGGCACTGCGTAGGATCCTACGGTCTTGGCGTGCATCCGTGCGTCACTGCGGTCCGGTCCCAGGTCAACGGGCACGTGCACCTTCCGCCGACCACTGGCGACAACATCGATGTACTGTGGAGACCTCACGCCCCACATGTTGAGCAATTCGGCGGTACGTCCACCCGGCCTCCCACATGCCCACTATACGCCCTCGCTCAAAGTCCGTCAACTGCACATACGGTTCACGTCCACGCTGTCGCGGCATGCTACCAGTGTTAAAGACTGCGATGGAGCTCCGTATGCCACGGCAAACTGGCTGACACTGACGGCGGCGGTGCACAAATACTGCGCAGCTAGCGCCATTCGACGGCCAACACCGCGGTTCCTGGTGTGTCCGCTGTGCCGTGCGTGTGATCATTGCTTGTACAGCCCTCTCGCAGTGTCCGGAGCAAGTATGGTGGGTCTGACACACCGGTGTCAATGTGTTCTTTTTTCCATTTCCAGGAGTGTATTTTGGAAGAGAGCAGTATGGAACGAAACAAGAAAAAAATCCAATAAACATGGGCTCTAAAACGTATACGTTAAAAGATGCGAGAACTTGTTGATATTGGCTATTGTGAAACACTTCTATTGAACTTGCTCATAGTTGTTAACATATGCATTTTACAGCCATTGTTTACTGGACATTTGTTATTGCTTTGCTTCATACTACCTTTTCCCAGAATATGGAAAGCAAAGAGGTTTTAGTAGAAGAGATATGTTTCACAGTATCGAAGATGAAGAAGCGCCCGTAGGTCTTAAGGTATGCATTTTAGAGCTCATGTTTACTAGAAAGTTTTTCTTCTTTTTACATGAGGAATCCTTTCCTAAAGACTTCACAGAAGCTCTCCTAGTTCTGCAAGGTTCGCAGGAGAGCTTCTGTGAAGTTTGGAAAGTAGGAGACGAGGTACTGGCGGAAGTAAAGCTGTGAGGACGGGGCGTGAGTCGTGCATGGGTAGCTCAGATGGTAGAACACTTGTCCGCGAAAGGCAAAAATACAGTACAGGTGACTCATGAGACAGATATTCAACACAAAGCGTTTCTGGATTCTCGTTCTTCCGTGTATTCAGCTCTCCCTTATGCAGAACCTCCTGTGCTGGAACACCATAGCAGTAACACACAACACTGATGTAGGGATACATTTTGGAATCAGATCAACCGAGATTGGCTCTGAGCACTATAGGACTTAACATCTGAGGTCATCAGTCCTTAGAACTTAGAACTACTTACACCTAACCAACCCAAGGACATCACACACATACCTGCCCAAGGCGGGATTCGAACATGCGACCGTCCTCTTCTTGAGTACTGCTGCGCTGTGTCGGGTCCACATCAGACAAGACTGACTTAAGACATCGACAGGGTCCAAAAAAGGGCAGCTCGGTTTGTATTATCGCTAAATAGGGGTGAGAGTTTCAACGACATGGTAGGCAATTGAGGGTGACAATCATTATGACAAAAGCGTTTTTCGTTATGGCAGGATCTTTTCAATAAATTTTAATCAGTGACTTTCTCCTGCGAATGAGAAAATATATTGTTTGCGGCCGACTACAAATGCAGGAATGTTCATTGTAATAAAATGAGAGAAAGCATGTTTAAGTGTTCGTCTCTTTCCGCCGCTATTCGAGAACTGAACTGTTGAGAGATAACTTCAACAGGGTTCGATGAACTTTCCGTCACGAGTTTAATTCTGAATTGCAATGCAGTAACGTAGATGTGGTCGTAGATGTAGAGTGACACTGCACTAATGTTACAAACGTCATGGGATATCCCCTAATATCGTTTAGCACCTCGTTTTGCCCAGTGTAGTGCAGTAACTCGGTATGGCATCGGCTAAATAATTCGGAAGTCCCCTACAGAAATGTTGAGTCATGCTGACTCTATAGTGTGCGTAACTGAGAAAGTGTTGCCGGCGCAGGATGTTCCGCACAAACTGACCACTCGATTATGTCCCATAAATGCCGATGAGATAATTGCCGGGTGATCTGGATGGCCAGTTCTATCGGTAGAACTGTCCAGAATGTTCTTCAAAGCACTCGTGAAAAAATGTGGTCAAGTGACATGATACCGTAGTTTGGCAACATGAAAGCCATGAACGGCTGTATAAAAATGCTTTCAGTATTACGTAACTTCAGTGAGAGATTAGAAATCACTTTTTCAGTCACTCAGTGATCATACAGGCACCGAAACGAAAGATAAAAGAGAGAAGTACCAAATATTGAATTCGGTCTTCAGAAACTGTTTCACCGCTGAAGATCGTAATATTGTTCCTCGTTTCAACTATCGTACGAACGTCGGAATGGCAGATGTTGAGCTAACCGATTGCGGAATAGAAAAGAAGATAGGGTCACTTTCTACTGGAAAGGCATCAATACCGGATGAGACACTTGTGAGATTCAACAAACAGCAAGCGAAAGAACTTGCTCCCCTTCTACCAGCGGTTTATCGTAGTGCTCTGGAGAAAAGAAGGGTACCTAGCGACTAGAAGAAAGCCCAGGTCACTCCCATTTCGAAGAAGGGCCGTAGAACAGACGCACTTATTAAGGCCTGTATCGTTGACGTCAGCCTGTTGTAGAATAAAAGAACATGTTTTACGGTCAAGAATAATGTCGGTTCTGGAGAAGAAAAATCTGCTCTATAAAAACATCAACATGGATTCCACAAACAGAGATCTTGGAAATCTCAGCTTGCTCTGTTCCTCCATGAGGTTCGTAGCACTGTACACAACAGCGCTCGGGATGATGCGGTGTTCCTTGACTTCAGGCAGACATTTGACACCATCCCGCACTGCCGTTCAGAGAAAAAAAAAATACGAGCTTACCGAATATCGGACCGGATTTTCGACCGGATTCAAGACTTCCTTAGCGATAGAACATATCGCTCTTAACGGAAGAGAATCTAAAAATGTAAAGGTAGTTTGGGGTTACGCATTGAAGTGTGTCAGGACCGTTACTGTTTACAGTGCATGTAAATGTTCTGATAGAAAGCGTAGGGAACTCTTTAAGACTTTTCACAATGATCAGATTCTCTATAAGAAAGTAATAACGCCAGAAGAGAGTACCGATTTGCGGAAATACCTACTGAGGACTGATGAATGGTGCAGGCTCTGTCAGTTGACCATGTTCTTAAATAAACGTAACATAGTGGGCAGACAGGAAAAGAAACACACATCCATACAGCTACACTACTGCTTGAAACAGTACCTACTGTAAAATATGTAGGAGTAACTTGAGTATTGTTCACCTCTCTGGAGCCCTTACCAGGTAGGGTGATAGAAGAGATAGAGAAAAATTAACGAAGAGCGGCAACAAACTCCAGTGGCAGACGCTGCAAGAGAGATTTTGTGCATCACAAGAGAGCTTTACTACTGAAATTTCGAGAGAATATTTCCGGAAAGCGTCGAACAACCTATTACTTCCTCTCAAGTACTTTTCAAGAATTCACCACTACGAGAAAATTCGAGAAGTTTGAGCTATACAGAGGATTACCGACACTCCTTCTTCCCAAGCGCCACTTGCGACTATTATAGGGAAGGGGACATCAGTTAGTGGTACGACAAGTATATGATGTAGATGTAGATGCAAATCCGCAATGCACACAATTTCGTTATTTGCCGTCTCTCCTGTTACTGCAGTTTTAATCATCAACACTGACCGCTGTAGCTGATTGTGAAAGACAGGAAGATGGTGCCCCTTATATCTTTTCACAAGTGTCTACAATTGCAAGTATCGTGCAGAAACTGGAAGGAGATCAAAGTACTGCAAGAAATGAGCGAAGGCGCATTTGGGAGCAGTAGATGTAACGAAAGGAGGAATCAAGTATATATCACTTTGTAAGTAGGCTGTTTATGTTTTCTTATTGGCAACGTTACGTAGCGCTCAATATGAAAATCACTGGCTGTGCTGTGTGCAGTCTGTCGCTAGTTTGCATTGTTGTCTGTCATTGTAGTGTTGGGCAGCGGCAGCTGGATGTGAACAGCGCGTAGCGTTGCGCAGTTGGAGGTGAGCCGCCAGCAGTGGTGGATGTGGGGAGAGAGATGGCGGAGGTTTCTAATTTGTCATGAACTGATATATATATTATGACTTGTGATGATATCAAGGTAAATACATTGTTTGTTCTCTATTAATATCTTTCATTTGCTAACTATCCCTATCAGTAGTTAGTGCCTTCAGTAGTTTGAATCCTTTATTTAGCTGGCAGTAGTGGCGCTCGCTGTATTGCAGTAGCTTGAGCAGCGAAGATTTTTGTGAGGTAAGTGATTTGTGAAAGGTATAGTTTAATGTTTGTCAGGGCCATTCTTTAGTAGGAAATTTTGAAAGTCAGATTGCGTTGCGCTAAAAATATTGTGTGTCAGGTTAAGCACAGTCTTATGTATAATTGTTCAAAGGGGACGTTTCATATGTCGACCCTTAGCCTAGGATACCTCACTGGAATCTTCTGATTTTTTTCTTGTAGTTTGTGTATTTAGTGTAGCTTTTGTTTATTGCTAGCGCGTAATTGTAGAGAGAATCTCCTTTGTAGTTGTAGTTTTCATTGTTGTAGAGTAAAACAGTTGTGGCATGCATGTAGATTTGCACCAAGTATTTCGCAGCTGCAATTAACTAGACATTATTTCCATTGCTACGTTATTTTATTTTGCTCTTCAAATTGTGTTTTTCTGTGTTGTCGTGTGAAATACTGTGACAATAATGGCGTGTGAAAAACGTAATACTAGGCTCCAAAGTAAACTGAGAAATGACAGTGAAGACGAAGGCAGTGTGTTAGCGCCGCAGAGTAATGAATTAACTGATGTTCAAAGTAGTAATTTGGTAATCGTGCATAGGGAAATGGAGCGGGCGGCAAACAATGGCACGGTCAGTGAAACAATTAGTGAAGAGGGAAGCATTATCGATCGATCGGTCGGCAACAGCTCGCCTCAGGAATCCGAAATGACAGGACACAATTTCGCAAATACTGTAGATTCAGGTTTTGGGTCATCACCGTTTTCTCAAATAAGTCAAGACACATTTTCTGCTTGTCAAAATGTGAATGTTGTCGGTGCAAATGCACTGCCGAAAAGTGTAGAGAAACAGATTCCAGACACTAATACATTATTATTGCAATTAATGCAACAAATGGAACAAAATCAGAGACAAACACAGCAAAAGCTTGAAAAGTTAGACACAATGGAACAAAATCAGAGACAAACACAGCAAAAGCTTCAAAAGTTAGACACAATGGAACAAAATCAGAGACAAACACAGCAAAAGCTTCAAAAGTTAGACTCATTGGAGCAAACTCTTGAACGAACACGTGAGGATTTAACTGCTGAGTTACATCACATTGAATCGAAATGTCAAAAAGTCTGTAACGACGTAAAAACACAAATTTGTGAGCATTTCCAACCTATTTTTTCGCGTCATGAAAATGCATTACAGAATCACGAAGCAGCCATAAAAGAACTGCAAACTATTGTTCATGAAAATCACAACACCTTGCAAGCTAAAATTGACGCAGTTGCATCTACCGATTCGGTTACGCAACTTGCAAAAAGTCAAGAAAACTTAAAAGACACAGTAGACACGATTGCAACACAAATGGACACTCTGAAACTTGGTTCAGAAAAACATACAGAGGAAATGATTTCACTATCGGATAAAGTAGCCGAACTTTCAGATCAGTTCACTAACTTATCTACAAAGGTAGATGATGATCTGAATGACACAACACCTGTAGCCTTCACTGACACAGAAGAGTATGAACAAATTAGAAAATTCAAACAAAATCAAAATCAAATCAATACACAGTACAAAAGAGAAATCCGGGAAGTGCAAGATCAGTTGGCACAAGTAGTACAAGAATTACGTATTTCAGAGGACACTCGCGCCCCAATACGGGAAGAGGGACATACAAATACGGAACAGACACAAAATAACACAGGGCATTTCGGAAGTAATGAAAGAAATTGGGAATGTGCACCGAATTTTGAGAGGGAACGGCCGACACGACCTAACAATGACCGATATGCGACTCGCCGACATGATGATTTTGACTATAAGCTGTTCATTACTACACGTAAATTCAAAACATTTAAGAATTCTGGCAACGACATTCATCCACAAGCATGGCTCCATCAATTCTCTCTTTGTTTTCCTCCCAACTGGTCGTTGGAACACAGATTAGAATTTATGTGTGGCTACTTAGAGAATGAACCAGCTGTAAGAATGCGATCGGTAATTCACGATTGCCACAGTGAAGGAGAGTTTTACCATGCCTTCCTCTCAGCATATTGGTCTCAAGCCACACAAGACCGTGTAAAACATAGCATCATAATGATGAAACGTTTCGAACAATCTGAATTTTCCAGTCTTATGAAATATTTTGAAGACATGTTGCATAAGAATCAGTATCTTTCAAACCCATACAGCCCCTCAGAACTCATCCACATTTGCTTAATCAAACTGCCTGAACATTTACGACATATTATTTTGGCAGGACGTTGCAAAGACGACATTGAAGCATTTCAGGGACTCTTACAAGAATTAGAAATTGACACTGACAATCGCGGAACGCGAAACCAGGAACACAGCAATTACAGGTCACATCCGTCGCAATTCCGCGATGAAAGAAGTAATAACTTTACACGACAAGGCTATTCTCACAACACAAATCGTGACCAAAACAGACACCACCCGTATGACAACCGTTGGCAGAGTAATAATAGTTACAGAGAAAGATCGCACTTCCGTAATTATGAATATGACAGAGATAACCATAGAAACAGACAATATGGAAACCAAAACAATTATTATCAAGGGAGGCAGAATAAATTCAGGCGCAACAGCTCGACGCACAGTTACGATTCAGGGAGAAATTCTCCACCACGTGACCGACACGAAAGAAACTGTGTAAACTACCGACAAAACGACAGACCTGAATTCCATCAGAACTGGCGAGCTTTAAACAGAGCTGGGCCCTCTCGGCAAGGCGAATTTGTGGAAGTTAGGTCTCCTAATCCCAGTAACGACGCGCGGCAACAAAGAAACAGACAATGACTCACACCGCAGGCAGCTGCGTGCGGCCGCTGGCTCAGGGAAAAATAACAAAGACGCTAGCCTTGAGAAAAGATTTAGCATTCTTTACCGATGTAAACAACATGAAAATTGCTTTGAAGCTGAAAGTCTGCGTACTAGGAAGAGTAAAGGATTGCACCACACTTCACATGTAAAACCGCTTACTGAGAGATAATCTGCTTTTAACTTTGTCTTTGCCATAAAACGTTTCACTTCACGTTACTAGTATGCTTTAGAAACTGTTACCATGCAACAATGTTTGAAGTTAAATATCCAATCAAGAACCAAGAGAACTTATTTAAACAGAAATGACGAATGCATCGTTATAGTAAACAGACGTCACAGTGTTACTGTGTGTGTACATTCTTGCTTGTTTGTTGCACGATTACGTAACGACTATAAGGCTCACATACTTAGAACATTTACCAGTACTGCTAATGAGATTTTAATGCAACATTTTGGTTTACTTGAAAATACATTCCGGATTTAAAGTACTTTCTGTGAGATACCATACGGCACAGTGGTTAGTTTATGTGACAGCTACACGATTTTATCATGACGCTACTAATGAGTGACAATTTACAATGTTGCTTGTGCGGTGTATCTGTTTTATATCTGCACAGTTTTCTGAATTCTTCTGGAAATCAAAACATGTTTTATTAGTAACTTTTGTGGTATAGCTACAAGGAGACAGCCTTTTCCATAGCACAACAATACGTTACAGCACAGTACTTTCATCATCACAACAATAAGCGTAATAACTAAGATATCTCTACGCAAAGCATTTCACTTTTGTTTATCATGAGGTAAGTACATTGGCTTCTGCAGAACTTAGCTTTTGGAGGAAAATAACTACGACACTTTCACAGAGATTATGCACATTTAGCGCTGCAGGACACGCATTTCAGTGATTAATTTTGTACTTAAAACATTTATTTTTAAAGATTTTTGAATTACAAAGAAAGTTTTCCGTGATACATTTCATTCCATTGCTGTAATTTGTAACACCTGAGGGTATAATTACATTAATCCTCAGGGGGGTACACGCTTACTTTGTGTACCATGTGTTTGGCAAGCACAAGGAGCCCTAGCTAATATGGTATTTGCTTATACAACTTTACACATTGGTACCATATTTCTCTAACACACAAATTACACAGCTATCTGATCATTTAACTGAGAGATAAACATGTTTTTTACTACGTCAGAGACACATGTTTACGTAATTACACCGTTGGATAACTTCACACTTATGAAACTGTATTTTGTCTGTACTTTGTAAACTGTTCATATTTTTTCGGAATCATTGTGATACTATGAGAGCTTTGAATGATGTATTTGGTATGAGATCATGATTTTTAAAGTACGTTTGAGGCAGCTGACACTTTTGACATGAGCAGAGAATTTTTTTAGGTTTTGAAATTATTGGAGGAAGCTACGACGATTTTGAGATTTGACTGAGGTGTTATGATGTTATTTTTACGACGACGATGTGTATTATGCTGCTGAGGTATGTTTATGATAAATAAGCTGATGCTATATGAGGAATCTGATTATGCTATGTAGCTATTATGATGAAATATTGAAGACGTGTTGATGAATATGAATATGTATATGTGTAATAAGGTAAGGAATAAGGAGTAGGGGTTAGGGACTCTGATTTATGAAAAGGTTGTTGGAAACCAAGAATCGTACTTTAAGAGTTATGAAATGTGTGTGTACAGGCATGAATGTATCACAATGCTGACGAATTTTTTTTGACGCTTATATTTATAGGGTTTTGTTTCTACAGATTTGCAACGCTAATTCTTGACCTGTGAAATATTTTTATCATTTGCTAGCAGAATCTCCTGTCGTAAATATTTCCGTACGAAAGTTAAGTGACCACCTGCACGTAATGCGTCGCGGGCACCCAGCTGTGTCAGACGCCTGGAGAAAAAGTCATTAGCGCGTGCCTTTCAGAGCACAGGAAGAAAAAAAAAAGGAAAGGGAAGGCCATTATCCTGGCCATTGTCATTCCTTTAGAGAAAGCATCGCAAAAACGACACGGTCGAACTTGAAAACATATGATTACACTAGCTCTTAATTTACGATATTTACTGAAATGCCTAATAAAATGACAAGAAATATTTTTACATCTGCACACCTGATTATGACAAGCGTCTTTCTATGAGAGTTGAGAGAATTCCTACTAACTTATGAAATGTCACATGACTACTGAATGATATTTTTATGCTTTGCTTTTCATAGTTGCTTATTTCATTTGACATCTGTTTTCCAGCTGTGTTGCAGCATTGCTTTTATAAAATAAAATGCATTTGCTAATGTGAACACTTTCTGTCAACAGATCTATTAAATAATTATTTTATGATCCACATTCTTTAAAAAAGGAGCACTTGGAAAGGAAAGAACAATAAGAAGGAACTAGTAACTGCATTCATAATTTTCTTTTCAAGTAATTGGTAACTTTTTGGTAGAATAACTTCTTGTGGTGCACCACTTTAATTACATAGATATTAAGATGTGATTATACATTTCCCTTATCTGCATGGTTATCTTTAGTGTACTATTTTTTCTGCTTGAGCTATGTCATGTTTAGGTATAAGATACTGCTGTTTGCCAGGCATCGTGTTACTGAATTTTAATTTGTGTTACTCTGCTAAGCCAGATTTAATTTTTTGTTTACTGCGCATTGGCTCATATTAGTTGTAATGTTGCATTGCTTGTTAATTTAGATTTACTGTAGCTTGCTTTGCAAATTTCCATTTTTTTTCTCATTGCTGTTTGTGTTAATTGTTATGTGATGCTGCATTGCCTCGTCCCTTAGTTTAGCATCTGAGCTCAGTAGATTTAAGTTAGCTTAAGAGGGGGTAGACTATATAAGAAACTGACTATGGAGAATAGGTAAAGAAATGCATTGAGAAAACAGGTTTAGGTAGGATTTTCTTGGAAATAAATGTTGAGGTAAGAAATGTATGAACATATAAATACAGAAAGCATGCTTAGATAGAATTTTTTGGGTGGAAACAAAGGATGAAATAAGAGGAAAGATATATGAAGTTTTGGGTTGGACTGCAGTACCACATGTTACACTGAAAACGAACCCTATCCTTTCCCTTTTGTGTTATCCCACTATATGTTTGTGTACCCTTGTGTATTTGTTTTCTTCCTGTCTCTGTGCAGTTTCATAGAATTTTTTCTTCTATTAATATTAAGCTACATTCACTATGATGAGGAATACTGTTATCCTCAAATATAATTGGCATTCATAATATGTTATTTACCTTATAAATATGCTTACACATTATTTATTCTGTTTAAATGCTCATGTGTGAAGTTGATGTTTCAGTAATTATTCGGATCTTCTATGTATGTACTCATGTCATAATTCCTGTAACACTGATGTATATGTCTATATCTATTCTTTTGTAAAGCCTGTACTACAAATGTTATCTGTATTGTTATGTTCTTTAATGATGTATTTTGTACCTTTGTTATTGTATTCTTATGTTATAAAATTGTAATTGTCACCAGTTCATGATATTATTAACTTGTTAGTTACATTTCACTGCACACGTTTCTGTTGGTCATAGTATATGGACAATATGTGAGAAGTAGGGACTGATAGTGTTTGCATGTGTGTTAATGATTCAGCAAGGGACTGGATAACAGCATTGCTCGTTCTAAGGACAATTCCAAAAACTTTGTGAGTGCACAAGTGGTGGTTTATGGACTTGCTATATTCTCTGCAAGACTCTTTGATGGTGAATGTGCACCTGCACAATCGCAACAGATGGCTGCTGGCCATCTCTACAAGGACTACAGTGGGTCTGCACCTCTGGTGGCCCACCATTACCATTATCTCTACAAGGACTACAGTGGGTCTGCACCTCTGGTGGCCCACCAATACCGTAATCTCTACCAGGACTACAGTGGGTCTGCTCTGTGATGACCTACCTACCAATATTCATCAAAACTTCGAATGACTCTGCTGTGGGTTTGCTCCATTGTGGCCCATTACCTGTCAGCATGTCGAGAGTCAGCACTGTCTTTCCGTTGGAAGGACAACACTACTTCTTCAAGACTGCATGGAAATCCACTACTTCTGTGTGCATTGTCTTTTACTGCTCAGACTTTGAGAAAAGAAACGGCAGTTTCACTGTGATGAATGATCAAGACTGTCTTTATGGACTGTGAGAAATTTTTAGCTTTTGACCAACATTGTATCAATAAGTGTGTGCATTTGATTTCTTTGTTATTGTAATTATGAAAAATTTTTTTCAAATCTGTATTGGCCACTGCCCCATCCAATTTGTAAAAATTTTTGTGGGGAGCATGGGGGCTATGTAAGTAGGCTGTTTATGTTTTCTTATTGGCAACGTTACGTAGCGCTCAATATGAAAATCACTGGCTGTGCTGTGTGCAGTCTGTCGCTAGTTTGCATTGTTGTCTGTCATTGTAGTGTTGGGCAGCGGCAGCTGGATGTGAACAGCGCGTAGCGTTGCGCAGTTGGAGGTGAGCCGCCAGCAGTGGTGGATGTGGGGAGAGAGATGGCGGAGGTTTCTAATTTGTCATGAACTGATATATATATTATGACTTGTGATGATATCAAGGTAAATACATTGTTTGTTCTCTATTAATATCTTTCATTTGCTAACTATCCCTATCAGTAGTTAGTGCCTTCAGTAGTTTGAATCCTTTATTTAGCTGGCAGTAGTGGCGCTCGCTGTATTGCAGTAGCTTGAGCAGCGAAGATTTTTGTGAGGTAAGTGATTTGTGAAAGGTATAGTTTAATGTTTGTCAGGGCCATTCTTTAGTAGGAAATTTTGAAAGTCAGATTGCGTTGCGCTAAAAATATTGTGTGTCAGGTTAAGCACAGTCTTATGTATAATTGTTCAAAGGGGACGTTTCAACTTATGCATCACAATCATGTCGCAAGTATGGCCAACAGAACACGTCCAAAGACCTCATTAGCATCAGTAACGCCCACTAACTTCTCTGCGGTCACGAGGTTGTGGTATACCCAGCACGCGACCAAGGGCAAGGTGGGCGTACAGTTACAAATTAACACAGACGCGGTGGGCTGACCTAGTCTGCCGCGGCGGTCAGCTTCGGATTCGCAATCTGCAAACGCTGAACCAGAGCGCAAAGTGGATCAAGAGCACCGTCTGAGGGAGCTGTGGCCGTGTCGCGGGCAGAGGACGAGGGCGTGGCTCGCAGGCCCCACAGCTACCGCCCGCTATATATACCGACGGCGAACCTGGCTGCGGCACCTGTTGCTCTCGCCGGACAACAACTCCCATCACAACATGTACAAGCTGGTGAGTTGCCTGCGCGATGACACACACTTCCGAGTGACTCAGGCCATTACTTCCCTTCTCTTGCTTCTTCAACTGTTACCTCTGCTATGGCACTCTTTCTATCAGAACAAATTACGACACCCAACAGACTATTGAATAGTCGGTACAAATGAAGATTAGTCATAAAGTTTAAACTGTTGTGGTCTTCAGTCCAGAGACTGATTTGATGCAGCTCTCCATGCTATATCCTGTGCAAGCTTCTTCATCTCCCAGTACCTACTGCAACCTACATCCTTCTGAATCTGCTTAGTGTATACATATCTTGGTCTCCCTCTACGGTTTTTACCCTCCGCGCTACCCTCTAATACTAAATTGGTGATCCCTTGATGCCGCAAAATGTATCCTACCAATCGATCCTTTCTTCTAGTCAAGTTGTGCCACAAATTTCTATTCTCCCCAATTATATTCAGTACCTCCCCATTACTTATGTGATCCACCCATCTTATCTTCAGCATCCTTCTGGAGCACCACATTTCGAAAGCTTCTATTCTCTTTTTGTCTAAATTATTTATCGTCCACGTTTCACTTCCATACATGGCTACACTCCATACAAATACTTTCAGAAATTACTTCCTGACACTTAAATCTGAACTCGATGTTAACAAATTTCTCTTCTTCAGAAACGATTTCCTTGCCAGTGTCACTCTACATTTTATATCCTCTCTATTTCGACCATGATTAGTTATTTTGCTCCCCAAATAGCATAACTCATTTACTACTTTAAGCGTCTCATTTCGTAATCTAATACCATCACCATCACTCGATTTAATTCGACTACATTCCATTATCCTCGTTTTGCTTTTGTTGATGTTCATCTTATATCCTCCTTTCAAGGCACTGTCCATTTCGTTCAGCTGCTCTTCCAGGCCCTTTGCTGTCTCTGACAGAATTAAAATGTCATCAGCGAACCTCAAAGTTTTAATTTCTTCTCCATGGATTTTAATACCTACTCCGAATTTTTCTTTTGTTTCCTTTACTGCTTGTTCAATATACAGATTGAATAACATCGGGGATAGGCTACAACCCTGTCTCAGTCCCTTCCCAACCACTGCTTCCCTTTCATGCCCCTGAACTCTTATAACTGCCTTCTGGTTTCTGTACAAATTGTAAATAGCCTTTCGCTCCCTATATTTTACCCCTGCCACTTCCACAATTTGAAAGAAAGTATCAACATTGTTAAGAGCCTTCTCTAAGCCTACAAATGCTAGAAACGTAGGTTTGCCTTTCCTTAATCTATTTTCTAAGATAAGTCGTAGGGTCAGTATTGCCTCACGTGTTCCAACATTTCTACGGAATCCAAACTATCACCTCCTAAAGGAGTAAAGTTACATAATTAATGTACCCAGCCTTGGTGCACAGTGCAATGCCTGCGCCAGTGCACTACGGTACGTTCTTTATCGCTTTCTGCTCTACCTGCTAGTTGTATGATTTCCACTTTATTTATTCTAAAATTCAAATTTCGTGCCGTCTAACACGTAATTTCAATTTGACAGATATTTCGTCTTTCCTGCTGTGAGCGAGGATAGTTGAATCAAGTTGGGGGGGGGGGGTGTCTCTTTGAGTATCTTTCCATAGTATTTAACTTTAAAATTGTTTAGGAGTAGTTGCAAGAACGAAGAATTGCACAAAAGACAAGGTGTAGCAAGTGGAATGTGTCGGTATGTATTGCTCCTGGAGTTCAGTTGATATCTTACGCTAGCTAGCGTTATATAAAAGCAGGATGTCAGGATCGGATCGCAGTCTGTTGTTTGTCTAAGTCTTGATGCTTCTGCAGAATAATAAAATGGGAATGGCGAAACATTTCATGCAATGCGATCCGAGTGATAAAACCGCTATTCACCAGATGATTTATTTTCCTACAAAGCGTCCTTTGGGCCAAGTTATACAGATTGACAGTAGCGGCTTAGTAGCTATGATGATGGTTGTAGGACCTAGAACAGTTAGTGGCGAAGTCTCCGTGAGAAAATGCTGTCCGTATTGAAGAGTAGGCGCAGCCAATAATTTCATACACTCCCGAAAATTGGAAGCTGTATTCTGCCTCGTCCACGATTCACGTACAGCCACAACGCTATGAACGGGAAGTACATTTCTAGAAGTTAATAACTCAGGAATGTTCTGGTTGTAAAATTATTAGGAGAACAATGATTTTAATTGCTTTTTAGTGAGTTTTCCATTGGTGACAATACTTATAACATGACAAGCACATTTCACGTTCTGTAATTGGGAGCTGATATCATCTAGTTAGTCTCCAAATGAAATGATGTAGTAGAGAGATTTCAGAGTGTCACAATTTTACGACATTGAAAGTATTCAAAGTACTTTTAGGATTTTTCTTTTGCTGGAGAAATATTCTGATCTCTATTTTATCCGCCATTCCCACCCCTCTCTCTCTATGTCTTTGTCTTTCTCTGTTTCTCTAGCACCGTTCCTTACACCCCTCAACCCCCAATCCACACTCACACAACCATAAAAAACAGTATAGATAACTTGTTATATATATAAGAAATTGTAAATTCTGTATTCAGCAGGCCTACTTACATTTTACTTAATTTACTTCATCCCTCTTCTATCGAGTAACTTACCTCAGTTGTGTGGTGCACATTATCTTTATTTAAGGTTACTGCCTCTAATTCTCCTTTCTGATACCATTGGAACAAATCCACAGTTGTAGACGAAATAAAAGCTTGAACAGCTGTGTTCAATGCAGTTTCTTGCCTCTTACAGTAATTGTCATTCATAATCAAGACATTCAATTTTGGTGATGTAATGCACAGATCACAGCCGAGGTCGCGTATCAATCGATTTATTTTGATTGGCTTCCCTCTACACAGACGACTATCTTCATGTATTTGTAGCTCTAGTCCCACCATGTTGCAAGTGAATAGCTCCTCTTGCAACCACTGCCAACACGGCCTCCTGTCGAGCTCTGAAATACGCGTTGTCGCAGGTGATCCTTCTGTGCGCCGTGGCCGCCGCCCACGCCGGCTACCTGGGAGGCTACGCCGCCCCCGCTGTTGCCGTGGCCGCCCCCGCCGTGGCTGTGGCCCACGCCCCCGTGGCCGTGGCGCCCGCCGCCTCCTCCATCGCCAACACGTACAGGATCTCGCAGACGGCCCGCGTCCTGGCCGCCCCCGCCGTCGCTGCCGCCCCCGTGGCCTACGCTGCCCCCGTGGCCTATGCCGCCCCCGCTGTCCACGCCCCTCTGGCCTACGCCGCCCCTGCTGTCGCTGCTCCCATCCTCAAGGTGCACTGAGAAGGGCAAATGTCAGTGATGTATCATTCATTCTGACTCATCGTTATTTAATAAAGACATCATAAACAGAATATATTTAATATATGCTTCGCTATTCCTTCTTTCCATTACTCCAGTCCTGTAGTTGTCCTAAATCGTAGTTAAGCAATGGTAAAACACTGTTACTTCTTAAGCTAATATAAATCGTGAAACCTCGAACAGGAAACAACAAACTTCAGGAGGTAGGCGGCGAAATCACGTAAGTGGCGCAGTCACCCAGTACTGTAGAAAGACTGCTATGTTGAATATTTATCTGTATTGGAAGCTAATGATGGTTAAGCAGTTCAGGCAGTAACTATGGACACACAGATAATACGATACAACGCAATGATCCTAGAGTACTCAACGGGCATGTGGAAACATGACGTAATGACTTGGTAGCTGCTCTGTACGTGTCGAATCTGAAATTTAGATGATTTTTAGGGTAATTTTCTGAAATTTTAGTATTAGGAAACTTGGTCGCAGGTGGTTCCATTTAGAGTAATAATGCAATTCCGATTTATTTGGTTCCTTACCACAACTACCTTTTTTTCTGTGAAAATATCTTCACAACAGTGTAAAATTCTGTAAAATGCAAGATGCGGTTTCTCGTAGGTACCCATGTACAGATACAAAACACCTGTGATTTCTTTGTGTCGTTGCAGGAACCGATAGGCAAAACGTCATTGTACTGGTCTTACATGTGTTCAGTGAACCGCATACGAGGTATCAGCCAACTCTTCATTGCTGGACCTATCCATAAATCAGTGTATTGGTCTTAGCTAGCAAATAAAACTGATAGAAAACACAAACTCGATATAAAACCCAGTATTACTGAATGCAAAGTTGATGCTGAAGAGTAAAGTAGGTATTATTGTACTTATAACACAGTACAAGATTGTCAATATAATCCTTGCAGCACGAGGTAGGCCATGTACTATTCACCTACTTGCCCAACTGTTGGAAAATGCAACAAAGATGACAAATTGACGCAGAAATTTACATGCTGTACAGTCTACAGAGTATGGCAGTAATTTCAGGGAAGACTTCATATTATACTGAGAACGGCGATACAGCAAAATCAAGCAGAACAGGAACTCTGGCAAGATCAAACCAATTTCCAATCCCAAAGCCTGATATGGTTAACCTCTACCTAGTCAGATTAGAGAATGAGCATCGACAAATCAGAGCTCTTGGAATTCAAATATCGAATCGCAACACCGCATGACAAATTGTGGAAGAATCGAAAATATAAAGAGATATGTATCTAAATATATAGGAGCACAGCGTTCTAGTACTTACTAGTACAACTATTCATTTATTTATTCTATCTGTATCCTTAAGAACTTTAATATTCGGCCATAAAGAAAGAGAGAATGCGCTTACATATAAGCCCTTTGCAATGCTGAGATGGAACAGCACGGCCACGAATTCCTTCAGCTGTCAAGTTTTAACTCAAGAGAGAGATTTTCTTCAGGTTTTAATTGAATGAACTTCACTGAGTTTTAATTTTAAGTATCTCATGACAAAAGAAGCATTAGGCTCTTTCAAAAATTGATCATTTACTTTTTATTCTTTCTTACTGTCTGATTTTTCAGGGACTTGCGTTTATTTACAAAGACATATGTAAACGTTAATATGTCGTAATTAGGTGTTTTATTGAAAAAATGACATACAAATAAGAGGGGTAGAGAACGCATTTAATTTACAGTAATTCAACGACTGCTTTGTAACAATTACGATGAGACGAATTACGCGGCAGATAACACAAACATTGGTATGTAGCTGCAACGGAAAATTACTTTCATAATTATTTAATGACAAAGACAATTAATTTAAGCACAACATGATATTTTTGACCGAGAACACTACATCACATTGCATTTGAAAACGGAAAAGCTCAAGAAACTAGCCGATGATGACAGAAATGGAGAGAGCAAGGTAGGACGACAAGTGACCCTTGCAGGAAAAGAATGCAATGTAAAAAAAAAGTATCACGAGTGAATGGAATAAGTTTATGTGTTCGTTTTCGTCGCTCTCTGTTCGAAGATGTATTAGTAGACCACAACGCGACTGCACTTGCGAGGACGCTTCTGTCAACTTATCATGATTTTTTAACTTGATATTTTCTGAGAACACGGTGAACCGCTTGATAGTACATTCACAAATGTTCTGACAGTATTCACAGTGCGATGCATTTTCTTCAGTCGCCACTGTAGTTATTTACTGTAACATCACCACATGTTTTCTGTAATGGCCATGGGCCGCCAAGTGCAATATAGTGTGGCAAGGCAGTAGATGAGTTTCCTTCTACACAAGTCACACAGTCGATACATAAAATACTGTATATATACTTTCACAGCAATACAATGCACTCCAAATCAAACGAAATGCAATTATTCTGTAATAATCGACCGGAGACCAAACGACGCTACTCTTCACCTGCATCAATACTCCATATGCCATCTAACGGTATATGGCGGAGAACACTTCTGACTAACTGATCCGCCTCCCCTTTCCCACTTGAGATTGCAAAGATTGATTGTCAGTAAGTCTCAGTATAAGCTCTAATTTATCGAATTATCTCATCGTAGTCATTACGGGAGATGCATTTCGAAGGAATATGTTGTCCGACTCTTCAGGAAAAGTATTCTCTCGAAATTTCAGTAACACAGCTCACTGCGACTCACACCACCTCTCTTGCAGCGTCTGCCGCTGGAGTTTGTTGAGCATCTCTGTAACGTTCCCGCGCTGACTAAACGATCCCATGGCGAAAAGTGGCGCTCTTCCTTCATTTTCCTCTCTCTCTCCTATCAGCTCTACCTGATAAGAGCCCCAGAGAGGTGGAGGTGAACAATACTCAAGTTACCCCTACACATTTTGCAGTAGATATTGTTTCCAATAGTAGTGTATCTGTACAGAAGTGGGTTTTTTTCCTATGTATGCGCAGTATCTTGCATTTGTTTACGTTCATGGTCAGCTGAGAGAGCCTGCACCATTCATCAATCCTCTGTAGGTATTTCCGCAAATCGATACTGCCTTCTGGCGTTACTCTTTTCTTATTGACAATCTGATCATTGTGAAAAGTCTTAAAGAGTTCCCGACGATTTCTACCAGACCATTTACATCCACTGTAAACAGTAACGGTCCTGCCAAACTTCCTCGCGTACTCCCGAAACTACCAATATATTTTTCGACTCTGTTCCGTTAAGAGCAACATGTTGAGTTCTACCGCCAAGGAAGTCTTGAATCCAGTCGAAAATCTGATCCTATAATCGGTAAGCTCGTTTTTTTTTTTTTTTCTTCTCTGAGCGGCAGTGCGGATTGGTTTCAAATTTCTTCCTGAAGTCAAGGAACACCGCATCAACCCGAGCGCCGTTGTGTAGAGTGCTACGAACCTCGTGGAGGAACAGAGCAAGCTGAGGATTCGCAAGATCTCTGTTTGTGGAATCCATGTTGATGTTTATAAAGCAGATTTTCGTTCTCCAAAACCGACATTGTTCTTGACCACAGAACATGTTACATTATTCTACAACAGGCTGACGTCAACGATACGGGCGTAATTATGTGCGTCTGTCCTACGGACCTTGTTGGAAACGGCAGCGATCTGGGCTTTTTTCCAGTCGCCAGGTACCCTTTGGTGCTCCAGCGAACTGCGATAAACTGCTGGTAGAAGGAGAGGAAGTTGTCTCACGTAATACTTGTAGAATCTCATCGGTATCTCAAACCAGTCTTGATGCCTTTCCACTATTAAGTGATCCTCACTTCTTTTCTATTCCGCGATTGGTTAGCTCAGTATCTGCTAGTGTGGACACTGAGTGACTGAAAAGATAATTTCTAAGCGATTACTGATTTTACGTATGACTAAATGGGTTTTTGATCAAGTCGGTAGACTAAATGTTACTTTCAAAGTCATTGAACGCTTCCATCATTGCTCTCCTTACGCTCATTTTCACTTCGTTCAGCATTTATTTGTCACTTTGGTTTTTACTTCTATTGAATTTGTGATGAATCTTTTTGTATACATAATAGTTTCCTTACAATGCTTTTAAACTACGGTGGGTCTTTCCCAACCCTCATCAGATTGCTCTGAACATGCTTGTCTAAGGTATACCGAACGATGCTTTGGAATTTTTTTAATAAGTGCCCCACATCTTCGTTCTCAGCACTATTTGATATTCTCTACTCAGATATTTTGCAGTTTGTATTGAGAGGTGCCCACATGCCTTGCTCATACTGTGGCATCAAGCAGTCAGGCCTGCAAGATGAGTGGTCTGCCAAGCGAGTGGATTCATTCTTATTTATCGAGTAACATGAACTCTCGTACTCACAATTAAGTTACAAATTATCCTCCTGTATGAATAATACGCAACGGAAACGCACATCTGACTATCAGTAATTTACAGAACTCTGAGTGTTCACTACGCACTGGCAATACCACATTTTCTTTCTTTTTTATTTAACGGCTTTTATCAACACGTGGCCACCGCACTGAATATGAATGGCGCACACATTATAAATTCGGGACATCATGACAACATACAATTCGAAGGAAAAGTCCACCAATCTTTTTCTTTTCACTATCTTATTTATTCCGATAAATTCTATAACCTAAACACACAAATTCTATAACCTACAACAATAACACATGAGAAATTCCGCCCAGTGGGCATGGCTTTACATTGGTGAATCTCTATCTTATGGTCTCGTAATTATTTAACGCTACAGTGCACTTTCTGGATAGGATGGTGGATCTTTTATTATTTCTCGCACTTCGACTCTCACAATCATCATCACGAAACTTTCCTCCAGACCGAGCAGTACAAAAGGAACACGCATAACCCACTACCTCTGAAACTATCTTGCTACTCTCCCATGCAAACCACACATACTTAAATTACATGACATACACCACACTACAACATGAAATACAGTACAATAAATAGTCACAACACTATCACTTTCAGCTTTCCCACTTCAATTAGTATTTATCCCGGTTTCACACGACACTGCCCCACTTTGTAATTCTACTTTCCTACTATGAACTCTGGAGATATATGCACGTCTTCCTGTGCAATGCAAGCCAAGTGGCGTTGCTGGATAGACGGAATACTCACCTTGCTTCTCTCTCAGAGTTTGAATCTAGCGTCACACGGAATCATATCACGCAAAGTAATATTAAGAACATATTCATCACACACACGAGTCCTCAACTGATATCATGGACGAGTACTTCTCTTTATCCTTTGTCTCATACACAGATTGAGACTCACACAGTATTCACCACGTGGAAGTACTCGTCTCTAATTTCAAGTCCTGCACACGCCATTTCTTAAATATTTCAACTTATGGTACACACGCTATTTCTTAAATATTTCAACTTATTGTACACACGCTAGTAATTCAGCTTAACTTAAGCACACGGAAGTATTTCAACTTATTGCTACACGTGGTTTCATTGTGACCGTTGGTCACTTCTGAAGATTACTACGATCCCATTAATATTACCTGCCTGACATTTAATTCTCCCCACAAAAGTTCCTGAAATAGAGAAATTATTATTTCAAACTACTCTTAAATATTCCACATGCATACCATGTCTCCACTCTTTTGTCTTTACGGAGCACACCTAAGACAGGTCTCAACAGCACAAGATCCAGTGGCAGAGTGCTAAAACATGGCCATTCTTCAGGTTCTCTCGCACCTCTGTCGAAGTGGGGGAGCACCTTGCTACCGTATTGGTCAGCCACATTTCAGGCGCTCAAAGCTCCGGTAAGTTTCATCTCTTTGGTTCCACAAAAGGTGGCCAAATGATCGTATCAAAGATGATCATATATTCACATTTGCTATATGCGGTTAGCAGACGACCATACATTCATTCATTTCACAGATCTCACCAAACTGGATGTAGGGATTTATTTTGTGGGAGTGCACATGTGATCAATTAAATAAATAAATTGTCATTCTTTCCCACACCGGTATCCGGCTTCGCTGTATTAATTGAAATTGAGTTATTTTACAAAAAAAAATTGTTGTTCTGACAATAATAATGAAGTATGTTGTACCTATTTTCAATTTCGGGCGGTACTGTACCCTTTCAGTATCCTGTCACTAAGCAAAAGTATTTTCCTACCTTTCTTAACATCCCTTGTTATACATGTTGTCTAACTTTTGTCTAACTTGCTATCGCAGCCCTATGATCATTGATACCGTCCTCTACGTTAACTGATTCGACAAGTGCAGGAATATTGGTTTGCCAGGAGGTCCAAGACTTTACTTTTTCGGGTTAGTTAGAAATAATTTTCGGACAAGATATTGTGAACAGTATCACACGGATAATTGTAGATGGTAACAGTTTTGATAGCATGACTCTCCCAATCAGTGCTTGGCAAGATGAAGTCAAGGCAACTGCACGTTCAGGAATGTTACCAACGATATTCTGCAATTTCTTTCTGAAGCACTCTACTACCGTAGCATCTGACTCAGGCGGTGTATAAAAGCATCCTATTACATTTTTGACCGACCTTTGATGCTTAATACCACCCAAAGTCATTCACATGCAGAATCCGTAAAAGAATTCGCTGCATATTATCGAATTTTTTACTACAATCAATACGCTCCTGCTATCGGCGAATAATCTATCCTTACGGTAAATATTCCAATACGAATTTAGGATTTCGATCTTTTTCTCTTCCAGTTTGAACTAACTTCCTGTTCCTAATATTATTTGGAAATTTTAACGTTCAATAAGCGCTACTAATTCTGAGATGTTTCCTTGGATGCATCTGCAGTTTGCTAGTATCATATTCATCTCTTCTATATCCGATTTGCGAGGGCGAACAATCTTGGAGAACATTGTGGCTGATGTATCATCGATTTTGTCAGTTAATTCGTTTCTGATCCCAAGGATGGATTCCTCCTACCTAAAAGAAATAATAATAATTTTAAAAAAACATGTATACTTCACACGTAATGCGCTACTCTAGTGGCCACTTCTTGTATGTACCTTACACCTGACCTATTAAGGGGAACACTACAATCCTCCATCCGAAAGCAGAGACCGAAAACCGCAGCCAATACTATTGCAGAATCTACTGTGCCTCGGATTTGCACTTTTCACCTGCTCCAAACCAGAGGACTGCGAACGACCCCGTATACGATGTTACAAATAATGAGGTTTCAAAAAATCAAAAACAAATAGATAAATTAAGTATAAATAAAAAATAAAAAAACTGCGAAAGTATCACGGAAGAACCTCCGAAAACTTGTCTGTGTAATTTACGTAATTCAAGTGTACTCCGTACCACTCTCCGAGTCGGAGTGTCTACCCAGTTTATGACTCAGTAGTGCTTCTTGGGTCTTCTTGCGTGCTTTATGCCAACGTTTTTAACAGTTTCCTGTGGCGAGCTGTGTCCTCTTAGATTTTGAGCGGAGATGTCGGAGAGACCAAGTAGGACGTGATTAATGTCAACGGCTTAGCTGGTTCAGATTGGGCAGTCGAGGAGAATGTAAGTTCCCGTTGATAGAATCTTCCTCGCCTTTGGTTCAGGAAAGCATGGGAAATCTAAATTAGGGCTGCATGACATATTCAAGCTTAGCGTCATCACTACTCTTCCTGCTACTTAATATTTTCAGAAGCTTCCTTAAAATTATTAACGAATGTCATCTGATTTTCATTTTAATTTTTATTCGTATATCAACATTAACGTACAAATATGCTACAACTTTAGTTCCATATTCTTAATACGAGCTGTAATCAACATGTTTCTTGCCCTGTACTGGGACTTGCGAAACCAGTGGCTCATTGTTTACAGGTCTGCACTACTCGCTTTTACTTCTTCAAACTCTAAATGTCCTCAGATTTTACTGAGGTGAAAATCTAGTGGGAAAAGCTAGGCAGCACTAACTCTATGTGGACGGAAAATAATTTCAAGTGATAATAAACGATAAATGTTCACTCTGTCATTAACAAACGATCTATCTGGTCATTTATTATAGCGACACAACATTCTTCAAAGCCCTAGTGTGATCATGATGTCAACTGTCAATATATTGCAACTATATTGCGTCAGTAAGAGTCTGATATTATCCGAAAAAAGATCGGAGTCCAACCTATTCACGCAAGCTCCGCATAAACTACGTTCGCACGTAGTCTATGTTCAGATTGCGCTGATAATCCGGTAATTAAAAAAAAAAAAACCTCGAATTGACTTCAAAACGGTGCTAAAAATCTTCAAGGTCTTAACTGTGCAGCTAACAAGCCAGGCAGACTGACAAAACGGCTCGCTGCAGACTGCCCTCCCTCTTTTGCCCTGTAAGGGCAGCGCTTTTAGACTGCACCGAAATGACTGCCCAGTACCCAGTTGATTTCTTTTGAAAAGGGTCATCATTCTGTGCAGTACTTCACGCGGACATATTGCCTGCCAGTTATGTTGATGGTTGCTTTTACTAAATTTCTGGTGTTTTTGTTGTCTTCTATTACCAGTTTCTGTTTGCTAGTTGCTTCGATTCTATTTCGCTATTATTCAACTAACTTTCTAGCAGGCCCGCTGCCTAGTTTTGGCGTTCGCACTCTCGACCGCGCTGGCTATCAGATGCTTGTACTGTATGTTGAAATTCAGCAGGGAGGCGAGTCCCAACAAATAGGTTCCCATTGGTCAATGCCCCACCACATCACTTAGGAGACCACTTGAAGCTAGCTTCTGTTCTGTGTTGTGCTGTGCAGTAACTGAATGCTCTTTCTGGGATATTTCTCGTACCTATCTCAGTTATATTTCTCAGCTTATAACAAAATTTGTTTACTGTTCATTTAAATTTTTATAATTCTTTTGCTTTAAAATTTTCGTATGTTGGTACTATATTTTCTTTAGATGTAAAGTGTGCTCTACTGGAGTTTGAAGTTCTTTGCATTGTATGTGAGAAATGTATGTAAAATACTACGTAAATTGTTTATTACGTTAAATAATTTTCTGATAACGTTTTGTATTTAAAATTATTTGTGTGCATAAATTATTCATGTTGATGCAAATTTGACAATTTAAGAAATGGTCACGCTTAAGAACAATGCAAGAAATAGGTGTTATGTAAAAGCCAGTGTCCTTTTGTTTGAAACGAAAGTGGCTCTGGGGAGTGGAAATGGTGGCGAGAGCGAATTGGTGCGCTACCTAAAGCAAGCGCGGCAAGCAATTTACACAGTCCATAGACAGCAGTGATAGAGGCAACACCTTTGAGGAGCAGGAGAAGCTTTGCCTGCAAATTCGCACAAAAATGCCTCGGATGAAGACTGCAAACGGCTTACGGCATTCCTGCGAGTTGCTGGGCTACTTTACGTAAAACTGAACAACGCCAAGAAGAGAAATTGAGCCCATACAGCATGTTACGTGCAGACCGTACTGCGGGTAGTGTAGCCGTCATAACTGTTTGCCACACCCAAGCCTACAGCCACCAGGTAAAATTTTTTTGTATTTTTACTTTTCTACACCGTGAACCATTAATTTAAACTATGTTTTAATAGTCATTCTTGAACGTTAAAGAAACTGGTTCACCCTATTATTTCATCCTAATCATACACCTCGTTTTTGATTAATCTGAGTGTCCTGCTTTACAGACTTGTGAAGGGCCAAGTTTATATAAATAGGCACAATTTAAATTGTTTTTGTGTAAATAATGAGAACATTTTCTTAACTATAGCAAAGAGTTATAGTAAAGATTTGTTTACGTAAAATTCAATCGATGTGAAGCCAAGTTACTAGAACCTGTTAAATGAAAATACAGAGATAGTTCAAAGAATAATAGCTTTTGAAAGTTAATTCCAGTAAGAAAGAGGTTTTCCTGAAGTGAAGTGTTAAGTATATAAAATGTGTGTTTTAGTATTTAAGTTTGTTGATTATAGGAAATGCTTTTCTAAAGTTGCCCCCCGGGTCATGTATTTTTTAGCTACTATGAATTTATCTACTGGAACTTTTCTCTTTTAAAAACGTAATGTATAAGGCTGTAGTCCAACAATGTTTACGTAGGGTAATATTTATGTGAAGAGGCAACTTAAACAGTAGCAAGAAAGTGGGCAAAATTCATACTTCTGCTTTTCCAATACTTCACTGTCTCATTCCCTGGATAGGCTAGAGACCGTTAGTACATGCTTTAAACCACTAAAAGAACTTGGAACTGAGTTGTCCTAAGTGTAATATAATACTATTCATATTGCGTTTCTTTTTAATCGCTGGGTAAGATGTTAGGAAAAGAACTGAATAGTCTGATTCGCTTATCCATTAGACACAACATTCGGTCTAATCCTGTAAAAATGGTAACTCTATCGATTAGCTTTTCTTTTTAACAGGACTATCCATCCATAGTATACTATATTTGGAAATTTTTGGAAATTTGTGGTAGGATCGTATGGTACCAAACTGCTGAGGTCATCGGTCCCTAAGCTTACACACTCCTTAATCTAACTTAAACTAACTTATGCTTAGGACGACACACACACCCATGCCCAAGGAAGGACTCGAACTTCCGACGGAGGAAGCCGCGCGGACCGTGACAAGACGCCCTAAACCGCTCGGCTACCCCGCTAGGCCTTTTTTTGGAAACTAAACTAA
Source organism: Schistocerca americana (assembly GCF_021461395.2). NCBI lineage: Eukaryota > Metazoa > Arthropoda > Insecta > Orthoptera > Acrididae > Schistocerca > Schistocerca americana. The sequence continues at coordinate 522,990,438 of NC_060121.1, read as the reverse complement.
ATTTTAGTATGAGGATTTTACATGACAGGACTCTTTGTTCTGTTGGGGTATAGTATACGTGGCAACATAGAGACAGAGTTTTCTGTTATTTAGGTTGGTTGGTTGGTTGGCTTGTGAGATTGAAGGGACCAGACTGCGATGGTCATCGGTCCCTGTTATTTAAGTAAAAGCATGCTAAATTACAATAGTACATGTAGGGTTATAAGCTCTGGTACATTTTCCAACAATTACTGTTCTAATCGGTCAAAGCGCCACATAATAACGGTGTCAAAAACAGAATAAGGTTTCTGAAATTGGTTTTTACTGTTCCTTAAATTACATACACATAATAGTTGATATGATTATAAGATCAACAGGAATATCACATCCACAATGATAATGTTTCAGGTCAGATGTGTCACTCAAGTTAATATAAACTGAAGAGCCAAAGAAACTGGTACACCTGCCTACTACGTGTAGGGCCCACGCGAGCACGCAGAAGTGACGCAACACGACGTGGCATGGACTCGACTATTGTCTGAAGTAGTTCTGAAGGGAACTGACAAAATGAATCCTGCAGGGCTGTCCATAAACCCGTAAGAGTACGAGGGGGTGGAGATGTCTTCTGAGCATCATCTTGGAAGGCATCCAAGATAAGCTCAATAATGTTCATTTCTGGGGAGTTTGGTGGCCAGTGGACGTGTTTAAAATCAGAAGAGTGTTCCTGGAGCCACTCTGTAGCAATTCGGGATGTCTGTGGTGTCGTATTGTCCTGGTGGAATTACCGTAGTCCGTCAGAATGCGCAATGGACATGAATTGGACCGGATGCTTACTTAACTTTCATCTGTCGGAGTCGTATCTAGACGTATCGGGTGTTCCATATCACTCCTACTGCACACGCCTCACACCATTACAGAGCCTTCACCAGCTTCGATAGTTCCCTGCTGACATGCGGGGTCCATCGATTCATGAGGTTGTCTCCGTACCCGTACACATCCATCCGCTTGATATAGTTTGAAACGAGACTCGTCCGACCAGGCAACATGTTTCCAGTCATCAACAGTCCAATGTCGGTAATGACCGGCCCAGGCGAGATGTAAAGCCTTGTGTCGTGTAGTCATCAAGGGTACACGAATGGGCCTTCGGATCCGAAAGCCCATATGGATGATGTTTCGCTGAGTGGTTCGCACGCTGACACATGTTGATGGCCCGGCATTGAAATCTGCAGCAATTCACGGAAAGGCTGCATTTCTGTCACGTTGAACGATTCTCTTCAGTCGTCGTTGGTCGTGTTCCTTCACGATCTTTTTCCGGCTGCAATGTCGGAGATTTGATGCTTTACGGATTTCTAATATGGTCGGTACACTCGTGGAATGGTCGTTCGGGAACGTGCCATCATAGCAGCAGTAATCGATCTAATAACTGCGCCGGGCAGTTGTTGTCTTATATAGACGTTGCCGACCGCAGCGTCGTATTCTGCCTGTTTACACATCTCTGTATTTGAATACGCATGCCTATACCACTTTCTTTGGCGCTTCAGTGTATAACGGCGATATTATCTTAAACGAGTTTACTGCTGGATGTTCAATGTGTGGATGCTTAAAGAGGCGCGTTCTACAGCTTGTCCCGTCTTTTGAATTCAGAGCTCGTCTATTCTTGTAGAATTCTTGTAAATATCTACCATTTAGTCTTCCTGTTTACACATCTGCTTCCGATGATGGTCCTCTTCTTCGTGTACAAAGTTATATTCGCTCCTGTCTTCGGATTTATTATCGATTAAATTGGAAGCTCGTTTCATGCACAATTAAATGGAAAGAAAATTTTCGTAGGCTGCATTGGACTTTCTTTTAAAGTATTTGTATTAGGACAAGTTTCTCTAAAAACGTACAGTTATTTGAGGAGGCAAATGTGTCCTTTGTCCTATAATTCAACGTCCGAAAGACGAAGGTTCACTTCCATACCATCCATACAGATACCTTCAGAAAATATATCTTAACACCTAAATTTACAGTAGACGTTAAACGGAATTCTTTTATTCAGACTTTATTTTGCTATCTCCCTGCCTCAATTATTTTGGTGCCTAAATGAAAAAAAACCTCTACTTCGTGCATTAATTTGTACTTGTGTCTTATTCATTCAAGGAAAATTTTAATGCCTTACTCAATGTCAGGTTTGATGTATCTCTGACATATTTTCTTATATTCATTATATTTTTCCAAGCATCTGTCATACACTCTCTCTCTCTCTCTCTCTCTCTCTCTCTCTCTCTCTGTCTCTCTCATCCGCTCTCTGTCATCCCTTATCAGTCTCATTGATTTTCCTTTTCTCTTTTAGGGATTTTGCCCTAGTGAAATTAGTATCTTTGCTTCCCGACTTATATAGTCAGACAACAGATAATTAATTTAATTGAAACTTAAGTTCAAATTTCTAAGAGTGGATCCCTATATAGCTACATTTATGTATCCGAAACCCTAAGAAGCTTATTCGAGGCTTTTACTTGCATTTGATTGCGTGCCCGGGATCACCGTGGTAATCCTCAGCTTGCGATTCTCTTAGGTAGGATAGTGTTAGGGTTGCCCAAAACGCGTGTATGTTCCCTTGTTTTCAGCCTTTGTCGATCGTCAGTATAAAAACGCAGGTTTGTTCCTCTGACTCGCTCAAAGTCATAGTGGTACGTTAGTATCACTCGGTGTTGCAATTTAACTATAGCGGACAGTCAGTTTCCAATTATCATATAGTTTTACATTTTCGGAGATGGAAAAGGATTGTATTCCTGTGTAGAGACCACTGCCTTACACTGCATGATGTGGGAACGGCTGTGGTGAAGTATGTGACGTCACTCTTACATTTCACATATTCTTGAGACCCTGACAATTCTGCTCTTTTTGACGTACATGACTGAGCCAATTCTTCATGAATGGAAGGACAATGGAGAAGTGCGGCCGGTACTTGAGTCTCTAGGCACAAAGTGAAAGTGGGTATTGGTCACACGACTGTCCCTTTAGGCCACAGTAACAGATACCGTATACTGAGAGCAGATTTTAGTTAGCAAGGGATACCTGAACTTCGGGGTTTGTGTCTGATCTTCCTGCTAATTCCGGACAAGTACAGACAAAGTGTAAGCTGGGATCGCCATTGTTACGCTGGAAAAGGAGTCCCCAGGGGAAATACTGTCAAGCCAGCAAGAAAGGCTAATGTGTGCACTCGTTGCGTCGGAGATGTGGAAGAGAATCTGCAGGCGGCTGTTGAATGTATAGGATGCAATAGATTGCAAATGTCACATAAATGTGATCAAATGTCAAAAGATTCATTACCCACCTTTTGCCGCGTGGACCACTGCGTGACGTGCAGGAAGAGAATAAATGGGGTTCTCTAAGGTGCAGACAAGGATATGGAACGTTGCCGACTCCAGAGCTGTGCCCAGTTGTACTAGGTCGCTCGGTTGAGGATCCATCGATGTGGTCCCACATATTCTCGACTGGCTTAAAATACGGGGAGTCTGGTGGCGAAGGGAGTACGGTAAACTCATTTGGTGCTCATCGAACCACTCACGTACACTACGAGCTGTGTGATATGTTTCATTGTCCTGCTGGTAGATGACATAGTGCTGAGAAAAAACAGAGTGCTAAAGGGGTGGGCATGGTCCCCGATGATAGATACCGCTGATGATTCATTGTCCTTTCCAGAACGAGGTGATCACGCAACTCATGCCACGAAAACGTTCCTCAGCCAATAACGTTCCCTTTTCTGGGATGGACCATTCCGACGACTGTTGCAGGATATTTGCTTTCAGACGTTTCACGCCGTAGACGCCAACAGCTATTTGTCCGATGGAGCTTAAAACGCAATTTATCTGAGAAGGTTACCTGTCGCCGCTCAGTCGACGTCCTGTTTCGGCGCTGACCTGCAAACCCCCACCTTCATCGCCGATCAAGAGTAGTCATGGGTGCACGTATTTGGCAGCCTCTGGTTCATCTGGACGGTCAGCTGCTCAAAAAGCAACACCGCTGTTCGCCCATACACGTCTCGTCTGCCATCGATGACCCCTGTCATCAGAAGCTTGTGATGCCGCACAGTTGCCATGGCGCTTGTTTTGGATAGCGCCACTTTGCCAGGCACGGTATACTTTACGATTGCTCTGTTCACTTCGTCCCCCACCGCTACGGTCGCAGGTTCGAATCGTGCCTCGGGCGTGGATGTGTGTGTTGTCCTTAGGTTAAGTTTAAGTAGTTCTAAGTTCTAGGGGACTGATGAACTCAGAAGTTGTCCCATAGTGCTCAGAGTCATTTGAATCAATGCCTATCATAGTCAGACTACTAAAGAACGTTTGTTTCTCCTGTGTGAGACTTCATTATACAACTTTGTTCATTTGACCTTTTTTGTGACGATACTGCCAGTATAATACAATACCTTTCCTCTGTTGTATTTGGTACACGTTTTATACTCAGTTTCTAGTAACTCTTGCCTCTCATGGCGTACATTACTTTCACATTTCCTGTTTGAAAACAATACTCACATTTTTGCTGCCTTTTCATTGCATTAAATACTTGTTACAAATGTTTTATGATGCGGCGAACGAAAATGTCATCTAGAAACTGCCGCAGTGGTAATTCCTCTCCTTGCGATTTTACTCGTTTTCCTCACCTTTCTTTCCGATAATTCTATCCTACAGAATGAAAAAGTAAATTGGGAATGGCAATAAACTGCTATACTCTAACGTAGGGCGTGCACGGTGACCGAGGTACGCTAAGCACAGCTGACGTCATTGACCTACCTATGATGTCACAAGTCAGGTCCTCCTTATCAAGGAGATCATCACACATGCCAGTGACATCATGAGCCTTATTAGTTACGTCATCAAGCCACGTCTCCCCCCCCCCTTCCCCCTCCACTTCAGCCAGTCACCAAGTAGTATTAAAAGTAGGCAGTGAATTACGTAAAATGGCACCAATTCCGTAGATAAGCGGTAAATTACGCAACCTTCATTTGATTAGGCGTCAAGTTCAAAGATCCTCGAAAAAGTCAAAGATAATTGTGTATACATATCTCTACATTACATCAGAATAATATTCAAATGCTCGGTAAAAATGGTGCCAGGCTCTGTTATAACCGTGAAAGCCAAAGATATTAGTCTCTGAAATGTGTGTACACAACACACAAATACACACTTCCGCACATGGTTGATGAAAGCTGTCAAATCTCACACTCGTAAGAACCACGAGCTTTGAGCAATGCAAGGTCCGAGACACCGGATATCTCAATCTCGGATAAGTGTTTTGAATCTTTGCAACACGGAACAGATACAGGGCCCTCACCACAATTTTAGTGGTAAATAGCTTTTTGTTGAGAAACATATTTTTTCTGCTCGTTAAGGCGTGTGTAATAATAACTCAATATGACACCCCTCTTACAGTAAGAAAGCCCCAGTTCTCCCCATCACCGGGTTGGGCGCACTTGTGTGTGACTGTTGCAGACATCCTACTAGCTTGGCCGATATTTTCAACTCCTTTGCGGAAAAGAATACGATGCCTCGTCCGAGATGCTAAATCTCATGTGAACTGTTTCCAAATCGATAAAATGTACTTTTTGCAGACATCCCTCAACCGATGGAATGTCCTCATTCTGTAAAAGAAAAGGCACATTTTGAGTATACATGTTGACCTCTTCTGAAGAAATTAAGCTTTGGCAACATCCCATTACCCGGGTAGCTGAAACATGTTCACATTTCTGAAAAAACAATAGGAGAAGGTCTCTGTAAACGTCTATGGCACCCAATATCCAGATTATGAATGGATGGCTGTGGAAGACAAGAGAGATCACAGAGAAATCTGAGTTGCAGTGCACTATATTACGAAACACCATCGCAAGGAACATGTGAATCTATTAACGTTACAGATAGGTAGCAGAGATGTGTATCATTCCTGTTGCATAGAAAACTTGTTGAGACTAGTTCATAGCATTAATACTGCTCACCGTGAGTCAATCTTGATACGTAAATGCCGTCTGTGCTGTTTTCATTCCCAGGAAAAATTAGATGCAAAAATATACATTTAGTTGACTGTGCACAGTTTCAAGCAGTTAACAGTGTATTACCTGGTGTCCAGAACCATTTTGTAAAATTTACAAACTTCAGCAATTTTCTGTTTCAAAATGAAAAGACGGAAATAAGCCCCCCGTAGGAGAATTAGCAGAGGTCTGCTATATTTGCAAATTTGCAAGAAATTGTTTGACGAAGGCCATGTAAAACACAGACACCACTGTTATTCCCACAAAGGGTAACAAAACGCAGCACATCCCAGTTGTAACATGAATTACAGACTTCACTATGCAGTGTCAGTCGTTTTTCACAATGTGAGCAATTAGAATGCGCATTTCTTGAACATGAACATTTGTAAGCAAAAGACAACAAATAGTGACGAACACATTGAATTAAATCCAGGTTAAATTCCTTTTTTTTGTCATCAGTCTACTGACTGGTTTGATGCGGCCCGCCACGAATTCCTTTCCTGTGCTAACCTCTTCATCTCAGAGTAGCACTTGCAACCTACGTCCTCAATTATTTGCTTGACGTATTCCAATCTCTGTCTTCCTCTACAGTTTTTGCCCTCTACAGCTCCCTCTAGCACCATTGAAGTCATTCCCTCATGTCTTAGCAGATGTCCTATCATCCTGTCCCTTCTACTTATCAGTGTTTTCCACATATTCCTTTCCTCTCCGATTTTGCGTAGAACTTCCTCATTCCTTACCTTATCAGTCCGACTAATTTTCAACATTCGTCTGTAGCACCACATCTCAAATGTTTCGATTCTCTTCTGTTCCGGTTTTCCCACAGTCCATGTTTCACTACCATACAATGCTGTACTCCAGACGTACATCCTCAGATATTTCCTCCTCAAATTAAGGCCGGTATTTGGTATTAGTAGACTTCTCTTGGCCGGAAATGCCTTTTTTGCCATAGCGAGTCTGCTTTTGATGTCCTCCTTGCTCCGTCCGTCATTGGTTATTTTACTGCCTAGGTAGCAGAATTCCTTAACTTCTTTCACTTCGTGACCATCAATCCTGATGTTAAGTCTCTCGCTGTTCTCATTTCTACTACTTCTCATTACTTTCGTCTTTCTCCGATTTACTCTCAATCCATACTGTGTACTCATTAGACTGTTCATTCCGTCCAGCAGATCATTTAATTCTTCTTCACTTTCACTAAGGATAGCAATGTCATCAGCGAATCGTATCATTGATATCCTTTCACCCCGAATTTTAATTCCACTCCTGAGCCTTTCTTTTATTTCAATCACTGCTTCCTCGATGTACAGATTGAAGAGTAGGGGCGAAAGGCTACAGTCTTGTCTTACACCCTTCTTAATACGAGCACTTCGTTCTTGATCGTCCACTCTTATTATTCCCTCTTGGTTGTTGTACATATTGTATACGACCCGTCTCTCCCTATAGCTTACCCCTACTTTTTTCAGAATCTCGAACAGCTTGCACCATTTTATATTGTCGAACGCTTTTTCCAGGTCGACAAATCCTATGAAAGTGTCTTGATTTTTCTTTAGCCTTGCTTCCATTATTAGCCGTAACGTCAGAATTGCCTCTCTCGCCCCTTTACTTTTCCTAAAGCCAAACTGATCGTCACCTAGCGCATTCTCAATTTTCTTTTCCATTCTTCTGTATATTATTCTTGTAAGCAGCTTCGATGCATGAGCTGTTAAGCTGATTGTGCGATAATTCTCGCACTTGTCAGCTCTTGCCGTCTTCGGAATTGTGTGGATGATGCTTTTCCGAAAGTCAGATGGTATATCGCCAGACTCATATATTCTACACACCAACGTGAATAGTCGTTTTGTTGCCACTTCCCCCAATGATTTTAGAAATTCTGATGGAATGTTATCTATCCTTCTGCCTTATTTGACCGTAAATCCTCCAAAGCTCTTTTAAATTCCGATTCTAATACTGGATCCCCTATCTCTTCTAAATCGACTCCTGTTTCTTGTTCTATCACATCAGACAAATCTTCACCCTCATAGAGGCTTTCAATGTATTCTTTCCACCTATCTGCTCTCTCCTCTGCATTTAACTGTGGAATTCCCGTTGCACTCTTAATGTTACCACCGTTGCTTTTAATGTCACCAAAGGTTGTTTTGACTTTCCTGAATGCTGAGTCTGTCCTTCCGACAATCATATCTTTTTCGATGTCATCACATTTTTCCTGCAGTCATTTCGTCTTAGCTTCCCTGCACTTCCTATTTATTTCATTCCTCAGGGACTTGTATTTCTGTATTCCTGATTTTCCCGGAACATGTTTGTACTTCCTCCTTTCATCAATCAACTGAAGTATTTCTTCTGTTACCCATGGTTTCTTCGCAGCTATCTTCTTTGTACCTATGTTTTCCTTCCCAATTTCTGTGATGGCTCTTTTTAGAGATGTCCATTCCTCTTCAACTGTACTGCCTACTGCGCTATTCCGTATTGCTGTATCTATAGCGCTAGAGAACTTCAAACGTATCTCGTCATTCCTTAGTACTTCCGTATCCCACTTCTTTGCGTATTGATTCTTCCTGACTAATGTCTTGAACTTCAGCCTACTCTTCATGACTACTATATTGTTATCTGAGTCTATATCTGCTCCTGGGTACGCCTTGCAATCCAGTATCTGATTTCGGAATCTCTGTCTGACCATAATGTAATCTAACTGAAATCTTCCCGTATCTCCCGGCCTTTTCCAAGTATACCTCCTCCTCTTGTGATTCTTGAACAGGGTATTCGCTATTACTAGCTGAAACTTGTTACAGAACTCAATTAGTCTTTCTCCTCTTTCATTCCTTGTCCCAAGGCCATATTCTCCTGTAACCTCTTTTTCTACTCCTTCCCCTACAACTGCATTCCAGTCGCCCATGACTATTAGATTTTCGTCCCCCTTTACATTCTGCATTACCCTTTCAATATCCTCATACACTTTCTCTATCTGTTCATCTTCAGCTCATATTTCTTATCTGCCATGTAATATGGACAAATATAAATCGTATATAAAGAGTGTTTCGGTAACTCTTCTAGAGAAGTGATGCAATATAAATTTTGAGTTTATCGATTAACTAAATTTTTTGATGTGTTTCCTTGAAATGTTTGAATCTTGCCTGAAATCCGATGAACTCAAGGTAATGATAGCTGATTTTCGCCATGATCATAAGTTAAAGAAAAGGGTTTTTTTTTCTTATGAATACGTGAGCAATGAATCGATTATACTGATAGGTCACCCAATGTCAATTAAAAGTTTCCAAATTCTTCGGTTTCACCATTTTATTTACCGGGAACCAGAAACTTTTTTTAGTTCCTTGGTCCGTTTATCAGCCATTCTGTCAACCGTTGCAGTATTTGTATTAAGTGACTAGTTTCGAACCTTACAGGTTCATTTTCGATCCTGGCCTACTGATGTTGCACTGGCAGTATCTGACATTAACAATAAACATCAAAAGGCCAACATATGCTTTATAAATGTTTGTAGAATGAATGCCACAATCCACACATGCCTCTTATCAAGTCAAAATCAAGAAAAGTAATTGCAACTGTTGGCGGAACCTTTAATAAACGCTCTAAGGAAAAGCCTTCAAAGTTTATTAACAGGTGAAAAGAGAACAAAATTTCTGCGCTTAAGATTTTCCAGTGTGTGGAATGTACTGAAGTGTAAAGCATTGGGATAATATTCCGATTTATAGTTGTAAACTCACATGTTGCGACGTGTTCCAAAACTTTCGTGATCTTTGCCGTAAGACATATGAATTGGATCCTGCTCGTTACATTACTTCACCTGGCGTGCTGTAGGATGTTCTGCTCAAAATTATTAAAGCTGAATTGCAGCTTATAATCGATATCGATAAACTCCAGTTTCTTGAAAGTGCCATTACAGATGGAACCGTCCATTGTTCTTGCAGACATTCAGTTGACAACAACAGGTTCATAGCCAATTATGATCACAAAATTGATGAATCTTACACCACTTACCTTGAAGTAAATAGCCTGTACGGACGGCCAATGTTGCAGTGTCTCAGGTAACCAGTTTCGAAATTTTTTGATGTATAATGTACCACATCAATCCAATATACGTTTTAGAAGTCGATCTCAAATACCCAAGAGTATTGATGCTTTGTATTCGAATTTGTCCTTACATTCAGATAAATACTGCCACCATCTTATAGTAGAAAACCTAAGGAAGTATGTTTGACATTGTATGATGAGAGAAAGTATGTTATTGATTACAGAAATCTGAAACAATATTTACAACATAAATCGACTTTAGAAAAGATTCATCTAATTTTATGATTAAAGCAAGCTCCTTGGTTGAAATCGTACATTGAGATTAACTCGCAAATATGTATGATTGCATGCAAAAAATGTAATAAGAATTATTTCAAGCTGATTAATAATTGTTTATTTGGAAAAACATGGAAAATATGCAAAAGACTCCAGCTGTAGGGCTATAAACATCCTGGGAAAGCAAATTTAGCACAACTGCATTAACGGACAAACCAAACATTCGACGGAACGTTATTTTTAACAAAAATTTAGTCGCTATTGAAGTGGGTTAGGCTAAATGGAGGGTTTGATAAAGTAGGAGTAGGAATGGCCGTTTTCGATATTATGGAAACCTTGTTTATCGACATTCACTAAGAATAAATATTAAGCCAGTTTCCAGCAAACCATCTAAAACTGTGATCTACAGACACCAATAGTTTAATCTATTACACTAAAATTCCAAATATCTAAGGGGATTTTAGGAGCGATGTGCATACGAGGTTCGATATGTCGAGTGTTTCTGTACATAACTGGTACAATATTCCGCTGCTAAATAAAAAAGAAGCTGGTTTAATGAATGGCTAACTTAACGGTGACCCTTTTAAAGGATTTATTGGCCTCTGAGCAAAAATGTATACTCCTGAACCTGAACCTGGGCTTGTTATATGCGCAACAAAAGCCATAAAACGATGTCTCGTTATTCGGTTAACCATAGATGACTACAGTCAATTCGTTTTCGATTCAGAAGTACAAACGACTGAGCAGTAAGTAATTCAGTCCATCCTGCTATTAAGCCAGATGATCTGTGCAGAGAGGATAAATATTTGATACTTGCTGATGAGGGAAATACTTTGACTTTTTGCCATTACCACATGAGAAATTATGATGATGATATTCCTGTAAATACCTGTTAAAATGGAAGACTGTAAATATCTGTTAAAATGGAAGTACATAAAAAGGAAATATAAATAACTGTTAATAACGTAAATACCTGAAAAATTTTTGTCAAAAATGTAAATTACAACTCATGTGAGCTCACATATTCGTTATCTTGATGTATACTTTCAGAGAAAAATGTAGTCCTCCATCGTAGCTGCTCACATAGTGACAAACACGCTGTGCAAGAACATTATATACATAACTGAGTGCGAAAAAGAAATTTTATGCCTAAAGTATTTTTTTCCTTCTCATGTATCTGTAGCATATGCAGCACACCATTAGCAGGTTGACAGGAATCGTATCCTTCTCCCACACCAGTTTAATCCGTGCTGTTTGTTCTCAGGACATTTAAGAAGTGAGGTGATAACTCCTATACTGGCCTTTCTCACAGCAAGTGGACATGCACTGATACACATAACATGTGTCTGTGTGCATACATGCAGTTATGTGTGTGTGTGCGTGTGTATGTGTATGTGTGTGTGTGTGTGTGCATATTTACTAAGGAAAGAGCTTAACTATTTATACTTTCTTGGGCGTGGCGCAAAAAGTTGAACCTACAGTGCAGTGGGTGTCAGCTATTGATTGTTGTGTGGCCAAACATGAGAGATAACACAAGGAAGAGATGCAAGATATGAAATTTACTAGTCTATAAATCAATGGATTGTGTAAATATTTAGCGGACACATTTATGTGAGATGAAATTTAATGATGAGGCAGAGGCGGAACGATAGATAAGAAATATGTATTGTGGGGTGAAATTTAAATGATGCGGCAGTAGAATATTTACACAGGTTTATGCAATGTGTCTGTGTCATTGGCATACCTAGCAGTATGCAGGGTAACAGAAGTTACCCAGTAAACTGACAGTCGCTCTGCGCTGACCATCATTGTCCACCTGACCGTCATTATCCACTGATGCTCACTGTGGAACAATCTGTTCCAGTTTCAAACAACACGACTATGTATGGAGCTGCTTGTTAGAATTTTTTTGACGTTTATCTGTAACCAAACATAACATCGTAAGCAATTAGCTACAATTTTGCTATAATGTGGAAGGTAACTCGTTACAGTTAAGCTATTACATGGGCATTTTGTTACATGAGGGGGCAATATGTTACAAATTTGCTGTAATACAGAGTGTACTTTTTAGCTTACACTCTACAGAAATAATACATATCTTTGAACTTGGCGCTTATTCAGGTGAAGGTTACATAACTTCTTACACCTTATCTCCGAACTTGGCGCTGTTTTTACTTGACTGAATGTCCCATTTTAACGCTAAAATCATGTTGGCTGGAAAGAGGAGATGGAGAAGGGCAAAAATCTCAAATGCCTAACTTGGAGCTTTTTATTTTCTTATTTTATTTACTTATTGAAACAACTTTCTGATTGGCTGCCTCATTTTAATACTACAACATGACTGGGTGGAGAGGAAGGTGGAGGGTAGAGGGGGAGGACGGTTGGCTTGATGACGTAACTGATAAGGATGATAAAAGTAATGTGTTCATGGATGAGAAGGGCCTGGGTTATGACATGATACGTAGGTAAATGACCTCAGTCACTGTAAAATATATAGATTACACAAAAAGAATTTTAATACTAAATGTCATGAAGTAGTAGATGTTAATTTCTGGTCTAGGGGTGGCATCTTAGATTAGTAATCAAACCGACCACCGTCACGGGTTCGAAACCTGCCACCTCTTGACTTTGTTTCATAACCAGCTTTGGCGACTGAAGACTTCTGGCATAAGAAGTCAGCCTCATTCTGCCAACGGTCTTGCCAAAGAGGGCCGAGGAGCGGACAGAGATTCAGGGAACTCTCTTGTCCTAGGAGTGGGAAACTGCGCCTAAAAGTGGAAGAATCAGCAATAATCAACGGCATGAGGATGAAGAAGGCAATGGAAACCACTGCATTAAAGACACGTAACGTATATCCACAGGACATGTGGCGTGTAATTGAAGAAGTGTCTTGATGAATTTTACATTGGCAAAATATTCCAGAATAGTACCCCATTCGGATCCCTAGGAGGGGATTGCCAAAGGGGAGGTTACCATGAGAAAAAATTGAATAACCAACGAAAGGATAACGTTCTACGAAGCGAGGCGTGGAGTGTCAGAAGCTTAAACGTGTTAGGGAAGATAGAAGATCTGAAACGGCAAGTGCAAAGGCTCAATCTAGATATAGTATTCCGTCAGTGAAGTGAAATGGAAAGAAGACATGGATTTCTGATCAGCTGAGTATTAGGTAATACCAAAAGCAGCAGAAAATGGTATAACGGGAGTAGGATTCTTTATGACTAGGAAGGTAGGGCAGAGAGTGTGTTACTGCCAACAGTTCAGTGATAGGGTTGTTCTTATCAGAACTGACAGCAAACCAACACTGAAAGCAATAGTTCAGGAATACATGCTGAAACACGTATGTAACGTAGCAGCGATGGTGAGGCATGATAAAATCTTTGACCAGAGAGCCTTTTATCGTGGTTAGTCTGCGCTTGACCGCGCGAGTGTTACGAGCAGTACTCTGTCAGTAGTCGTCGGTAGTAGTCGTTGTGCAGTATACTCTGTCGGTAGCAGTAGCTCAGTTCAGTTGCGTCCAGTAGTCGGTCGGTAGTAGTCGTGCAGTACAGTTGCGAGCAGTCTGTCAGTGGGCAGTCTGTGAGCAGTGCAGTATGTCGGTAGTAGCAGCCCAGTGCAGTTGTGTGTGAGGAGTCGGCGAGCGTCGACATGGCATTCTGGTCAAGAATCAGGACGAGGTATATTATTTTTTAAACAAGGTAATGAATCAGCAATGCTCAGCTAATAATGTAAATCAACTGTAACTAATTTGTGCAATAATCGCCCCAATAATAATTTTGATTTCAAAGTAATTTTTACAAAAGAACCCTTTAATTGAACCAACGATCTCCTTCCATTTCCTTTAAAGAACAGTTTCAGTTAAATTAAAAAAAAATATTATTTGCAATGCATTTCCTCCAAGCCGTGGCCAACAATAAGAACAGAAACTTGACATGCAGTTATACTGAGGTAAGAAATTAATTCTGATTTTTTGCACAGGGCCAAAGACCGATATTTCGGTTTAATTGAATTTTCATTGTCACTGAAGTTTCATTAGCACTGAATTATCTTTTATTATATTTTTTTGTGGGAGCTTACACCAGAGTCAGATTGCGAATTTCACATTTTTATTGTCATTGTCAGTAGATTTCATTGCGGGCGGTCACACTTAGCACATTGTCCATTAGCATTTAAAATAAAATAGCTTTATAAAATTATTGTGGGAAGGTTACACTTGGCGACCCTGCCAGGATCGTATTTCGTTGAGAATCTTTTGAAAAACAGTCAGATATCTGCTTTTATTTGCTTAGATATAATTAGGATTTGGCGCAACGCTTTTACTAATCTTGTGACTTTCTTTCTACAGGTCAACGGCAATTCGTTGCTCTGGTGTATTTGTGCTTGTTGCCTTTTTGCATTTGTGCTTATTTGTTTTGTGAATAATTGTGACTATTGGGAAAATGCCGCGAAAGACTGTGAATAGTGTATCGCGAGGTATTACGAACGAAATTACCGACTTAAATAACTTCACCGATAGGACTTGTGACACGCAGTGCAATGATGACAATCCTGCGTTTATTAACAATCAGTGCATTCCAACCACCAATAATGATGTAGATCTTAATGATGAGCAAACGAACTCAATTGTCTCCTCTGTTAATGTGACGACAATTGATGACGCGGGGCACTCTATTGTAATGAGCGCTGCCGAGCTTAACACACCCGATTTGGAAAATTTACGTGACGAACAGACAAATTTGTCTAGTGAAAATGAACAGTGTACTGAAAGTAGGACGGATTTATTTAATTCTGAAATAGTGCCCGACAGTGTAAATCCGACTGACAAACCTTTTTGTAAATCTCAGAATAACCAAATGGTTACAGAAAACGAGACAATTCCAGATCCACCACTAAACAGCACAGAGAATAAAACGCTAATTTTGACTTGGTACGAATTATGACAAGTTTGCTACAACAGCAAAGTGAGAAAATAGACAACAATTTCAAACAACAGAGTGAAGATCTCATACAATACTTTAATGAAAAATTAGGCAACAGTTCCAGACAGTTAAATGAAAAATTAGACAACCATTTCAAACAACTTAGCGAAACAATTGATAAAAGTTTCGAACTGACGAACAAAAAACAAGACAACCTTAATGAACAGAACAAACAAGCTAGCGAACAGATTACAGCTGTTACCATACAATGTCAGGACACTAAAGTACAATTACATGCGGATACTAAGGCTTGTGCTAATAACAGTAATGAAGAAGTTGGCACTGTTGCACAAGGCTTAGATAATTCAAATGCAACACAGATCCACGAAATTAATGTAGTCACTGAACAATGCCCTAAAAACACGGTACAGATACGCGACGAGTTTAATTTAAAGTCACTGGAAGTTTCACACACTGTGAATACGGAAGTTGCTAATAAAAGTGAACGACACAACAACCAAATTGACGAAAGTATTAAAGTAACAGAATTAACAATTATTTCAGTCACCAATACGTCACAGAACCCGCCACGTTGCGAGCATTTGTCAGAGTCACGAAGCGTGTATAATGTGAACAATTTACAGAGACTATGCGAATTAAAATCCGAAAAGCTACGCGACTTAAAATCTGAAAAGCTACGCAACTTGAAGTACGAAATGACACAGACAAACAGATTCACATACAAACCCGAACGTGTTTACAAATTCAATGACGAGAACGTAGATTACGAGTAATTTTTATCCGCAAGAAAATGTAAAGAATTTAATAATGACAGAACACAGATAAACGATTTGCATTGTATAAGACAATTTATTTTTGTACTTTCACCGCTATTACCTGTAATGGAGAAGCTAGCTTTGAACCTGATGCGACAATTTGCTATTGTATTTTCATCAGCATTGCCTATAATGCAGAAATTGGAATTAACAAGAATACAGCGATTTACTTTTGGAATTTTACCGCTATTGCTTGCAACGCAAAAGCTAAAATTTATTTGGAGTGCGTAAAAGACCTCAGGGGATTCATTACGCTTTAATGAATATGTGCCGTAGCGTGCATAGGGCCCCGAGCTGTAGTAATGCTGTTTCATCTTTAGTTTTCTGCACTGCTGCCTTCTCTTCTACTATCCTTTATATCTATCAAAATTGCTCTTTAACTATTGCTTTATCTAGGATTAAGAATATGTAATGAAAACCCGATATGACAAATTTTTACCGAAAGTGACAATTTTCATTAGGCACTCCAGAACTACCACGAGAATATTAATAACAGGTAAAAATCGTAATCATCAGTATGTGTAAAATTAACAGCAAACGCATTTTTTGGTAACAACAGACGTTTATCACTACAACAGCATGAAAGTCAGCCGCTTAGCATACCTAACCAACAATGCAGTCTACAAGGGCAACCAAACTTTAATGTTTCGCCGCGTGCACGTATAGTCCCAGATCCAACAAATAGTAACGCACGACAGCAAGGAAATAACTACGTATAGAAAACTCAGTATTTCAATTCCTATCGCAATGCACCGTATAGAAATGACTATCACGACAGACGTAAAAATAATGAGCACAATTTTCAGCGTACATTTAATAACAGTCGATCTTTTCAGCAGCAAGAACATCAGCAACAACACATTTTCATGAATGATCCAGACAATATGTGTCATCCATAGCGTAATACGTCAGTAAGGGTTAACAGAACAGTTCAAATAGTGGATATGCCACAGCATCCTCCCGTGAAATAAATAACAGCACGTACGATACAATTTGACCAGACACAGTACAGATTGCATATTCCAGTAACGTAAGCAATAATTTAGACACGCAGAATCTTGTTCACGAAAATGTTATTAATTTTGACGCCATCCGACACACGTTTGCATTAAAGACAGAATTACGACGTACGTAGACGATATTCTTATTGCAGAAGCTAACTGGTCTGAACACAATTTGATTCTTGAACAACTGTTACAAACTTTTCGTGCACAAGGACTTACAGTTAATCTTAGTAAATCGCACTTTGGCAAAACTTCTATAAAATTTCTTGGACACGTAATTTCAGCAGAAGGGATTGCACCTGATCCGGAAAAACTGCAAGCTCTACGTGACATTACTATTCCTACGACGAAGAAGCAATTACGCAGTTTTTTGGGCTTAATTAACTTTTTTCGTAAATTTATTCATCACTCTGCTTTAGACACACCCAGATTATGCCAATTAACAGGTAAAAACAGTATTTGGTCTTGGGATAAGCAAGCACATTCTGAATTCATGAACCTGAAACATGCTCTGTTGAATGCACCACTTTTATCGCACCCAGATCTTACTAGAAATTTTTCCATTGCCACCGACAGTTCCAACACCGCTTTAGGCGTACACATTTTCCAGGAAATTGAAGACGATGGCTCAACAGTAATTAAAAACATCGCATTTGCAAGCCGCATTCTGTCACCTGCTGAGCGAAATTATTCTGTTACAGAACTTGAAACATTATGTGTTGTATGGGCTTTTACGAGATTTCGGCACTTTCTTTATGGCAGACATACCACCGTTTACACAGACCACAGAGCGATACAATTTTTACTTTCGGCTAAATTCACTCACGACAGATTAAGCAGATGGAAACTTTATTTACAAGAATTTAATTTTACAATAGTTCACATTCCTGGCACACAAAATGTTATAGCAGACGCACTATCGCGTTCTCTGAGCAACAATCAGCAAGACGTAGCAACCAACTTCTGCAAAGCAAATTTCAGTGTAATGTACATTCAGCAAGTTGCATTTGAAAACTTTATTTCGTCTTCATTACAGGACATAGCACAAGAACAAAATGAAGACAACGTGTGGAAAGAA
This sequence comes from Schistocerca americana, assembly GCF_021461395.2. Taxonomy (NCBI): domain Eukaryota; kingdom Metazoa; phylum Arthropoda; class Insecta; order Orthoptera; family Acrididae; genus Schistocerca; species Schistocerca americana. The sequence goes on along the minus strand of NC_060121.1, from coordinate 522,972,316 downwards.
ATTAAACACCTTTGGCAAGATAAGAATAATGTTACGATTAGAAACCATTACACTGTACGCAATGACATTCTGTTTCGCCGCTCTCATCCTGACAGCAACAATTGGTTATTATGCATTCCTGACGAACTGGTTAACAAATTAATCTGGTACACTCATTTAAGTTAAGCACATTACGGAGCACGAAAATGTTTTCTTATACTGAGACAGAACTGTTATTTTACCAACATGGAGAAACGTATACGACGAGTTTTAGCGTCTTGTAAAATTTGCCAGAAAGCTAAATCAGACACCACTTCACATATTCCTCCTTTATATCCCATTGTACCTGTTAAATTAAGACATATGGCCGCAGTAGACATTTTTGGTCCGATTCCGAGAACTAACAGAGGTTTTTGCTACATCTTTGTCGCTGTTGAGCTCACTTCAGAATTTGTTACTTTCACTCCGTTACGCAAAGCTACTGCTCAAACTGTTTCGAAAGCATTTGTAAAACATTTTGTATTTCATGTAGGGCATGTGATGAAAGTAATTTCTGACAATGGATCTCAATTTCGTTCTGGCATATGGACACGCATGTTACGAGCTAGAAACATTTCTCCGATTTATATATCCAAGTACCATGCTTCTTCGAACCCTTGTGAACGGTTAATGAAAGAAATTGGTAAGCTGTGCCGAATATACTGCCACAAAAGACATATTGATTGGGATACACACATACTCTCATTCCAAGATGTAATTAATTCCATTCCAAATGAATCCACTATGCTATCTCCGTCTGTTATACTGAAAAACGTTGAACCACCAAACAAAATTAAAGAATCAGTAAACTTCCCTAAATGTCGTCGACTAAGACACCACGAAATAATTGACATTGCGCTGAACAACATCAAACGTGCCGCAGAGCGCCGGAGAAGACAGCAAAAACAGGTTTGTACACGCCGCGACTTTCACGTTGGACAGAAGATATTAGTGCGTACACACTATTTATCCAGCAGAATAAAAGTTAAGTGCAGTAAATTTGAACTTCTATACGCAGGTCCATATCGGATTCGCAGCATCCCTCACCCCAATGTTGTACACGTCGAAACTTTGAGAACCAGAAAATCGAAAGGCAACCACCATTGGTCAAATATTAAACCCTTTATTGAATGAAGACACTGTATGATTAAACACACTATGATGCCATTTACTAATGCAATTATATTCACATGACTAATTACTGACGATTATCGTATTTTTTCTTGGCAAGTGCCCGACAAGGTAAGGTTAGCAGGTCCCTTTTCTTGTCGTTACACATCAGACCATGCACATTTTCCATTTTTTGTGTGTATATGATTGTATTCCAGTTTTGTTTGTATGCACTGTGAAATAGTTAAGATATAACACACACCAGTTGACTTTGACATTTTTTTTTGCCCAGTGATATCTCAACATCGTGACTGTTTTACATTTTTCTTTTTGCTGCTGCATTGTATTATTCTGTGTACATTTTGCCTCTGCACACTGTCAATATCTTTGACATATTACGTTTTCTGTCATGTTATGCTGTATGGTTAATTATGTCACCATAAACCAGTCATTATTTAGTGGGTATATGATTTAAATGCAAGACATTTATCTTTGTTCATCAATTTCAGAAAGAAATGATGCGTGTAAGAAATAAATTCAACAGAAATGGGAATTTCACCTACGGAATAAACAAAAGAAGATGCAATAACTTTATGAGGAAGAGTAAATGGATCAGGATTAACAAGCATTAACAAGAATATACTATACTCATCATAGAATAGCAGTCTTAACTAATCTTTCTTTCAGAATACAAGGCGATTGATGCAGGCTGTCAGACAGAACTACACATCTTAGTTTTAGTGATGAAATATGCTAGAGATAAGGAATAGTTGTGTAATGAGTAATGAAGTGATTTTTTTGCAGATGATAATGAATGCTGATGAATAACGATGAAGGATATGCTGTTATGAATAATGAAGTTTTTCTTTATAGGTGATGATAATAATGAAATTATGATAATATGGATAATGAAGTGATTGATAATGAAGTTTTTTCTTTACAGATGAGGATAATGTTGAAGTTATGTATTTATGCTATGTAGTTATTTAAGTATTTGTTGCAGTTTGCTTTGACAGCAGATGTTATATTGCATAGTAGGATGACGGAAAGTTTTGGAAAGGACAGCTATGGAACACATTTTTATACACATTTCACTACCTGTTAATTCGAAGTTCACTACTTTTCAGCATAGTATGTGTTTCTTCTTTCAGGTCAATAATCCATTTTGTATTTTTTTTTCCAGGAGAAGCTTTTCATGATACTTACTAAACCTGTTACTTATTATACCTGTTCTAGTACTTGCATTTTTATTTTTTTACCCATTTGTGTCTATCATTTATAAATGCGATCACATATACTGCCTTGTTACATAACCTTGCTACAGCTGACTCATGACGAATGACGTTACCTATTCTCATTTGCAGCAATAGGTCAAAAGAAAATATTGTTATGCCTCAGCAATTAATTATCGATCCCAACGCAATGCATTGCTAACAAAAAAATGTATTACAAGTCCCACATAATGTCACTAGTTTACGATAATTCTGAATAATACTGATTAGCTCTGAATAGTATGTCACTTCAGTAATGACGTCTTAATGATACAAAAAAAATATATAAAATAATTCTTTGTAACTGGCTAATAACTGCCACTGTTTATTGTAATGAGACTACTTATAATGCCCATGATTATTAATGCTATGATTGTAATTAGCTGATTTTTAATAATGACTTCTTAATGATCTGAATAATACTGAATGAGGAACAATGTTTTATTGTAATGAGACTACTTATAATGCCCATGATTATTAATGCTATGACTGTAATTAACTGATTTTTAATAATGACTTCTTAATGATCTGAATAATACTGAATGATGAACAATGTTTTATTCTATTCAATACTTGCTGGCCACTGAGTGCCAATAATTAATATCACTAAATGAATTATGTTATTAGTTATGCCATTAATTAGCTCTTGTTTTCAATGTTGACTTTTCATGTTTTGGCAAATGGCCAATGAGTGCCAATAATTTGTATCACTCAATGTATTATGTTAATGCTAGGCCAATAATTGACTCACCTTTTCAATTAAGACTTCTGATGAACATTATTCTGTCATACTAAATATGCTTTGTAACTGGCCAAGGACTGCCACTGTTTATTGTAATACGATTACCCATGATGCCAATAATTTAATTTTATGAACATTATTCTGTAATACTAAAGACATGGTACAGAAATGTTCAATAACTAGGCTATGAGTGCCGCAAACTACTACTGTAATTCTCAGTATTATGTGACTTAATGTCCTTCACCTTATGAGCTAACTACCCTGAATTACTGGAATGTCGATTTGTCCTGTCCATCCTCATAATCATGGAGCACTATATTTGTTTTTTGCACTAATTCTACGTTGGTGTGCCTTGTAAGAGCGTGGTGTTGACACGACATGCTGTCCACCACCGTGAGCGATGAAGACGTTATTATGGTCGCAATGTTTGGTGTACCTAGTGTACTGCCAAAATGAAAACATGGAACATTACTACGACAGTTCAGTGTCTTGGTTACGCTGATAAATTCTGATGGGAAAAGAACTTCAAATTGTGTCACTTGGTGTTGTACTTCTGTGGAAAGATATGGACTTTCAGAACAGCTGTGTGCAATCTAAAGTGCTACAACCATGATGCAATCCTTCCCTTTCCTATCCTAATTCTTGTCACATAGTGAAAATCATTTTTGCTAACATCATTTATGTTCATGGGTTATACATTTTTTTTCGATTTCCTGAACTCCAGTGCGAGTACACTTATGTCACTTGTCGACATGATTTTTTTGCCATTATGTTTATTTGTTGTGAAAATGCTAAAGACATTTTTTCGATTTGTTCTGAAGTACAGTATATGTGCACTCTTGTCTTTTATATTGTATATACATTTTTATTTTGATGATATGTTCTGAACTACAGTGCATGTGCACTTAGGTTATGTGTTAATATGTTTTCTACTGAACTTCAGTGCCTGTGCACTTTTCTCATTTTTCAATATGATTTGTACTCATTCTGTATACCTTTTATGATTTCCTGATATGTTCATTACTTCAGTGCATATGCACTTATGTCATTTGTTACTCATTGTATATACATTTCGTCATTTGCTGATATGTCCTCAAGTGCAGCGCATGTGCACTCATGTCACTTGTCAACATGATTTTCTGCCATTCTGTTTATTTGTTCTGAAAATGCTACAGAATTTTTTCAGTGCGTATGCACTCTGTTATCTGTCAAATAATTTGTATATACATTTTTCTGATTTGCTACTATGTTTTGTACTCACATTTTGTCTTTGTCTGATATATTTTGTACTTGGTGCGTGTGCAACACATTTAATTTATGTACTACATTTGAATATTCTGTAAATTATAAAAATTTCTTGCGATGGCAAGTCCAAATGACTCACCATCGCTGCCAAATTTTTGCCCCCCCAGTGGAGGGTTATGAAACACGTATGTAACGTAGCAGCGATGGTGAGGCATGATAAAATCTTTGACCAGAGAGCCTTTTATCGTGGTTAGTCTGCGCTTGACCGCGCGAGTGTTACGAGCAGTACTCTGTCAGTAGTCGTCGGTAGTAGTCGTTGTGCAGTATACTCTGTCGGCAGCAGTAGCTCAGTTCAGTTGCGTCCAGTAGTCGGTCGGTAGTAGTCGTGCAGTACAGTTACGAGCAGTCTGTCAGTGGGCAGTCTGTGAGCAGTGCAGTATGTCGGTAGTAGCAGCCCAGTGCAGTTGTGTGTGAGGAGTCGGCGAGCGTCGACATGGCATTCTGGTCAAGATTCAGGACGAGGTATATTATTTTTTAAACAAGGTAATGAATCAGCAATGCTCAGCTAATAATGTAAATCAACTGTAACTAATTTGTGCAATAATCGCCCCAATAATTATTTTGATTTCAAAGTAATTTTTACAAAAGAACCTTTTAATTGAACCAACGATCTCCTTCCATTTCCTTTAAAGAACAGTTTCAGTTAAATTAAAAAAAAATATTATTTGCAATGCATTTCCTCCAAGCCGTGGCCAACAATAAGAGCAGAAACTTGACATGCAGTTATACTGAGGTAAGAAATTAATTCTGATTTTTTGCACAGGGCCAAAGACCGATATTTCGGTTTAATTGAATTTTCATTGTCACTGAAGTTTCATTAGCACTGAATTATCTTTTATTATATTTTTTTGTGGGAGCTTACACCAGAGTCAGATTGCGAATTTCACATTTTTATTGTCATTGTCAGTAGATTTCATTGCGGGAGGTTACACTTAGCACATTGTCCATTAGCATTTAAAATAAAATAGCTTTATAAAATTATTGTGGGAAGGTTACAATGCTGACGTCACGAGTTGAAGATGAAGAGATAGAGAAACTATATATGGATATTAAAAGGGTAGTACAGTATGTAAAGGGAGATGAAAATCTAATAGTCATAGGGAACTGGAATGCAGTTCTAGGGGAAGGAGTAGAAGAAAAGGTTAGAGGAGAATATGGGCTTGGGATAAGCAATGAGAAAGACTAATTGAGTTCTGGAAAAAATTTCAATTACTAATAGCGAATATTCTGTACAGGAATCACAAGATGAGATGTACTTGGATAAGGCCGGGTGGTTTGGAAAGATTTGTCAGATTACATATTAGTCAGGCAGGGATTCAGAAATCAGATATTGTATTGTTAAGGCATACCCAGGAGCCGATATAGACTCAGATCACAATTTAGTAGTGAAGAAGAGTAGGCTGAAGTTCAAGAGATTAGTCAGGAAGAATCAATACACAAAGAAGTTGGATACGGAAGTAATAATGAATAACGAGATATACTTGAATTTCTCTCAGGCTATAGATGCAGCAATAAGGAATAGCTGGGTAGGCAGTACAGTTGAAGAGGAATGGACATCTCTAAAAACTGCAAACACAGAAACTGGAAAGAAAAACATAGGTATAAAGATACAAAGAAGGTAACTGTGAAGAATCCACGGGTAATAGGAGAAGTACATCAGTTGATCGATGAAAGAAGGTTGTACAAAAATGCTCAAGGAATTTTAGTAATACAGAAATATAAGTCGCAGAGGAATGAAATAAATAGGAACTGCAGGAAGGATCAGACGAAATGGCTGCACGAAAAATGCGAAAAAATGAAAAAAGAATTGATTGTCGGAAAGAGCGACTCAGCATATAGGAAGGCCAAAATAACCTTCGGTGAAATTAAAAGAAAGAGTGGTGATATTAAGAGTGCAACGGGAATTCCGCTGTTAATTGCAAGCAGAGAGCGGATAGTCGGAAAGAGTACCTTGAAGGCCTCCGTGAGGGTGAAGATTTGTCTGATGTTATAGAAGAAGAAACTGAGGTCCAGTATTAGAAATGGAATTTAAGACAGCTTTGGAGGACTTAAGATCAAATAAGGCAGAAGGGATAGATAACATTCCATCAAAATTTCTAAAATCTTTGGGGGATGTGGCAACAGAACGACTATTCACCTTGGCGTGTAGAATGTATGAATCTGGCAACATACCATCTGACTTTCGGAAAAACATCATCTACGCAAGTCCGAAAACTGCAAGAGCTGACAAATGCGAGAATTATCGCACAATCAGCTTAAGAGCTCATGCATCCAAGTTGCTGACAGGAATAATATACATAAGAATGGAAAAGAAAATTCAGGATATGTTAGACGACGATCAGTTTGGCTTTAGGAAAGGTAAAGTCACGAGAGAGGCAACTCTGACGTTGCGGTTGATGATGGAAACAAGGGTAAAGAGAAATCAATACGTTCATAGGATCTGCCGACCTGGAAAAAGAATTCGACTATGTAAAACGATGCAAGACAGGGAGATGCAAGATAGGGAGAGACTGGTCATATACAATATGTACAACAGCCAAAAGGGAATAATGAGAGTGGACGACCAATAACGAAGCGGTCGGATTGAAAAGGGTGTAGGTCAGGGATGTAGTTTTTCCTCCCCACTGTTCAACCTGTACATCGAAAAAGCAATGATGGAGATTAAAGGAAGGTTCTAGAGTGGAGTAGGTTAAAGGATAGCAGTGATACGATTCGCTGATGATTTTGCTGTCCTGAGTGAAAGTGAAGAAGAATTACATGACCTGATAAATGGAATGAACAGTCTAATGAATATGAAGTAGGGACTGATTGTGAGAGTAAATCAAAGAAAGACGAAAGAAATAAGAAGTAGCAGAAATGAGAAAAACGAGAAACATCGGGACTCATGGTCAATATGTAGATGAAGTTAAGGAATTCTACTACCTAGGCAGCAAAATAAGCAATGACTGACTCAGCAAGTAGGACATCAAAAAGGACATGAAAAAGGGAATTCCTGGGCAAGAGAAGTCTTCTAGTATCAACCACGGGCCTTAATTTGATGAAGAAATTTCTGAGAACGTACATTTGGAGCACAGCATTGTGTGGTGGTGAAACATCGACTGTGGGAAAACCGGAACAGAGGAGTATCAAGGCATTTGAGATGTGATACTACAGATGAATCTTGAAAATTAGGTGGACTGATAAGATAAGGATTGAAGAGGACCGGCGATGAATCGGAGAGGAAAGGAATTTATGGAAAACACTGACAAGGAGAAGGCACAGTATATTAGGACATTTGATAAGACGTCAGGAAATGACTTCCATGGTACCAGATGGAGCTGTTGAGGACAAAAACTGTAGAGTACGACAGAGATTGGAATACATCCATTAAATAATATAGGAAGTAGGTTCCAAGTGGTACTTTGAGATGAAGAGGTTGGCACAGGAGAGGAATCCGTGGCGGGCCGTATCGTATCAGTCAGAAGACGTACGACTAAAAAAAAAAAATTCCTGTAAGCAATCGATCATTCTCAACCTCACTCATGTATCGGGTACTTCCTAGAGCTTGTGACGATACAGGGCTTTTTACAGCATCAATTATGGCAGTAACGACATATGGCAAGTGTAAGGCTAGACTTATTCATGTTAACTAAAGTATAACACAGACAAAGTTTGTGTAAATTATGTTAATTATTGTTTGTTGTTTTTTGTGTTTCTGAACGGAGCAGCAGCTAAGCGGCTGGGGACGGTATCTTCCACCTGGGCCGGATGTTGAAGCTGCCGGATGCAAACTCAGGGAGCCGACGGTCGTGCCCAGGAAGAAGATGCTGGCAGCTTCTCTTAGATGCTGTGGCCCACGTTTTCAGCAATGAAATTATATTTCATAAACGAAAATTTAATGTTGTAACCTCAGGTCTATTTCAGATTTCAGTGTTAGCTGCTCTGAAAGAGCCACGTTTGATGGCAGACGTACACTACTGGCCATTAAAATTGCTACACCAAGAAGAAATGCAGATGATAAACGGGTATTCATTGGACAAATATATTATACTAGAACTGACATGTGATTACATTTTCACGCAATTTGGGTGCATAGATCCTGAGAAATCAGTACCAAGAACAACTACCTCTGGCCGTAATAACGGCCTTGATACGCCTGGGCATTGAGTCAAACAGAGCTTGGATGGCGTGTACAGGTACAGCTGCCCATGTAGATTCAAAAACGATACCACAGTTCATCAAGAGTAGTGACTGGCGTATTGTGACGAGCCAGTTGCTCGGCCACCATTGACGAGACGTTTTCAATGGGTGAGAGATCTGGAGAATGTGCTAGCCAGGGCAGCAGTCGATCATTTTCTGTATCCAGAAAGGCTCGTACAGGACCTGCAACATACGGTCGTGCATAATCCTGCTGAAATGTAGGGTTTCTCAGGGATCGAATAAAGGGTAAAGCAACGGGTCGTAACACATCTGAAATGTAACGTCCACTGTTCAAAGCGCCGTCAATGTGAATAAGAGGTGACCAAGACGTGTAACCAATGACACCCCATACAATCACGCCGAGTGATACGCCAGTATGGTGATGACGAATACACGCTTCCAATGTGCGTTCACCGCGATGTCGCCAAACACGAATGCGACCATCATGATGCTGTAAACAGAACCTGGATTCATCCGAAAAAATGACGTTTTGCCATTCGTGCACCCAGGTTCGTCGTTGAGTACAACATCACAGGCGCTCCTGTCTGTGATGCAGCGACAAGGGTAGCTGCAGCCATGGTCTCCGAGCTGATAGTCCATCCTGCTCGAAAAGTCGTCGAACTGTTCGTGCAGATGGTTGTTGTCTTGCAAACGTCCCCATCCGTTGACTCAGGGATCGAGACTTGGCTGCACGATCCGTTACAGCCACGCGGATAAGATGCCTGTCATCTCGACTGCTAGTGATACGAGGCCGTTGGGATCCAGCACGGCTTTCCCTATTACCCTCCTGAACCCACCGATTCCATATTCCGCTAACACTCATTGGATCTCGACCAACGCGAGCAGCAATGTCGCGATACGATAAACCACAATCGCGATAGGCTACGTTTATTAAAGCCGGAAACGTGATGGTATGCATTTCTTCTCCTTACACGAGGCATCACAACAACGTTTCACCAGGCAATGCCGGTCAACTGCTGTTGGTGTATGAGAAATCGGTTGGAAACTTTCCTCATGTCAGCATGTTGTAGGTGTCGCCATTGGCGCTAACCTTGTGTGAATGCTCTGAAAAGCTAGTCATTCGCATATCACAGCATCTTCCTCCTGTCGGTTAAATGTCGAGTCTGTAGCACGTCATCTTCATGGTGTAGCAATTTTAATGGCCAGTAGTGTACATTGAAATAATTACGCCTACACAGCAATAATCTGTATATAGTGTTACAAAATAAAACGTTTTTGTGTCTTCTAAAAAGAAAGTGTTAAAGAAGTAATTATTTTGGAAATTTATAACTTCATTTTATTTATTCTCAGATGTATGCGACTATCAGGAAGATCGTTGATTCTTACTGACTGAAAATTTACAAACCTTACGACGCTAAAAGAAAGTGGTGTTCAATCTCTGACTTATCGAGTTTACGAGAAGTGATATAAACTGCGAATCTTGGAATTATTTTCAAACCATAGTGTTCTGGCAGCGTATATCAGTGAAATCTCAGCACTTTTATTTTTCAAGATGAACCTAAATTGAATACAAATTACGTAATTAATAATTTACTGCATTTGAGAATTTTATTACGCTCACCAGAGGTAATTGTGTTTATGGATCTTGCTGTTAACAGAATTAAGGTAAAAAAAGATAGGATATAGCGCTACAGACTTGTGCCGTGCGTTGTATTGAAGCCAGAGCGGGCGGTGCCTCCCGCCATCTGAAACAGCCCAAAAACATTAGTAGACTACTAAATACGAACGCTTCTTGTTCCTTGTTTCTGTCGTATACACGCAACAACTGTTTTAAATACGATAAACTACCGTGTTTTCGTGAATAACACAGCGTCGGGAAGGCAATTTCAAACGTTTTTGTGTTCTTAAATGCGTAATTGCTGAAGTAATATGACACGTCAGGCCTCGTTAATGTAACTTATTTTTGTAGATATATTTCGAATAAACGAGATGAGAACGAAGTGATGCGCAAAGAATGCTTCCGTAATCCTCTTAATGCCATTTTTATCGTATTTGTATCGGTATCAAATACAACTGATACAGTTTTCAACTCGTATGCTCAACATTTTTAATGCTGCAATTTGCAAAAAACGTGTAAAACATGTGCAATGGCGGAAGACGCAAGGCATGCTATCGTATCTGTGCACATCATCAACGTGAGATGTCAAAGAAGAGAACGACATAGAGCAGTACCTCCATGCAGAATAGAGTTCTTGTTTTACATGTATTATATTGTCAGTGGATCAGTTTCACTGTAGTTTACACTTCTTCTCACTTTGAAATCTTATACCTGACGTGTCATTTAGTGTCTGATCAGTACTAGTAATTTACACGGTAAAAAAAGATATAATTTTTTAAGCCTGTTCCAGTATTGTGCAGCACTATAAATGTGATTAAGGGAATGGTCTCAAACGCTTAGATCAGGTTAGTTGGATATTTTGCTTTAACATTTATGTAAGTCTGTTTTTTGTAATGATATCCTAACCTGTGTAACTATAGGCCTATCTTTCCAACAGTAAGCTATTTGCTTATTTTAGCGGAATATTTCTCGCCAGTAACTCTGTCAATTTTTGAGGAATAAGGATATATATCACAATTGGAACGTACACTCCTGGAAATTGAAATAAGAACACCGTGAATTCATTGTCCCAGGAAGGGGAAACTTTATTGACACATTCCTGGGGTCAGATACATCACATGATCACACTGACAGAACCACAGGCACACAGACACAGGCAACAGAGCATGCACAATGTCGGCACTAGTACAGTGTATATCCACCTTTCGCAGCAATGCAGGCTGCTATTCTCCCATGGAGACGATCGTAGAGATGCTGGATGTAGTCCTGTGGAACGGCTTGCCATGCCATTTCCACCTGGCGCCTCAGTTGGACCAGCGTTCGTGCTGGCCGTGCAGACCGCGTGAGACGACGCTTCATCCAGTCCCAAACATGCTCAATGGGGGACAGATCCGGAGATCTTGCTGGCCAGGGTAGTTGACTTACACCTTCTAGAGCACGTTGGGTGGCACGGGATACATGCGGACGTGCATTGTCCTGTTGGAACAGCAAGTTCCCTTGCCGGTCTAGGAATGGTAGAACGATGGGTTCGATGACGGTTTGGATGTACCGTGCACTATTCAGTGTCCCCTCGACGATCACCGGTGGTGTACGGCCAGTGTAGGAGATCGCTCCCCACACCATGATGCCGGGTGTTGGCCCTGTGTGCCTCGGTCGTATGCAGTCCTGATTGTGGCGCTCACCTGCACGGCGCCAAACACGCATACGACCATCATTGGCACCAAGGCAGAAGCGACTCTCATCGCTGAAGACCACACGTCTCCATTCGTCCCTCCATTCACGCCTGTCGCGACACCACTGGAGACGGGCTGCACGATGTTGGGGCGTGCGCGGAAGACGGCCTAACGGTGTGCGGGACCGTAGCCCAGCTTCATGGAGACGATTGCGAATGGTCCTCGCCGATACCTCAGGAGCAACAGTGTCCCTAATTTGCTGGGAAGTGGCGGTGCGGTCCCCTACGGCACTGCGTAGGATCCTACGGTCTTGGCGTGCATCCGTGCGTCGCTGCGGTCCGGTCCCAGGTCGACGGGCACGTGCACCTTCCGCCGACCACTGGCGACAACATCGATGTACTGTGGAGACCTCACGCCCCACGTGGTGAGCAATTCGGCGGTACGTCCACCCGGCCTCCCGCATGCCCACTATACGCCCTCGCTCAAAGTCCGTCAACTGCACATACGGTTCACGTCCACGCTGTCGCGGCATGCTACCAGTGTTAAAGACTGCGATGGAGCTCCGTATGCCACGGCAACCTGGCTGACACTGACGGCGGCGGTGCACAAATGCTGCGCAGCTAGCGCCATTCGACGGCCAACACCGTGGTTCCTGGTGTGTCCGCTGTGCCGTGCGTGTGATCACTGCTTGTACAGCCCTCTCGCAGTGTCCGGAGCAAGTATGGTGGGTCTGAAACACCGGTGTCAATGTGTTCTTTTTTCCATTTCCAGGAGTGTATGTCTACTTTGACCATCTGCTTCAGTTCATTTTTGAATTTCATTTTGAGGTTTCCGAAATATATTTCTATACCATCGATTGTGATATACCAATAGTTGGTTAGTTAGTTAGTTCCATGTTCCAAGTGTCATATCCATGATAAATCATAATGATGTGGAACGAGTCATTTTAAATTCAGATAATTGTTTTTTGTAAATATGTCTCCTTGCTCATCGTTTATTAGATTTTTGTTTTTTAATTAAAGACAGACAGATGTTAGTCCGTAATTCTTACCCATCACCATTTACACATTACAATAACAGACAGCCTTCTGAAGAGTAGGAGGAATTGTCAAATGGTTCAAATGGCTCTGAGCACTACTGGACTTAACTTCTGAAGTCATAAGTCCCCTGGAACTTAGAACTACTTAAACCTACTTAACCTAAGGACATCACACACATCCATGCCCGAGGCAGGATTCGAACCTGCGACCGTAGCGGTCGCGCGGTTCTAGACTGTAGCCGCCTATAACCGCTCGACCACTTCGGCCGGGAGGAATTGTCAAAGAGAAATGTTTTCAGTTTCGTTTTAAATTTTACTTTTCTGTCTGTCAGGCACTTTATGTCACTGGGCAAGTGATCAAAACTTTTGATTGTATAAGTGATCAAAACTGTTGGTTACAGCATTTTGGATAGCTATTTGTTCTACAGACAACCTTAATGTGGCATAAGACTGTCTCTTTTTTCCTTCTGGTATTGTAATTATGTATATCATTGTGCTTGTTGAGGTGCAGTGGATTATTTACAATAAAATTCATGAGAGAATAACTGTACAGTGGAGCGGACAGACTGCTTCTCGCAATCTGAGCAGTAGGGAAGCATTCACGTAAATTTTCGGCCAAAGCCTTCTTCAGAAACAAGGCAAAGTACACACGCAGACACATTCGATAATCATAAACACAAAACACACACACACACACACATACACACACACACACACACACACACACACATATATATATATATATATATATATATATATATATATATATATATATATATATATACCAGGAACATATAAAGAGATTAAAAACTCGTTTCGATAGCTTAAGATACGGTCCGCATTCACGACACAGTTAATCGATCTGTAGAAGACAGATAAAGCGCAATTTATTCTTGGATGACCTATTTGATGACAGTGATGTCGGTGTTCTTTGCTGCCAGAATAACAAGTTCGCAAAGTCACTGAGGATTTTTATAATCTCGAGAATTGCAGTACTGTCTTTGTTGCAATCGACATCACAGGAAAGCGGCTACATTGTTGGTATTAGGAATGTGTGTCGGCTGGTCCCAGCGGAGGTTCGAGTCCGCCCTCGGGCATGGGTGTGTGTGTTTTTCCTTAGGATAATTTAGGTTAAGTAGTGTGTAAGCTTAGGGACTGATGATCTTAGCAGTTAAGTACCATAAAATTTCACACACATTTGAATATTTTTTGTAATTTCCGCCTTCGTACAAATTTTCACTTGGCGTTTCAGTCTACATACAAATTCTAAGGTGGGTTTTAATTGCAGATGCATACAGATACTTGGGAGGAGGAACACATTCTGTTAGAAATCAATGAAGGCACGTTTAGGGACAGTGGATGTAACATAATAGCCGGCCGAAGTGGCCGTGCGGTTAAAGGCGCTGCAGCCTGGAACCGCAAGACCGCTACGGTCGCAGATTCGAGTCCTGCCTCGGGCATGGATGTTTGTGATGTCCTTAGGTTAGTTAGGTTTAACTAGTTCTAAGTTCTAGGGGACTAATGACCTCAGCAGTTGAGTCCCATAGTGCTCAGAGCCATTTGCACCATTTTTTTGTAACATAATAAGAAACTAAATCTACTCATCGTCACATATGCTATGTACGCCATTATCTGGCAAATATAGGATACAACTTCTAAGACTTCAACATGGGAACAGCACCCACTAATCTCTCTGCTGTCATCAAGTTGTGGTGATATCCAGTACGCGATCAAGTGCAAGGTGGGCGTACAGTTACAAATTAAACACAGACGCGGTGGGCTGACCTAGTCTGCCGCGGCGGTCAGCTTCGGATTCGCAATCTGCAAACGCTGAACCAGAGCGCAAAGTGGATCAAGAGCACCGTCTGATGGAGCTGTGGCCGTGTCGCGGGCAGAGGACGAGGGCGTGGCTCGCAGGCCCCACAACTACCGCCCGCTATATATACCGACGGCGAACCTGGCTGCGGCATCTGTTGCTCTCGCCGGACAACAACTCCCATCACAACATGTACAAGCTGGTGAGTTGCCTGCGCGATGACACACACTTCTGAGTGGCTCAGGCCATTACTTCCCTTCTCTTGCTTCTTCAACAGTTTCCGTATGCTATGGCACTCTTTCTATCAGAAAAAAACACACTTTTGAACAGTCAACACATATGAAGAGTAGTTATACAGTTTAGACTATCACCTCCAAAAGAAGTAAAGTTATGTAATTAGTGTCTATAGTATGGTGCACAGTGCAATCCCCGCGCCACAGCACTTCGGTACGCTGCTAGAACAGCCAAAACGAAATGGTGCAGCACATCTACACTTCACCAGAGGGTTCTGACATGTGACTGCAATAAAACAAAAAGTTATTTACGTAACTTTTTTATGTAATAATTAAAACTGTATGAGTCCCTCGTATTCTAGTACGTATCTGTCCAGGACGTTTCGCTTCTACTGCCTCTTACTAGGCAAAGTTTTTGTTTCTGAACGTATTAGCACGTGTTTCTGTTTCTTACAAACTCTTCCATTCGATGTTTTTGTTTATCTTTCTTTCTGTTACGTCTCGACTTCAGTCAGAGAGGCAGCACTGCGATGGAGATGTTGCTTACGCTTTTGGTATGACTATGGTTCCAAAACCCAGCCTGGCCACACTGATTTACGTTACTTCTGTTTCTAGCAGCATTTATGTCAGCTGAAACTGTAATTAAACCTCCCTTCGTTTCCCCATTTCGTAATTGCTATTGGAAATATATTCTCGTCTCGTCCTCTACGGCAGCTTTGTTTCTTAGCTTAATATCAATGCCAGATGGTGAAAATCTCTTTCACCCTTTGTTTACGTATCTTCAGCTGCACCACTCGACATTTTGTGTCTTGGTATGCCAAACATTCCTGATGCCACAGTGTATGCTTTCTTTCTACGTAGCAGAAGTTTTGCTACCAATTTCTTCATCGCTTTGTCTCTCTCTGCTACTAGAATAATTGCCGCTTTATTTAATTTAAAATTCAAATTTAGCCCTGACTAACGTGTAAATTGAATTTAACAGATATTACCCGCTTTGAGGGAGAATAGTTGAATTGAGCTGGGAGGTGTCAGTTTGTGTGTCTTCTCGTAGCATGTAATTTTAACATTGACACGAATTAGTTGCAAGAACGAAGAACTGGACGAAGGTGTAGCAAGTGGAATGTATCGGTATGTATTGCTCCTGGAGTTCAGTTGGTATCTAACAACAGCTGGTGTTTTATAAAAGCTGGATGTCGATATTGGATCGCAGTCCGTTGCTCGTATAAGTCGAGATGTTTTAGTACACTAATCATATGGGGATAGCGAAAATTCCATTCAATGCGATCCAGGGGAAGGATAAAACAGATATTCACCAGACGATTTATTTTCCGGAAAAGGGTCCTTTATTCCAAGTTAAATAGATTGACATTAGCAGTTAGCAGCTATGATGGAGATTGTACAACCTTATACAATGAGTGGCGAAGTTTCTCCCCCTCTCCCCTTCCTTACTCCCCTCATCCCCCCAACCCACACACCCATACAGTCATAAAAATAATATAGGTAACTTCCTACTATTTGCAGGACATTGTAAGGTCTGTATTCAGAAATTCCATTTTACTTCATTTTCTTCATACTTCTGTCGAATAACTTATCTCAGCTGTTGGTGCATATTAACCTTTATTTACGGTTACTGTCTCTATGTCTCCTTTCTGAAGCAACCGGAACAAATCCACAGTTGTGGACGAAAAAAATGCTTGAACTGCTGTGTTCAGTGCAGTTTTTTGCCTCTTACAGTAATTTTCATCCATAGCCATTTGGTGATGTAATGCACAGATCACAGCTGAGGTCGCGTATCAATCGATTTATTTTGGTTGGCTTCCCTCTACACAGGCGACTATGTTCATGTATTTATAACTCTAGTCCCACCATGTTGCAAGTGAATAGCTCCTCTTGCAACCACTGCCAACACGGCCTCCTGTCGAGCTCTGAAATACGCGTTGTCGCAGGTGATCCTTCTGTGCGCCGTGGCCGCCGCCCACGCCGGCTACCTGGGAGGCTACGCCGCCCCCGCTGTTGCCGTGGCCGCCCCCGCCGTGGCTGTGGCCCACGCCCCCGTGGCCGTGGCGCCCGCCGCCTCCTCCATCGCCAACACGTACAGGATCTCGCAGACGGCCCGCGTCCTGGCCGCCCCCGCTGTCGCTGCCGCCCCCGTGGCCTACGCTGCCCCCGTGGCCTACGCCGCCCCCGCCGTCCACGCCCCTCTGGCCTACGCCGCCCCTGCTGTCGCTGCTCCCATCCTCAAGGTGCACTGAGAAGGGCAAATGTCAGTGATGTATCATCCATTCTGACTCATCGTTATTTAATAAAGACATCATAAACAGAATATATTTAATCTATGCTTCGCTATTCCTTCTCTCCATTACTCCAGTCCTGTAGTTGTCCTAAATCGTAGTTAAGCCAAGGTAAAACACTGTTACTTCTTAAGCTAATATAAATCGTGAAACCTCGAACAGGAAGCAACGAACACCAAGAGGTAGGCGGCGAAATCACGTAAGTGGTGCAGTCACCCAGTACTGTAGAAAGACTGCTATGTTTAATATTTATCTGTAGTGGAACCTAACGATGGCTAAGCAGTTCAGGCAGCAACAATGGACACACAGATAATATGGCACAACACAATGTTCTTTGAGTACCCAACGGGCATGTGGAAACATGACGTAATGTCTTGGTAGCTGCTCTGTACGTGTCGAATCTGAAATTTTGACGATTTGTGAGGGTACGATTTATTCGGTTTCTTACCACAACTACCGTTTTTTCTGTGAAAATATCTTCACAACAGAGTAAAATTCTGTACTATGCAAAATGCGATTTCTCGTAGGTACCCATGTACATATGCAAAACATCTGTGGTATCTTTGTGTCGTTGCAGGAACCGTTCGGGAAAGTGTCATTGTATTGGTCATACATTGTGTCCAGGGTACCGCATACAAGGTATCAGACAACTCTTCATTACTGAACCTATCCATAAATCAGTGTATCGATCTTAGCTTGTAAATAACACTGACAGAAAAACAAACTCGATACAAAATCGAGTATGACTGAATGCGAGCTTGATGCCAACGAGTAAAGCAGGTATTATTGTACTCATAACATGGTAAAAGATTGTCTATCTTATTCTTACAGTACGAGGTAATCCATGTGATAGTCACTTGCTTGCTAAATTGTTGGAGAATGCAACAAAGACGACAAAATTAACGCACAGATTTACATGTATAGTCAGCAGAGTACCGCGGTAGTTTCAGGGAAGACTTCATACTCGTATTATACTGAGAAAGGCGATACAGCATCATCAAGCGAAACAGATGCTGTGGCCAGATGCAAGCCAAATGCAAACCCCACAGCCTGTTTTGTTTAAGCTTTATCTAGTCAGATGGTACATTACGGAATGAGTATCGACAAATCAGAGTTCTTGGAATTCAAATATCGGATCGGAACATTGCATGACAAGCTGCGTAAGAAATGAAAATATAAAGAGGTGTTTTTCTAACCATGCAGTGGCATACTGTCCTAATACTTATTATGACTTATTCCTTGATCTGTCAAGACAGAGATTTTCTTCAAGATTATAACTGAATGAACTTCATTAAATTTTAATTTTGGCTATCAGATGAGAAAAGAAACATTAGGCTCAGTCAAAAATTGATAATTTATATTCTATTCTTTCTTATTGTGTGATTTTTTAAGGACTTCCTTTTATTTGGCTATATGAACGTTAACATGACTTAATTTGCTGTTACGTTAAGAAACTTACATAGAAATAAGAAAGGCAGAAACCCATTTAATTTACAATAATTCAACAGCTGTTCTGGAACAATTACGTTGAAATGAATTACGTGGGAAGATCACACAAACATGGCCATGTAGCTTCAAACGAAAATTACTTTCATTGTTATTTAATGAGAAAGACAGTTAAGCTACGCATGAAATGAAGTTTGTGCCTGAGAACACTACATCACATTTTATTTGAAAACAGCAAAGCTCAAGAAGCTAGCCAACGATGACCGTAATGGAGAGAGCAAGTAGGAAGTACAAGTGACCCTTGGAGGCCTCGGAGTGAATGGAAACAGTTTATGAGTACGTTTTCTTCACTCGCTTTTCGAAAATAGAAAGCTAGAAAAATAGCATGAAGATGATTCGATGAACCGTCTGCCTGCTGCTGAAGTGTAAATTGCAGACTAAGTATGTAGAGGTATTAGTAGACCACAACATTATTGCACTTGTGTATGAGGATGTGCGGCTGGTCCCGGCGGAGGTTCGAGTCCTCCCTCGGGCATGGGTGTGTGTGTTTGTCCTTAGGATAATTTAGGTTAGGTAGTGTGTAAGCTTAGGGACTGATGACCTTAGCAGTTAAGTCCCATAAGATTTCACACACATTTATGAGGATGCTTCTGTCAAATTATAAGGAGTTTTTATCGTGGTATTTCGTGAGAACACAATAAACCGCTCGATAGTACACGCACAAATGTCCTGAAAGTATTCAAGTGCGATGCATTTTCTTCAGTTGCCACTGTAATTATTTACTGTAAAATCACCACATGTTTCCTGTAACGGCCATAGAACGCCAAGTGCAATAACAGCGTGGTCATGTAGTAGATGAGTTTGCTTCTACATAAGTCACACAGTCGATACATAAACTGTTTGAACAAACGCCGAAGCGCCAAAGAAACTGGAGCAGGCATATGTATTTAAACAGAGGTATTTAAACAGGCAGTATACGATGCTGCGGTCGGCAACGCCTTATATAAGGAAACAAAGGTCTGGCGCAGTTGTTAGATCGGTTACTGCTGCTACAATGGCAGGTTATCAGATTAAACTGTGTTTGAACTTGGTGTCATTGTCGGCGCACAAACCATGGGACAAACATCCCCGAGGTAGCGATGAAGCTGGGATTTTCCGGTACGATCATTTCACGAGTGTACCGTGAATATCAGGAATCCGGTAAAACATCAAATCTCTGTGATCACTGCGACCAGAGAAAGTTCCTGCAAGAACGGCACCAACTCGACTGAAGAGAATAGTTCAACGTGACAGAAGTGCAACCCTTCCGCAAATTGCGCAGATTTCAATGCTGGGCCATCAGCAGGTGTCAACGTGCCAACCATTCAACGAAACATCATCGACATGGGTTTTCAGAGCCGAAGGGCCACTATTGTAGCCTTGATGACTGCACGACACAAAGCTTTACGCCTCGCCTGGACCCGTCAACTTTTGGACTGTTGATGACTGGAAGCATATTGCCTGGTCGAACGAGTGTCGTCTAAAATTGTATCGAGTGGATGAGGGTGTTCTGGTATGGAGACAACCTTATGAATCCATGGGCCATGCCAGTTAATAGGGGACTGTTCAAGCTGGTGGAGGCTATGTAAAGGTGAGGAGCGTATGCAGTTGGAGTGCTTGATACGCCTATACACGAGTCTGACAAGTGACAGGTACGTAAGCATCCTGTCTGATCATCCGCGTCCTTTCATGCCCATTGTGCATTGCAAAGGACTTGGGCAACCCTAGCATGGAAATGCTACACACCACACATCCAGAATTGCTACAGGTTGGCTCTAGGAAGACTCTCCTGAGCTTATCCACTTCCGCTGTCCACCAGACTCCTTAGACATGAGCATTATTGAGCATATCTGGATGCCCTGAGACGTGCTGTTCAGAAGAGATCTCCCACCCCCCCCCCCCCTCGCACTCTCACGGATTTATGGACAGCCGTGCAGGATTCATGGCGTCACTTCCCTCCAGCACTACTTCAGACATTAGACGAGTCCATGATACGTAGTGTTGCGCCACTTCTGCGTACTCGCGGTGGCCCTGCCCGGTGTTAGGCAGCTGTACCATTTTCTTTGGCTCTTCAGAGGCAGAAGAAACTGCAATACGTTGCACTCCAAATCAAATGAAATGCAATTATTCTGTTATTATGGACTGGTGACAAAACGTCGCTAATCCACAACTGCATCAACAGTCCTCAAACCTCCTGAGGGTATATGGCGGAGAATACTTCTGGCACCAATAACTCGTTCCCCCTTCCCTTTTCTAAAAGACACTGGCGCGTGGAAAGAATGATTGTCAGTAAGTATCTGTATTAGCTCTAATTTCTTGAATTATCTCATCAGAGTCATTACGCGAGATGTATCTGAGAGGACGTAATATCTTGCCCGACTCTTCCCGAAATGTATTCTTTCGAAATTCCGGTAGAACAGTCACCGCGACTCACAACACCTCTTCTGTAGCGTCTACCACTGGAGTTTGTTGAGCATCTCTGTACCGCTCTCGCGCTGACTAAACGATCCCAGGGTGAAAAGTGCCGCTCTTCGTTCATTTCTCTCTATGAGTTACTCCTAGATATTTTACAACAGATACTGTTCCCAGCAGTAGTGTAGCTGCACAGAAGAAGTTTTCTTTTCCTATGTATGCGCAGTATGTTACATTTATTTACATTCGAGGTCAACTGACAGAACCATTCGTCAATCCTCTGTAGGTCTTTCTGCAAATCGATACGCCCTACTGGAGTTACTACTTATAGACAACCTGATCAATGCAAACGGTGTTAAAGAGTTTCCGACGATGTCTACTAGAACATTTAAGTACATTGTAAACAGTAACGGTCCTGTCACACTTCATTGTGGTACTCCCGAAATTACCTTTACATCTTTCGACTAGGCGCGCAGTCCGGAACCGTGCTACTGCTACGGTCGCAGGTTCGAATCCTGCCTCGGGCATGGATGTGTGTGATGTCCTTAGGTTAGTTAGGTTTAAGTAGTTCTAAGTTCTAGGGGACTGATGACCACAGCAGTTGAGTCCCATAGTGCTCAGAGCCATTTGAACCATTTTGAACATCTTTCGATTCTCTTCCGTTAAGAGCGACATGTCAAGTTCTATTGCCAAGGAAGTCTTGAATGCAGTCGAAAAACTGGTCCGATACTCGGTAAGCTCGTTTTTTGAGTTTTTGTCCTCTCTCTCTGAACGGCAGTGCGGGGCGGCGTCAAGTCAAGGAACACAGCATCAACCTGACAGCCGTTGTCTACAGTGCTATGAATCTCATGGATAAACAGAGCGACCTTGCATTCACAAGATCTCTGTTTGTGGAATCCATGTTGATTTTTATAGAGAAGGTATTCGTTCTCCAAGATCGACTTGATTCTTGAACATAAAACATGTTCCCTTATTCTACAACAGGCTGATGTCAACGATTCAGGCGTAATTATGTGCGTCTATCCTACGGCAGCGATCTGGGCTTTCATCCAGTCGCTAAGTACCCTTCGTTGCTCCAGCGAACTACGATAAACTGCTCGTAGAAAGGGAGCAAGTCCTTTCGCGTAATGTTTGTAGAATCTCACAGGTGTCTTATCCGGACCTGATGCCCTTCCACTGCTAAACGACTCTATCTTCTTTTCTGTTCCGCGGACTTTTAGCTCAATATCTCCCATTCCGACGTTCGTACGATAGTTGAAAGGAGGGACCGTATTATGAACTTTCGCGGTGAAACAATTTCTGAAGACCGAATTCAATATTTCGGCCTCCTCTCTGTAATCTTACGTTTCGCTGCCTGTATGCTCAATGCGTGACTGAAATGGTGATTTCTAACCTCTTACTGATTGTACATAAGACTAAAGTTCTTAGGGTTTTTACTCAAGTCTGTAGACAAAATGTTACTTTCAAAGTTCAAGATTTTAAACATGGCTGAAACAGCAACTGTTGAAATGCTTCATGGTAAATGATGACTGCCAAAACAGTTGCAGGATAAAGATTTATTAAAATTCTTGACCATTGTTTCGGTATATATAAATATACCTTCATCAGAAGCAAAATACCTAAAATTACATCCTGCAATGGAGATTAATAAAACAATTGTGCCAAAGGCGTCGTCAGTAGTTAAAACATCATCTCCTTTTTTACAACATGATTATGGACAGAGGATCGATGCGAACACAGATTAGCATCAGTCTATGCGCCGGTGGCGACACCTACGACGTGCTGACATGACGAAAGTTTCCAACCGATTTCTCGTACACAAACAGCAGTTGACCGGCGTTGCCTGGTGAAACGTTGTTGTGATCCCTCGTGTAAGGAGGAGAAATGCGTACCATCACCTTTGATAAAGGTCGGATTGTAGCCAATGACTGTTAGCAGAATATGGAATTGGTGGGTTCGGAGGCTAATACGGAACGCGGTGCTGGATCCCAACGGCCTCGTATCACTAGCAGTCGAAATGACAGGCGTCTTATCCGCAAGGCTGTAACGGATCGTGCAGCCACATCTCGATCCCTGAGTCAACAGATGGGGACGTTTGCAAGACAACAACCATCTGCAAGAACAGTTCGATGACGTTTGCAGCAGCATGGACTATCAGCTCGGAGACCACGGCTGCGGTTACCCTTGACGCTGCGTCACAGACAGGAGCGCACGAGTGGCAAAACGTAATTTTTTCGGATGAATCCAAGTTCTGCTTACAGCATCATGATGGTCGCATCCGTGTTTGGCGACATCGCGGCGAACGCACATTGGAAGCTTGTATTCGTCATCGCCATACTAGCGTACGGGCCTTTCTGGATACAGAAAATGTTCGACTGCTGCCCTGGCCAGCACATTCTCCAGATCTTTCACCAATTGAAAACGTCTGGTCAGTGGTGGCCGAACAACTGGCTCGTCACAATACGCCAGTCACTATTCCTGATGAACTGTGGTATCGTGTTGAAGCTGCATGGGCAGCTGTACCTGAACACGCCATCCAAGCTCTGTTTGACTCAATGCCCAGGCGTATCAAGGCCGTTATTACGGCCAGAGGTGGTTGTTCTGGGTACCGATTTCTCAGGATCTATGCACCCAAATTACGTGAAAATGTAATCAGTGGCAGTTCTAGTACAATATATTTGTCCACTGAATACCCGTTTATCATCTGCATTTATTCTTGGTGTAGCAATCTTAATGGCCAGTAGTGTATATAAGCGCGCAGAGGTCTTAAAAGTGGTAGGAAATGCCTTTATCTCTCTTCTGCCTCTGTCTCTTATTATTCTTTCTGCTGTTATTGTGTTTTTCTGAGAATTATTTTCCATTGAAATGAAATGAAACACGTGGCTATCGACCAGTGGTGCCCTCGACGTCTACAGGTGGCTGCTGTCCAAGATCTTCTGTATGACCTGCATCAAACTGGATGGTAAGTCTTCTTCGTGTGGCCGCTGGTCACATTGAAACCCCAGGAAACGAATATGTAGACTGGTTGGGCAAGTTGGCAGCCAGTATGCCAATTTTGGGGATGCAGATACAAGACTCCTACACCATTAGTTGTCGGTGGTTTGGAATATGGATTGGTGCGCCACTGATTTTCCAAATAAACTGCGGACCATAAACGATGGCGCTGTAATAGTCACAAACATATGGCTTACAATTTTAGACGAACAGTTGGTAACAGGTAGGTTTCTTTAAATTAAAATACAGAAAGTAGGTGGGTTTGAACATTTTATTTCGGTTGTTCCAATGTGATATATGTACCTTTGAGAACTTATCATTTCCGAGAAAGAATGCTGTTACAGCGTGATTACCTGTAATTACCACATTAATGCAATAAATGCTCAAAATGATGTCCGTCAACCTCAAAGCATTTGGCAATACGTGTAACGACATTCCTCTCAACAGCGAGTAGTTCGCCTTCCGTAATGTTCGCACATGTATTGACAATGCGCTGACGCATGTTGTCAGGCGTTGTCGGTAGATCACGATAGCAAATATCCGTCAACTTTCCCCACAGAAAGAAATCCGGGGACGTCAGATCTGGTGAACGTACGGGCCGTGGTGCTTCGACGACCAATCCACCTGTCATGAAATACGCTATGCAATACCGCTTCAATCGCACGCGAGCCATGTGTCGGACATCCGTCATATTGGAAGTACATCGCCATTCTGTCATGCAGTGAAACATCGTGTAGTAACATCGGTAGAACATTACGTAGGAAATCAGCATACATTGCACCATTTAGATTGCCATCGATGAAATGGGGGCCAATTATCCTTCCTCCCATAATGGCGCACCATACTTTAACCCGCCAAGGTCGCTGATGTTCCACTTGTCGCAGCCATCGTGGATTTTCCGTTGCTCAGTAGTGCATATTATGCCTGTTTACGCTACCGCTGTTGGTGAATGACGCTTCATCGCTAAATAGAACGCGTGCAAAAAATCTGTCACGTCGCGTTATTTCTCTTGTGCCCAGTGGCAGAACTTTACACGACGTTCAAAGTCGTCGCCATGCAATTACTGGTGCATAGAAATATGATACGGATGCAGTGGATGTTGATGTAGCATTCTCAACACCGACGTTTTTGAGATTCCCGATTCTCACGCAATTTGTCTGCTACCGAAGTGCGGAATTGCCGCGACAGCAGCTAAAACACCTACTAGGGGCATCATCATGTTGGAAGTACATCGCCATTCTGTCATGCAGTGAAACATCTTGTAGTAACATCGGTAGAACATTACGTAGGAAATCAGCATACATTGCACCATTTAGGTCGTGGTTGACGTTTCACATGTGGCTGAACACCTCCTGTTTCCTTAAATAACGTAACTATCCGGCGAACGGTCCGGACACTTGGAAGATGTCGTCCAGGATATCGAGCAGCATACATAGTACACGCCCGTTGGGCATTTTGATCACAATAGCCATACATCAACACGATATCGACCTTTTTCGCAATTGGTAAACGGTCCATTTTAACACGGGTAATGCATCACGAAGCAAATACCGTCCGCAGTGGCGGAATGTTACGTGATACCACGTACTTATACGTTTGTGACTATTACAGAGCCATCTATCACAAAGCGAAAAAAGTGATCCAACTAAAACATTCATATTTCTTTACGTACTACACGAATATGTAATAAAAATGGGGGTTCCTATTTAAAAAAGCGCTGTTGATATCCGTTTGACCTATGGCAGCGGCATCTAGTGGGCCAACCATAGCGCCATCTGGTTTCCCCCTTCAAGCTAGACGAGTTTCGTTCTTTGTAGTTTTTTCGTTTGATACTTATTTCGTGGGATAGTCTGGCCGGTCACTATCAATGGACCATTCTGTATATATCGAATATAAATTGAAGTGTTAAGAAGTAATTTCTAGAGGTGTTTGTCTGAAATACAGCATCGTAGTGAAGCGAAAAGTGATAGATTTTCAGTTCACTCAAGAAGAGAATTCTATCTTTTGAAATGTGATGCTACGGAGGAATGTTGCAGTCTGGGTGGGTAGACCGAACCAGAAATGATGAGATATTAAATAGAAAAGAAATGTGTGACAGGATGCCACACATCCTAAAGCATCAAGAAATTTTCAGTTTGGTTAAGGGAGGTTTCGTCTTCGGGAAGGAAAGAAATCAACAATGCGAACACCAATAATTTTCCTTTGTATAAATTGTGTGAGGTAGTTCAGAGAGGACTGGGGAGCGAACAGAGGTTCAGGGCACTCTCACGCCCCTGGGATGCTGTCCCTAAAGGCGGAAGAATCAGCAACGATCAACGGCATGAGGATGCAGTAAGCAATGGAAACCACTTCTTTACAGACACATAATGTGTATCCACAGGACATGTGCCCTGTGATCTCTCCACTGGCAAAAGCTCCAGTAATAGCCCCCATTTGGATTTCCAGGAAGAGACTGACAAGTGGGAGATGACCATTAGAAAAAGACTGAATAACCACCGAAAGGATATCGTTCTATGAGTCGTGGTGTGAAATGTTTCAAGTTTAAATATGGTAGGGAAGATAGAAAATCTGAAAAGGGAAATGCAAGGGCTGAGTCTAAATATAGTGAAAGACAGTGAAGTGAAATGGAAAGATAATAAGGATATGTGGTCGGATGAGTATTGGGTAATATCAACAGTAGCAGAAAACTATATAACTGGAGTAGGATTCGTTATGAATGGGAAGAGAGGGCAAAGAGTGTGTTATTGTGAACAGTTCAGTGGTAAGATTGTTCTCACCAGAATATACAGCAAACCAACACGACAACAATAGTTCAGGTATACATTCCGACGTCGCAAGCTGAAGACGAACAGATAGTGAAAGTATATGGGAACATTGAAGGGTAAACCGAGATAAAAATCTGCTGGTCACGGAGGACTGGAATGCAGTTGTAGGGGAAGGAGCGGAAAGAAGGTTTACACGAGAGTATGGCCTTGGTACGGGGAATGAGAGAGGAGAAAGACTAATTACGTTCTTCAATATATTTCAGATGGTAATAGCGAATATTCTATTCAAAACTCACAAGAGGAGGAGGTATACATCTAAAAGTCCGGGAGATACAGAAAGATTTCAATTGGATTACATCATGGTCAGGCAGGTATTCCGAAAGAAGATACTGGATTATAAGGCGTACCCAGGAGCAGATACAGACTCAGGTCACAATTTAGTGTTAGTGAAAAATATGGTGAAGTTTAAGGATAATTACGCAAAGAAGTGGGACACTGAAGTAATAAGGAATGACGAGATATGCTTGAAGTTCCCTGAGGCAATAAGCAATACCTCACTAGGCAGCACAGAAGAGGAATGGACATCTTTAAAAAGGGCAATCACGGAAGTTGGAAGGAAAAACATAGCTACAAAGAAGGTGACTGTGGAGAAACCATAGGTAATAGAAGAAATACTTCATTTGATCGATGAAAGAAGGAAGTACAAAAATGTTCAGGGTGACTCAGGAATACAGACATACATGTCGCTGGGGAATGAAATAAATGCGAAGTGCAGGGAAGTCAAGACGAAGTGGTGGCATAAAAGATGCGAAGAACTCGAAAATGAAATGATTCTCGGAAGGACTGACTCATCACATAGAAAAGCCAAATAACCTTCGATGAAAGTAGAACCAATGCTGATAGTATTGAAAGTGCCATGCGAATTCCATCGTTAAATGCTTCGGAAGATTTAATATCAAACAAGGCAGAACTGGTAGACAACACTCCATCAGAATTTCGAAAATCATGGGGTGAATTGGCATCAAAACGACTATTCACGTTGGTGTGTAGAATGTATAAGTCTGGCGATGTACTATATGTCTTTCCAAAAACTATCATCCGCACAATTCCAAAGACTGCAAGAGCTGACAAGTGCTAGAAGTACTGTACAAACAGCTTAACGGATCATGCATTGCTGAAAATAATAATATACAGAAGAATGCAAAAGAAAACTGAGAATGTGTTAGATGACGATCAGATTGCCTTTAGGAAAGGTAAAGACACCAGAGAGGCATTTCTGACGTCGCTGTTGATAATAGAGGCAAGACTAAAGAAAAATCAACACACGTTCAAATGGTGCAAGATGTTCAAAATTCTGAGAAAAATAGCGGTAACCAGTAGGGAAAGACGGGTAATATACAGTGTATACAAGGGCCTAAAGGAGACAATAAAAATGGATGTCTGAGAACGAAGTGTTCAGCTTAAAAAGGGTGTAAGACAGGGATATAGTATTCCGCCAATAATGTTTAATCTATACATCGAAGAGGGAATGATAGAAATAAAAGAATACTTCAGAAGACGAATTGCATTTCAAGTGAAAGGATATCAGTGTTATGATTCGCTGATGACATTGCTATCGTCAGTGAAAGTGAAGAAGAAATACAGGACCTGCTGAATGGAATGAACAGCCTACTGAGAACATAACATGGATTTAGAGTAAATAGAAGAAATACGAAAGTTATGAAAAGTAGCAGAAATGAAGACAGTGAGAATATCAACATCAGGATTGATGGTCACGAAGTAGATGAAGTTAAGGGATGCTGTTACCAAGGCAGAAAAATAAACAATGATGGAAGGAGCAAGAATTACATGAAAAGCAGACTAACACCGGCAAAAATGGCATTCCTGGCCAAGGGAAATCCTCTAGTATCAAACATAACCCTTAAACTGAGCAAGAAATTTCTAAGAATTAACGTTTGGAGCATGTATGGTAGTGAAACATGGACTGTGGGAAAACCGGAACAGAAGAGAACTAAAGCCTTTCAGATGTGGTTCTACAGACGAATTTTGGAAATCAGATGGAATGGTAAGATAAGGAATGAGGAGGTTCTGCACAGAGTCGGAGAGGAAAGATATACTTGGAAAACACTGGCAGCAAGAAGGGACAGGATGATAGGACATCCGTTAGGACATCAGGGAATAACTTCCATGGTATGAGAGGGAGCTGTAGAGGGTAAATAGGGTTGAGGAAGACAAAGATTGGAATACAGCAAATAATTGAGGACGTAGGTTGCATGTGCTACTCTGAGTTGGTTGGTTGATTCAGGAAAGGGACCAAACAGCGAGGTCATCGGTCTCATCGGATTAGGGAAGTGTGGGGGAGAAAGTCGGTCGAGCCCTTTCGAAGAAACCTTCCAGGCATTTGCCTAAAGCGACTTAGGGAAATCACAGAAAACCTAAATCAGGATGGCCGAACGCGGGTTTGAACCATCGTCTTCACGAATGACAGTTCGCTCTCCATAGCCAAACTACCTATCACACGTTTCTACTGTGCGTATCTTTCCAGGAATATCCAGTAGCAGAAGAAGTTTTCATCGTCAGTATTTTGCCGGCACTGGGAGGAGAGATGATGGCGTATAGTTCTTCATCAACAGACTTCGCTCCAAAGACCTTGGTTATATCCGAAACTTCACTATAGTGTCTCTCGGAGTGAAGGCATCTGACACTTCTGCTGGTGATCCTTCCATCGGATGGTTATGTTAAGCTCAGCGGTGTTATTTGAGAGGGGTAGGCACACTCTCTCATACCTGTCGTTGTCAAGGACAACACAAGCACTACACTGTAC
This sequence comes from Schistocerca americana, assembly GCF_021461395.2. Lineage (NCBI taxonomy): Eukaryota > Metazoa > Arthropoda > Insecta > Orthoptera > Acrididae > Schistocerca > Schistocerca americana. The sequence goes on along the minus strand of NC_060121.1, from coordinate 522,942,580 downwards.
ACAATGCTCGCTCACCACGGTCACTCATACTAACTGGTACAGTTTGGATATTACTCAAACTTCACGAGGAGAAGATGCCACTACGCGCGAAGACTGGGACGACGCATCATCACAGCCAACAATGACGTACGTTATATACGAGGCTGAGTCAAATGAAAACCTTAAATTTGTAATAACAAATCGAAATTTCGCGCCGTTATCCTGTAAGTTGGTAGGCGTGCTACAAACAGCATGCAGAATGGCCTGTAGGTGGCAGCATAGTGCAGATGTACACATATCGTCGCAGTATCAATATAAAGATGGCCGACCCACTTGCGACTTGCACCAGGGAAGAACAGCGTTCTGTTATTCGGTTTATGCGCAGTAAAGGTGTGAAACCTATTGAAATTCATCGACGAATGAAGGTTCAGTACGGTGATGCATGTCTGTCACAGCAGCAAGTCTACGAATGGAGTAGGGAGTTCGCAAATGGTTTGACTTCAGTGGAAGATACTCCTCGTCCAGGTCAGGCACAACGAGTTGTGACTCCACAGAACACTGCAGCAGTTGAAGCCATAGTGAAGAAAAACCGCCGAGTGACACTGAATGGCATTGCAGCATGTTTACAGATTAGTCATGGGTCAGCACACCACATTGTGCATGATGTGCTCCAGTTTCACAAAGTGTCTGCAAGATGGGTGCCACTGCAGCTGACTTCTGAAATGAGAGAACGACGTGTTGATGCTTGTGAAGAACTTCTTCGGCGCTTTGAACGAGAAGGTGATGGATTCCTTGCAAGAATCTTTACTGGGGACGAAACCTGGGTTAACCTCCACCAACCGGAAACGAAGAGAGCGAGCAAGGAATGGCACCATTCCTCATCACCAAAACCTTAGAAGTTTCGAACAGCACCTTCAGCAGGGAAGGTTATGCTGACTCTCTTTTGGGACGCAAAAGGCGTCATTTTCGAGCATTACATGCCTAGAGGGATCACTGCCACCAGTGGATCATACACAGATCTCCTAAAAAATCATCTGTTGCAACAATCACAGACCTGCATTTTGAGTGTCTTCCTCATCCACCATACTCACCAGACCTAACCCCAACCGATTTCCATCTGTTTGGACCACTCAAAGACGCAATGGGAGGAAAGAAGTTCCGTTATGATGAAGAGGTACGCCACGCAGTGCGTGAGTGGTTGCGGGGACTGCCAAAAGAATTTTTTTCTAAAGGAATTTATGCACTTTGTAAGCGCTGGAGTAGTTGCATTGAGCGTGGGGGAGATTATGTTGAGAAGTGATGTAGCTTTGTACCACTTATACACAAAAATAATATTTAATATTTTCATTTGACTCACCCTCGTATATAAAGATGGTATCTGTTCTTTCGGACATATTCGAAAGAACAGATACCATCTTCACATATATATATACAGGGTGAGTCACCTAACATTACCGCTGGATATATTTCGTAAACCGCATCAAATACTGACGAATCGATTCCACAGACCGAACGTGAGGAGAGGGGCTAGTGTAATTGTTTAATACAAACCATAAAAAAATGCACGGAAGTATGTTTTTTAACACAAACCTACGTTTTTTAAATGGAACCCCGTTAGTTTTGTTAGCACATCTGAACATATAAACAAATACGTAATCAGTGCCGTTTGTTGCATTGTAAAATGTTAATTACATCCGGAGATATTGTAACCTAAAGTTGACGCTTGAGTACCACTCCTCCGCTGGTCGATCGTGTGTATCGGAGAGCACCGAATTACGTAGGGATCCAAAGGGAACGGTGATGGACCTTAGGTACAGAAGAGACTGGAACAGCACATTACGTCCACATGCTAACACATTTTTATCGGTCTTTTGCAGGACGCAGTCTCAAGACGATGAGGATCATACTTATCGTTGCCCCGATGGACGATTCCGTGGCGGAAGCACCAGTGTGCTTGCATGCACCAGACGCTGTACCTATGGACGTTGAACAGCAGCTGAGCCAGCACCGCTCTTCCGCCGCCGACATGACGCCGCCTTCGGACTTCACAGGTACTCCACCGGACGCACACCATTCACGCACCTTTACGTGGTCTGACGATGTAGACGACGAAACACCCATCGTTGAGATAGCAGCGAATGCTGCTGCTCCATCCGACGACTGCTAATCAACAGAGTTGCTGGGTGGGGATGTGAAGACTACTGGGGCATCATTCCTCTTCGCTGCTGCTCTTCGTGCCTCCAAGAGCGTCTCAGTAGTCCATAAGCTTGCAGGATTGGCTCCATCAGTGTCAACACCATTGGCACCCCTGTCAAACTACAATTGCTCCGTGAAATGCTGAGGGCGTCGGACCTCAATGTTGCCCTTTTGCAGGAAGTTCACCTGGCGACGTTCCCTAATATCTATGGCTATGTGTCCTACCTCACGCCGTGTGCTGACTGAGGCAGTGGGACAGCTAAACTTTTAAAGGAAGGCATTGAGATAGACGACATGATTTAATCACCATCGGCTAGGGGTCTTGCTGTGACTTTCCACGGTGTCCGAGTCATCAATGTTTACACTCCCACAGGACTGCTACTGGATATTCCTGGAAAGATACGCACAGTAGAAACGTGTGATAGGTAGTTTGGCTATGGAGAGCGACTATTCAGACCAGGTCGCTCCTTCGTTTGTCGGCCGCTACGACCATATTACTCTTGGGGGCGACTTCAGCTGTGTGTTATCCCAGAAGGACCAACATCCCCAGTTCAGCACATGCCAGGAACTCAAGCTGCTCGTGCATGAACTGAACCTCACCGAAACTTGGGACCGCATGCGTGGTGATCGGCCTTGATATACGTACGTCACCAGCCATTCAGCAAGTCGTCTTGACCGTGTCTACGTTTCCCAAAGAATCGTAACTGCCATGCTTGACGCTGAGCTATGGCCTATCGCCTTTCCGACCATGTCGCCTACATTTGCACTGTTTCGTTCCAGAGGTAGAAGGTGTGGCGCGGTCGAGGCCTGGCGAAACTGAATGTCGCCCATCTCAAGGATCCGCAATGCAGGCAGGTCGCAGAAACGACGTGGAACAACTGTGTGAGACGCCTTCCAGCGTATCCTTCAACACTCCGGTGGTGGCTCCACTGCACCAAGCCTGCTTTACGTCGTTCGATGATGAATTACGGTCGCGACGAAATGCTGTGGCAACGACATACCATGGAATAATATTTCACATTTCTCCGGGAACTCTCAAACCATGCCCCCTCTGTTCAATGACAGGTTGAAATTCAACGTATTAAGGCGAAGATAATTTCTCTTATGGGTCACCGCCTTGAGGGCTCAATAGTACGCGCAAGGCGTCTCGATTGTGTACTAGGAGAGCCCCCGTCCATACATCATATTATCCGAGAGAAGCAGCGGTGTCGGAGAAAGCTGGTCAACGCCCTCGACATGCCAGTTGGTCGTCAATTGACGTCCCAGAATGACATCGTAAAAGCCTTTGTGAATCACTACAACCAGTTCTATGCAGCATAGGACCAGAACATAGGGGTAACGACTGATGTACTCCGTTCCTTGACGGGTACCCTGGATGAGGCTGCTGTGGAGATTCTCACATCGACAATTACGGCTGATGACGTCGTGCCGCTGGTCTAGATGGGTTCCCACTGGAGTTTTACCGCACATTACACGAGATCATGGGCTCACGCTGGACTGCGATGTATGAAGAACTGATGAACCTTGGCCTTCCGCTCCCACCCGAATTCGTAGAAGGCTTGCTTATCCCGGTCCCCAAGCCATCGGGAGGTCGGGAAGTTGGGCATTATCGGCCGGTGACCATGTTAAATTGTGACTTCAAGACTTTTACCCGGATTCTTGCAACTCGCCTTCGGCGCGTCATTCCTCAAGTCATCTCTCTGGATCAAACGTGCTTTGGTGGTGACAGTAACATTCAGACGGCACTCAGCGATTACCATGACGTCAGAGCCCTGGACACGACCTGCCGCTGTAACGGTGCCTTAGTGACAGTGGACTTCGACTACGACTTTGATAGAGTGAGTCATGCCTTTCTGGAAACGTACTCCGACGGATGGCCTTCCTCCACAGGTTTATTCACATCGTCTTGCGGCTCCTCCGAGGTGCCACGTCGCGAGTGCTGGTCAATGGCGGTGTGGTGGGCCCTATTAATGTCATGTGGTCGGTCTGTCAAGGATGTCCGCTGTTGATGCTGCTTTTCGCCATCGTCCTTGAGCCACTGTTACATGGTTTGAGGAGCCGGCTCACAGGGATAACAATGAGGGGGAATGCTTTCATCTGCAGCGCCTGTGCACATGACGTGGTGTTCTTGGTTCTATCGGAGGATGAAGTGCGAGAGGCACTGGCATGGATGAACCAGTACGGGACTGCTGCAGGTAGCCATGTGAACCTGACGAAATCTAGCGCTATGTCTGTCGGTAGAGGTCTTCCAACAGCGAGTGTGGCTCCATTGCCATTAGTGGACAAACTCAAATGTTTGGTGATCACCTTCAAGCGTGATATACAGCGCACGATGTCATTTAACTATAAACGCCTGCTTCAAGCTATCCGCACCAACATTCGTGGCAACCTCCTGAGAGCATTGGACATGTTACAAAAGGTGGATTTGGTTAACACTCAGCAGGCCATTGTGGCCGATCGGTTCTAGGTGCTTCAGTCTGCGGTCGCAGGTTCGAATCCCGCCTCGGGCACGGATGTGTGTTGTGTCCTTAGGTTTAAGTAGTTCTAAGTTTAGGTGACTGATGATCTCAGATCTTAAGTCCCATAGTGCTCAGAGCCATTTGAATCATTTTTGTTAACACTCATCTAGTCTCACGACTACTCCATTTAGCACAGATTTTACCGCTGCCAAAGGCAATGGCACACGGACTTCAGGCGGCGTTCAGCTACTTTGGGAGCGCGGATCTTATCTTCAAAGTCCGCTACGACACGCTGACACTTCCTCCTCGAGATGGCGGCTTTGGCCTTGTCAACGTCCAAGCGAGAGCAGCAGCCCTTTATGTAAGTACGATGGTTAAATCGTGGACCCGCCGCCGTACCGGATTTTCGGGAAGCCTGATTGACGAACTGGCCCCTCCCTCTCGAGTGGCACCTGTTGCAGTAGCCCATATTTCATCCTCGCTCTCACATGTCAGGACCTTTTTTATCGAATGCGGGTATGTCCATGCCGATATGCCTAGTACCACAAACCCTATTGCACGTGCGTTTACCGCCTAATGATGAGAAATCATACTCGGAATGTTGTGGAAAGCCGACATCCTACGATCGCATGGACCTGTGGTTTGGCGTTCTGTGCACCACATCCTCCTCGACACGAGCGCTCGTGCGACCTGGTATCTGGTCGTTAATGGAAAATAAATGACACAGCTTCGTCTACATGCCATGAAAATGACGGATTGGCCACTGTGTTCTCGTTGTCACTCGCTTGATAGGAACGAACATCGACTGATGTGTGGATCTTCTGCAGAGGTGTGGCAGCTGATTCAGAAGATCCTTGCCTTCCTTCTGCGTACGACTCCTCATGCCATTACACCGAAGTTTCTTCTGTTCCCAGATGAGACATACTTCCCACGTACGAAACCAATCCTGTGATCTGGATAAAAGGCCTCTCGACCTCTTATTTGTTCTGTAAAGATGATAAGAGTGTTCTTGATTTTTGGACGTTCCTGCAAGATCGCTTTACTTTTCTCGTGCACCATCCGCGATACCGTCAGTACTATGCCAACTTTTTGGGTAGTGCCTTCTTCGATCCCCGCCTGCAGCTTGGGTGTGTCAGGTATTTCAGTGAGATTGTGTAATACCAGGACTCAGTCCAATGCACCGGCGAATGAAATATTCTTCGTGAAGACGTGCCTGGAATATACCTGACTGCCTTGGGATTCAGGGTGCGTCTACCCACAAGTTAGCGGGACACGAATGCCATTTTGTATGTTCTGCCAGGAGGGCGTTTTCTTTAATTTCGATAATTTCCTTTTTATTTTGTTTGTTATTGATGGTAATTACACATAAATGTTTTTCGCCTGGAGGGTGATCTCAACATATATATATATATATCCCGATCGGGGCACACATTTTCAACTGTCCCCGTTGACTTATATCAACGCCTGTATGCAGCTAAGGGTATTCATTTGATTGTAATGACGTACGACCTTATGTTTAAAATAAAAGCTTCGCTAGCACTTTCACTTGCGGTTCAAAATCTAGAATATGCTACTGACGATTCAGCAAACCACCTCCGCAAGTTAAGCATTTATTCGGAATGTCTATATTCCACATGTACCACATGCTGGGATATGCAAATGATTAGCATTTCAGCTCGTCCAAACAAAGTAGGAGTAACGTCATCTAAATTCACGTTTATATAAAAATGAATGTTTGTTTATTCAGAATGTATTATCTCAAGAAAAATGAAGCAATTTAGGTGCGGTTTCTTGCAAACTGGTCAGCATTGTCTGTAGAGGATTTACAGTTGTATAGCTTATACGGCTGTTGTTAAAATATAGTCATTACGATGTATCAATACACAGACGCGATTCGACAAATATCGATATACATCGGCGAACAATGATTCGTCGGTAATCGATATATCGATACAATAGGGGCAATATCGAGCAAATCAATTCTTATTTTATACTACATTTTTTCAGAATTTTCGATAAATATTGGAAGACGTTCTTTTGAAATTGTAGTAGAACATAGTTTTACTTTCACTGCGTAAATGTCTCTGATTACTTTCTGAGCTTTCATCATGTCTAGTCTTTCTCTTTGACTGTTTGAAGCAAGAAGTGTAGATGGCACAAAGAAGAACGGAATAACAAGACATCCGATAGGAAGAAATAGCGCACAAATTGCATTAATAATAATTTTTAACACTACTAGTGTGCTGTTTCCTCACGTCGGCGTTCTTCAAAAACCGTTGCTGAAACTGATGAACAAGAGTCTAAATAGAAGACTGGTCTCTACGGTGGGCGGAGACACGCGGGGGGAAATACTGACGTAATCGACTCTCGGTGCTACCTACAGAAACTGCAACGTTTAACTTCACCACGCAATTCTGATACTACAATTTCTAGACGGAAGGCGGTTGCAGAAATGAAAAAGCAGGGAAGACGACAGGAAGTACTCTAGATAAATCCGATATATCACGAAATCGAACTATGGACCTATTGGACACCTTTTATTGCGCGAGCTGTAGTTACCAATGTAAACAAAGTGATTATCGCCAAGTGTGAACGTGCATCATTTTCAAAAAATGGTTCAAATGGCTCTGAGCACTATGGGACTTAACTTCTGCGGTCATCAGTCCCCTAGAACTTAGAACTACTTAAACCTAACTAACCTAAGGACATCACACACATCCATGCCAGAGGCAGGATTCGAACCCGCGACCGTAGCGGTCGCGCGGTTCCAGACTGTATTGCCTAGAACCGCTCGTCCAATCCGACTGGCCCACGTTTTGAAGCAGCACTTCAATACCAGCTCAGTGAACAACGATTCTGTGTATTATTTTAAACCGGCCGGCGCATCATTTTTGTTTCAGTTCTGGCTCTGAGGGGGATAAGCAGTATGCTATCTTGTTGATGTACAGAATATCTAATAATAAATCAATACAGCTGTAAAACTGGCAGTATACTTAGGCTGGTTCTAGGCACTTCAGTCTGGAACCGCGTGACCGCTACGGTCGCAGGTTCGCATCCTGCCTCGGGCATGGATGTGTGTGATGTACTTAGGTTAGTTACGTTTAAGTAGTTTGAAGTTCTAGGGGACTGATGACCTCAGATGTTAAGTCCCATAGTGCTCAGAGCCATTTGAACCATTTGAACTTAGGCTGATGCGCCAAACAAACTGGTATAGGATTGCGTATTCAGATACATAGATATGTTAACTGCCAGAATACGGCGCTACAGCCGAAAACGCCTATATAACAAAAAGTGTCTGGCGCAGTTGTGAGATTGGTTACTGCTGCTTCAATGGCATTTTATCATGAGTTAAGTGAGTTTAAAGGTGCTGTTATAGTCGGCGCGCGAGGCATGGGACACAGCATCTCCTAGGTAGCGATCAAGTGGGGATTTTCCCGTACAACCATTTCACGAGCTTACCGTGAATATCAGGAATCCGGTGCAACATCAAATCTCCGACATCGCTGCGGCCGGAAAAAAGATTCTGCAAAACGACTAGACCAACGACGACTGAAGAAAATCGTTCAACCTGACAGAAGTGCAACCCTTCCGCAAATTGCTGCTTCTTTCAGTGCCGGGCTATAAATAAGTGTCAGCATGCAAACATTCAATGAAATATCATGGATATGGGCTTTCGGGCTTTCGGAACCGAAGTCCCACTCGACGCAACACATTACGCCTCGCCTGGCCCCGTCAGCACCGACATTGGACTGATGATGACTGGAAACATGTTGCCTGGTCGAACGAGTCTCGTTTCAAATCGTATCGAGCGGATGGATGTATACGGGTATGCAGACAAGCTCATGAACACATGGACCTGGTTGTCAGGAGGGGACTGTTGAAGCTGGTGGAGGCTCCGTAATGGTGTCGGGCTTGTGCAGTTGGTGTGATATGGGGTCCTTGATACGTCTAGATACAACTTGACAGATGACACGTACGTAATCATCCTTTCTGATTACCTGTATCCATTCATGTCCATTTTGCATTACTACGGACCTGGGCAGTAGCAGGACAATGTGACACCCTTCACGTCCAGAATTGCTACAGAGTGGCTCCAGGAACACTCTTCTGAGTTTAAGCACTTCCGGTGGCCACCGAACTCCTCAGATATGAACATTATGAACTCTATTTAGGATGCCTTGCAACGTGCTGTTCAGAAGGGATCTCCAGCTCCTCTTACTCTTATGGATTTATGGATAGCGCTACATGATTCATGGTTTCAGTTCCCTCCAGCACAACTCAGACATTAGTTGAGTCCATGCCACGTCGTCTTGCGGCACTTGTGCGTGCTCGCGAGGGCCCTACACGATATTAGGCAGGTGCACCAACCTGTGTCCTTAGCTCTTCAGTGTACAAAATGGAGCCGATATTTAGTTTTAGCCGGTACATTGTTATACTGCTGAATATGGTCTTTATAAATGGTATCCCCGATATTAAGCAAGAGAACAATCCTAATAACTTTTCCAACAACAACGTAGTCGCTTTCCTGTGAAGTCGACTGCGAGAAAGACAATGCTGCGATTCTCGAGAGTACAAAAATACTCAGTGACTTTGCAAACTTGTTATTCTGGCAGCAAAAAACACCGAAATCAATGTAATCAAATACGTCATCCAAGAATAAATTGCGGTCGAATCTCTCTTCTACAGATCGATTAACTACGTCGTGAATGCGGACGGCTTCTTAAGCTATCGAAACGAGTTTTTAAACTCGTTAGATATTAATGGTGTCACCCAGCATATTTAGTCACAAAAAATCGGTGTCTCAGTAATGCTTTTGCTCAACATTAATCCACCTCGATTGTGCAGTGGAACCAGGCTCGCAGCAGAATAATTTACGCTAAACGTTACTGAGGTGATTAATACTGAAAGGCAAGTTAATCGGAGAAGACGTGCTCATTTCACGTATTCCTATCATTCCCACTGACATGCTATTTAATTTCAACCGACTACAGTTCCACCTTTGTCTAGCATTTTCAATGACTGTCAGCAAAGCACAAGATCTATCGTTTCAAGTCTGTTGATTAAACCTCGAAAATCCACTCTTTTCACTTGGTCAGTAATGTGTTGCATGCTCACGATTGGGATGGTCGAAAAATTTGTTTTTCCGCAAGACGGAAAGTTCAAAAATATTGTACATCCCAGTGCAATTAAGAAACTTTATTCACGTATAACGCAATGATGAAGAAATCATTCTTTTATTTATTTTCTACATAAGTATCTGCATAATTTGTATGTATACTTCCAGTAAATTACAAAACAGTTGAAAGTGGCGTGATGCGTGCTGTAATTAAGTAGTTACGTGTACAAGGAAAGCTTAAACATTGTGTTATCCTTTTCATGCAATCGTTAGCTAGTTAAGTATACAAGGAAATATTATGCATCGTGTTATCCTTTCAGAAATCCTAACTGATTGCTTATAGTTTGTGATAAGTTGGTTTATGCCTCGTTTAGGAAAGAAGTACCTGTAACAGTAGATGGAACTAGAAAGCAGCAGAATCGTTGCTCGTCCAGACTGCTTTTTATTCGTGATATTGCTGCTCGCATTAGTTGGGATACCTTGACTAGCACAGGAGTATGGGATCGATGGGAACAGGAGTGCCACAGTCAACCTAATGGAGAACCTCAACAGCCCTAAGCGACTAACCCCTGAGAGGCTCGTTTGGATGCGCAGTATCGTATAGCCACGTCACGAACTGGAGTTAATAAGACAATTATCCACACAGACAATGGAACGTCTTAGGCAGCACCACGAACTGCTAGTTGGTAACCATTGTTGCAGCTTCTCTTGTTGCCCTAGCTAAAAGAGGAGAACCAAGAGTGGTGCACCCGACAATAAATGTGCATACAGGAGGGCCAACATGGCGTCTTTTCATACTAGACCCGGTTCTGTATACAGGATGTGTCATGTCCCTGTGCAGAGGCACTGAGGAGATCGGAACTAACCAGACTCCATTGGTTGTCGTCATATGGGCCCAGTGCGCGGTGTGATGGTACGAGGAATCATTGGATACACAACACGATCATCCCTGGTGCCCTTAGCTGTTAATTTGGACAGCAGGTGCTGAAGCGTTGTACTCTCCAGGCTGGTGGCTCTGTCTTCGAAATCCTTGTTCGTTATTTTTCAAGAAGACAAGCAAGACTGCGTATTGGCCATGCTGTCCTGGCACAGAGGTTGTTCGCTTGTGACCTAGACAGAACGTTCTCGATATCTCTCACCCATGGGTTGCCAAGAGACTGGACGAATCAACTATCAAGACTCTCTGTGGCATCTGACTTGCCGGATTCCTGCCATTATCATCACCAGAGATGGCAGCTCTGTGAAGCAAATTTCTTTTCTTGTACAGCTGCAAATTTAGTAGTAACTTAAGGAGAGACGTTGATGAAATTGAGCAAAACTGTCGATTTTGGATTTATTTTATGTTAGTACAACTCATCGACAATAAGTTTCCAAAGTTTTAATGTTGAAATCGCATCGGAAGTGCCTGAAAATTAATTAAAAGTGTGACGCCCACGTTTTGAAAAAATGGTTCAAATGGCTCTGAGCACTATGGGACTTAACTTCTGCGGTCATCAGTCCCCTAGAACTTAGAACTACTTAAACCTAACTAACCTAAGGACATCACACACATTCATGCCCGAGGCAGGATTCGAACCTGCGACAGTATCGGTCGCGCGGTTCCAGACTGTAGCGCCTAGAACCGCTCGGCCACTCCGACCGGCCCACGTTTTGAAGCAGCACTTCAATACCAGCTCAGTGAACGATTCTGCGTATTACTTTCAACCAAACGTGTGCGGGATACATCTGGAAGGCCGTGATATATACTCTTTGGTTTTATAGATCATCTTTGACTGTGTCGTATCTTATACACAATAACAAACTAGCTGCATCGTTTATGACGAAGCAATTCTTTTTTTGCCTTGTGATACTGACGGAGATTTATACAAGTGTTCGATTCTTTCTTCATTCAGTTACGCCACGACCACAAACAGGTATAAAAACTGGATAAACTGCGTTTGAATAAGTTAGCGAATGGAAGACGTGAGAAACAACGACAAACCAGCAATGAGGCTACGTCCGAAGTAAGAAAACCTGCTGAAAGTCAGTTGAAGACCTGGTAATGGAAGGAAGACAGATAACAAGAAATCAGAAGAGAAGCCTTGAAGGGAAAGACGACGCTGGAGTACAAATGTGATGCCTTCTGAAGAAGTGACATAAGTAAAAAAGTTAGGTTGAATTTTAATTGCGTTTCCCTAAAAGTTTGTTTGTTAACGTTTATGTACCTTTTCCTCAGATTCTATGAATGCTAGAAATATGAAATTTTGTACACATATTTCTGTAAACCTAATAAACGTTTTCTCAAGATAAAATTATGAAATTCTGATTGAAAGCTGAGATATGAGGCAACGTGCTTGGAATTTTGCATGAATTTAAAATTGTAGTTGTGGAAATATAATTTAAAAATTATGAAAATTCTCCTATTTGACTTATTCCAAAAACCTCATGAGAGGAGCTTAGAACATATAAAGAGATGAAACAGAGAAATTTTTGTAGAAAAATCTTGGATACTTTCTGATAAAGAGGAACATACTTAATTTTTTAAAATAAAACTTCAAAATTCATTAAAAAAAGTTGAATATATATATATAATCAAAGGATTTTATATCTAATTTTGTGTTACTTTCATGTAAAGCGTGGTACAAAATTTCATTGCCATATCGCCAAAACTGTGAATTTGGTGCAATTTTGAAATAGTGTGTGTTTCTCATCAACGTCCCCCCTTAATCAAGTATGCTCCCTACCGTACTGTATATGGTAATTAGGTAAAATTTAGTGAGTTTATATCCTTCCCGATTTTGCAATAATAATTGCCAGGAGAATACGTTACCTAAACCGTGTAGCTGGTAACGAATAATGGGGAAATTGTGCAATTTAAATATTCATACACGTGTTTTGTTTGCAAGTTTCTTATACAAACTCGGGAGGTCAAGGTCCTGTCAGTAATGAGTGAAGGCACATGTATGGACAGTGGACTGTAACGCAATAAGAAACTAAGCCACTCATCATCACGTATGCTACAACTCTATCATCTGGTAAGTACGGCGGATGTGTTCTAAGATATTAAAACGGAAACAGCTCCCACTAACCTCTCTGCTGTCACCAAGTTGCGGTGATATCCAGTACGCGACCAAGGGCAAGGTGGGCGTACAGTTACAAATTAACACAGACGCCGTTGGCTGACCTAGTCTGCCGCGGCGGTCAGCTTCGGATTCGCAATCGGCAAGCGCTGAATCAGATCGCAAAGTAGATCAAGAGCAGTGTCTGCGGGAGCGGTGGCCCTGTCACAGGCAACCGGCGGGGGCGTGGCTCGCAGGTCCCACAGCTACCGCCCGCTATATATACCGACGGCGAATCTGGCTGCGGCACCTGTTGCTCTCGCCGGACAACAACTCCCATCACAACATGTACAAGCTGGTGAGTTGCCTGTGCGACGACACACACTTCCGAGTGCTCGGGACACTACATGTCTCCTCTTATTTCTTTCATTTTTGCCCTGTCTTACTGGACCGTTTCTGTCAGTGCAGCATTACTGCACCCAAGAATTTTGAATACTCAGCACATACTAGGGTTAGTCATGAAGTTTAAACTGTGGGGCTCAGATTTCAAAGTGCAGCAGTGCTGTAGACACGTGGCAGCAAAAAATTAGTAAATGAATCACATAACTTTATCTTTGGGAGACGACAGTTTTCAACTTTATATTTCCCTCGTGTTCTAATAATATCCTCTCTTGAATTTTCCCTTCTGCTGGTCTTTCCCCGACAACGCTTTTATTTCTGGACACATTAGCACACATCTCGGCTTCTTACAAATGTTTCCCTTCCAACCCTTTCTCTCTCTTCCTACTACATCTTGCTTTCGGCTGGGTGAGGCAGCGCTGTGATTCATACGCTGCATTTGTTTTTGATATGACGTAGGTTCAAAACTCTGTATGGCACAGTGATTGATGTTAGTGCTCAGTTTCTAAGAGCTTTAACATCGACGGGAGTTGCAAGTAAACCCTCCATCCATCCATTATTCGTTTCGTAATTACATTTACAGAATTCAACTAGTTTCAGCTCCTCTAGTATCTCGGCTGTCTACATTTCAATTCTACACAACGCTGTACTCATGAAGAAGACTTCAGAAGTTTTTTCCTAACTACATATCAATATTTGATGGCGAAGGACATGTTTCCTTCACTACTGTGTATGCTTGTTTTCTATGTAGCAAAAGTTTTGTGATTTTGTTTTTCATTGCCCAATTCTTAGTCAACAGTTCGTCATCTCTCTTTCTTTCAGCTACTTCCGTCGTTGCCGCCTTATTTAATCTCTGATGCAAACTTTGTGCTGACTAATGCATCCAATGAATTTAACAGATCTTTTATCTTCTTTGCTTTCGCGAAAAACGGTTGAGAGTGCTGCGGAGTGTAGTTTTGGGTGTGTTATCATAATACTTAGTCTTAACATTGAAGAGAAGCTGAAAAAATGGAAAAGGGTACAACAGAAAAGTACTAACACGAGGAAAATATTCGTCTACACTTCTGCAGCAGTTAAGTTCTTATAACAGTATCTCGTAAAGGCACGTTGTCTAGATCGAACCATGGTCCGCTGTTTGTCTTAGTCATTATGCTTTACTTCAGCAAACAAGTAGAAATACGAAAACATTTCTTTCCGTATGCGATCCAAGTAGGAAATCAAACCAGTGTTCAGCTAACGATTTGTTTATGGACAATAGTATTGTGTGATTACGAAAATGATCTCCGTGCGCAGTTAAACAGATGAGCCGTAGCAGCTCAGCAGCTAGAAGGGAGTTTGTAGAACCTGGCCACACAGACGAATAAGTGACGACTTCTCCGGGAAAAAGAGAATAATTTAAGTAACTCGAGAAGATTGGAAGCAGTGTTTCTGCTTAGGCCGTCATTTAGATACAGACAGTAAGCCATAAACGTGGCACAGGTGTGATAAGGTAATATACTAACGGAGGAATGTTATGGCTAGAAAACTAGTACTAGAGTAACCCTAGTGACTGTTTAATCGACAACAAAACGTAAAATAGAACTACGCGTCCCACCCTCCTGAGTTGGAATTGCGTATCACGATGCAGCTAGACACCAGATGAGATGGTCTCGTGAAGAGATTCTACAGCGTCAAAAGTTTACATAAACCATTTGTATAAAGTTTATTAGAGCTCTGTTACTCCTTGTATGGATCAGAAATGGAGGGATCAAATAGGCACATAGGTAAAGCAAACTCAGTTTCACTAGCAGGAACTGGGAAAAGTGCAATCAGTATGCAAAGGAGACTGCTTACCGAATGTGTGTGACATTTTATAATGTGTTTCAAGTGCGTGGGAGACATACCAACCAGGAGTAGCAGGGGATACTAGACGTTCACAACGAAGGACAGCACATAAGAGCACAGATTTGTTTGACTCACAGGTGAGCGTCACAGAAGCGCTGAAAATCTGAATTTGCAGACGCTTGAAGAAAATCACTTCAACCACGAATTTCAACTTCCAGCCTTTCGAGAGCCAGTATTAAGTAAAGAACTTCAGCTCTCTAGATGTTGCTCTGATAGAGACGGCAAATCAAGATTTGGGTACTAACAGAGCGCACCATGATTTGCGAAGTATGTATGTAGACGTTTCAAAAAGTCACTAGGTCAACAAGAACTTAACGCCGTATTTATTACTCCGTCAGAATGTAGAAATAGGAAAATATACACGTAGGCTATTTCTTTTATTTTGGATCTACTTTGTCTGTATCTGGTCTTATTGCCCCCCCCTCTCTCCGCTCCATCACCCCACATCCAAGGCCATAAAAACATTATGCATAACTTCATACATTTCTGCCATTTTCAGTAGGTTGTAAGTTCCGTATACATTACTTCCATATCACTTGCATTTTCTCTACTCATGTCCTACCCAATAGCATACATGAGTTGTGTGGTGCACATTTCATTCGAATTAGATATATCCTCTCTGTGTGCCCTTTCTGAAGTCATTGAAGCAGATCCACAGTTTTAGACGAAAAAAACTGCGTCTGCTGTATTCAGTGAATTCATGATGAGACATTCATTTTTGCAATATAAAGTACAGATCACAGCGGCAGGCCGCGTATTGTTCGATTTACTTTGCCCAATTTCATTTGACGGACATGAGAACGTTCAGACATTCATTACCCTGTGGTATCGCATTAAAAGTGATCAGCACTACTTGGCACCACCGCCAGCAGGAAGCTTCTGCCGAACTGTGAAATGCACGTTGTCGCAGGTGATCCTGCTGTGCGCCGTGGCCGCCGCCCACGCCGGCTACCTGGGAGGCTACGCCGCCCCCGCCGTCGCCGTGGCGCCTGCCGTGGCCGCCCCCGCCGTCGCCGTGGCCCACGCCCCCGTGGCCGTGGCGCCCGCCGCCTCCTCATACGCCAACACGTACCGCGTATCGCAGACGGCCCGCCTCCTGGCCGCCCCCGCCGTCGCCGCCGCCCCTGTGGCCTACGCCGCCCCCGCCATCCACGCCCCTCTGGCCTACGCCGCACCTGCTGTCGCTGCTCCCCTGCTGAAGGTCCACTAGGAAATGTACCTGAAGCTATGAACAGAGTTATTTATTGTCAATAAAGGGCAGAAAAAGTGTATATGTTCTTCATTTCTTCCTAGCTGGTACTTGTGCTGGTGATTGTTAAATGCTTGCTGCCACGCCCTTTTCCCGGCTGGACGGGCTGCAGTTACACATGTGCTTTCTCACACAGCAACATGTCATCTTACAAGCAATTGTATAATATGAAACGATTTTTTTATTATTTCTTACGACTACACTTTCAGTGATACATTCTTCACATCTAGTTCATGTAAAAAGTATAGTTTCATGAATCGCTATAAATTTAAAAAAAATGGTTCAAATGGCTCCAAGCACTACGGGACTTAAAGTCTGAGGTCATCAGTCCCTAGACTTAGAACCAGTTAAACCTAACTAACCTAAGGACTTCACACACATCCATGCCCGAAGCAGAATTTGAACCTTCGACCGTAGCAGCAGCGCGGTTCCGGACCGAAGCGTCTAGAACCGCCCGGTCACAGCGGCCGGCGTTATAAATTCACATTGCATTCTTAAGATCTTGGAACGAATAAGGAATTTAATGCTACAAACATTTTGTGGAGACACGTTTCTAATGTTGTACACTCAGAATGAAAGTAGTAACTGGTTTAACGTTTCCATTGAAGTTATAGT
The DNA here is from genome assembly GCF_021461395.2 of Schistocerca americana. Classification (NCBI taxonomy): domain Eukaryota; kingdom Metazoa; phylum Arthropoda; class Insecta; order Orthoptera; family Acrididae; genus Schistocerca; species Schistocerca americana. The sequence continues at coordinate 522,925,645 of NC_060121.1, read as the reverse complement.
ACTTAAAACCAATTTCTATAAAACATTTCCGCGTTTTCTGCTGAGTTGAAACGAAAGGACTTTGTCTGCGAGTATGTTTATACAACACTTTTACACAATGTAAAATGCCACAATACCGTAAATCCAATAACAAAAGTTACATTTTCAGACTGCTCTTGGTATGACGGGCTTTCAATAAGCAATGCAACACATTTTTTTTTTTTTTTTTTTTGTGAAAGCAGGTTGATTTTATTCAGGATTGCACTACACCATATAATTCCCCACTCTTGGGGCTACAAAACCCTATTTTCCAACATAATCTCTGTTCAATGCGACGGCCTTATGACACCATACTGGGCAGACCAGTATGCCCGCATGGTACCACTCTACTGGTCGACGTCGGAGCCAACGTCTTGCTGAATCAACAACCTCCCCATCATCCAAGTACTGTTTCCCGTGAAGTGCATCCTTCATTGGACCAAACAGATGGAAGTCGGAAGATGTGAGATCCAGGCTGTTGGATGGATGAAGAAGAACACGGACTTGAGTACCCTAACCGGAGTGTCAGCAGTACCAGCAGGCACGTACAGCTGGGCAGTGAGGTGGTTGAGTCTGATCCCTGGACCATGTCCAATGAGAATGTCCGCACGTTCCAACACTGTAGGAGTTACGGCAGTGTCCAGCAGGCCGGGACGTTGTTCCGACGATGACAGACGCCTCGCCCAATGAAACAACGTGCTTTTTTTCACTGCCAGATCACCTAAACATTCTGCAAGAGCCTATGAATATCCGCGATGCTGTGGTTTTGAGCCGAAATGAACTCAATGACAGCTCTCTGCTTAGAACGCACCTCCGTTACCGACGTCATTTTGAAGGCAACGTATAGCGCCGCCACATATCGGAACTTTATGAAACTATAAGCGCTGAAGCGGAAATATTCCACGATGTCCCACAATAAATTCCGCATTTTTATCAACGGAAGTTGGCCGAGAAAAAAATGTTTTGGGTTACATATTGTACGTACGTTGCATTAAGGAAACATACATAAACTAACCAACGTAAGTGAGGTTATAGTCTCTGTATGCCACAAAAGTTGCTGGTGTAGCTTACTTTTAAAAAAAAATGTGAAAAGAGAACGGTAGATGTCTGTGAAATGATTTGTCTAAATATAACAAGTAAAACAGATTATATAAATTTTTGAAGCTGAATTATGCTCGAAACTATGTACAGCAAATAAGGCGCATGAAATGTTTCTCTAATCTATTTTGTTTCTTACTTTCACACAAATAATTTCACAAAATATTTGACCACCTTTTTAAATTTTTTTAAAGTACTTTTTTTTCTGAAAGTATGAAATATATTCAAATGTTAATCGGTATGCAATTATTGTTAACTGCATATTGATCAAAAAGAATCAGAGACGTTCCATTTTACGTAGCTTGATATTTATATTATTTTTTAAACATGAAAGAAAAAGTCTACTATTTGTACGCAAATGTAACATTTTATGCACAGATTAGCTGAGCCTAGACGAGTCGAAATTTCTAGCACTTCATTTACTATCAGCAGCTGTTAGTGAAATGTTTCAGTTATCCCTCAAATCATTAATTAAGCTTTTCTCGATTAACCTGATTACTTTCAAGCATTTAAATCTTACTTTGCAAAACTAAACCTCACTCTAGTCAATTTTGTCCATTTCTCGCTGTTCGTTTTACTACGAAAATACAGAGGAAAATTCGTTGCTTGTTTTTAGGTAGTCTTGCTTTCGCTTTGCTCATACATACAATCAGAACGACAATCAAACATGTGAGTCTTATGAAGTGAGCGGAATGTTAAGTCCTAGTTAGAGGAGTGGACTATATGACGTCCGAATGTTGTGGCAGTCTGAGAAGTCTCTTTCAGACAAGCACGTAGTAAAGATGAGACCACGTCGCGATTTGACCGATTTTGAAGGTGGCGAAATAATCGGTGCAAGACGCATGGGACACAGAGTACCGTGGATTACACGGTTTCCATGGCGAGCAATGTCTGGGTTAGAGGGTGAATCTTCAGTGTCTCAGAGGCAGCATACTACGCACGTCATTATCCGTACAGTATGATTCAGGGATTTGACGAACTAACGCCACCCCGTTCACGTGGACAAATATGAGGTGATGACTTTCTGCTGTCTGTCACATGGTTGCCGATTTGAATGTGGAACGTCAAAAACGCGCACCCACGATGACTCCACGGACACAAGCGCACCACAAAGGCATCAGCAACCAACGACCGACGTAACATCAAATGCCAGGGTAGGGTACGTCCGTGACTTAAATGTCAAAGAGCCGACGATTCAGAAGTGGTGACTGTGCACGACAGGTGCTTTTAATTAGAAATAAATCTTAAGGCCTAATAATAGCAAACATTACTTAATAAGATTAAACGAGTACATGACGACTGGTAGATTATTTCAGTTGCAGTTCCCTCATACTATGTAATAAAAATAATATAGTGTCTGGAAACAACTGTGTCTTAAAAATTGAGGACGAGGTGACTTATACTGTTTACTCAGTTTATTTGATAACTGGTACGCTATAAATTAAACTGTTGATTGAATTATACTCACTTGACTTTTTAGTTAGCCTGCAGGTTAAATGATCCATCCGCGCATTAAAATTTGCTTTATTATTGAGCGAAGCTCTCTTGATAAGACCAATGGTTCCTTCTTGCTACCTCTTACATCGAAACATCTTATGACGTGCATGGCAATTCGTGCTTTGACTTAATTTTTAATGTGTACATCATCACATTAAGCAAAACAGCGAAGTGAATAGTAGATCTGCTATTTCAGTGCCCCTTAGGGATTGAATCTGCAGAGCCAAAATTTGCAGAGAGATATATGCTTTACGCCTACAATGTGACTGTATCAGTGTCTGGATATTTCTCAGATAGAAACTGGGCTGCTCGACACTGCTAATTTATTGAACAATAACCTTTCTAATTCTTGGAACGAATAGCCACTCCTTTAGCAAACAAATTACTTTCTATACCGTTGCACATGTAGCTCATTTTTGTTGAGATGCCGATGTGCACGACTCAGCTACTTACTTTAGATTGGTTAAGATCACTAAAATTAAATCCAGAAATTCTTCCATAATTTTACAATGTTTTAAAGTGAATCATTATCCATGTTGTACAGACTCGTCATAATGGGCTACAACAGTTTTATACAGAACTAGTTGAATGCCCGGCATTGCCTGTATAAATATCTATTCCAGTCTTCTATTAGTCGATCTCCTACTTCCCCCTGCCCATTTTCTCCTTCGTCCCCTCTCTGTCCACCTCCTCTACCCCCTGTGTTCGTCCACCTTTTTCATCACCTTCACTTTCCATCCTTCCTCTCCTGTCCCTCTTTCTGCCCATCTCTCCTCCTCCTCTCTGTCCATCTCTTTCACCCTGTCTGTGTCTATCTCCACCTCTCCCCTTACGCTTTCCATCTCCTCTTCTCCCCTCTCCCTGTCTATCCCCTCCTCTTTCCATGCCCTGTCCACCACCTCCTCTCTCCTCTCTCTGTCCATCTCACTCTTTTCGCTTTATCTGTCCGTTTCCTTCCCCCCCCCCCCCCTCCCTCTCTCTGTTCATCTCCTCCTCACGCATTGTCTGCCTGTTTCTTATTCCCCGTGTCTCTGTCCATCTCCACCTCTTTCCTTTCTCCATCTCCTCCACTCCCCTCTGTCCTTTTCCCACCTCCATATCTCAGTCCATCTCTTCCTCCTCCTTACCTGTGTCCAACTCAGCCTTCCACATCGCTGCCTGTCCATTAGCTCCTCTCTCCTCAATAAGAGGCTAGTAGTTCTTAGGCCCACAATATTTCTTCCCAGATCGTAACTAATGTGTGTACCAAATTTTATAGAAATTGTCCTGGGATTTAGGATGAGCTTTTACCCATAGGTTTTCCAGCGTACACACACATATTTTTAACATAGTCCACACGTATTTGTACGCATATTTCACTTGCATCTTTAGTGAATTACGTCCTGCTGTTTCATTTCCAAGCAGCTCAATGTTTATGACATTGTATCTCCTGAACTATGTTCTCTACAATGAAATAATTTTTCAGGTACAGCCAGTGTTATATGTGGACTGCCCAGAAAGTAATGCACCGCATTTTTTTCTCAGCTGGAAACAATACTACAAATGTGAAACGTTACGTATGTACTATTTGAAGTCTCCTGAGTGAGCGGGCCAAGTTTCCGTCACTTCAGACAGATAGTGTATCTGCAGGACTGTTTCAAAATGGCGTCTGTAGATGACGTACGTTACAAGCAAAGTGCCGTCATTGAATTTTTCGCTGCAAAGAAAGCAAGTGTAAGGAATATTCACAAACGCTTGTGCAAAGTCTATGGAGGATCTGCTGTCGACGTAAGTATAGTTAGTCGCTGGGCAGGGACGATAAGGTCATCAGAAGACAGTTCGGTGGAGCTACACTATTTGCAGCGGTTGGGGAGACCATCCACAGGTGTTACATCTGACATGTTGCAGCCAGCTGATGTTGCCATTCGCGAGGACAGATTAAAGGATGTCATTTGTGGAAGACAGTTTGACGACTATGAGGAGATGATTCACACAGTAAAGCGCTGGCTCCGCCACCAGGACAAGGAGTGATACCGACAAGGCATACTCACTCATGTAACGCGCTGGAAAAAGGCCATAGAACGCCATGTAGATTACGTGCAAAAATGGGATGTGTAGATAAAACACCATTCTTTCTTGAGTGTAATTCTCATTATGCTCATTAAAGAATTGTTGAAGAAAAAGATTGCGGTGAATTAATTTCTGGGCAACCCTTGTACTACGTGACTAATCTGTGCGAACTGTGTTGTGAAGGCCGACCGGGGTGGCCGAGCGGTTCTAGGCGCTGCAGTCTGCAGCCGCGCGACCGCTACGGTCGCAGGTTCGAATCGTGCTTCGGGCATGGATGTGTGTGATGTCCTTAGGTTAGTTAGGTTTAAGTAGTTCTAAGTTCTAGGGGACTGATGACCTCAGAAGTTAAGTCCCATAGTGCTCAGAGCCATTTGAACCATTTTTGTGTTGTGAAAAAGAGTTGATAGTAAAGAGGTGATACATTAAACCTCATGCACGATGCTGCAATTTTTTACGCATATCAGTGTTTATGATTTCGTATCTCCTTCCCTATATGCCGTATAATTTTTCTGGTACTTTCAATGCTATATGTGAATACTGTCTACAAAATGTGTCGCGAATACAGCTTCGCGCGGCAGTTTTACGGCTTGAACAGCGAAAATGTCGTAAGCGGTAAACTGTTTTCCTTTTATCATTTTGTCAGCGAGAAAATGTTCGCAAAGGTTTGAAAGTACGAGGGTCACTTCAAAAGAATTGCACACTGTATTTTCTTAATCCATCTTTTATTCTACATATTTGAAAGTTTTACATTGTGTAGACACATCGTTTAGGAACAATATTTTCATTTCTCCACATAATTTCCATCCCCCTCAATTGCCTTATGCCATCTTGGAACCAGCGCCTGTATACCCACAGGGTAAAATTCTGGACCAACCTGTTGGAACCACTGTTTGGCAGCATGCACAAGGGAGTCATCACCTTCAAACCCTGTTCCACGAAGAAAGTATTTCAGTTTCCCAAAAAGATAAGTCACATGGAGCCAGGTCAGGACCGTAAGGCGGGTGTTTCAATGTTGTCCATCCGAGTTTTTTGTTTAATTTATGGTGGTTCCCCTTGGCATGATGTCCACAAGCAAGAGTCCTTCGGAATCGAAAAACACCGTAGCCATAACTTTTCCAGCAGAAGGTGTTGTTTTTGATTTCTTTTTTCTTGGATGAATTTGCGGATGCCACTCCATTGATTGCCTCTTCGTTCCTGGTGAAAAATGATTCAGCGATGTTTAATCACCTGTCACAATTATTCTAAGAAATTCATCTCCACCATTCTCGAACTGTTACAAAAGTTCGTTGCATACAGTTTTCCTTGTTTCTTTGTGAGCCATTGTCAACATCCTGGGAACCCACCTGGCACAAACCTTGTTTAACGCCAACACTTTTAGTATTCTGTGAACACTTCCTTTCCCTATCTCAACGTAGCGTGACAATTCGTTCACTGTGACGCGTCTGTCAGCAGTCACCAATTCGTTAACTCTCTGCGCATTATCTGGAGTGTGTGCAGTAGGAGGCCTGCTGCTGCGAGGACAATCCTCAATATTGCCGTGCCCGCTTTCATCACCTAACCTGCTTGCCCGCCGACTAGGCCTAACTGTACTGCAATCGGCAGCAGAATCTCCACACGACTTTTTGAACCTCTTGTGGATGTTTCCCACCGTCTCGTTTTCACAGCACAGGAATTCTACGACAGCACATTGATTCTAACGAACGTCAAGTGTAGCAGCCATCTTGAAGATGTGCTGTGACGGCGCCACTCACGGGAACAGGTTGAACTAAGTTTGAAATCAAGCGTGAAGGAAGTATCTACACACTGTAAAACTTTCACACATGCAGACTGAAAACTGTATTTTTACACAAGTAGTGTGCATTTCTTTTGAAGTGACCCTCGTATGTGTATGGTTTGTTGCAAAACACTAAGTTCTCTCGTTCTCCATTACTGGATGACCAAAGTACGGACACAGGCGTGTCTTGGGTTACACCGCTTTTCCACCCCCGCAGCTTTGATAGGAAGGTGAATCTTACACCCATAGCGAATCAGTCCCCACTGTAAGTGATATGTGTAAAACGTTTGGTGGAAAGCGGTGCAGGGTTTCAGGAGGATTTATCATACATACATACATATATACACTGACGGAAAAAAACTCAGCACCAAGAAATAATTAGAGTAACCAAAGAAAGCAGGTGTTGACAGATGTGAAAATTACCGAACTAACAGTTTAATAAGCCACGGCTGCAAAATACTAACACGAATTCTTTACAGACGAATGGAAAAACTGGTTGAAGTCGACCTCGGGGAAGATCAGTTTAGATGCCACAGAAATGTTTGAACACGTGAGTCAATACTGAACCTACGAACTATCTTAGAAAATAGATTAAGGAAAGGCAAACCTACGTTTCTAGCATTTCTAGACTTAGAGAAAGCTTTTGACAATGTTGACTGGAACACTCTCTTTCAAATTCTGAAGGTGGCAGGGGTAAAATACAGGGAGTGAAAGGCTATTTACAATTTGTACAGAAACCCGCTGGCAGTTATAAGAGTCGAGCGGCATGAAAGGGAAACAGTGGTTGCGAAGGAAGTGAGACAGGGTTGTAGCCTATCCCCCATGTTCTTCAATCTGTATATTGAGCAAGCAGTAAAGGAAACAAAAGAAAAATACGGAGTAGGTATTAAAATCCATGGAGAAAAAATAAAAACTTTGAGGTTCGTCGATGACATTGTAATTCTGTCAGAGACAGCAAAGGACCTGGAAGAGCAGTTGAACGGAATGGACAATGTCTTGAAAGGAGGATATAAGATGAACATCACCAAAAGCAAAACGAGGATAATAGAATGTAGTCGAATTAAATTGGGTGATGCTGACGGAATTAGATTACGAAATGAGACACTTAAAGTAGTAAAGGATTTTGCTATTTGGGGAGGAGAATAACTGATGATGGTCGAAGTAGAGAGGATATAAAATGTAGACTTGCAATGACAAGGAAAGCATTTCTGAAGAAGAGAAATTTGTTAACATCGAGTTTAGATTTAAGTGTCAGGAAGTCATTTCTGAAAGTATTTGTATGGAGTGGAGCCATGTATGGAAGTGAAACATGGACGATAAATAGTTTGGACATGGAGAGAATAGAAGCTTTCGAAATGTGGTGCTACAGAAGAATGCTGAAGATTAGATGGGTAGATCACATAACTAATGAGGAAGTATTGAATAGGATTGGGGAGAGGAGAAGTTTGTGGCACAACTTGACCAGAAGAAGGGATCGGTTGGTAGGACATGTTCTGAGGCATCAAGGGATCACCAATTTAGTATTGGAGGGCAGCGTGGAGGGTAAAAATCGTAGAGGGAGACCAAGAGATGAATACACTAAGCAGATTCAGAAGGATGTAGGTTGCAGTAGGTACTGGGAGATGAAGAAGCTTGCACAGGATACAGTAGCATGGAGAGCTGCATCAAACCAGTCTCTGGACTGAAGACCACAATAACAACATCGATAATTCGGGAATGCATTTGTCTGGGTAACATATTTAAGTGATTAACTTTGGAAGATTACAGGTTAATGTAAGCCCGAGATAAACCAATGCGATTGTGAAATGAATGTACATTAATAACCTGCGTGATCGCTAGACAGTGGAATGCAACCATGCAAACATGAATGAGCCATGGGGATCTCACAGTCTATTTCACGCACCTTCATTTCGGGCATTATTGACTGGCGCTACAATTTGCAGCACGAATCGATGGTAGCTTGTCGCTGGTTATCTCTGGCAGAACAAGTCCTAAAGTAGGCCTTGAGCAGCGTTGATGGGGCATTAAGAAGCGAGACAGCGAGTGACAGCGGACGAGAGGGCACCACGGGTCGAGTTCCGGACACAGTGGTTCAGATAGCCATTAGCTCTGTTTATGTCAAGACTTGCTGTAACTGGTGAAGTCGGAGTTACGACACTGAGCTGAGTACGGCGTCCTTCTGACCGCGCCCGCTGATTTGTCTGGCTTTGCTATTCCTTAGTCTTCTGAGCCGATTTATCAGCGGCTGGCGGCTGCAGTGGCTTGTTACTGTTGCACACCGCCTTGGTATTTACTGGGCGCCTTGGAGGCGTGTCCGCGATTGCCTTAGCGCGCCGGTTCGCGCTGACTGCTAATAAGTTTTAAGTTAAGTAGAGGCTATATTACTTAATGCTCTGATCTATGGAACCTTATTTAAAGTTTTACTTAAGGTTGTACATCTCCTTTGGAAAATGCCATGTTATGAATTTCGAGTAGCTAAGTTTTTGTCTAAACATGCTTAAGCACGAAATAATGTCTTGCTCATTATGTTATGCGAATATTTCCAAATCATCTAAACATTATTACTGGTTTGAGCCTAAGTTCTGATTGTTTTTGCCTCACGTGTGGACAACAATCTATTTTGCTGTTTTGGTACTGGATAAAGCTTTCGGTAGACTTTATGCTGATTTTAGCAGTGTGTTTTCCCTCTTGTGTGTTAAGGGCCTGTTTGATTAACAAAAATTGTTTTCCGGAAATCCTTTGAAGTCATTAAGTGATCTTTTCTTAAATTGTCTTTAAGATACCAATGCTGTTGCCCTATGCGCACCTTTTCTTCTTTAAGGAAAGGAGTACTTCTTTTATTATTTAAATGTTTCATACTTATTCTTGCACTATGTTTTGTGGCAACGGTCGTTGTGACCGAGGGGTTCTAGGCGCTTCAGTCCGGAACCGCGCTGCTGCTGCGGTCGCAGTTTCGAATCCTGCCTCGGGCATGGATGTGTGTGATGTCCTTAGGTTAGTTAGGTTTAAGTAGTTCTAAGTCTAGGGGACTGATGACCTCACATGTTAAGTCCCATAGTGCTTAGAGCCATTTGTTTTGTGGCTTGCTGAGGCAAAATCTTTCGTTAAGGCCGACTATTTCTGTAAGCAACTAATTAGCCTTACTTTATCGCTCATAATTATTTGTGGTTACTGTATTTAATTGTTCATCCTATTATGTGGTGGTTAAATAAATGTAACCATTCAAAGGACAAATGACGTTGCTATTCTGGGCTCGCCATTCCATGCTTTTCCTGTCTTACCCAAAGCTGTGTTTAAGGGTTTCAGTGCATCCATTGTGTTGTGAAGGTGCCGTATGTCAGTTTGTGGGATGAAGTTCCATGCCTGTTGCACTTGGTCGGTCAGTACAGGGACGGTAAATGCTGTTTCTGGATGGCGAGGGCCCGGTCTTCTTGTGACTGTACATTCTCGGGACCACCGCAGCCGGCGGTGATGTGCAGTCGCCAAATTCCTGCTAAAATTTTCCGCAGTATTGAAAAAGGAACGTCCAGTTTCTAGTAGTCCTATTACCCGGCGTCGTTAAAATTCAGTGAGGTGTCGATAAAGTCGTCTTTATCGCCTTAAAACTAGCCGCGGTGAATGTCAAAGATAACTAACGCTCAAAATCGTTACAGCGTATATTTAAAACAAATCTGATTTGTATATTCATAATGGCGCTACTAGCGTCACTCTTACGAGACTGGTGTGAAATCTGAATAGACATCATCTTTAAGATGGGGAAACACGCCTACCAACTTTCGTTTACGTCGCGCAACTAATTCTTGGCGTTGAAATTTTGTTTCCGTTATTGTAACTATATGTTTTTTTAATAAATATATTAAAGCAAGAGGTTCAGTGAAATAATCAAACACACAAACTATAATTTTTTTCTTCTCTTTCTTCTGATATACACCAGAGTACTTTTGAGCACAGTTTCTGCAGTAGCAGGCTATACCAGGCCTCTTCTCAAAGCCCAAGCATACTGCAGTCGAGAGATTGGATGGTGGTCGAACTGTGTGCTACGGATATTCTAGAGATTGATGAATTTCTATGTTTCCTGGTAAAAGTAGAGCATCTATATACAGCAAAACGTCTACGAACTATGATGAATAATATATTTATAAGTCCCAATTCGGTTGAAAAAATATTTTAAAAATCTGAAGGTATTTTAATGAATGTATTCACAGAAATTTATAATTTTCGACACCTCACTAAAATTGTATGTGGCAGTGGTTGCCGGAAGTCAAGCAATAAAGAGATGTAAATTTCAGCGAAATTAATAATCTTTGGAAACACGTTAGCTGACGTACCTCGGTAATGGTAAAATTAATTAATACCTATTTAAGAGAATAATAATTAGAGCTTGCGTCCAAACTTACAGAAATAAATTCTGTCATCTCTCGACCATTTCAGTTCACTCTTTATGAGTACACACCACGTGGCCAGGTAACCTAGTATGCAATTAACGTCTGACACAAAATCAGAGCTCCACATTATGTTATGCCAGTTTGAAACAAAGACTTTTACATTGTAACTATAGCCATACCTCTCCGTCGTGAAATGAAAAAGTCACCAAGATATTTGAATGGTTTCTTTTCGCGGATAATATACACTCTTTTCATTTCTTACTGTCATTAGATGGCAGATAGCATTATGCCGGAATTTCCCTTGTAATATTCTCCCGCGGCATCGTCGCAGAAAAGAAACGACGACCTGAGGTCATCTACAAGAAAAGCAGAACTACATCATTTTTCCTTCAGCGACAATTGTAGATTTGATTAAGAGCTTCACTTGTATTTTCACTGATCCTTAGCGAGCAGACAGAAGGTGATGCTGAACAAGTCAGAAAATACACTGAAGAGCCAAAGAAACTGGCATGCCATCCTAATATCAAGTAGGGCCCCCGCGAGCATTTAGAAGTGACGCAACACGACGTGGCATGGACCCGACGAATGTCTTAAGTAGTGCTGGAGGTAACTGACACCATGAATCCTCCAGCGCTGTCCGTAAGTCCATAAAAGTACGAGGGGATGAAGATCTGTTCTGAACAGTACGTTGGCAAGGCATCGAAGACATGTTCAATAATCTTCATGTCTGAGGAGTTTGGTGGTCAGAAGAAGTGGATAAGCTCAGAAGAGTCTTCCTAGAGCCACACTGTAGCAATTCTGGATGTGTGGGGTGTCGCATTGTCCTGCTGGATTTGCCCAAGTTCGTCGGAATGCACAATGGACATGAATGGGTACGGGTAATCAGACGGGATGATTACGTACGTGTCACCTGTCAGCGTCGTATTTAGACTTATGACGTGTTCCATGTCACTCTACCTACACACGCTCCATACCATTACAGAGCCTCCACCAGTTTTGACAGTCCCCTACTGACACTCAGGGTCAATTGGTTCATGATGTTGTCTCCATACCCGTACATGTACATGCGATCGATACAATTTGAAACGAGAGTCGTCCGACCAGGCAATATGTTTCCAGTCATCAACAGTCCAAACGTTGACGGGCCCAGGCGAGGCGTAAAGTTTTGTGTCGTGCAGTCATCAAGGCTACAAGAGTGGCTCCGAAAACCAATATTGATGATGTTTCGTTGAATGGTTCGCACGCTGACACCTGCTGATGGCACAGCATTGAAATCTGCAGCAATTTGCGGAATGGTTGCACTTCTTTCACATTGAACGATTCTCCTCAGTCGTGTTGGTACAGTTCTTGCAGGATCTTTCTCTGGTCGCAGTGACGTAGGAGATTTGATGTTTTACCGGATTCCTGATATTCACGGCACACTCGTGAAATGGTCGTACCGGAAAATTCCGACTTCACCGTTACCTCGGAGATGCTGTGTACCATCGCTCGTGCGCCGACTGTAACACCACGTTCAAACTTACTTAAATCTTGATAACCTACCGCTGTAGCCGCAGTAACCGATCTAAGAACCGTGCGACACACGTGTCTTATATAGGCGTTGCCGACCGCAGGACGGTATTCTGCTTGTTTACATGTCTCTGTATTTGAATACGCATGCCTATACCAGTTCCCTTGGCGCTTCAGAGAAATACTTATAAGTAATACAGATAATAAGATGGAACTAATATCATAATGTGTCTTCCACAGGTAATAACTGAAATAGTCGCGAATGTCACGGAATAGGTCAAAAAATTTTAATCAAATTTTCGTTCACAAAACAGTATCAAACTTATTTTAGTATACAATAACATATTTCACCAGTAAATTAGTTTCGTCAGTGACTAGAGAGAGCAGTCGTACCGCTATAAATCTCAAGGCGTTCATCGGCAGCTGAGGAGTACGGTCCAATGGTAACCTAAGAGAAAGCCACAGTGGAATCGCTGCAGTAAGATTGTATAAGCACGGTACTAAGGGCTTCGTTACAGCAAAACGCCTACCGGCTGCACTGCTGCCTTCGTGTCTTGCGGGCCGGAAGCTGTGCCTTTTGCCGTCTCTCTTCGCCTTTTTCCACCGCAAGGGGTACCAGGTAAGTACCTCTCTCTGTTAAATAAGCCTGTGAAGCTCATCTCGACATCACCGTCCGGCGGTAACGTGAATTATTCCATTTCCCCAATGGGCCAGTGAGAATAACAAGCATACCACAAGAAAGGAAATGTAGGCGTTCCAAAGTAAGTAAAGTTATTCCTAGGCTACCGTAGTTAAGCATCGGAAGAAAGACAGTTTACACCTATTATTTGCACATTACAATACTGAAGAGGTGACACTGTTAACAACATATACATCACATGATTCTGCTAAGAACTGCGTACAAGGAGTTGGTCACAAACAAGTCCGTAAGTTCTTAAAGATACCCGCTCGTGAACGGGCTGCCTTTTTAACATTTTCTTCTCTCTCACGGTATTAATGATCTATAAATCAGAAGTAGCTCAAAATTTGTACAAGCAGTCATGATTATTAATCAAATCACTTTTGACAAAAACATTTACATAGCTAACATATTGTGATGTTGACACCAATATTTGGGAAAAGTTGAAAAAAATAAGAAATACAGCACAGTGTTTAACTAAGGTACCATTTTCTATGGTACACATGACTGTACAGTCTATAACGACAATCTGGCTACAGATGACATTCAAAGAAGTACGTTATGCCTCCAGTTCCCTCTTCTGATGCTAATCTGTAAAAATATGCAAAATTTATTTTCCTGTCAGATGTTGTTGTTGTTGTGATCTTCAGTCCTGAGACTGGTTTGATGCAGCTCTCCATGCTAATCTATCCTGTGCAAGCTCCTTCATCTCCCAGTACCTACTGCAACCTACATCCTTCTGAGTCTGCATAGTGTATTCATCTCTAAGTCTCCCTCTACGATTTTTATCCTCCACGCTGCCCTCCAATGCTAAATTTGTGGTCCCTTGACGCCTCAGAACATGTCCTACCAACCGGTCCCTTCTTCTTGTCAAGTTGTGCCGCAAACTCCTCTTCTTCCCAATCCTATTCAATACCTCCTCATTAGTTATGTGATCTACCCATCTAATCTTCAGCATTCTTCTGTAGCACCACATTTCGAAAGCTTCTCTTCTCTTCCTGTCCAAGCTATTTATTGTCCATGTTTCACTTCCATACATGGCTACACTCCATACAAATACTTTCAGAAATGACTTCCTGACACTTATATCTATACTCGATGTTAACAAATTTCTCTTCTTCAGAAACGCTTTCCTTGCCATTGCCAGTCTACATTTTATATCCTCTCTACTTCGACCATCATCAGTAATTTTCCTCCCCAAATAGCAAAATTCCTTTACTACTTTAAGTGTCTCATTTCCTAATCTAATTCCCTCAGCATCACCCGACTTAATTCGAGTACATTCCATTATCCTCGTTTTGCTTTTGTTGATGTCCATCTTATATCCTCCTTTCAAGACACTGTCCATTCCGTTCAACTGCTCTTCCAAGTCCTTTGCTGTCTCTGACAGAATTACAATGTCATCGGCGAACCTCAACGTTTTTATTTCTTCTCCGTGGACTTTAATACCTACTCTGAATTTTTCTTTTGTTTCCTTTACTGCTTGCACAATATACAGATTGAATAACATCGGGGAGAGGCTACAACCCTGTCTCACTCCCTTCCCAACCACTGCTTCCGTTTCATGTCCCTAGACTCTTATAACTGCCATCGGGTTTCTGTACAAATTGTAAATAGCTTTTCGCTACCTGTATTTTATCCCTGCCACCTTTAGAATTTGAAAGAGAGTATTCCAGTCAACACTGTCAAAAGCTTTCTCTAAGTCTACAAATGCTAGAAACGTAGGTTTGCCTTTCCTTAATCTTTCTTCTAAGATAAGTCGTAAGGTTGGTATTGCCTCACATGTTCCAACCTTTCTACGGAATCCAAACTGATCTTCCCCGAGGTCGGCTTTTACCAGTTTTTCGATTCGTCTGTAAATAATTCGTGTTAGTATTTTGCAGCTGTGACTTATTAAACGGATAGTTCAGTAATTTTCACATCTGTCAACACCTGCTTTCTTTGGGATTGGAATGATTATATTCTTCTTGAAGTCTGAGGGTATTTCGCCTGTCTCGTACATCTTGCTCACCAGATGGTAGAGTTTTGTCAGGACTGGCTCTCCCAAGGCCGTCAGTAGTTCTAATGGAATGTTGTCTACTCCCGGGGCCTTGTTTCAACTCAGGTCTTTCAGTGCTCTGTCAAACTCTTCACACAGTATCGTACCTCCCACTTCATCTTCATCTACATCCTCTTTCATTTCTATAATATTGTCCTCAAGTACATCCCCCTTGTATAGACCCTCTATATACTCCTTCCACCTTTCTGCTTTCCCCTCTTTGCTTAGAAGTGGGTTTCCATCTGAGCTCTCGATATTCATACAAGTGGCTCTCTTTTCTCCAAAGTTCCCTTTAATTTTCCTATAGGCTGTTTCTATCTTACCCCTAGCGAGATAAGCCTCTACATCCTTACATTTGTCCTCTAGCCATGCCAGCTTAGCCGTTTTGCACTTCCTGTCGATCTCATTTTTGAGACGTTTGTATTCCTTTTTGCCTGCTTCATTTACTGCATTTTTATATTTTCTCCTTTCATCAATTAAATTCAATATTTCTTCTGTTACCCAAGGATTTCTATTAGCCCTCGTCTTTTTACTAACTTCATCCTCTGCTGCCTTCACTACTTCATCCCTCAGAGCTACCCATTCGTCTTCTACTGTATTTCTTTCCCCCATTCCTGTCAATTGTTCCGTTATGCTCTCTCTGAAACTCTGTACAACCTCTGGTTTAGTCAGTTTATCCAGGTCCCATCTCCTTAAATTCCCACCAATAGACTGTGGTCAGAGTCCACATCTGCCCCTGGTAATGTCCTGCAATTTAAAACCTGGTTCCTAAATCTCTGTCTTACCATTATATAATCTATCTGATACCTTTTAGTATCTCCATGATTTTTCCATGTATACAACCTTCTTTTATGATTCTTGAACCAAATGTTAGCTATGATTAATTTATGCTCCGTGCAAAATTCTAACAGACGGCTTCCTCTTTCATTTCTTAGCCCTAATCCATATTCACCTACTATGTTTCCTTCTCTCCCTTTTCCTACTGTCGAATTCCAGTCACCCATGACTATTAAATTTTCATCTCCCTTCACAACCTGAATAATTTCTTTTATCTCATCATACATTTCTTCAATTTCTTCGTCCTCTGCAGAGCTAGTTGGCATATAAACTTGTACTACTGTAGTAGGCATGGGCTTCGCGTCTATCTTGCCCACTATAATACGTTCACTATGCTGTTTGTAGTAGCTTACCCGCACTCGTATTTTTTTATTCATTATTAAACCTACTCCTGCATTACCCCTATTTCATTTTGTATTTATAACCCTGTATTCACCTGACCGGAAGTCTTGTTCCTCCTGCCACCGAACTACACTAATTCCCACTATAACTAACTTTAACCTATCCATTTCGCTTTTTAAATTTTCTAACCTACCTGCCCGAATAAGGGATCTGACATTCCACGCTCCGATCCGTAGAATGCCAGTTTCCTTTCTCCTGATAACGACGTCGTCTTGAGTAGTCCCCGCCCGGAGATCCGAATGGGGGACTATTTTACCTCCGGAATATTTTACCCAAGAGGACGCCATCCTCATTTAACCATAGAGTAAAGCTGCATGCCCTCGGGAAAAATTACAGCTGTAGTTTCCCCTTGCTTTCAGCCGTTCGCAGTACCACAACAGCAAGGCCGTTTTGGTTAATGTTATAAGGCCAGATCAGTCAATCATCCAGACTGTTGCCCCTGCAACTGCTGAAAAGGCTGCTGCCCCTCTTCAGGAACCACAAGTTTGTTTGGCCTCTCAACAGATACCCCTCCGTTGTGGTTGCACCTACGGTACGGCTATCTGTATCGTTGAGGCACACAAGCCTCCCCACCAACGGCAAGGTCCATGGTTCAGATATACATTTAAAAATGTAGGTTAATTATGACACACGTCATCATCATCATCATCATCATCGTATTTTACAATTTTCTGAAAATGGTAGGCAACGGAGGTAGAGATGGTACTTCTAACTATATGTGCCGATAGTGGTCTTTATCTTCAGTCACGTAGGAGAAAAGTGTACCTGAATGATAAAAATTCAGGTTTCCAATAAATCGCAAAAAGAAGATTTACGAACTTGTTAGCTCAGTTCTTTGCAGTTTTAGAACATTCCAGATGTATTTTCCTATTGGTCACCAGTTTATTTACCCTCCATACTCTATCTCCATTTCTTTATTTATCCTAGTTTCCTTGGTAATAGCTTCTGTAGCTCTCTCCGCTTTAGTTACTCGCAGCCGATTAATAGCCATATTCCTTCCAGTCTGGAAGTCTTTTTCAGAACATGAATCCTAGAAACTGAACCCTCATTGATAATTGCTACTGCATCCGCTACAAGTTTCTTAAGCACTGTTAGCCTTCGGTTACAGCTTCCAGTATTCGCTCCCAAACGCAGCTGTTGAAGTTTTATTTGGGATTGTGTGGGAGACTATGGACGTGTCTCCTAAGAAGATATATGTTTTCCAGATGCCTCTATTTAGGCATAATAACCTCAATAGCAGCAAGGAATGCTTGTGAGTGTAATGTATTCCCGCACACCCAATTTCTGTAGGTCATTGGTGAACCAAATGGTGTGTCCTGTTGGATGTTGCTTTGAACTGGTTGCCTCGAAACCTGCGTTTAGTGTTAATTTTTTTTATCCTCGACCATTTATAACTCAAAAAACACATACGGTAACATAGAAAAACACGGCAATAACTACGAAGCATATGTGTTTCAGATTCCGAAAGCAAGCAGTAAATAATTATATCATAAGACCTTTGGTTGCATCTAAGCCACAGACTTCAAGAAGCAGCTGTACTTAAGTTCTAGCAGTCAGAGCCTTCTTGAACTCACCTGTGTTTACGATCCATATCTAAAAGCTCAAAAATGAAGGAAAATAAGAATACTTTAGGTGTTTTTATGTACTTTAAAATGACAGAATGAAGTGGTAAATGTGCAACGTTACGTTCAAACTAAATTTACAAACATATGGAAAATGAAAATCTTCATAAACTACACTTTTGGAATCGGCATGAAATGTTCTCTTCTATAGAGCAGAAATAATTTTTCAAATTTTTGGTCATTTTTCACGAGCAGGCGCCTTAAACGGTACTGTACTGGTAGTCAAAATTTTTATGCTTGTCGTCTGGTTGTTAAAAATGTATTTACCCGGATAGTGAATCCTTACTGGCCTAAAGTATGTCATTTTATTTCTGCACTTCGATTTCTCACATTCCTAGTGTTCTGTGAACGGTGACAAACGGTTTCCATGGGATTCGAATGGTATAAAAGGTATAGCAACTTTCGCCACTTGTGGTTCTGTATCGTTGCAACTTTTAGCAGTTACCTGAAGCCAGTCGAAAGTGGCCAGCGCAGCCAACAACTGTTCTCAGAAGGGGTCAAGTTTCCTTGTGTCCGCACGTAATAAGTGCACTCCATTTTATATTGTGTAAAATGTGTATAAAATCTCAAAGAGTACAAAACAGTAAGGACTAATTGAGAAATAACAAACAAAACTCAGAAAAACGTAAAGTATCTCACTGAGGCGTTACTGAAGTTGTGATGCACACTTAATATAAACAAGAAAATATAAACAAGAAAAAAATTAGCACTAACATCTGCTCTACAATGTTCTGAGTCTGTAATAAGGTAGAAAAATCCTCAAGCTCTTAAAACAAAAATAAATAACGCTACTGAAAACAGATTTATAAACAGTCACTTTTCACTCGAAAGTCAGCTCATGCAGAACCTAATGCGTGGAAAAATTAAAGCTAACACCTAGAAAATGTAATAAAACATTAGATAGTGCAGAAGAGAACACAGATAAGATCGTCTTCTGGACAGACGCTCTTGAGAAAGCGCTAAAATAAATGCTTGATGCAAACACAAACAACCGATGCTGCTCCTGCGTGCTGCTCTTCCATGGGCGGCTGGGCTTCTACGCTCTAGCGTAAGTTTTCTTCAAAAGCTGATCCAAAAACTCTATTTGAGTTGCTGTTCATGGTCTTGTATAGTCTTCAGATAAAATAAACTTATCATATGCTAATCTTACTTATGACATGCCATCTTAACGTATGAAATGCCTTTAATATATGTAACAAATTTTAAATGTCCTAAGATGTAACTTTGTGGAGCACCACATTTAATTAAGTAGCAGTATGATGGAAACTTGAAGATTAAAACAGAACTTCTTCGTAATAATATGATTTGTTTTCTGTTAGTGATGCATGACATGCACCATGTTGTAGAAATTTCCTGTGACACGACAGTATTCACCTTCACCTACAAGAATGTTGACTGTAAACTCTACTAATACTAAGTCGATGAGATTTCTTAGGTGAGTTAATTCATATCTTTATATAGCATAGTATACTATCATTTACCGTTGCACAAAAACTTCCTTTCCCTGTTCCAGGATCGCCTGCCATTGCCTGAACGATGTGTGAGTTAAGATCAATTATTCTTTCCTAGGTATCAAGTTTGGTCTTGTCTTTCTGAACGGTGGATCTTCGATAAACACATATCGAAACGGTGTGAAGACTATGCTAACGAATTGCAGTAACTTGGCAGAAAGTGGTCTTCAACACTCGTTCTCCACTAATGATTGTGCAAGCGAATCTTACCAGCATGATTCAACCGTTGCTAGAAACCCATGAACAGCAATTACATTTTTCTTCTTTATTATCTAATTATTTTTATCTACAGCGTCACGCAAAACAAAATAATTATAAATATTTTATATTATTTTAGAATGTCAGAATCTGTACATTGACGCCGGCTGGGGTGGCCCAGCGGTTCCAGGCGCTACAGTCTGGAACCACGCGACAGGTCGCAGGTTCGAATCCTGCCTCGGGCATGGATGTGTGTGATGTCCTTAGGTTAGTTAGGATTAAGTAGTTCTATGTTCTAGGGGACTGATAACCTTAGAAGTTAAGTCCCATAGTCCTCAGAGCCATTTCTACATTGACTTTGACGATTTTCAAATTCCGGTTCCACAGTACACTAGCTTGCGTGCGCACTTCAGTAGGAGTATGAGAGCTTGTTTTTGTGACTTCCAGCAACCGTGTAATCACGAGTGTCTTCTTCACCCTCCTCGACTGTTGCAACCTCTTTCATAAGTCGTCGATTTCTCTAGAGCATCAGACAGTAACTATCTTATCCTTCAAATTTAACATTTTTAATCATTGTTTGATTCACCTTCATAGACAGCAAAGAGTTTCAGCCGGTCTAATATTACTATGGTGCATTGAGTGAGGATGTAGCTCTCAGTATTTTGTTCATCGTCTATTTTCAATAACGTTGCTGAGTTAAGGTATCTTACTGAAGCGAAATATTCCTCCGAATTAATTGTTCTTACTTCATGATAAGTTTTCAATTTCAACTTTCCCCATCTTCGTGATTAGGTTTAACAATGATCTGTTGTAAACCACATGCTCTGTGTGTCTTTGCTTGTAGTTTACCTGCTTTCAAAGCACCCTCAGCAGCCACTGAAGATTAGCGTGTGCTTTGCCCCAATCAAGGGCATCATACACTTAGTTAGGCAGCTTAACTGCTGTAAAATACACTGACGGAAAGAAATCATAACTCCAAAAAAATAGTTAATGTAGAGCAATAAAATTTCGGGAGTTCATTTGTCTCGGTAACTTATTTAAGTGATTAACATTGCAACCTCACAGTTTAATGTAAGCATAAGGTAAGCTATTACAAATGCGGAATGCTAGTACGTTAACAATCGATGTAACCGTCAGAATGTTGACTGCAAGCATGCAAACGTGAATGTATTGTGTTGTACAGCTACCGGATGTCTGTTTGCAGAATGGATTTCCATGCCTCTTGCACTTCGTCGGTCAATACAGGGACGTAAAATTTTGTTTGTGGACAGCGCAGGAGATGGCGTCCGATTATATTCCACATTTGTGGCCTGAAGATAGATTTGGTGTTCCATCACGCCAAGGCAACATGCAGAAACTCTGTTGGGGACGTTGGGTTAAAACAGCGGTATGTGCACGAGCATTATTCAGTTGTAAAACACCTGGTGGAATGCTGTTCATGGATGGCAGCATAACAGGTCGAATCACCAGACTGACGTACAAATTTGCAGTCAGGTTGCGTGCGATAACCACGAGAGTGCTCCTGTTGTCATACGAAATCGCATCCCAGACCATAAAGCCAGGTGTATGTTCAGTGTGTCTAGCACGCTGACAGCTTGGCTGCAGGTCCTCAATTTGCCTCCTCCTAACGAACGCACTTCCAACACTGGCGCGGAGGCAGAACCCGCTTTCAACAGAAAACACAACAAACCTCCATGCTGCCCTACAAGGAGCTCTCGCTTGACACCACTGAAGTTGCAAATAGCGGTGGTTTGGGGTCAGTGGAATGCGCGCTACAGGTTGTCTGCTTCGGAGCTGTCCTTGAAGTAACCGATTTGTAACAGTTCGTTGTGTCACTGGGGTGCCAAACGCTGGTCAAATTGCTGCTGCTGATGCAGTACGGTGCACCACAGCCATACGCCGAATACGATGGTCTTCCCTCTCGGCAGTGTCACGTGGCCATCCGGAGTCTGGTCTTCTCGCGACCGTACATTCTCGTGATTCCCGTTGCCAACAGTCATGAAGTGTGACTAAATTCCTGCCAAGACTTCTTGCAGTATTACAGGAGGAATATCCAGCTTCTCGCAGCCCTATTACACGACCTCGTTCCACTCAGTGAGGTGTTGATAATGACATCCATGTTGCCTTAAAGGTATTTTTGGCTAACATCAACTCACCGCGTCCAATCTCAAAGACAACTAACGCTCACGACTGCTCCAGCTTGAATTTGAAGTAAACTAGTTTTAGATCCTATAGTGGTGCTTCTAACGCCACTAGTGAAATGGTGCGAAATTGGAACAGAATTCGTCTTTCATGTATAGAAATAAATCTACCGACTTCTCGGTGTTGTGATTTTTTTCCGTCATTGTATTTTGAATGACCGTCTGCCGTGGGTAGGTAGTGGCATTACGGCTACTGAAGGGAGGAGGATCCATTCTCAGGTTTGTCAGGAGGAGTTCGGACAGTGACAGAGGCGAATAAAGGGAGCGACGGGCTAAGGGCTGCTGACCCCTCCCCCTTGCCCGCTGACCCAAAACGACACGATTTTCTTCTTAACACGAAAATAAAGAAAAGAGGAATACTCTGCGCAACATAGCTTTTAGACATGACGGTCATGAAAGTTTCTCGCTATTGTAGTTTACACTATAACGAATTAAGAACACCTTCGTGCATTGCAGAGTTGCTCGAGACGGCACGGTGACACAAAATTTCTATGAGCTCTGTCCCTCTGTCTCCCTACGCCCCTTGTCTGTACCCCCCCTCCCCTCCTCTCTCGTCCAACCAAGTCCTGGATTCTACTCTACTCCCTGGGTTCGTGTGGCTGATGCGCAAGACAGGTGTCGGTGGAGGGTGGCTACAGAAACACAGTCTATAAACATGACGATCCTTTATTTCTCTAATATGCTTGAAAAACTGCAACTGCACACCCTCTTCCCGGGCGCGGCATATCCTTAACCCATAAAGTCCCCGCATCACAACGGTAAGCGCGAGGGAAGACCCGGCTGCGTACGTACACTGATGGGAGACAATTTGCTAACCCGATGATGCTGACAAGCCGGTTGCTGAGGCAACGGCTGTAGCCACAGCACTCAACTCGGCTGGCGGACGGCGGTGATCAAGCAGACACTTCTAGCATGGTGCTCCGGTGCCCAGCGACTCGACATAGTGCTGTGTTGCTTGGTGAGAAGAAGCCGGGACCGCTGGTTTGCAACGCTGCGTCTGGCGCTACGGAATCCAGCTGCGCAGAGTTGGCACGGTCTCCGTTCGATCCCTGCAACATGTGAAGGTGGCCACGTCCAGCGAGCAGACGCGCAGTGGCGACAGACTGCAGGACTATCACGAGCTAAGGCTGTCAGGAAGTGGTGAAGGGTTCGAGGCCCAGTGACACCAGTGGCAGCTGCGCCATAGGTACCCATCTCACGCAGGGTGGGCGTCATAGTATAACCTAGCTGTCTGATGACGACTGGCTGGCTCCGGGATTATAAATATAGCTATTGGGGTCTGTGTTGTTTAGGGGAGGAGACCAGGCAGCGAGGTCATTGATCTCATCGGATTAGGGAAGGACAGGGAAGGAAGTCGGACGTACCCTTTCAAAGGAAGCATCCCGGAATTTTCCTGGAGCGATTTAGAGAAATCACGGCAAACCTAAATCAGGAAGGCCGGACACGGGATTGAACCGTCGTCCTTCTGAATATGAGTCCACTGTGCTAGCCAAAATATAGCTGTCTGGAGTAATCTTCTAGAAGAGGAAGCTTCTAGAAGGTTGGTCAGCGTCTGAGGCTCTCTCATCGCCTCGTAAAAGTATGATCAGTTCATTTATTCTTTTACACCGCAAAGCGACTTTCACACTTCTTAAATTCTTTTTATTAAGTAAATAAATGGTTTTGTTGAGTACAGTAAAATCTCATTAAAATTTTTAAATGAAGAATCATAGCAACTGTATTTGACTACTGAAGAAGTGAGCAGTTGTTTCGAGAATTGGAGACCTCCAAAACTAATAAGCACAATTTGCGTATGCAGAAAATAATTACATACTGTCCATGAAGATTAAACGATGATTACATTCTTTTATTTTTTTATATCGTATGGGACACAATCATGTAAGATTTTCAGAAAGCATTAACCGGTCTCGACCAGCAGTGCTCGGTTTTACACTGTCAATAGGCAAAAACAAATATATAAGCTTTTCCCCCCTTTCTTATTGACACTCTGTCAATAAGGAGTTGTGGGATGCTCCTACGATTGTGGCATATAAAACATAAAAAAATTAATTTCGATCAGCTTGCTTGTAGGGCTTGAGTGGGGCTGGGATGCAAAGAATCGCCCAATCCAATGGTTGGAGCCTTCCCATATTAATTTTGGTGCTGGTGGTCAAGGGAAAGCGAAGTCGCTCGTCGTAGTCCCGTACAGTAGAGGAATACAAATTCATGTCTGGCGACAACTTCAGCTGAAAAGCTCAAATTAGAGCCAGTGATACTTCTACAGTGTCAGCTACGAACATCTCGAACTGTTTGTTGGAAGTTTAGAGTAAAACAAAAGTCTTAATCGCAACAGTTGCAGACAATATGGAACTTCACAGTATGTGAAGGTCTACCAGGGCGTATACTATTCGCCACAGATTAACTCAGAATGCAAAACCGCATAGATTATTAATAAAAGGCAACATTAAGGAACTCGTCCAGTTCTGGCGGCTTCGAGATTGAAAAAAGAGGATGGAATGTGTGATACTTCGTCAAAGAACTAGATTTCTCTCTGATTCAGCACAACAGAATCTGTAATGGTACGTGTCTAGTGCTAGAGAGGGTGAATAGCAGCTTTTCCGACGATGGAATTTCATGGTTGCCTAAGAGGTGGATAAGCAAATGAAACAATCTTGAATTTTGACCTCGATACGGCCGGTCTCTTACCTCGCGGTTCTCCAGATTTGGCGTGGATTCTAGAAACACACTTTTTTAAACTGTGAAACAAATCATTTGAATTAGATTTTAAACTAAATCTCACGCAACAGTTCATAATACTCATTTCCGACGGAAAAACTGCTCCATGTGCCATGTGGTAGCCCTCATCAGCATCATCATCTTCTTCATCCTCATCATAATCGTCATCTTCTCCTCAGTTTCAGGGGTTAGGCATGATGCTTGTTCCGTCCTCGTGCAACAAACTTATTTGTGCCATCTCTTCTTGGGTCTTAGAAAACTTTTTCCCCAAGTGCTACCTATTATATAGGTCTTAGTGATAATCCCCGCTCTGTTATTCTTCCCTCATGTCCTTCCTTCTAACTCTGTAATTGTCTATTGCATCGTTTATTGGTTCAACTAGTAATTTTTGTACCATTTATTTTTATTTTATCGTTTCACAGCCCTTAGTAATCTCATTTCGGAGAACTGGATTTATTTCTCTTTCGTTTGGTAAGTTTCCAGGTATCAGTGTCTTAGGTATGTACAGGAACGACCACAGTTTTAGTTTTTCCCCTCATCTTATTCTTTTTTATTTCTGTTTACAGTGCCATACATATATTGAGATTTTGGAAGGTTTTTGTCTACATATGACAACGACGGAGTATGCTGTGAATGATGTCATCAATCTCATGTTGAGGCAATAACGCCCGTTCCTCCCGCAGAGCTGGTCGCAAGTCTTGGAGAGTGGTTAGTGGAAGCTGACCTGATTTAAACCGTCTCCCTAGTGCATCCCAGACGTACTCCGTGGGATTCAAATGGGGAGAGCGAGCAGGTCACGCCGTGGGTGCGATATCTTCGGCTTCCAAGAAAACATCAACCGCACGTGCTCTGTGAGGTCGAGCATTATTATCCATCAGTACGAAGTCTGGGCCCAAAGCACCTCTCAACAACCCTACATGATGTTCCTAGATCTTGTCACGATACCTGACGAAAGTTAAACCTTGCCGATTCACCTGTACAATTTTGTGAGGAGGTGTTCGTACGGCTAACATAATATTAGCCCACATCGTTAGGGATTCTCCTCGATATCGGTCTCTGACCACAGTGTTTGGGTCCCGAAATCGAGTTCCACGTTCCCTCCAGACGCGAATCCGTCGAGTATCACTCTCCAGACTAGATCAGGACTTATCTGTGAAAACAAAATTGGTCCACGTGGCATGTTGACGTCTCCAATCTGGACGTTCTCTTCTGTGAAGATGCGTCAGAGATACACATACAGCATGTGTCCGACAACAAAGGCCACTCTGCCGGAGCCTTCTGTAGACCGTTTGCCTCGATAAAATATGTCCAGTGGATGCTGAGGGATCAGATGCCAATAGCCGCGTAGTACTAAGGCGGTAACGTCGTGCCCTTACAGTTAAATAATGGTCCTCTCTTTCGGATGTCACCAATTATTGGACCAGCTCTGGCCTTCAGGATGCAGTTTCAGTCTCTATAAACTGTCAGCACATCCGGAAATCAACAGAATGATTCACATTAAGCCTTCGGGCCACAACAGCTTTTGACTGTCCTGCTTACATTCTTGCTATGGTCCTCCACTGCAGAGAGTCTGGTAGGCGTCTTCTCTGTGCCATTCAACATCCTCTATGACTGTGTACACAGCAGTTGTGGATGGAGGACTACCCGGAAAGATCATCCCGTTTGAAAGGTGCCCTGACGTCATTGTTGGCGTGGTTGTCCATTGACCGAATGCCACCTTCTGTGCAGAACACTATCGTACGGGCGTCTGTTGACAGTTTGTATGATTGGGTTGCGAATTAGATAGAGGACGGGGAAATAGCGGTTTTTTGCTTTAGTTCTGGACACCAGTGTAATTGCCACGTTGCAGGGGATGGAAAAATTGCAGATCATTAAACTAGGGTT
Organism: Schistocerca americana; assembly: GCF_021461395.2. Taxonomy (NCBI): domain Eukaryota; kingdom Metazoa; phylum Arthropoda; class Insecta; order Orthoptera; family Acrididae; genus Schistocerca; species Schistocerca americana. The sequence goes on along the minus strand of NC_060121.1, from coordinate 522,899,228 downwards.
TTAATGGCATAAGATTACTGTTTACCGTAATTTCAATGTATTAAGAAAAAGGGCCGGCCGAAGTGGCCGTGCGGTTAAAGGCGCTGCAGTCTGGAACCGCAAGACCGCTACGGTCGCAGCTTCGAATCCTGCCTCGGGCATGGATGTTTGTGATGTCCTTAGGTTCGTTAGGTTTAACTAGTTCTAAGTTCTAGGGGACTAATGACCTCAGCAGTTGAGTCCCATAGTGCTCAGAACCATTTGAACCATTAAGAAAAAAATAGTATATGTTTCCACCAAGTCTGTATGGAATAAAACCGTATTAAGTAACAAAATTTGTGTTCTGTGAGTCTAACTGGGTGGAGAGGGTAGGGGTGTAGGGTTGAAGGGCGAGGAAAGGTAGATCGCCGGATTGTAGTCACGTACTGCCCTCCTTCGTAGGTCTGAAAACTGAAGAGCGAGCATGTAATTACACAATCTAGCTACCCCAATACGCCACAAGAAGCGACTGCAAGGTGTTTCACGAAATTATACAGACCCTCCTTAGCGAGCCTTATGGATCACTGGCTACGCAGTGCATTAACAATCCTAGGGTCGTCGGGGGGGGGGGGGGGGGGGGGGGGCATTTCTACAAAGTGTATTAACTCTAAGTCGGATACTGTTATAAGTTACATAAACGCTAACGCAAGAAACATAAATGGGTGGAATCCACCGTAAATCTGTGTACGCTGTTCTACAGTCCCAGAGGTGAAATAGATCCTTATTTAACCTGTATGGCAGCCGTAGAGTTCTTCCAGGGAAGACAACCTTCCCCACCGTGAGTGGTGCTCGCTTTTCATTTTGCAAACAAATTATATCTCCTGCTGTCTTATGTGAATATCAAATTATTTTCACCCAGCTCGTGCTTATATAGTGGAGTTATTTTCAGTTTATTAAATCAAAACTTATTAGCAATTGTTAAGTGAGCTATTATGTAAAGAAGTTCAACAGCTGCAGATGTCAACTGCCTATCACACTGAAGAGCCTGCCCAGAGCTTAAGATGCTGTCAGTATATATTCGACAATGTCGATTTTGTCGTCCTCACTATCACTATCTGGAATATTTTTCTCAACTCTCACAGCAGCTGAACAGTTCCAGATGTTTAAAGTATCTGCCTCCGTTACAGCAATAGGCCACCTGGGTACTATGGAACTCAAGATACTTCAACGTAAGTCAAACAGTGCGTTACTACTCGTGACTTTAACATAATCAGTCCTTGGAAAATATACCGTGGATGTGTGGTAAGCGGCTCCACTGAGTGCAGCCCACTCTGTGGGCGCCAGCAATTCCTGACTGGAAGAGATTTATGCAGTCTACCAGTACAAAATTATTAGTGAGAGAAATGCAGTGACTTTCTGGTCATTCATTAATTCACCAGCAAGTGACTACATCACACGGCTTTTCAATTTTTAACTCCTCGCTAAATAATTAATGCATCAAGATATGCCACTGAATGTTGGAACCGTCTGTGATGGGATGTACTTACTTATTAACAGTTGCCTGTTCTCAGATCCCACAAACTTCCATCTTGTCAGTCTGTTTCGGATAGACCTTTCCTTTCCATGACTTTGGCTATAGCTCCCCACCACGATGCCCTCGACTTGCCTCGGCTCCTTCTCCCTGGCGGAGACCAGTTGAGCAAACACTGTGGCCATCGTTCCTTCATCCGTCGGACATGTCCATACTATCTCAGTGCTCGGACATCAATCCAGCTGCGACTGGTTCCACTGCCTCCATCCCCATTCTTACAAATTCATTTATCAGCCGATTCAAGCGGGTCACTCATGTTCCTCCGTAACCAGCACATTTCTAAAGCCTCAGTTTTCCCCCTTTGTCTCTCGTTCATTGTGTCTGAGCCGTATGTCAGAATTCTTTCAACCACGGCAAGCAGCACTACCTTCTTTGTTCGTATGGATATGTGCCGTCTCAGAAATACACTATTTAACGATCTAATGGCCACCCTCACTCGACCTAACCTGTGGGATATGTCCACACCACACTGTCCAGGATTATCGATTAGTGAACCTCGATTCGTGAACGCTTCCACGTTTCTTATCTGATCAAACTCCAAATCCAAATCCTGACCTTGTCCATTTCCAACTACAAGACATTCTGCTTTACCCATATTGGTTGTTAATACCCCTTCTTTGTAAGTATCCATTAACTTTATCATTTGATACACGGCATCATTCTTATCCAGAGCCGTAAGTACTACTTGATCGTCGGCAGACAGTAGCCAAGAGCAACTTATATATACAACTAAAATAAAGTTGATGACACAAAAGTCCTCTTCTTAACGCTTTACTTGTTTTAAAACTTTCTGCATTTTCCAGTTGTGTTACTGTTCTTGCCATATAACAGCCTGCACAACCTTTTCCAGTCTGTTCTTTACTACGCTACTGTACAACCTGTTCACCAAAGCAATAACACTTATTCCCCTGTAATTATTCGGATCTCTTATCATATCTTCCAATATTGGGGTTCTCATCTCCTTGAAACACTCTGAAAATAGTTACTAGTGCTGCTACAACTGTAGGTCCTATGTACTTCTATAATTCCATTACTGTATGTCCAGGGCCAGATGCCTATTCATTTTCTGATTTTTGAAGGGGCTGATAGATTTCATTGGCAGCTACCTCTTCTACAGGATCATTCATTATTTTATTCTGGTATTTTCGAGACCTCTCCACATCCTCCGTAAGAAGATCTTTAAAAAGTGTCTACCACTCAGAAACGGCAATCATTCTAGCTCCTAATTTTAAAAGGAGCTCTCATTAGACTTACAAATCGCCAAGTGTCTAATGCCCTGTCGTATCCAAATAGATGTTATACGTCGGCACATTTCATCCCCCGCGATTCTTCTGTGTTGTTGTTGTGTTCCTCAGCCGGAAAACTGATTTGGTGCAGCACTCCATGCTAGTCTATCCTGTGCCAGCCTCTTCATCTCCCAGTACCTACTGCAACCTACATCCTTCTGAATCCGCTTAGTGTATTCATCTCTTGGTCTCTCTCTACGGTTTTTACCCTCCACGCTTCCCTCCAACGCTAAATTGGCGATCCCTTGATGACTCAGAATGTTTCCTACCACCCGATCCCTTCTTCTAGTCAAGTTGTGCCACAAATTTCTCTTCTCCCCAATTCTATTTCGTACCTCCTCAGTAGTTACGTAATCTACCCACCTAATCTTCAGCATTCTTCTGCAGCACCACATTTCGAAAGCTTCTATTCTCTACTTGTCTAAAGTATTTATCGTCCAAGTTTCACTTACATACATGGCCTTCACTCCATACAAATACTTTCAGAAAAGACTTCCGAAGACTTAAATTTATACTCGATATTAACAAATTTCTCTTCTTCAGAAATGCTTTCCTTGCCATAGCCAGTCTACATCTTATATCCTCTCTACTTCGACCATCACCAGTTATTTTGGCCGGCCGCGGTGGTCTAGTGGTTCTGGCACTGCAGTCCGGAACCGCGGGACTGCTACGGTCGCAGGTTCGAATCCTGCCTCGGGCATGGGTGTGTGTGATGTCCTTAGGTTAGTTAGGTTTAAGTAGTTCTAAGTTCTAGGGGCCTTATGACCTCAGATGTTGAGTCCCATAGTGCTCAGAGCCATTTGAACCATTTTGAACCAGTTATTTTGCTCCTCAAATAACAAAACTCAACTACTACTTTACGTGACTCATTTCCTAATCTAATTCCCTGAGCATCACCTGATTTAATTCGACTACATTCCATTATCCTCACTTTGCTTTTGTTGATGTTCATCTTATATCGTCCTTTCAAGACACTGTTCATTCCGCTCAACTGCTCTTGCAGGTCCTTTGCCGACGGGCATACCTCAGAGTTTTCATTTCTTCCCCATGGATTTTAATTCCTACTCAAGATTTTTCTTTTGTTTCCTTTACTGCTAGCTCAATATACAGATTGAATAACATCGGGGATAGGTTACAACCCTGTCTCACTCCCTTCTCAATCGCTGCTTGTCTTTCATGCCCCTCGACTCTTATAACTGCCATCTGGTTTCTGTACAAATTGCTAATAGCCTTTTGCTCCCTGTACTTTACTCCTGCCACCTTTACGAGGGTATTCAAAAATGGTTCAAATGGCTCTAAGCACTATGGGACTTAACATCTGAGGTCATCAGTCCCCTAGACTTAAAACTACTTAAACCTAGCTAACCTAAGGACATCACACACATCCATGCCCGAGGCAGGATTCGAACCTGCGACCGTAGCAGCAGCGCGGTTCCGGACGGAAGCGCCTCGAACCACTGGGCCACAGCGGCCGGCGGAGGGTATTCCAGTCAAAACTGTCAAAAGCTTTCTCTAAGCCTACAAATGCTAGAAACGTAGGTTTGCCTTTCTTCAGCCAATCTTCTAAGATAAGTCGTAGGGTCAGTATTTCCTCGCGTGTTCCAACATTTCTGCGGAATCCAAATTGATCTTCGCCGACGTCGGCCTCTACCAGTTTACTCCTCTATAGTTTGGATAAACTCCGTTTTTAAAACTCTCTTAATTTGCTGTAGCTATCTCTTTCACCCTACCTTTTGGAGCTTAGCTGTTTCACGATTGATAGGAAAAAAAGGGAATGACAGTCTGTACAGGAAGTGCAGTGAACGCGACCAGACGTGAGTTTGTTTATTGGCGTCTAAGTTCAGCGGGACTGCGTTATCATAAGGGCATCCGAGTTTGCGACCTTCAGCAAGGCGGCAGGCAATGCACTTCCTACACGGGTGCTTGTTAGCGGACTGCGCGAGCGAACGCGTGCGAGAACGGGTGTAGTGAGAAGCAGCTCTCCTTGGGCCGGGAAAGGCTGGCGACTTGGCTGCGGTGATATATGACCGGAGCAGAGCGCAGCACGGCACGCCGCGGAGTGGAGTGGGCGCCGCCGCCGTGGCGGTCGAGTTACGAGCACCACTTGCCGCTCTCCAACCCCGCTTTTCAAGGGCGGGCAGCGTAAATCGGACACCGACTTCTGGCTTCCGCAACAAATCCGTAGCTCGAACCTTACTCTATTAGCCCTGTTCAACAAGGTCAACAAGTCAACAGTACAAGTATTCTGGTGTACAAAACCTATGGACGAAAGAAACTTTTGTATGACGTGTCACCGCTAAGAAACATAGCCCGATGAAATTAGGACCAAACATGGTGAGAACTGCTACAGTAATGTGCAAAAGGTAACTGAAAGAAATACGCAAAGAGACGAACAAAAATGACATTTTTATTCAAAGACTCTGAAGTTACCGCGATGCGTGTCGTCATCCGTACAATACAAAAGATGCAACATGGGTTAAAATACGGCATGCGATCACCACAGACGGCACTGAATGCTCTCTAACGTGCTAACATGGTGGCCACAACGTTGGTAACAACTTATTGTGGTACGGCGTTCCATTCATCAACAAGAGCGTTTGACAGCTGCTGTGTTGTCGATGGTGTATGAGGATATGCTGAAATACGTCATCTCAACGCATCCGACACGATGGAATTTAAGTCGGGGAAAGGACAGGCCAACCCATTCGCCGTATATCCTGTCGTTCAAAGAACTCCTCCATCTGCACTGTTCGGTGCAGTCGCGCATTGTTATCGATAAAAATGAAGTTTGGGTCAAATGCAGCATTGAAAATACGCGCATGGCGAGAAAGTATGGTGTCAAAATTACGTTGACCGGTGAATGAATGTACGGTGTTCAAATTTTTGGATCTCAGTACGTCCATGCCTTCCCGAACCATAACACCTGGGCCACGGAAACGATCATATTCGACTATGTTCCTGGGTGCAGTGCATGTTCCCCTCTCTCGCCATATGAGGCTACATACATAATCTATACTCAGATTAAATCTGCTCTCATCCGAAAACAGACGCGATCCCATTCCTCGATGGTCCAGAGCCTATGCTCTTGTCACCATCGGAAACGGTGCCGCCAATCTGCGGGTAACAACAGGACAGAATTAACAGGTCGTCGGGCAAGGAGCCAACACTAATGTAGTCGTCGTGCTCCTGCGGAGCGTGAGAATGTGTGCCTTGGAATCCTGTTAGAAGTAGTTGAGTAGTTGCAATTGTATCCGGCAATTGTATCTGACGTGGATCCCGTCTTGGTTAGTGGACAACGTGGTGGTGATCTGCTGCGGTAGTTGTTCGTTGTCGACCACCTCCTTTTCTTCGCACAGCAGTTCCTGTGGTTCGAAACGCTCCACCTGCATGTGATACAACTCTGTGAGCAACACCAAACTCCTGGGCTACACTCGTCCTATTTCGTCCTTCCTTCTGTTTCCCGATGACTCTTCGCTGTATGAATTCATCCATATGGCTTCTCCGGGCCTTGATGTTATGAAACATCACCATTGCAGGGCATCGTAATTGCTCGCCGATTGACACACACTGTCTTTTCCCGTTCCTTCAGTTGCCTTGTGTTGTGGGGCCAGCTTCATTTGGAAAATTTTAAATTAAATGTGTGTGAAATCTTATGGGACTTAACTGCTAAGGTCATCCGTCCCTAAGCTTACGCACTACTTAACCTAAATTATCCTAAGGACAAACACACACACCCATGCGCGAGGGAGGACTCGAACCTCCGCCGGGACCAGCCGCACAGTCCATGACTGCAGCGCTTTAGACCGCTCACTTCATTTGGAACCTCACGCTGCATAACGTCCAACCTTCCGTGTACGATTGGGAGACGTCTGGCAACACGCTCTCTCCTCCTCGTATCCATCTCGTAAAGAAGACGTTGAGGCGTCCACAAACAACGAGGCGGAAGTGGGCTATCGGTCCACCATTTATGTGCTTCGTTAATTGACATATTGTACATGCTCCAGCAAAATAGGTAGAGTATTCTGCAGGAATAGCATTTGCATTATCTGATTAAAAGTAACCGGAAACCTATTGATCCATATTAATATCAGGCGTGTCATTGCCACTGAGATGTCAATACGTTACGTTACTTTATGTACCCCGCCGCAAAGATTTCAAGAGCAGCGTACGTTCTGGCTAAGAGGGAGCAATTTCAGGTGTTTCCTGACAGAAAATGTGAAAAAGGAGTTCATATCAGCACACCTCTGTAAAGGGCGGTGAGTCCTCATCAAAGAAATTGGTTTCATACATTACACTGCACGATATATGGTATTAATCTCTGTCATATTACTGACAAAAGATGTTGGAAGTGAGATGTAATGAAAGCCTCATGGATTGCCTCACTCTTACGGATGCTGCAGACTGTTAGCTGAATTGTGTAACACGCTGCACGAACACGCTGTTCAAGGGGTTGCACATAAGCAACTGGTTCAACATACACAACATCTTACAGATGGATATGAAAGTAAACATCAGAGGGTTTTAAAACAGGTGATGAAGGCGACCTCATACATGCCCCTCCCCTCCTATCCATCTCCTAGAGAAGACGTTGAAGCGTCCACAAATAATGAGGCGGAAGTGGGGTATCGCTCCACCATTTGTATGCCTTATTACTTGACGTGTTGCACATTCTCCAACAAAACAGGTTTGTTTTTTCATTGTCTGATTTAAAGTGTCCGGACATTTGTTGGTCCAAATTAATTTGGGGTGTGTCCAGCCTTCACCATTGTGACGGCCTGAACTCTACTGTGGACACTTTCAGTGAGGTGACTGTTAATTTTTGGAAGAATGGCAGCCCATTCAATCTCAGCGGCCGAAGCCAGAGATGCTTGTGCATGATGTTGAACGGATCCGATTTTAAAAAATCATAACTATTATGTTATTTGAGATACGTGCGTGAACAACGTACTGTTGGAAAGAGAAATCTCTCGAGTCTTACATGCTTCCCGCTAGGTAGCAGCAGTGTGCACCAACTTCAGTTGTAGTAAAAATGGTGTCGGGAAAACAGAAAGGGTTTTGTGTTCTACGTTTGGGCACTGCGGGTCAGTAATAACTGTTCAACGTGACTTTCGTGCTAGGTACGGTGTCGATCCTTCTACAGCACAGAGCATTAGACGATGGCTTGAACAATTCCAAGAAACAGGTTGTTTGTGTGAAGGCAAATCGCCGGGCCGTCCCCGAGTGTCTGACACAGACGTCGAACGCATCTGCCATAGTTTCACAAAGAGTTTGCAGAAATCCGTTCGCCGTGCAGCTCGACAGCTCAGCATGCCCCTTATGCCCGTCTGGCGTGTGTTGCGTCGACGTTTAGATACGAAACCATGCAAAATTCGGCTACTGTGAAACAACAACGTGTGTAGTTCTGTAACTCCGTTCTTGGCAAGATGGAGGATGACAGTTTTCTTCCTTGAGTAGTGTTTAGTGACGAAGCAACGTCCCATTTAAATGGAACGGTCAATCGTCGTAATGTGGGAATATGGGGTATGGAACAACCATGGATATATACATCAGAGAGACTCTCCAAAATTCTGCATTTTCATGGGAAAAGGTGTACAGTCCATTTTTCTTTGCCGAGAACAGTGTGTCAAGATGCACTTATCCCGACATGCTTGAGAACTTTCTTTTCCCACAGTTGGAGACTGATTCGAACGACTTAATTTACGACGAGGATGGAGCACCACCACATCTGGCACCTGGAAGTGCGGGAATTTTTAGATCAAAGGATTACTGAAGGACGGATCGGTCGCACCAGACCAAATGATTCAGCCTTACATTACTGGCCTCCAAGGTCACCGGACCTGACTGTATGTGATTATTTCTTGCGTGGGTTTATAAAAGACTTTGTTTATGTGCCTCCATTGCCAACAACAATGAATGAGCTGAGACATCGCATAACAGCAGCCGTGGAAACTGTAACTCAAGACATGCTCGCTGCAGTGCGGGAACAATTTGAATACAACACTGACATAGGCCGTGCACCTCAAGGGGGACATATTGAACGCCTATGAAAAGGTATAAAAAAAAACTTTGAGTTTTCGGTTCATGAAAAAACAAAATTCATTGTATATAGAATGAGATTTTCACTCTGCAGCGGAGTGCGCGCTGATATCAAACTTCCTGGCAGATTAAAACTGTGTGCCCGACCGAGACTCGAACACTGGACCTTTGCCTTTCGCGGGCAAGTGCTCTACCATCTGAGCCACCGAAGCACGACTCACGCCCAGTCCTCACAGCTTTTTTCTGCCAGTATCTCGTCTCCTACCTTCCAAACTTTACAGAAGCTCTTCTGCGAACCTTGCAAGGTTCGATTCCCGGTTGGGTCGGAGATTTTCTCCGCTCACGGACTGCGTGTTGTGTTATCTTAATCATCCTCATTTCATGCGCATCGACGCTCAAGTCGCCAAAGTGGCGTCAAATCGAAAGACTTGCACCTGGCGAACGGTCTAGCGGACGGGAGGCCCTAGTCACACGAAAAAAGAAAAAAGAAAAAAAAAAGAAATAGCGTTTGTAGACTTAAAGCTTTGACAATATTGACTGGAACATTCTCTTTGAAATTCTGAAGGTAGAAGGGGGAAACAACAGGGAGTGAAAAGCTATTTACAATTTTTACAGAAACCAGATGGAACTTAGAAGAGTCGACGAGCGTTAAAGGGAAGCAGTGGTTGAGAATGGAGTGAGACAAGGATGTAGCTTATCGCCCTTGTTATTCAATCTGTACACTGAGCAAGCGGTAAAGGAAACCAAAGAAAAATCTGGAGTAGGAGTTAAAGTTCAGGGAGAAGAAACAAAAACTTTGAGGTTTGCCAATGTCAGAGACAGAGAGGACTTGGAAGAGCAGTTGAACGGAATGTATAGCATTTTGAAAGGAGGATGTAAGATGAACATCAATAACAGTTAAACAAGGTTAATAGAATGCAGTTGAATTAAACCAGCTGATGTGGGGGGGGGGGGGGGGGGAATTACATTAGGAAATGAGACACTGTTAGCAATAGATGGGTTTCGCTATTTGGGCAGTAAAATAACTAATGATGGTCAAGTAAAGAAGATATAATTTGTAAACTGGCAAAGGCAAGAAAAGCATTTCCGAAGTAGAGAAATTTGTTAACATCGAAAATATATTTAAGTGTTAGGAAGTCTTTTCTGAAGGTATTTGTGTGGATTGAAGCATTGTATGGGAGTAAAACATGGACAATAAACAGCTTTCACCAAAATAGAGTAGAGGCTTTTGAAATGTGGTGCTAACGAGAATGCTGTAGTTTAGATATTTAGATAGCGTAACTAATAAGGAGGTACTGAACAGAACTGGGAAGACAAGAAATTTATGGCACAACTGCACTAAAGGTAGGAGTCGATTGATAGAACGGATTCTGAGACGTCAAAGGAGCAAACCATCCCTCAAGACATGTGTGGAGATGAGACAATAATGGTTGAAGGGAAGGTCAGCGGATTGTACGAGAGAAAGAAAGAGACAGTGGCAATGGGAGAGGAAGAGAATGGAACAAAGACAGTCCCAGTGTTACAGAGGTGCAATGTAAAGGGCAGAGAAGGAGACAGTGATAAGTGATAAACGGGGAAAAGGAATGAAAACAGTGACGCCAAGAGAGACAGGCAGGAGAAGGTACCAATGGGAGAGAAAGGATACAGTGTGACACAGACATAAACAGACAGTGGCTGCAAGAGAGAAATACTTAGTTTGAAGGCTTTACTACGGAGAGAGACTGGGTAAAATTATTTTAAGTAGTATGTGTTAAGAGTGTAACTATCTTTACATGCCAAAATTGTTGATGAGGTGGGCGGAATGAGGACAGAGGCAGCTGGCTCCCCACCTATCTGTCAATCTAAGCGGACCGCCATCATTCTTGTGCTCTGCCAGGAACATTATTCAGCTGGTGTTTGTATTCATTCGGTGTTTCATAATGAGAGGAGCTAGTGACTTCTAAGAAACTTTCAGCATAATTTCGAATCTCTCCCAAACTTTCTCTCGGTTTATTCTTAAAGCAAATATTTAACACAGTAACTCTTTTGTAATGAGACGTTTGAGGACGTTTTATACAAGAGAGCCTGATTCTTTAAAGAATCGTTGTTTTACTGGTATTTCCTTAAACGTGGATAAATGGATGATGTTTCCTATAGGACTGAAAAAGACTCCTCCAGTATTGCCACGTTCTTGGAGAGCATCTCGTGTACGCGATGTCGTATAAGTATTTAGGTGTAATACCAATATGCTCTGAGGGATGAAGTAGTGAAGGCAGCAGAGGATCAAGTAGGTAAAAAGACGAGGGCTAGTAGAAATCCTTGGGTAACAGAAGAAATATTGAATTTAATTGATGAAAGGAGAAAATATAAAAACGGAGTAAATGAAGCAGGCAAAAGGGAATACAAACGTCTCAAAAATGAGATCGACAGGAAGTGCAAAATGGCTAAGCAGGGATGGCTAGAGGACAAATGTAAGGATGTAGAGGCTTATCTCACTAGGGGTAAGATAGATACTGCCTACAGGAAAGTTAAAGAGACCTTTAGAGAAAAGAGAGCCACTTGTATGAATATCGAGAGCTCAGATGGAAACCCACTTCTAAGCAAAGAGGGGAAAGCAGAAAGGTGGAAGGAGTATATAGAGGGTCTATACAAGGGGGATGTATTTGAGGACAATATTATAGAAATGGAAGAGGATGTAGATGAAGATGAAGTGGGAGGTACGATACTGCGTGAAGAGTTTGACAGAGCACTGAAAGACCTGAGTCGAAACAACGCCCCGGGAGTAGACAACATTCCATTAGAACTACTGACGGCCTTGGGAGAGCCAGTCCTGACAAAACTCTACCATCTGGTGAGCAAGATGTACGAGACAGGCGAAATACCCTCAGACTTCAAGAAGAATATAATAATTCCAATCCCAAAGGAAGCAGGTGTTGACAGATGTGAAAATTACCGAACTATCAGTTTAATAAGTCACAGCTGCAAAATACTAACGCGAATTCTTTACAGACGAATGGAAAAACTGGTAGGAGCAGACCTCGGCAAAGATCAGTTTGGATTCCGCAGAAATATTGGAACACGTGAGGCAATACTGACCCTGCGACTTATCTTAGAAAATAGATTAAGGAAAGGCAAACCTACATTTCTAGCATTTGTGAACTTAGAGAAAGCTTTTGACAATGTTGACTGGAATACTCTCTTTCAAATTCTAAAGGTGGAAGGGGTAAAATACAGGGAGCGAAAGGCTATTTACAATTTGTACAGAAACCAGATGGCAGTTATAAGAGTCGAGGGGCATGAAAGGGAAGCAGCGGTTGGGAAGGGAGTGAGACAGGGTTGTAGCCTGTCCCCGATGTTATTCAATCTGTATATTGAGCAAGCAGTAAAGGAAACAAAAGAAAAATTCGGAGGAGCTATTATAGTCGACGGAGAAGAAATAAAAACGTTGAGGTTTGCCGATGACACTGTAATTCTGTCAGAGACAGCAAAGGACTTGGAAGAGCAGTTGAACGGAATGGACAGTGTCTTGAAAGGCGGATATAAGATGAACATCAACAAAAGCAAAACGAGGATAATGGAATGTAGTCGAATTAAGTCGGGTGATGCTGAGGGAATTAGATTAGGAAATGAGACACTTAAAGTAGTAAAGGAATTTTGCTACTTGGGGAGCAATAATAACTGATGATGGTCGAAGTAGAGAGAATATAAAATGTAGACTGGCAATGGCAAGGAAAGCGTTTCTGAAGAAGAGAAATTTGTTAACGTCGAGTATAGATAGTCAGGAAGTCGTTTCTGAAAGTATTTGTATGGAGTGTAGCCATATATGGAAGTGAAACATGGACGATAAATAGTTTGGACAAGAAGAGAATAGAAGCTTTCGAAATGTGGTGCTACAGAAGAATGCTGAAGATTAGATGGGTAGATCACATAACTAATGAGGAAGTATTGAATAAGATTGGGGAGAAGAGGAGTTTGTGGCACAACTTGACAAGAAGAAGGGATCTGTTGGTAGGACATGTTCTGAGGTATCAAGGGATCACCAGTTTGGTACTGGAGGGCAGCGTGGAGGGTAAAAAGCGTAGAGGGAGACCAAGAGATGAATACACTAAACAGATTCAGAAGGATGTAGGTTGCAGTAGGTACTGGGAGATGAAGGAGCTTGCACAGGATAGAGTAGCATGGAGAGCTGCATCAAACCAGTCTCAGGACTGAAGACAACAACAACAACAACCAACATGCTGTATGAAATAGAAAGAACACGTAAAAGCATCATTAGGAAAGATGAAAGGCTTCTTGCAAAGTAAATCCATCTACATAGGAAGCTGTATACGAAACGATAGTGCAACCAGTTTCAGAGGGTTGTTGAAGCATCTGAAGCACTTATCGAGTAGGCATGCCAATAAACATCGAACGAACTGAAAGACGTGTTGCTACGACGGTAACAATTCGGTATAACTTATATGATTCTGGGGCAGAGTCCTATACAATGATAATAACAAACATAACTCCAAAGTAGTATTGCAATGTGGATTCTGGAAAAATTAAGCCAATTGAGGCTAGTTAAAGTCAGTTAAGTTAATTATGAGTGATGTGATTTGAATTGATTTGTCCTTCAACGATGAGTTTAATTAATATTTATGACCCTAGGAGAGTGGGGAGGCCTCGCCCCCAACCTCACTTGGAGGCCATGCCCACTTGGAGGTACCTTCCATTGGTGATATCGACAGCCATTTTATATTTGTATGGTGTACTTCTGCACTTCTGCTACTCTAAAGGCTGACATTATTTTATGCTAATATTAATAGTGGGCATAAATCTAATATAGATACAGTGTGTTTTACTAAATGTGTTTGCCTCTGTAAGTTACGAAGTAATAGACGACGAAAATATTTATTGTGGTAGGTCACCAGGAGAAACGTTAGACTGTGTGCGGAGCTGTCAACATAGTTGATTGTGTTATTATCCAAGGAATTAAAGCAAAAAGATACAATTTTTAAATGGAGCTATAATTGTTTCTATCACGCACTCGAATCAGTAACACCAGCTGTGTGTACATCAATTTAAATTACATTCCTATCACGTTTAGTTTTGGAGCTACAACCCTTCAAAGTTTCAGGGGCAGATACCACACACGGTGCGTATAACGCAATGCGCCTTCTAAATGTGGTGAGGCCGAGTTGTAACGTCGCCGGTGTCACGGAGAGAGAAGCTTCCTCGATGCGCTGTTAAACTGCCGACTGTGGCAGCACACGGCCGTATACCCGACAGTTCGAGCCACACAAACAAACAACCGTTACTAACATCGGATGAAGATGGCATACACGAACAACGAGTACGTTGACATGTTGTTGATGCTCGGCGAGTGTCGACACGATGCCACTGAAGCAGTTATGGCGTACGCTGTGAGATATCCTAGACGAAGATCCCCGGCAGCCATTACGTTCTTACGTGCCGAACAACGACTTCGGGAAACAGGCAGCTTGGTAATGTGCCGCAGTAACAGACGAAGAACTGCAAGAAGTGAGGAGACGGAGGTGTTTGCTTTAGCTGCAGTACTCCACGATCCTCATGTCAGCTTACGAGCCGTTGCTGCAGTCGCTGGTGTCACTCTCACATCTGTGTGCGTGTAGTAAACGGCCACAGATTTCACCCGTACCGTCTGTCACTGACCCAGGAGCTGCATGGGAACGATTTCCGTGCAAGTTACATTCTCTGAATGGGCCATGCGTAATTTCACGCTGGGATCTTTACAAGGTGTTATGTTCTCTGATGAGTCCACGTTCACAAATTATGGTGCAGTGATTCGCCATAACGTGCACTACTGAGCCGCAGACAGTCCTCGGTGAGTACATGTCGACCGTCAACGTAGGTGGTCCATTAATGTATAGTGTGGAATCCTTGGGGAAATCATCGATCCACACTACTTCCCAGGTACACTGACAGGTGAGTTATATCGCGCGTTTATGGTCGACAGTTTGGGTGGTCTCCTTGAACATGTGTGTCTACACACGGGAGCCCATATGTGGATGCAGCACTATGGTCGGTCACCCAACCCATTCTGCACGTGTTTTTGTGGAAGAACTAAACAACAGGTTTGCAGGATGCTGGTTTGGGCGCCATGGTCCTCGTTCATGGTCCGCAAGGTCGCCCTATTTAACACCATTAGATTTCTTTTTGTGGGGACATCTATAGGATCGTGTTTATGTCACAGAGCCCACATCCTCAGATGATCTAAAACGGCGCATGAAGGCGCATGTTGCTCCTTGACACCGGCGACGTTACATCCCGTCCGCAGATCCTTTAGAAAGCGCATTACATTGGGCGTTCAGGAAGATGGACACACATTTGAACATCTCATTTAAATCAACTTCCCAGCGCCAGAAGGTCCATCACCCACCACACAGCCATGTATTATATATAGCGTGTGGTATCTGCCCCTGAAACTTTGAAGGGCTGTAGCTCCCAAACTAAAAGTGATAGGAGTGTAATTTAAATTGATGTATACACAGCTGTTGTTACTGATTCCAGTGCATGATAGAAACAACTATTGTTTCATTTAAAAAATTGTATCTTTTTGCTGTAACTCTTTGGATAATAACACAATAAACTATGTTCATAGCTCCGAGGACAATGTAACGTTTCTTATGGTGACCTACCATAATAATTATGCCCGTTGCCTATTACTTCGTAACTTACAGAATCAAACACATTTTGTGAAACACCCTATATATGACATCACATTTTGCTCTCTATCCCTCAAGAGTGTATGATCAGGGGTTCTGATTCTTTTATAAATAATAACAAGGGTGTAAAAAATAACTTCTGTTTTTATTGATTTTTAAAGATATTTTAACATAGTCTTCTTAAAAAATTTTACATTTTTAAATATTTTTTAATTTTTAAAAATGTATGCAACAGAGACACTTTTTCCAAAAAAATTGTTTTCAGACTGCGGTTAACAGATATACCTTTGAAATAAATTGTTTTTCAAACTATGTGTGCACACTGGACTCGCACTCGGGAGGACGACGGTTCAATCCCGCGTCCAGCCATCCTGATTTAGGTTTTCAGTGACTTCCCTAAATCGTTCCATTGAAATGCCGGGATGGTTCCTTTGAAAGGGCACCACCGACGTCCTTCCCCGTCCTTCCCTAATCCGATGAGACCGATGACCTCGCAGTTTAGTCTCTTCCCCCGAACAACCAAACCCGAAACTATATATGGCAGAGATACTACTGTTTCAGAAATACATACATTAGCAGAGATACACTGATTAGCCGGAACATTATGACCACCTACCTACTACCGATATGAACCCATCCAGGCGATAGCAATGGCAACTGGGAGGAATAACTGCTAGTCAGAAACATGCACAGTACATTTAACATCAGTGACTTTGCTTTCCATGTGTAGAATGAGGAAGGTATCTGATCTCAATTTGACCAAGGACAGATTATGATGGCCTGGAGGATTGGTACGTGCATTTCGGAAACTGTACGACTTGTTCGAGGAACGCTGTTGTGAGTGTCTACCACACATGGTGAAACCAACGTGAAACCATGTCCAGACGTCGTGGGGTTTGGCGGCCAACCTTCATTACCCATGTCGGACGTCGTATGCTGGGCAGATTGATAAAATTGGACTGGCGGCGAATTGTGGTGAAACTAACATCAGACTCTAATGCTGGGCAGAGGACAAGTGTGTCTGAACACCGTGCACAGAACACTCCTAAAGATGGACATCCGCAGCTAACGACCCACGCATCTGCCAATGTTAACAGTATTGTATCAGCTGTAACGACAGAAATGGCCACGTAACCATCGACACTGGACGTTGGCGCAGTGGCAGAGCCCTGCATCGTCTGTTGAATCCTGATATCTTTCTTATCATGCCAGTGGGAGGGCGCAAATTCGTCGTCTCCCCGGTGAACAGCCCTTTACACCTGTACTGCAGGACGGAAACAAACCGGTGGTGGCTCCATTATGCTTTGGGGAATACTCATGTGGGCATCAATAGGTCCAGTGGAGCTCGTGCAAGGCACCCTGACAGCCAAGAAGTATCATACACGGGTTGCAGACCACGCACACCCCCTCACGACGACCATGTTGGAGTGGCATTTTGCAGCACGATAATGCACTATGTTACAAGGTCAAGTGTGTGATACAGGGTTAGAGGAACACAGTGAGTATTTCCAGTTGATGTGCTGCCACCCCCTCCCCAACTTGCCAAATCTGAACCCAGTCAAACACATCTGGAATGTAACTGAATGTTGGGTCAGAGCTCATCGTCCCCCTCCCCAGAATTTACGGAAATTAGGTGACATGTGTATCCATGTATGGTGCCAAATCCTTCCAGCGACCTACCAAGGCTTCATTGCCTCCATTTTTTCTGGATATTATTTATGTGACTCCCTCAGGAGTAGGTGAAATGGTTGGCAAAAGAAGAAGAAACACCTCTCTCGTATACTGTGTACACATAGTAATAAACATGTTTACTGGCTGGGGTGTGTGCATAGATAGAGACAGAACTGAAAATATGAGGAGAGAGATCTATGTCAAACGCCTCATCTTGCTGTCCCCTCCTGTACACGATGAATCACCTAAATTGCACCACAGATATTGCGGAAATGGAAAGTGCTATTGAAGTACAGTTTTCACAGAACGGATTGGTCGTCAGGGACTCGTAGTGTTAGCCAATATACAGATTGTAATAATACCTAGAAGGTGCAGTCTCTGTGCAAGCATACACGTTTTTAAATATAGTTTGGAAGTTTTCACACCGACGTTTTGCCATTGTTTCTAGGTATATTGTTTTCAAGCTTGCCTACAATGTGCTTGTGGGTTCCCTGAGTGCTCTGCGACTTGCTGGTCAGTTAGTGTATGACATTCCAAGCAGCCGGTCGTGAGTGGACGATGGGATTTACCAGTGCTGAAATAGCCAATACGATAATGGTGTATAGAGAATGTTGGAATAATGCAGTTCATTCTAGTGTGGTGTATGCGACAAGATATCCCAATAGACGTAAGCCACCTCAGCAGTTCTTTAGCAACCTCTTCAACCAGTTACGTGCAAGTGGTAGTGTAACACCTAGACAACATAACAGAAGGAAACAAGTGACGATAGAAGAGGGGGAAGTTAATTCTTCTGCTGCTATTGCAGTTGATCTACACGTTGGCTCCTGCGCAAGCGCCTGAGGAAGTACCATGACTAAGGCAAGAGATCTACGCACTATCCATTGACATAAGGTCCATCCCTCTCTTTCAATCAAAAGCTGCATGGAATAGATTATGAGAATTGTGTTACCACCACTCATGGCCAAGAAAATTGCCGAAATATACACTATTGGTCTGTTGACACTCCTCGTTGGCTTCGTCAGGTGGAACGTCGGTGTCCATGGAGTGTAAACGTATGGTGTGGGTTAGTGAACCATCAGCTCACAGGCCCATTTTTCATAGGCGGAACACTGAATGTGGACAAGTATCATAGCCTCCTAACAGACTATCTTCAGCGAGTGCTAGAAGATGTTCCTCTGCAGACTGGGAAGAACCTGTGGTATCAACATGACAGCTGTCGAGCCCTAACACGAAGAGCTGCAGCATGTCTTCACGAACTTTTATTTTTTTTTTTTTTTCAAATCGATGGACTGTACGCTCAGGGTAAACACCTTGGCCAGCTGTTCCCCGAATTTGATGCCTGTAGACATATTTATGCCTGGAAAGCTGAAAGACGTTGTCTACAACGACATACCGACTACAACTGATTGTATGCAACGACGTAATACGCAGCCTGCTCGGACATCACCGCTGAAACGCAAGCACGTGAGCAGCAGTCGTTCCGTACCAGACTGGAAGCCGTATTGACGCTGCTGTTTGCCATTTTGGCCACAGCCTGTGAGGGTCAGTTGTCTCGTTACTGGTCAGAATCCTCGGAACTGGTGTATGCACTTGTGTTGTTCTTTAGTGTGTGCTACCACAGGTATTGTACAAGTGCTGGTGTGGGAACTTTTCAAAATACGATATCTCGTAAACGACTCGCACTAGAATCCTGCCACAAACACCACTGACATTCTGATTTATCCAGCTTTCAGAGTGTTAGTGGCAATATGAATTGTGCCACTTAATACAATGCAAGTTTGCACAAGTTTTATTGGTTAACAATGTGAGTCCCTGAGTACCAATCCATTCTGCGAAAACGGCACAAGAATGGCACTTTCCATTTCCGAAATATTTTTGGATGATTCACCCTGTATATTTACACTTAATTACTCGGGAGGGAATAATGTCCATATGGCAGAGTCTCTACCGTCTTAACGGATAAAGTTCTTGTCGTCATGAACGAAAGGCAGACTTCCAGTTGCACTGCCGAGTGCAGCTCATGTGCTCACGATCGAAAGATTATTTGGCGCACCATATATGACAGTGTGCCAGCACCTTCGAACAGACACCTCTCGTAGTCATCGATCGTGAAGACCGAGCCCAGCTTTGGTTGGCACCTGCATGGGTACGATATACCTACATCTTTGCCTTCAACCCCACAAATTCCACGTTCAACAGCCCAGTTGCCTCGTCCTTCATCAGGCTGATAAACCTATTGATCTGTGCTATTATTCCATAAGGACTATCGGCCGCATATTCGAACGCGTCGAATGTGTTAGGATTCCACCTAATCACTTCAAATGGATCGCAGCCTTTCACCCAGTAGTTCGTACTGTCTATATCCATATTAATTAATTTCAGGTCAGCGAAGTTTGGCTTCGCCAACCGGTAGTGGAAACGGTACGTATGTAGATTTGAGAGGTCCAGGCACGCATACGATATATACAGGCTTCGAAAACTACACTGCCACCTTAGCCACCTGCACAGCCACAAGTCCGTTACTGAGGGACTTTAAAACTTTAAAGTTTGGTGAGTTAGTGTAATATGATGTCCCACAACGCCCAACTAAAGTAACATCGTTGTATTCTCTATCATTTTCCACGGCCTTGTCGAAAACAGAATTATCCTTTAGCTTAATGAAATCTTTCTCAAAATCACATATAAAAGAGTCCTCATTCCAGTATTTAAATGGAAGTGCTCCTTCAACCAGCATGAATGCTTGAAGCAGACAGTGGATGTGATTCTAAGATGCTTCATACTCAAATTGACACCTTGATGGAGATTTTCATAGTCATTTTTGTGAAATGAGTGAGAATGTTCCCCATCTAGGCCCGCACAGCATTCAGCGAACGATTAGGTCCATTGCACTGACTCGTTTAAGAGAATAAAAAAATTAACAGCTTTTGTGGACGGATTTAGCAACCTCCGAGTAGGTGAAACTTCAGTATGCTAACGAAATCGGTGCATGCCAACATTACACTATCCTATCTGAAGTACGTGAACAACTATCGTATATTTTAATGTGTGTTACAACATATACATTCCTAAGTTACGCCTTCCTGGTTTTAGAAACGTATATCTTTACAGCTGTAGATTTTACTAATCATCAGTAACCTTCAGTGAAATCAAATTTCTCAGTCACTATTACAAAGTTGTTCACACAATTGTGTCATGTGCCCAACAGATGCTTATATATAAACTTAATTTGTCCGACACTATCGAAACCCTGTCACCACAGATATACAGTTTGTTTTTATTCTTGTGTATGTTGCTATTAGTTTGGATGAATGTGATATTAACCTGATGGTGCGATAGTTGTCGTACATATCTGCCCTTCAGCATTGTGGGGATCATATTTTTCCGAAAATCTGATGGTACGTCACCAGTGTCACAGATTCTACACATCGACCTGAGTAATTGATTGCTTGCCTTTTCCGCTATTGATTTTAGAAACGTCATCTATATGTTCTACTGTATTTGGATCTTAAGTCTTCAAGAGCTCATTATAATGCAGACTCTGAGACTGAACCTCTTATGTCCTTCTTATAGACTCCAGTTTCTTCTTCCATCATATCATCAGATAAGACATCTCGCTCATAGAAGCTTTTCTTGTACTTTTTACACCTATCCGTTCTCTTCTCTTCGTTTAACAGTAGGATTTTCATTGTACTCTTAAAATGATACCAGTCGTGCTTTTTAATTTCCCCGAAGTATTTCTTAACTTTTCTATAACCTGCGTCAGTCCTTCCGACGATTATATTCTTTTTTTTTTTCATTTCTCCTGCAAACGTACCGCCATTCCGGCCCGGCACTTCATATTTATTCCGTTCCTAAGGTGTTTATATAACCGTATTCCCTTCTTTTCGTGAACATTTTTGTAGTTCCCCAATCAGTTCGTCGATCAGTAGAGATATACCGCTAATTGTCCTCATTCCAGTCACTTCGCGAGCTGTATCTGACAAGAAGTAACAATTAGAAAAGCAGTAAAGTCATCGTCTCTCAGAAACCTTTTGGTAGAGTATCCCTTACCACTCGCATTCTCAACATCCATGAATCTTCCAACCTTCTATATACAGCATCTTCCTGATTCTTACGAGTAACGTAGTTCCAGATGTCCTCCAGGCAAGTATCAGAGCCCTGCTAGTTCTCTCGAAATGCCATCACGTTTTGACAACACTGTTCCAATAGTTAGAAGTCCATGTAAGCCTCTATCCGTCACTGGCTATGTGGGCTATCAAAACTAGAAAAAACTGCACACTGAAACACTGGAAGAAACTTACAACCATGTGGATGCTTACGTCCGACATTTTTTTATGCTTGGTACTGCTTCTAGTGATTTGCAGTCAATGATGTAATAGAACAGTAAGAGGTCTCTTCGGCTATTTTTGATCGAATAGTTACATTTACACACATTCAGCTCCAAAACTACTGAATGCACAGTCCTCTGCAAATCGCTGTAGCCTACCGGGATCGCCACCCTGTTACAGACAGGGGCCTACATCTAGATACGTATTCTGCAAACCACTGCATGATATGGACTATGTCGTAGCAGAATCATCGACTTTTATCGTTTCTTTTCCACTCGTATTCGTAATGATCGAGTAAAAATGATTGTCCGTCTTCATCTATATACACCCTAATCTCTTCTTCGCTAGAGAAAGGCTTTCTAATGGACAGAAAAGCCTTACTGATGCTCCTTTAGTGTATGAGGACTGCACAAAGAAAATCTGATACATAAGACCACCAATTCGTCGATATCGAATGACTGCCCATAAAAATGTCCCTGCATACGCTCTACTCTCCTTTATCGTATTCCAATGATCGCTATGCGAGATGTGCGACGGCATAATGGTATCACATTCTTCATTGGCAGCGTAGTGTATCGTGAGAAATGGGTCACCTTTTTTCAGTTGTAGCATCCAACGAGCACACAATCCACGTAACTTTTAATTCTTGCAACAGCCTCGACCTCCACGAACACTTCAGAGCTTCTGCAAGACTAGGGAAAGCATCGTACATTTTTCGCTCATCCGCCATTCGATAGTGGGCTGACCATGATACCGTATTCCGTCTGGAGCAGAATACATTCACGTGGGCAGTACGCATATGCGCAATGAAACAAAGTTCTTACAAGCTTACACTTAACTGACTATCGTACATCGAGGGCCAATTAACCAAGTACAGCATTCTTACACCTAGATCTGAATAGCAGTAGCACAGTCTCTAGGTGACATAGACCTGCCAGGGTAGGTGAGAGCGCTAACGCGCTGCTTCTTGGACTCGGGTAGGCGCACCGGCCCCGGATCGAATGTGCCCAGCAGATTCACGACGAGGGCCAGTATGTCAGACACCCTGGATGTGGTTTTTAGGCGGTTTTCCACACCTAACAATGCCAAATCCGTAATAACAAGGCCGACCCCGCGTGACAAGGCCCAAAGAAATTAAGAAAAGTCTCTAGATGACATGCTGAAAGGATTTGTGGTCGCTCGCCTCCTGCACTGTCGCTTCACAATGGGTGGATTACAGCCCGCTTAAAAATCCATGCCTTCGAATTTGGGATGGACATATTCCTCTGGTGTAGATCACCGACCTGCCAGATCTTAGTGTTTTTGGGTTACTTCCCTTAAGATTTCAGCAAATTGCAAGCTAATATCCCAAAGATATTCGGGCTCAAATGCGGATTCTCTTCGTCGAAATGTCTTGGCTCAAACTCGTCTAAGGGTTGAATCGCGCATGTCGCATTACACGCCATAAATTAGACACTTGTGAACCTTTGGTTAAATTGTGTGGCTCATGGCAAGTTTACGAAATAATATGAAACATACAAAGTTGATATAATATATAATAACGGTAATAATAATATCGGGAGCTAAATTAACGACCCATAAATGAAGCAGGCCACACAGTTCGATTTGGTTAGGATAATGTTTATTCGGAAAGCAAACTAATAGCGAATGTGGTCGTATTTAGAATTACTAGTATACTTGAGCGCATATCCATTTCACACAGTTCGATCATTCACAGTCTAATCGAGAATTACAAGTCCAATACTCCACTTCGTTTACTACACGAAAAGTTAGAGTTCACACCAGGCGCGCGGCTGCTCCTCTCAGAGACTAAGTCCCGCGATACTATACAACGCGAAATTTTCTAAGTCGTTTCACTTCCAGGCTACTTAAAGAGCGACTGCCCGCTTTCACGTCACCCAAATCTGGGGTGTGGTCCACTGTGTTTTCTGATCACTTCGCATACATCATCACCATAAATTTAGAAAAAACAACAGAGTTATCGAGCGAGGAGCATATTGAAACTCAACATTACACATATACACAATGAGGAACGTCACGTGGAAAGAATGTGAAAAATAATTCCCACTACACAATTCTGCCATAGCTTGGTGGCTGCAATGTGCTAAGCCTAAAATAAGAAGAATGCTGATTGACTACTCCGACAGTAAAGCTTCTGGATTAAAATGACGACTTTTATTTTAGCAGTCTTAGCTGTACACCCTGGACACATGAGTAATAGAGAACTATACACGGATTCAGAAAATCGAAACAAATCTTTTAGCGCTGGAGCGGCGACAGTCAGAAGGTTTTAAAATTAGAGTGAGGATACAAATCGTTGTAGAAGAGGAACAAACAGCTATGTACCATGAAATGCTAGAGAATAAAAGAGCAAACAGAAACATATCGACAGAAGTTACGTTACCTGATGGAACCAGTCTCATAAAACAGTGAATTTAAAGACACGATTCACAAACATATCGCAGGTACGATGTCCAACAAACCTACCGACGGCAAGGCGCGGCAAGATCTTTTTAGGACTGTATCAGGCAGAATTATCGCAGAGCAAGTAGAAAAATTCTCAGCTGAAATAGAGGAGGACGAACTGAAAGATACACTAGCACAGAGTACTAAAAAAAAATCAGTACCTAATGGTATTCCCGTGGAATTCTATCAAATATTCTAATCACAAATAAAATGCAAATTGCTATGCATGTTCAGCGAACTCATGAACAGAAATGTTGACGTCCCCAAAGAATTTCCTGAAGAGATCAGTGTTCTAATTCCTAAAAGCCCAGTTAGCAAAGGAATTGGAAACCTATTCCCTTTAACATTACTCAACAGTGATTGCAAGATTATGTCCCGCCTAGTGACAATAAAAAGAAAATGGTAATTAACTCCATAAAGTCAACCGCAGATGTCTGCCGAATGAAATGTGCATTAGTGTCATTAGACTTCGAGAAAGCGTTTGATAGAGTAGATGATAAGTATCTTCTCGGAATCATGCAATGATAAGACAACTAAGCAAAGAGATTGAGATGACTGGATCCGTACGACACGGTTGCCCGATGTCAATGGCTCTTTTCGCAATAGCAATAAAATCTCTCCTCGCGACACTCACACATCACCTACAAGAACTGCGTATGAACGGCACGAAAATAGTGGGCAACTCCTACGCACGTGATGTGAGAATACTGGACACAAATGAAGACGAAGTGGCGAAAGCTCTTCAAGATTGTACACACATATGAACTTGCTTCTGGTGCCATGCTAAATAAAAGGAAGTCAGGCATCATGAACGTAGGCAGAGGAATACGGATGCAAAATCAGGGACAGTTTATGGAAGTGTCCAAATTGAAATGTTTGGATACTGAATTTAGGAGCAACATTGAACACACGATTGCTGTTAATTACAACAAACTACTTGCAAGCATACGAACATCTGTCCCAGGAAACCGTATGAGGCAACTGTACGAGATACAGCAAACCACTTTAGTAAATGTATATATAACATTCAAACTAACTATGTAGCGCGAGTTCTGCCGATACCCTTAGAAATAGCCAAAAGAATTATGTCGGCGATAGGAAGTTTTGCAAGCAAAGGCAGTATTTTCAAAGTGAAATTCGGTACACTGACGCTTCCCACAGGGAAAAGAGACTTGAACCTCTTTGATGTCAGTTACAAGTTACGAGCGTTAGACTTGGGTCAAATGTACAAGCAGTGGAAACGGTTGGCAGATAGCTTAACTAACCACTTGCTGAACTAAATTGCTCCTGCCAGCACACAGCCGCCAATAGATAAGCAGCATATACTCCATGGGATCAAAAGTATTCAGACACCCCCAGAGACATACGTTTTTCATATTAGGTGCACTGTGCTTTCACTTATTGACAGATACTCCATATCAACGACCTCAGTAGTCATTAGACATCGTGAGAGAGCAGAATGGGGCGCTCCGCGGAACTCACGGACCTTAAACGTGGTCAGGTGATTGGGTGTCACTTGTGTCATACGTCCGCACGCGAGATTTCCACATTCCTAAACATCCTTAGGTCCACTCTTTCCGGTGTGATAGTGAAGTGGATATGTGAAGGGACACGTACAACACAAAAACATACAGACCGATCCCGTCTGTTGACTGACGGAGACCGCCGACAGTTGAAGAGGGTCGTAATGTGTAATAGGCAGACATCTATCCAGACCATCACATAGTAATTACAAACTGCATAAGGATCCACTGTAAGTTCTATGATAGTTAGGTGGGCGGTGAGGAAACTTGGATTTCATGGTCGAGCGGCTGCTCATAAGCCACACATCACGCCGGTAAATGCCAAACGGCGCCTCACTTGGTGTAAGGAGCGTAAACATTGGAAGATTGAATAGTTGAAAAACGTTGTGTGGAGTGACGAATCATGGTACTAATGTGGCGATCCGATGGCAGGGTGTAGTTATGGCGAATGCCAGGCGAACGTCATCTACCAGCGTGTGTAGTGAAAACAGTAAAATTCAGAGACGGTGGTGTTATGGTGTTTCATAGAGGGGTCTTGCACCCCTTGTTGTTTTGCGTGTTACTATCACAGCACAGGCCTGTTGCAGACCAATTCGGGGAGGGCGACTGCATCTGTCAGCAGGATCGAGTACCTGTTCATAATGCGCAGCCTGTGGCGTAGTGGTTACACGGCAATAACATCCCTGTAATGGATTGGCCTACACAGAGTCCTGCCTGAATCCTATAGAACATTTTTGGGATGTTTTGGAACTCCGATTTCTTGTCAGGCCTCACCGACCGACATCAATACCTCTCCAAAGTACAGCACCCCATAAAGAATGCGCTGCCATACCCAAAGAAACCTTCCAGCACCTGATCGAGTGCGAGAGTGGGAGCTGCATAATGGCTAAGGGTGGGCCAACCACAGCTTGAATTCCAGCTTTATCGATGGAGAGCGCTGCGAACTTGTAAGTCATTTTCAACCAGGTCTCGGAATACTTTTGATCACATAGTGTACCAGCTGGTCTTTGTCACCCAAAAAATGTTCTCGTTGAATACAGTTACGAGGCTTTCAAAGCAGCAGATGACGAATGTAAAGGACATCTATACATATTTGATTGAAGCCATGGAAGGAAATATCACTAAAAAAATTCTCTAACAACGACTGACATGCAATTTGGAAAAACATCCACGACCGGAGCTTACTCAACAAGGTGAAAGCAACTTGGTACAATGCAGTCAACAGGGAAATACCAACTAATTCCAAACTGCAAACTGCATACATCTCACAAATTCGCCCAAGTGCGAAGGAAACCGTTTTGTGTATGAAAGAGTGAGAGACATTTGGCATATAATTAAGCAGAAGTTAGCGACCGTCAACAGAACATCTCCAGACACCTTTACAGCCGCAGATTTTCTGACTCCAGACGTAGTGCCATATCCTAATACGAAAAGAAACGCCGTTAACTGGCTAAAAGGGCACACGCTGAGTTGTATATTGACGGCAGAATATAAAAGCAAAGATTACTGGTTGTACCTAACAACCCAGCACCATCATTTCATACAGACCAAAACTACAAAAAAGTAAATAAATAAATAAATTACACATGTAACTTAATTAGAATCATGGAATAAAACTCTTCAGAAAAACTGTAACAGAGTAAGATTGATACTGACTTCATAGATGATATCCTTGCTCGATTACATGTAACGGGCACAGGATGTCTTAGATCCTTTGACGAGACGTTGAAGAAAAGAAATAAAGTCCCCAGCAAGAAGTACAGAATTAAATCCTCATGAACAATTTAGACAAAAGATTTTATTTTATTTTATTTTTTAATCACCTTATTTAGTAAAAAATTTTTTTAACTTCCGCTAGAAGCAAGATATTATGTTTTCCTTGTGAGGATCGGAGACTTCACACTGAGTTTCTTTTAATCTAACTGTCTTCCATTATCAAGAGGAAGATTAATTGCCATTGAATAACATTAAAAAGAAACATTTATTTCCTTTATGTAAAAAAAAGTGGTGACGTGTTTCCCTAAAATGTAGCGGGCCTGGGTTCGATTCCGTGCCGGGTTGGAGATTTTCGGCGTTCATGGACTGGGTGTTGTGGTGTCCTCATCATCATTTCATCATCACCGACTCGTAAGTCACCCAATGTGGCGTCACCTGAAGTAAGACTTGCACCCGGCGGCCGAACTTCTCTGGGTGCGGTCTCCCGGACAACAATGCCACACGATCATCTCTTTTTTTTTTACCTTTTGAAAAGATGGTGTCTTCCCATTGCGTTTTTCGGTGAATCAGACAGCGTTGTTTAAGTCAAAGGTCTTATGGCTGCGAAATGTTTTCAAGAAGGCAGCAATACGGAATCTGGTACATGAAACCGTATCTCGGTGTCTATCCCTTGGAATGCTCAACAAAATGAATGGCTGTGATGATTGCTACATTTCCACCTATAAAATGGATTATAAAAAGTAGGTCACAATGCTCTCCTTTTGAAACAGGAAAATCTATATGTTCTATCTATTATTATTCTCATCCATACATTCCCT
This sequence comes from Schistocerca americana, assembly GCF_021461395.2. Classification (NCBI taxonomy): domain Eukaryota; kingdom Metazoa; phylum Arthropoda; class Insecta; order Orthoptera; family Acrididae; genus Schistocerca; species Schistocerca americana. The sequence continues at coordinate 522,871,173 of NC_060121.1, read as the reverse complement.
CGCTCTTAACTACGTATTTCCTAATATGTTCTTTATGCAATGCACCAAGAACTGGACTGATAACTTTCTACAACTCTACAATGCGTCTGTGAAAACAGTGTCTATACAGCGCTGATCCCAGCCAAATTTATTCGACTTGTGCGTCTCCGTATTTGCACACATCCGACGAGTCATTTTACAGAAATTTCCTCGCATATAAACTCTGCAAAGTGTACAGATTTCTTGATGTTATAGTCCTTCGCTGCCGTGTGAACGAGTGCACACCTTCTGACCTGCGATGAAGAATCGTGACTTTTTAGTGTCGAAACTTGGAACTGACAGGCAGCTCCACAGTTCTCTCAACATATGCAGTCTTCCGTGGAGTTAAAGAAACTTCATTTCGTCCCCCAGTAGAGTACAATGGTTAAAACCTAAGCTACCTAGCACCGCATGATCCAGTAACACATGCTTTGTGACATACAGCTAGTAGCCACTAGATTCTCTATCTGGACGTATTGCGGGAAGAAAAACTGAATGCTGCCTACGGCCAAGTATCATATTACTTTAGTAAAAGTAAACATCAGGAGGAGAGCTGAAGTAGAATACATATATCGGGCTCATATTCATGTTTTGAATTCTGAAGGGAAGTAACCCAAACACTAAGATCTGACAGGCCGGTGAGTTAGAGCAGAAGAATATGTCAACCCAATTCGAGTGCACGAATTTTTAAGGGGGCTGTAATCCACCTATTGTGAAGCGACAGTACAGGAGGCGAGCGGCTACAAATCCTCTCGACATGTCACTTAGAGACTGTGGTACTGCAATTCGGACTAAGGTGTAAGAAGCGCTGTACTTGTTGGTTAATTGGTTCTCGATGTACGATAATCGGATACGTGTAAGCGTGTAAAAACTGTGTTTGCTTCGTTGCACATATGCGTACTGATCACGTGAATGTATTCTGCTCTAGATGGAAAACGGTATCATGTTCAGCCCACTCTCGCATAGCGGACGAGGGACAAATTAACAATGCTATAATTAAATACCAGAACTTTCCCTAGTCTTGCAGTAGCTCTGAAGTGTTCGTGGAGGTCGAGGCTGTTGCAAAAATAAAAAGTTCCGTGGTTTGTGTTCGTGTTGGTACCACAACTGAAAAGGGTGACCTCTTTCTCACGATACACTACACTGTCAACGAAGAATGTGATACCATTATGCCGTCTCATATCTCGCATAGCGATTATTGGAATACGATAAAGGACAGTAAAGCGTATGCAGGGACATATTTATGGACAATCATTCGATATCGACGAATTGTAGGTCTTATGTATCAGACTTTGTTTTTGCAGACCTCGAACACTGAAGCAGGAGTAGCAAAGGCTTTTCTGTCCATTAGAAGACCTGTTTCTAGCGTAATGATCTTAGAAGACGTTAGGGTGTATATGGAGGCAGACGGACTATCACTTTTACTCCATCATTACGCATGCAAGTGGAAAAGAAACCAAAAAATCGATGATACTGCTGCGACATAGTACATACCGTGCAGTGGTTTGGGAAATACGTATCCAGGTGTAAGCCCCTTTCTGTAGAAAGATTGCAATTGCGGTAGGCTATAGCGATATGTAAAGGACTGAGGATTCGCGACCTTTCGAGCTGAATGTGTATAAATGTAACTGTTGTGGTTGTTGTGATCTTCAGTCCTGAGACTGGTTCGATGCAACTCTCCATGCTACTCTATCCTGTGCAAGATCCTTCATCTCCCAGTACCTACTGCAACCTACATCCTTCTGAATCTACTTAGTATATTCATGTCTTGGTCTCCCTCTACGATTTTTACCCTCCTCGCTGCCCTCCAATACTAAATTGGTGATCCCTTGATGCCTCGGAACATGTCCTACCAAACGATCCCTTCTCCTAGTCAAGTTGTGCCACAAACTCCTCTTCTCCCCAATTCTGCTCAATACCTCCTCATTAGTTATGTGATCTACCCGTCAAATCTTCAGCATTCTTCTGTAGCACCACATTTCGAAAGCTTCTCTTCTCTTCCTGTCCAAGCTATTTATCGTCCATGTTTCACTTCCATACATGGCTACACTCCATACAAATACTTTCAGAAACGACTTCCTGACACTTCGACCATCATCAGTTATTTTGCTCCCCAAATAGCAAAACTCCTTTACTACATTAAGTGTCTCAATTCCTACTCTAATTCCCTCAGCATCATCAGACTTAATTCGACTACATTCCATTATCCTCGTTTCGCCTTTGTTGATATTCATCTTATATCCTCCTTTCAAGACACTGTCCATTCCGTTCAACTGCTCTTCCAAGTCCTTTGGTGTCTTTGACAGAATTACAATGTCATCGGCGAACATCAAAGTTCTTATTTCTTCTCTATGTATTATAACACCTACTCCGTATTTTCCTTTTGTTTCCCATACTGCTTGGTCAATATACATATTGAATAACATCGGGGAGAGGCTAAATCCCTGTCTCACTCTCTTCCCAACCACTGCTTTCCTTTCATGTTCCTCGACTCTTATAACTGCCATCTGGTTTCAGTACAAATTGTAAATAGCCTTTCTCTCCCTGTATTTGACCCCTACCACCTTCAGAATTTGAAAGAGAGCATTCCAGTAAACATTGTCAAAAGCTTTTTCTAAGTCTACAAATGATACAAACGTAGGTTTGCCTTTCCTTAATCCATTTTCTAAGGTAAGTCGTAGGGTCAGTATTGCCTCACATGTTCCAATATTTCTACGGAATCCAAACTGAACTTCTCCGTGGTCTTCTTCTACCAGTTTTTCCATTCGCATTAATGTTTTGTGGTTGTGACTTATTAAACTGATAGTTCGATAATTTTCCCATCTTTCAATCTTTGGGATTGGAATTATTATATTCTTTTTGAAGTCTGAGGGTATTTCGCCTATCTCATACATCTTGCTCGCAAGATGGTAGTTTTGTCGGGACTGGCTCTCACAAGGCCGTCAGTAGTTCTAATGAAATGTTATCTACTCTGGGGGCCTTGTCTCGACTCAAGTCTTTCAGTGCTCTGTCAAACTCTTCACGCAGTATCATATCTCCCATTTCATCTTTATCTACATCCTCTTCCGTTTCCATAATATTGTCCTCAAGTACATCGCCCCTGTATAGACCCTCTATTTACTCCTTCCACCTTTCTGCTTTCCTTTCTTTGCTTGCAACTGGGTTTCCATCTGAGCTCTTGATATTCATACAAGTGGTTATCTTTTCTCCAAAAGTCTCTTTAAATTTTCTGTATCTATCTTACCACTAGTAAGATAAGCCTCTACATCCTTACATTTGTCCTCTAGCCATCCCTGCTAAGTCATTCTGCACTTCCTGTCGATCTCATTATTGAGTCGTTTGTATTCCTTTTTGCCCGCTTCATTTACTGCATTTTTATATTTTCTCCTTTCATCAATTAAATTCAGTGTTTCTTCTGTTACCCAAGGATTTCTACTAGCTCTCGTCTTTTTACCCACTTGATTCTCTGCTGCCTTGACTACTTAATCCCTCAAAGCTACCCACTCTTCTTCTACTGTATTTCTTTTCCCCATTCCTGTTAATTGTTTCCTTATGCTCTCCCTGAGGCTCTGTACAACCTCTGGTTTAGTCAGCTTATCCAGGTCTCATCTCCTTAAATTCCCACTTTTTTGCAGTTTCTTCAGTTTTAATCTACAGTTCATAACCAGTAGATTGTGGTCCGAGTCCACATCTGCCTCTGGAAATGTCTTACAATTTAAAACCTGGTTCCAAAATCTCTGTCTTACCATTTTAAAATCTATCTGATACCTTTTAGTATCTCCAGGGTTCTTCCATGTATACAACCTTCTTTCATGATTCTTGAACCAAATGTTAGCTATGATTAATTTATGCTCTGTGCAAAATTCTACCAGACGGCTTCCTCTTTCATTTCTTACCCCCAATCCATATTCACCTACTATGTTTCCTTCTCTCCCTTTTCCTACTCTCGAATTCCAGTCACCCATGACTATTAAATTTTCGTCTTCCTTCACTATCTGAATAATTTCTTTTATCTCATCGTACATTTCATCAATTTCTTCGTCATCTGCAGAGCTAGTTGGCATATAAACTTGTACTACTGTGGTAGGAGTTTGCTTCGTGTCTATCTTTGCTACTCAATCAAAAATTGGCGATTCAATCAAAAATAGCCGAAGAAACCTGCTACTATTCTATTACATCATTGATTACAGATCACTAGAAGCAGTACGAAGCGTAAAACATATCGGACGTAAGCAACCGCATGGTTGTAAATTTCTTCCAGTTTTTCAGTTTCAGTGTACAGTTTTTTCTAGCTGTGATAGCTCTCTAAATAGAGAGCCTTCTAACTATTGGAACAGTGCTGTCGAAACTTGATGGCATTCCTAAAGAATTAGCAGGGCTCTGTCACTTGCCTGGAGGACATCTAAAACGACCTTAATGGTAAAAGCCAGTACATGCTATATATCGAAGGCTGGAGGATTCATGGCTACTGAGAATGTGGGTGGTAAGGTCTGTTCTGACAAAAGGAGGCTGAGAGGTGATCCCTTTACCGCTTCACCTGAGTGTTACTTCTTAGCACATACATCTCTCGAAGTGACTGGAATGAGAAAACTGACGGCTATACCTGTACTGATCGACGAACTGATTGGGGAGCTACAAAAATGTTGACGCTAACATGGGAATACGGCTATATAAATACCTTAGGAACGAAAGAAATAGGAAGTGCAGGGCATGATCATCGTCTTGCAGCATTTCCGAAACGGCTAAATTGGTAAACAGTTCGTATACCGCCGTGGTTAAAGTATACCGTGCACGGCAAAATGGCACTGTCCAGGTCGGCACCGAGGCATCTGTGGTGCACTATAGATGAAAGAGGTGAACGCTGGCTGTAGAGATGTGTACAACTTTTCAGCGAATGTTGGTGCATATCGGCCTTCGTAGCAGGTGCCTAGTTCATGCACCCAAGATGACTGCTGTTCAGCGGCAACGAAGGTTGGAATTTTGCTCGCCAGTACCGCAACTGTATGTCCACAAATGGCGACAGGTGGCGTTTTCAGATGTATCACTGTTTATGCTCCATCAGCCATTGGTATTTGCAGCCTGAATCCTTTGAAAGCAAATACTCTGAAATAATCGCTAGAAGGGTCTAGACCAGAGTACATTCTTTGGATAATGTCGTCATTCTCGAAGACACAATACATCCTTGGGGACCATGTCGCCCCTGTATACAGCTTTCTGTCTTTCTGGCACGATGGCTTCTAACAGCAGGACAATGCAATGCGTCACAAAACTTGAATTGTATGTGCGTGATTTGAATAGGAACAGGATGTGTCCACCGTATTCCTCTGTCCACGAAACTGACCAGATTTAAACCCAATAGAGAATCTGTGGGACCACTTCGATCGGGTTGCTCGCACCATTGGTCCTCAACCTAGAAACCTAGCGCACGGCACTTGAAGTGGCATGACTCCAGATCGCTGTCGGTAGCTTTCTGCTCGTCTGGCAATGGTCCGCGCTGCAAAAACGTGGTTGTTCAGGCTTTTGACAGGTAGTAACATTAATGTGACTGGACAGTATCTCCAAACAGTCCTGTTGGAAATGGGTTCCTGACGCTCCACACTGAAATCATCGACTGTCTGACTCAGCACAGACTACTGAAAGTCCTGCTTAGCTCTGCGGGGGCAACGGGAGGTCTGCTCATCAAACACTTACGGTCGTTCTGTCCAGCGGTTGACGCGTGTTAAAAAATTCTCTCCACGGTTCTAGACACGGTTGCCTCGGGAACTCAGACTGCTATGTAATCTCCGGTGGCCTGCGACAAATGCTTGATTCATGACTCCATGTTAACGTGCGACATGCCTGTCTGTATCAGACATCTCAGATATCGTATTTACACTGCTTCATATACCACCTCTAGCAACTTCGGCCATTATATACGACACATATTCAAGTAGTACCACTGTTCTGGCGACTCTTGGCCGTTAGATTTGCAAGATGTATTCAGTTTTAGAATTGGATTACTGTAGTGAGAGTTATTTGTAGACTCCCACGTAGTGAAACTATGCTTTATAATCAATAAATTCATGACCAAATAACCAATGTTGCAACACAGTCTGACATTGAAAATTAAAAGCAGGAGGAGCTACCGTAACAAATACAATAAATCGCGCACCTATTAACTGGCAGATATAGTTTGGATGATTGAATATCAAATACTTTTTTTTTCACTTGCCGCCCTGATTTTACGACCCACCACCTAATTACTTAAGGTGGGTCTTTATTGACCACTTGGCCGCTGCGGTCGGTATATGGGCGCTGATATGGCTGAACCTCCACACCAGTTCCCACATCCGGTCGCACCGTTGCCCGTATCCCGCCACGTGGAGGCGGGTCATAGTTGATCGTGCTTTGTTTTTGTCTCTTTAATTTGTTTTACTTGGTTACCTTTGTTTGCTATTTATTTTTCTTTTCTTTCCTTTATGACAGCTTTCCCAAAACGTTTAACAAAAATTTACACGAAGTTTAACTTTTGAAAAAGTAATGAAAAAATATAGTTTAGAATGAAGAAGAGGAATGAAGATAGGAAAGGAAGATGTTTATAGTGCCTCCACCCTGCAGAACTGAGGATGTAAGTCTCAGAATTAGTCGTCAAGCCATTGATCCTCAGTCTCCAATCCTTTGCTTACCTTTAACTGAGAATATCTACGCTAATCTAATTTTTAGGCTAATTACTGAAGCTGTTACTAAGATAATTACGCTATTAACAGGATTAAAGTGCCGTGTTTGCCTGTGGCAATTGCAACGGTGCGCCAACACTGTTTACATCTATTCATGTTGAGCTTTAGTTATGTGTAATCTATTGTGATATCTGTGCATTATGTTTAGACCAATGCATTTCTGTCGGTCTTCTTTCTGTCTCGGTTTTCATCCTCCACACTACGGCGTCTATGTAGGTGTTGCATCTAGGTTTGTCGTCTGTACGTTCTCTCGCGTCTGTACTCTTTATGGCATTCATCTGAGATTTTTTCAGTCAGTACGTTTAGTTCGTCCCATAATTCTGGTGTTCTCATTGCATCGTATATGGGTCGTTCAGTTTGTAAGTGTTGTATTGCTGGTGTGTTCCTGTGTTATCTGCATTTCCCGCAGAATAGGATTGTGTGTTCGGGGGTTTCCATACCTCCGCATGTACATGCAGGTGTTTCTCTTTGACTCACGCGGTTTAAGTGCGTGGAATAAGGTCCGCGTCCAGTCAAGAAATGCACCACGCCGCGGCTAGAATCGGCATGTTACATTCTTAACCTCCCTTATCACTTTTGCCCCATCAGATACTGTGAAAATCGCTCCTCAGATCCTTCCAGGACTACAGATTGTGCAAGTGATCAACTTTTAGAAGAATACGATACAAGGGGGTCTTGGCCCTTGGTTATAATCACAATACTTTGAAATAAAAGTTATTAACTGTTGATTGAATAGTAATGCAACTCCAAAGAGTGAACTGATGTGATCTACTACGAAATGTTGAAGACAACAGTAACAGTCTTTGTGCAGGTTATTCTGCAGAGGCGTGACCATACTCGTACCGCAGAAAAGTTTGCCATCGCTACTCTACCAGGAACCAGCTTCAATACTTACCCTTACGCCTGAAATATATACATGCAGAGAACTGGATATTTATCACTATTAATGTGGGAGAATTATACGAACTGAGTTGTTTCACTGGACAAAGAGGAATGTTTCCAACAGGAGCGCCCAAGATGTTAGTTAGTTACTTTCACGTTCCATGGACCATTTTGCACGATAAATCGTCATGATGTGGAACGTCATATTGCAAATTACTTTGTACATCTATTTGCACTCTAAACATCACCATATAATTATTATTTTTTTCCCCGAAGTAAAAACAAAATACACAGACTGAGTTAGCAATTCCTACCTACCACCTTTTATACATTACAAACATAGAAATTCTTCTACGGAATAGAAGGAGTTACCAATGAGAAACTTTTTCAATTAATTTTCAAATTTTATCTTGCTGTCTATCTCATCAGCCTTTCACTCTTCTGGTCCTGGTTCCTTTTCAACCTTTTCGTCATTTCGCTTCCTGTATTTTATCGTTACTACCTTGAGAATCTGAAAGAATCCATTCCAGACAGTACCGTCAAAAGCTTCTCCAAATCAACCGTTACTCCGTATTGCGTCTCGTGTGGTTATATGTCTCGGACCCGAAAACCGATCGACGTAGCACATTGGTTAGCACAAGCACACTGGACTCACATTCGGGAGGACGACAGTTCAAATCCCATCTGGCAATCCTGGTTTAGGTTTTTCGTGATTTCTCTACATTGGTTAACGCAAATGCGGCGATCTGGAAGAGCACGGCCTATTTATTTAGTCATTCTTCGTTATTCCGAACTTTTGCTCCGTCTCCAATGATCCCGTTGTGACGTTAAACATTAACATTATTTCGGAACCAAATCTCGTCTTTGCCAAGGTTCACTTATGTCAGTTTTCTCATTCTTGTGTAAATATTCGTACACAAATTTCGCAGCCATGGCTTATCAAACTGATAATTCGGTAACACTGACGTCTTCGTGTTTTGAAATTGAAATTATTATGTTCTTCTTGAAGTCAGGGGCAATTCGACTACCCCGTGTACTGTGGCTAGATGTGCTGGATGTAATGTGGAGTAGAGCTTAGCGTCACGTATCGCGTACCTGCAGGCTGCCGCTTCAAACCCGATAACCACCAATTTTTTTCTTATTTACAAAATACATCCTTTCTGGAAGTTCCTTAAGTGTCCTTTGTCTGCAAAGTTCATATGTTCTTGAATACGCGGTTTGAATAAGTAACAGCGTTCTGGACTATTCGATTTTTATACAAACAGATGCACTCTGTTCTGGCTGCACGTTGGTATGAGTAATAAACGTTCTCTCAGTACTGTTTAACTTCATTGACTATTCTGTCTTCTGACAGCGTTGTGGTTTAGAGGTGACATAGTATAGTGGAGACGCCCGGTATTTGAAAACATTTACACAACTGTGGTTCCATGTATTTAACGTAAAAGCCGTCGCTTCGACGGACAGGACGGAATACAGGCAATACATCATTTCTAAGATCTGCATGTTAAAGGAGACAGAGCGATTCCAAAACAGCAGTGTGACAGTTGCACCACAGGCATGAGTCAGTGTTTTCTGGAGACGCTGGTCATGACCTGACGAAATGGCTAAAGGGGTTTGACTGAGTGACCAACTGACATGATGTGCTTGGCAAATGTGTACCTTTACTTGGACGGCACAGGCCATCAGTGGTTCGAGAACAACGAAGAGAAGCTCCGTAGCTGAGAATAACTCTATGCCGAATTTAAGAAAACGTTTGGAGACAATCAGCAGCAAGTCTGCTTAGCGGAGGAAGAACAACCGAAGAACGGTTCCCAACGTACACTGTCTTACATACAGAATGTGCTGGTTAGGTTAGGTTAAGTTAGGTTGCTCTATGCCACATCGTGTATCCGAACATGACAGTAGACATCAAAACCTCATACTCGATAATAGCAATCGTAGCAGACCTGTACCTAGCATTTGTGTCACAACGACAGAGGAATTCATCAAGTGGTGCCAGCTAACTGAAGAACGCAACGGAAAAAAAGTTGGACTAAAGAGATATGACCGACTACCGAATGTGGTCCCTACAGCAGTTGTGCCTGAGCCCGTCTTTCTTTATAAATCAGGGAGAACGAGAGGCGAAACAGCATTGTATGGCTACCAGAAATATCTGACCAAGTGCATAAGAGTCAGCAGTCCTGAAGGTCGACGCAGTACGTCAAGAGGAAATATACGATGTTGAAGAAGACGAGTATCGATATTTAGCACCAGTCACCGCCACCAGACGAACGCGCCAAGAACTGCGAACTCGGCCAACTCGGACTTATGCTGCAACCATGAAATGACAACACAGGACCCTACCAATGCAGATACAACCAACTCATACACCACGAGTAACATCCTATAGGTGTTTCCACTGTGGTCGCCCTGGATACGTTGTACACAACTGCAGATAGATAAGGCGAATTTTCGAGTACTGCTAGGCCGCCATCAATCATTAAATCGCTTCCTTGCACCCAGTCAGCTGCAAACGATTATAGATGATCTGTGGGACGAATCCTCTCGCTTTACCTTTGACCAGGTTCACATACGCCGCAGCCGTTCCCCGCCACCCTACGAAGAAGGTACCAGCCACTAGAGTAGCCATCGACTTCAAGAAAAATATCCGAGGAGACTTCTGTGGAGGTGAGGCACCACATATGAAAATTCTACATAGACGGCAGTCACTAAGTTGTCAGGAATCTCACTAAGGTTTTTATCGACAGCCAACATGTTCGGGTGCTAATCGACTCAGGAGCTTCTTTTCTGTAACATTGGAAGGTTATCGTCGTCAGCTAAAGCATATGTTGCATGATACGAAAGTCATTGTGCTGAAAGTCGCAAATGGGGTACACGTCCACTTGAAAGGAACATGTATTGCAAGAATAACCATCAATAACAGAACTTTGCCCTTCGACTTCTTACCGGCATCACAAGCTGTCACAGACTGTGGAAGATCAGAGCTCCAGACCGACGAAGCTACTCCAGGAAGCACACACGGCAAAGATCCCTCTGAGCGATTGTTTGCCGATGAAGTAGTTGTTATGAGGACATCATCACTGAGACGAGTTCCTGTTGTCAATAGGGATGATCAGTTCAACTGTTAAGCTTTTGTCGACTGCAGAATACTCCACAGGCTCACAAAAAAGGATTGTCGCTTGTCAAGGAGAGCTTTTGATCAGAAATTGTCACAAGCAACTACAGTTCATCCCGAAAGGTATGTGCAAAGGGACACCAGAACCAGGCCAGGAAGGGTAGCTAAGTGTCAACAACGAAAAATCGTACTCTGCTGCCACTACAGACTATACAGGGGATCAAGTAACAACCAAGAGGATTTGGCCTGAACGAGTAATAACGTCGATGAGTGATAGTCATTCTGCATATGTTTTCGGATGCTTCCAAATCCAGCAAGTGTCTCATGGTAAAATAGCATACCAACTATGAGGATCTTCCACGAAAAAATTAGCACTCCCAAATTAGCACTGGCTAAACGACGGATAACCCAGGCGGAAGTGAAGATGCTGCAAGCTGAAATCATTGTAACTTCAGAGAGTCCTTGGGTCTCTCCAGTGATCCTTGGCAACAAGAAAGATGGCACATGGCATTCCTGCATCGACTACCAACGACTCAACAAAATCATGTGCATTAACGACGCCATGCACTGCATGAAAGAAGCAAAATACGAGGGTCACTCCAAAAGAAAAGGACACTATTTTTGTAAAAATACAGTTTTCATTCTGCATGTGTGAAAGTTTTACAGTGTGTAGGTACATTCTTACCGCTTGTTTTCAAACTTAGTTCAACCTGTTCCTGTGAGTGGCGCTATCACAGTATGTCTTCAAGATGGCTGCTACACTTGACGTTCGTCAGAAGCAACCTGCTGTCATAGAATTCCTGTGCTGTGAAAACGAGACAGTGGGAAACATCCACAAGAGGTTGAAAAAGATGTATGGAGATGCTGCTCTCGATCGCAGTACAGTTAGTCAGTGGGCAAGCAGCTTACGTGATGAAAGCTGGCACGGAAATATTGAAGACTGTCCTCGCAGCGGCAGGCCTCGTACTGCACACACTCCAGACAATGTGCAGAGAGTTAACGAATTGGTGACTGCTGACAGACGCATCACAGTGAACGAATTGTCACGCTACGTTGGGATAGGGGAAGGAAGTGTTTGCACAATAGTGAAAGTCTTGGCGTTAAAAAAGGTTTGTGGCAAGCGGGCTCCCAGGATGTTGACAGCGGCTCACAAAGAAACAAGAAAAACGGTATGCAGAGAACTTTTGGAACAGTACGAGAATGGTGAAGATGAATTTCTTGGAAGAATTGTGACAGGTGATGAAACATGGTTCCATCATTTTTCACCAGAGTCGAAGAGGCAATCAATGGAGTGGCATCATGCAAATTCACCCAAGAAAAGAAAATTCAAAACCATACCTTCTGCTGGAAAAGTTATGACTACCGTGTTTTTCGATTCCGAAGGACTCTTACTTGCGGACATCATGCCAAGTGGAACCCCCATAAATTTTTATGCATATGTGATGACACTGAAGAAACTTCAAGCTCGACTGAGTCGTGTTCGACCACATCGGCAAAAGCAGAATGATTTGCTGTTGCACGACAATACACGGCCACATGTCAGACAAAAAAACATGGAAGCGATCGCAAAACGGATACAACACTGAAACGCCCGCCTTACAGTCCTGATCTGGCTCCATGTGACTATCATCTCTTTGGGAAACTGAAAGACTCTCTTCGTGGAACAAGGTTTGAAGATGATGACTCCCTTGTGCACGCTGCCAAACAGTGGCGCCAACAGGTTGGTCCAGAATTTTACCGTGCAGGTATACAGGCGCTGGTTCCAAGATGGCGTAAGGCAGTTAAGAGGGATGGAAATTATGTGAAGAAATGAAAATATCGTCCCTAAAGGATGTATCTACACAGTGTAAAACTTTCAAACATGTAGAATAAAAGATCGATTTAAAAAAAAATAGTGTGCATTTCTTTTGGAGTGATCCTCTTATTTCTCATCTATGAACATGCAGACAGGCTACTGGAAATAGAGGTTGACAAGGATGACCGGGAAAAGACTGTGTTCATAACTGATGATGCTCTATATGACTTTAAAGATATGACATTTGGAATGTGTAACACTCCAACCACATTCTATTCTATGATGGACAACATGCTGCGACTCATTAAACTGACGCTCTATCTTTGCCATCTGGATGATAATGTCGTTCTTTTGAAGACATATAAGGACCATATAAGTTATCCGGTAACTTTGTTGAAGTGTGTCCAGACTGCAGGCCTCTACCTGAATCTGAAAACTGAGAAAATAAGGACAGTCACAGATTATCGACTCCTGGACGCATTTATATGCTCATACAACTGATGAGCAATAATGGGCTTCTGTAGCAAGGTACTTTCTTTGCAAAACTTGCTGTAGAAAGATATGAAATTTTCGTGGAACGAGGTGAAATAAAAATCTTTCCTTATCCTTAAGAAAGTGCTAAAATTTTCTCCAGTGCTGTGACTATGACAAGAATGCTGACACAGAACTTCACACTGATGCTGGTGGTTATGTGGTAGGTGCAGTACCAGTGCACATTCAAGAAGACACCGAAATGGTGAATTACCATAAAAACGAAAAAGATTGCTTTGCAGTTGTTTGGGCCATCAACAGTTTCCAACGAAATTTAGTTGGCAAGCCGTTCCCCATTGTAATGAACCACCATTTCTTGAAACTTCCTGGCAGATTAAAACTGTGTGTCGGACCGAGACTCGAACTCGGGACCTTTGCCTTTCGCGGGCAAGTGCTCTACCAACTGAGCTACCCAAGCACGACTCACGCCCCGTTCTCACAGCTATACTTCCGCCAGTACCTCGTCTTCTACCTTCCAAACTTAACAGAAGCTCTCCTGCGAAACATCCCCTAGGCTGTGGCTAAGCCATGTCTCCGCAATATCCTTTCTTTCAGGAGTGCTAGTTCTGCAAGGTTCGCAGGAGAGCTTCTTCGAAGTTTGGAAGGTAGGAGACGAGATACTGGCGGAATTACAGCCGTGAGGACGGGGCGTGAGTCGTGCTTTGGAGCTCAGTTGGTAGAGCACTTGCCCGCGAAAGGCAAAGGTCCCGAGTTCGAGTCTCGATCAGGCACACAGTTTTAATCTGCCAGGAAGTTTCATATCAGCGCACACTCCGCTGCAGAGTGAAATTCTGGCACTGTTCTCTTTGTTGACTGGCTAGCCTGCAGGATCCACTGGGTAGGCTGGTGAGCTGAACACTGAAGCTTCAGGAATACGATATGACAGACGTGTGCACAAACACGAGGATGCTGTCTGTTTTTCAAGGAATAATTTAGCAGACCAGAACAGTGTGGACGAAATCTCAGTCTGCATTAGATGACACTATTATTGAACAGAGGGAAGAACCAATAACGCTGGAAACTGTAGAGGGCTTCAAGGAGAAGGAACTGACCAAAGCAAGATTCCAGTTTATAATCGGTGTAGTGTATAAGAGGAACTATAATCAAATGGGGAAGAAATGGTTGTTCATCATGCCAGCTCATCTATGGTCACCTATCTCTGAAGTGTTTCCATGACGCTCCAGCATATGGTCACCTGAGATTCGTGATGATTCTAGACCTAGTTTCCATCCATCTGTTAGACACTATGTGAGCCACTCTACGGAATGCTTGCTAATGACGGAAGTGCACGCCACAATTACCTCCAGTATATCTTGTACCAAAACCACCAACGAGTTGGAATCGACCATTTGGGGAACTTAGTGAAGTCGAAAAATGAGAAACGATGGATAAAAGTCTGCAATGACTAACTGACCAACTATGCTGCCAACAAAACTCTGCTGACAGCTTAAGCTCTGGAAATTGTGACGTTTCTTGTATAAGACATCATTTGGAAACAGGGAGCACACCATGTGATGATCTTTGAGTGTGAAAACGTTTTCACGTCGGCACTAGTATCAGTGGCAATTTCACACTGCAATATAACACACATAATGACAGTAACCTACCGTTCATAGATGAGTGGCGTCATAGAACACTTTAATAAGACGTTGATAGATGTGCTCTCGATGAACTTCAACGTCGAATAGAGACACTGGGATACAATAGTGACCTTTGTGACATCCATACACAACTCAGCGCGACTGTCGCGAGGCCAAAACGATAAAGCTTACACTCTCTCCGTTTCAGCCGGATGGTCTGAGGATGAGTATGTGAAACACCTCTTCACCAGGACTGAGGAAGAAGGCCAGCTGTCTCGCATAAGGACGCTGGGAGCCCAGGAGTAATACCGCCAAGCCAAGCACCGGCCAGAAGATTAGACTTGGTAAGGATTTTAAGCCTGGTACTGTCGGAAAAAGTAATAAAGCGCTACTTTGGGCCACATAACCTTCGTCGATTGTCGGCCGTCACATATTAAGTCGAAGATTATGACCTTTCATCAAGAAGATAAAAGTGCAGAGATCTTGTCCATGTCTTCCGTATGAAGCACTACCACAGTCCACACGAGCAGATAGATGTCTCTGAGCACTATGGTACTTTACATCGGAGGTCATCAGTCTCCTAGACTTAGAACTACTTAAACATAACTAATCTAAGACATCACATACATCCATGCCCGAGGGAGGACTCGAACCTCCGGGGGGGGGGGGGGGGGGAGGCGCAAGAACCGTGACAATGCCTCCCTAGACCGCACGGCTACACCGCGTGGCGATTTTGGAATATTCGATATTTTTATAAACAGTTGCACTCTCCTTCCATGAAATCAGTTCTTTTCCGATTGTACGTTGCTGTCAATAATAAACGTCCATTTAGTACCAGATTTTGAACTTCATTGGCGGCGCTGCCTACAGATTTGGACTTGATTGTTAGTTGGACATGATAATTTTTTGCGTAGTAGATGGCATAGTAATTCTGAGGAAAAGACATCTACTCGTTTGGTCTCACTTTCCATTCACTTCTTGACTTGTGACTTTCAAAAGACACAACTTGCTACAATTAATTTCACGAACTTCCAGGTGTACATTCTTCCTCAACGTCCAAGACAACTGCCACCTTTTACCAGAATTAAGATCTTTTCCCTTTCTGGCTCTTACACTTACTCGTCTCTCTCTCTGTCTCTGTCTCTTTCTCTCTCTCTCTCTCTCTCTCTCTCTCTCTTTCTAATCCGGTTGGACCGATAGCACAACATTCTCTTCCAAAACACGTTTTTCTTTAAGTCAGTTCTGTTGGTTCTCACTCGCCTTAGCACGTACCTCACACCACCAACAATAAAAAAGCTTCCAATATTTACTTAGCCTGAATTTCTCCTAAACCACATATTAAAAAGCCTATTTCCCAAGACAATCGTCCGCTATAACAACGATCCTGGTGGCCGGACACACAATCCTTATCCTCTTCTCGTAAATCCTACTCAAGTGTCTTCTCCCAACTCTCCATGTTACCCATACATTTTCAATTTCTTTTTTTACATTTCTTTCCACCAACCGTTAACTAAACCTCCCTTTCAAACACTCAACACTCTCCGGCTGTTACGACATACCCAGTTTTAACATCATTAATTTCCAAACATTCTGCATTTCATAACCAATAAATTATGAATTAGGATTAGAGATCAATTCTTCTCCTGGATATGCTTTGCAGTTTAAAATCTGGTTTATTGAGTAGCAGGAGTAAAAACAAAAACTTAACGGAAAGTAAGGGCCTAAATATTTGGAATGGGGATATAATGCTGACCAGCCAACATTTTTCCAGTCATCAACAGTCCAATGTCGGTGTTGACGGTCCCAGGCAAGGTGTAAATCCTTGTGTCGTGCAGTCATCAAGGGTACAAGAGTGGGCCTTCCCTTCGGCTCCGAAATCCCATATGGATGATGTTTTGTAGAATGCTTAGCACATTGACACTTGTTGACAGCCCTCATTGAAATCTGCAGCAATTTGGGGAAGGGCCTGCACTTCTGCGACACACACACACACGTTGTCTCAGCTATCTTGTCCACCCAAAATACCTCTGGAACAACAACAGCTATTGGAAAACAACTTTCACCGGTATCAATGTAGGGCTGGGGCCCATGAATGTACATATTTGGAAACATTCTAAAACGAAAGCATATGTGTTCTTTAACACAAACTTATGTTTTTTCTAAATGGACCTCCTATATTTTTTCTTCAGCAATCCATAGCATGACAAAGCACATACACAATGGCGTTGATTGCATCGCAATATTCCCATTACATCCTGAGATATTGAGACGCGAAGTTGACGCTTCAAACACCCGACATGCGCTGCTAGCGTACGTCCTGAGGCTCAGGCGTGAACCCCATGCTGCCCGTAATCGCGATATGATTGGCATGTGTAATCACACCTCCATACTTATCAAGATGTCCTAACAACAAATCAACCTCTATGATAGACTCTTATACAGAGGTTGAAAGAGGACTGGAAGATTGCTGGAGCGATATCACTTCCAGTAACTACAGAGCAATAATTTTAATGGATTCTGCACACACGATTTACGCTAAGATTTGATGCTGAAAACATAACTGCATGAGGAACATACGGGTTTCAGGAAAGGAAGCTTCAAGATAGATGCAGTTTTTATATTACAGCAGATGGCACAAAAACGCAGAGAATGTAAAAAAGAATCTCCGATTGCCTTTATCGATTTAAAGAAAGAGTTTGACACTGTCAATAGACGGAAACTTTGGAAGATAATGACGAATCACTGATATCTGGAACATCTAATATAAGCAATAACAAGTTTATATCAGAACACGACTATCAACTAACAAAGGAGTACGACCAGGCTGCTGTATCTCTCCAACCCTGTTCAACATTTACATACATGAAATAATGCATATATGCAAAACAGGATATCAAAATGTTGCGTACCTACACAGTGCGGCTGTTTAAATAACTTACTATATACCGACGATCCAATGATCGTAGGAGATAGATAAGAGGTTCTTCGGAAAGTAATTTACTTGCCGCAACAAATACAGTAAGAGCAAAATTTTACGTGGAGATGGGGAAAGAAAACACAGAACCAAATTAGTGATATTCAGAAGATTTTAGGGCTATAATTATCTAAAATGTGAGGTGATATATGGCTCCAGCAAAGATATAAAAATTAAACTTAGTAAAACTTAGTCTAAAAGATATAATTGTAGATTATAGATGAAAATAGAACGAACAGCTATAAAGTACGGATACTGAGATACTTCGCTTAAGGGCTGGAAATTATGTGCCAACGAAGAAGAGATAGAGGAAGGCCCACGAGAAAGATGGGTACTGTAATAGACAGCTTCGTCTAGTACTTGAAGAGAAGAAGAAGAAATTTAGTTTGCAAGTATCTGTCATGATATTATATAATCTGTCTGAATCCTTCCGGCGTATCACTTCTCTTCAACGTAAAGAACAATCTTCCATGATTTTCAAGCGAAGTGTTTGCATTTATTCATTTGTGCTCTGTGGCAAATCCTCGCAGGCGGGATCCTCTCATTCCGCTCTCCAGTGCACATCATACTATTTTCCCCTCTTCTTCTTTTTCTACTATCGAATACTCGTCTACCTTAATGTAATGAATGGTGCTATTAAGACTTTTGACAGGATACACTAACAATCGAAATTTTTGAAACTGCCTATCACAGTGGGTGTTGTTGATTCAAGTCATTGGTTTCAATAAACTTTCTGCTTTCTCTCTGCAGGTGTGCTGAAGAACAAATTTTGAGGTAGTTTTCTAGGGGCAGCGCTGTTCATATAGTGATTGACTAATATGTCAGTTGTGTTTTACTTTCGAGTGCACCTGCATCAGTCTGTCCTTACAGTTGACAGGCAAAAGTTTGAAGGTCATTTTGGGGCCAATAAATGTAATTCGTGATATCTATCCATGTTAGGGTATGATAGACTTTAATCTATTGCTTGACAAGGAAAGTCTGTTGCAATTCTGCCATGGCGAATGAACATACCCAGTCTTGTAACGAAAGGAACCAGTCACATTAACAGTAGAAAAGCGTTTTGGGGGAAGTCTTTATACATTATATAAGACAACGGGTCAATGTAACTGAATGTCAATGACAACGCACTAAACACTTATACACAGAAATTTGTTGTTGAAAATGTGACTCGACAATGGTATCTGTGATTTGGATCGCATCACTGATGTGAGTTGCGGTGAGTGTTAGATGTTATCATGGTTGATTACTAAGATAATGCAGGCCTTGTTCAACTACGTTCTACCGCCTAAAGAAACTCTCATTTCATGTCAATTTTGTGCACATACACATCCCGAAGAAATATGTGTAAAAACTGAACTATTAGCAATAGTACAGAGTAAAACACAACACCTGTGAATCTCGTTCGTGGTAACGGATACCGTCAACAATACTTGTATTCTTCGTAAACATGAAGGCCATTTCCATTACAAAACATCGATATATTCCACATTACATAGAGATGAATGGCATCGTTTTAAATATTTGAATTACCATAGCCAGTAAGCTCACAAATGAAATCCCAATGTATCCACTGACATAAGCGTGACAACACGTTTTTCTTCAATTAGCGTTTGGCAATTTAATCATACAGAAAACGGGATGGATTTGGTTGTCACAGCCAAAGATTTTACTTAAAATTATGTTCTGGTGTATAGAAATGAAGTACCAAGTAAAAACAATGTTAGTCTCCCCAATAGGTCAAAGACGAGAGCTGAACTAGTACGCTCCGTTTTATGAGGAACTCAGGCTAGCCTGAGACTACAGAAGTAGAAAAGGCGTCAACTTCTAACATCTGTCTCCCAACATTTGCTGAAAATTGGTCAGGTGTTTATACGAACTTCCTAACATGAAATACTACGTACAACCACGTCCTAAAATATTCACAATTTCTCTTGTAATTCCTTGAATTTGAGAACCAAGAGTGAAAGTTAACTCTACATTTGCTAATAAGAAAGACGATCTGTAGTTTTCCTGCATGAAGAAGACAAACAAACGGATTTGTAAGGAGTGACAAATTGCTCTAAGCATACCGTTGAATACATAAATACAGATTAAAGTACAATTAAACTGCTGTTAGACTGGCATCGACCCAGTTACCGGAAGATAACGTGCAGTGAGGTGTCCTCCAGGTAGCAGTGAGCTGTGAAAGTAAGACAAAGAGCCTCTTGCGGCTGGGAGCGATCGGTATCGGGAGTAGGTTGCGGCGCGGCGCGGCGGGACGACAGTAGAATGGAACAGTGACGGCCGCTACGGCCTGGGAGAATGGAGACCGCCCTTGAGAGCAGGGGAGGGAAGCGTCGCGAGGGCTGCTGCACTGCCGGTATATAAGGCCGCATCCTCACTGCTCGCCACCAGTCCACGGGACACAGTCTGCATAGCTAGCCACCGACCTCCGCTGCTACTCTACCGACAACATGCTGAAGCTGGTGAGTTTCTGCTTCAGCTGCAGTGGACAGCCGAGAGAGCTTTGCTTGTGTATCACAACTTAAATTACTTCAGCACTAGTCTTTTCCTCATGGCTTCATGCTTGCATGTATGTCACATGTAATACGCATGTCTCCTGATCATCTGCTCCTCTGCTCTCTGTCTCTGCCCATAAATCCTCCTACATTTGTGTCCATCTCGTCCTCCCCTCTCTGTCCCTTTCGTCCCTCACCCTCTCTCCCTGCCTATTTCCTCCTCCTACTCCCTCGTCTTTATATCTCCTCCTGTCCCATCTCCCCATTCCCATCCCCTTCTACTCCCCCTCTTCCTGTCAATACCCTCCTTCCCCCCATCTCACCCCAGGCATGCTCATTGAAGATGTCGATATAGTGAGCTAGTACTAATTCCAAAACACACCTCTTGTACAGTGCAGCCTATATGCCTAAGGCACGGAACCATTTTTTTCCCGTAACATGTAAGATGCCATCCAAAGGTCGATAAAGCAGGCCAATACCTTACAAAACAACACACCTGATGCAATGGGCAGCCTATGCAACAATGGCAGGAGAACCACCTCTTTCCCCTGATGTATGGGCTGCCCTGCAAAGCAGGTCCATAAGACAGGTCAATATTATTCCCATACAACACACCTGCCATGCAGGGTAGCCTGTGCAGCAGGAGCTTAAAAAACTTGTTTGCCTGTATCTCAATAAACATTAGCGCTAGAGCATCATAAAATCTCCTATATTGGTTCTCTCAGGGCAAGGAGTTTGTTGGTCCACTTCAGTTCAGGTGCTGGGGAGGAGTTCTTAAACAAATATACATGTGCTCAGGCATACATGTGTCCATCTGAATACCTATTAGAGTATTGTGTGAAAATTTTAAATAAATAGTCAGGAAGTCAGCAAGATTTTTGCTAAAATCCTTTCCCCTATATATAGTACACACATAAATATATATGAAGATATTGTCAGACATTCGAATGTAATAAATTTCCTTTGGACAGTATAGCTTCTGTCCGTGAATCAGCACGGTTTTAGAAAGCATCGCTCATGCGAAACTCAGCTTGTTCTTTTCTCACAGAATTTCCAGCGACCTGCGGATAAATGGCAACTAACAGGTTCCATATTTCTAGATTTCCAATAATTTTATCTTGGAACTCTGCCATTTGGTCCGTGTTTGCATAGAATAACAGTAATATCAAAAATTGAGTCAGCCTTGATGCAAAACACCTTGTTATTTGTTTATTTCTTTATTCTCCCAAACTAGTTTCGGCGACAAATATCACCATCATCAGTGGGTTCTTTAATCTAAAACATGCAGAAAATAGCATGGTTATACAAACACACTAACACATTATTACACTTTTACTATTCGTTTTTCGAAATATAGTTTTCTATGCTACTTTCATACTACCTCATTTATTGTATGTTACAGCATGTTTTAAGAATTACTGTCACTTTTTGCGACATATTTTCTGTACGCTTCTTTTCTGTCGCCGTTTTTTACTCAGCGAACATCATGTCATCTGCAACCGTGTGAGCGGCTGTTAGTAAACAAAATATTAAAAGGTGAACTTCACATGTCAGCAATATACACTTGGGGTTCTGGTAGTGTTGCGGAATCCAGTTATTTCGTGTGTACTGAGCTGTTATTTAGCTATTCGTGTACTCACTTCGTTGGATGGTATGTAGCGGCTTTTATACACAGAAAAACAAAACTTTCGCACTTTGTTTCTGATCCAGAATATTACGCCATCTTGCTGTTCGTGTGTGTCGCGAGAGGTGTATCGCATGAGGCGAGAAAGGCTGTGAAAACTGTAGCGTGAATTACGACTTCTGTTCATTATTTATGTCTCTGTGTGTGATGGGGAAGTGGTTCTTTCACGCGTGTCTGCTTTCTGTTCTGTCTTCTTAATCAGCTCTCTCAGAGCGGTAAAGAGTGTGTTGTTGCAAAGTGTTGTGTTTTCTGAATAGGGGAATGAATTATAGCCTGCCAACGAAGTTCAGTGATTCAGTGTCCAGAAACATTTAATTCCATAGTGAAAAATGGATGTGTAATTGCAGATTTGTACGCGACAATGTGGTGGTAACTGTATGTAATTCTTTGCACGCTCAGCAGAGCGTTAGACAGCTCATTCTCACACTGTACCAAAATATTGTCATTGTAACTAGAACCCAGAAGAATAATACATCAGTGTTAATTAAAGATAACGAAATATGTTGCCAAAACCAAGTATTTTGTTCATAAAACTTCGATACTGACTTTTTACAACGAAATTAGAACGATCATTAACAACTCTAACGTGTTGCTAAACTCAAACTCGAAGAAAAAGGATATGTTAAAGAAGAATCCTACAAATCCTTATTTGAAAGTACAGATTAAGTTGCACAAAGAAAATGCCTCTATTCGTCCTGTTATTAGTGTGTATAAGAGTCCAAACTAGTCTGCAAACAAGTTCTACCAGTCAAAAATTAACGAACTTTATGCATTCGACAAATCATATAGTTTAAAAAATAGTCAGAACTGATTCAGACCACCACATAGGTTATTGTAACAGAAAATAGCACACTATTATCTCTTAACTTAAACAACCTAGCTACAAATATACCTATCTGGGAAACGTTAGAAATTGTATTTAAAAATTTGACGGCATTGGGAAAAGTCGATACCCCTTAATTATTATATTACTTGAACTTATAAAACTAACATTTTCTTTAACTGTTTCTCGTTCAGCTAAAAAACGTACTGTCAAAATAAGGCATAGGCAATGGTTTCAAACCACTCAGGCATTTTCTTGGAGATGTTTATAAACAATTTAGAAAACAAATTTCACCAAACCGATGGTGATGTGTCTACGAAAATCTTGTATGGGAGATGTACAGGAGATTCGTAGACGACATTTTCATGTTCTTCAGTGTTAGTATAGAAGAAATTGTGGAATTGGTTGTTTCCTTAACTTCCTTGGGTACATAATAACTTTTACGAAAGAACAGGAAAAAATCAGTTCGCTTAACTTTCTTGACATACATATAACGAGGGTAGGTTCGAGTCTTGTGCATAACATATTTCGGAAGCCGGCAGCGTCCGACATATTTAACATATTTATTCAAGCAGATTCATACCGTCTGAGATCACAGAAAAAAGCATTTTTTTTAATTCAGTGTTTCACAGGCTGGCTAAGTTTTAGTTAGAGGAGAGCGGTAAAAACAGGGAAACTGATACCATTATTCAGGTAGGCAAGGTAAATGGCTGTGGGGAAAGTGATATTAGAAAGATGAGTGGAAGAGCGTTTAGCGAAATAGAAAATAAACATATTTTTATAAGTGTCAGCTTGAAAGACATATCTCTGCCATATTATGGGTCGTTATCTGAAAAATCTGCAAATCCTTTCAGAAATCATAGTATACAGGTAGGTTTCCAGACAAATAGAAATATAGGGCAGCTTCTGCGCCATAATTTGAAGCCCCCCTAAATAAATTTGGTAATGCGCTAGTATATAAGATTAAATGTGTGTCATGCAGCTGCGACTATATCGGGAAGATGGATAGATAATTAAAAAACTGTTTAGGGAACATGATGCACAAGCAACAACAGCTCTAGGAGCACATCTACGAGACCATAACCATACGCTAATACAAAACGAAATTTCACTTATTGTATTGCACTTTGAGAACAAGGACAATAATTTTGATATATTTGAAGAGTTATACATTTGTATTAACAACCGTTCATCTTACGACAAATGGCAGGTAGCCGGAAGCGCTTTTTGTCTATATTTGATAGACTGTTTATCTATCGAAATGAGTAAAACACTTACCTACCTGAGACACTTCGAGAACAATTTTATTCAACATCTTTTCAGAACCCCTTGTTGTTACACCTGAAATATCTTCATGAAACAACAAGCCCATTACGGCGATCCAACTTGAGCAATGTACTCCAGTTAGTAAAGCAGACAGTTAATGACATTTTAGTATGAATTTAATCAGTACTTTAGTCTTACCTTAAAATACATATTTGTAAATTAGACTAACACTTTATCACCTAATGTGTAGGCGCTTTTGCTGGCCGGGATGGCCGAGCGGTTCTAGGCGCTACAGTCTGGAACCGCGTGACAGCTACGGTCGCAGGTTCGAATCCTGCCTCGGGCATGGGTGTGTGTTGATGTCCTTAGGTTAGTTAGGATTAAGTTGTTCTAAGTTCTAGGGGACTGATGACCTCAGAAGTTAAGTCCCATAGTGCTCAGAGCCATTTGAACCATTTTTTTGTAGGCGCTTTTATAAAGAATTTCCACAACTTCTACAACTATTTGTAACGAATACAGACAATTTTATTTTGTTATGTTATTCAGTAAATTCCTTGTAAAAATTACCAATGATTAGGATTGTGGACCATTGTGTAATTTTACGTTCTTGTATACGCGTATGCTAAGTTGTTTACCTGACTAGTACCATAAGCCACGAAAAATTGTGGTGCTCAATACACATATATGGGCACCAACACCCTCTAGTGGCCAACATATTTTCTTCTGTAGTGCAGACAGTTCAGCTTTACATGACAGTTACAGCCTATTGCCTGTTAGGTTTTCGTTGGCATTAATTTTTTAACTGATGAAGCTTAAGCTTCAGTTGTTGATACACGACTGGCATGTCAAAGTTCTGTTCTACATATATACTCTGTGGTGTGTTTTGGAAGTTTGCTTTTTATTACTCTTGACTTGAGTAATTGTAATGACCATTATAAGACTCTAGTAATATTTATTTGATGTAAAGCCTACAAATCCCTCATATGTCCTATCCTCTGTTAAGCCAGCGTTGCCTGGATCTCCCCCACTCCCCCCATCCAAATTCTTGAACCGCATGCACTCCACCTTGTCTTCTGTATCTGCCTTCTGCCCCCACATGGCTCCTGTAAGACCTCATCCCCTTCCCCCACCTCCTCCTTTTTCCTCTAACATATCCACATCCTTTACACTGTCTGCAGACTTGATCCCCCTCATCCCCTGGTGCCCTTCTTTCTCTCCACCCCACCCATTACCACACCTCTATCATTGCATCCCCCCTCCTCTCTCCACCTCCACACCATATCCTTCTTCAGGACAATTTCCAGCAACTCCCCTCCCAGATGGTGATCTTTGCCATGACATCTACCCTTCCTACCAACTGTAACCTGTCCTTGTTCCTCCCTCCCCTTCCCCAGGACCACGCATATCCGCTCCTCTCCTTCCCTCAGAGCTGTTTTTCCTCTTCCCCCCCCCCCCAAGCCTCTGCTCTCCCTCCTCAGCTGTTTTCCACTCCCATCCTTCCCTCCCCAGCCCCCTTCAGCGCACCCCCACCCCATCTCCCCTTCTCTCCCCTCCTCTACATCACTTCTCCCTTTTTTTTTCCTTCTCCCTCATATCACTACCCCTGGAAGATGCTCCCAATTTGTTCTTTGTCATCAGTGTGCGATGTCAGTGTTGTGTTTGGTGCCATTCTACAGTGACGTCAAGTGCTGTGGTTTTAATTGTGTGCTTGACTTTATGCTCTGGCCGTACGTCACCTTGTGTTCTTTAACTGTTACATTGTGTGGTTTTTTGTGTAAAATAGATTTTTAGATTTTCATCTCCATTTTTACAGTCACTCCCTTTTGTATGCTCTCTTTGGTTATGTTCCCCCTTTTTATATCTATGTTCTGCCATGTTTTCTTCTTTATGTTGTTTTAAATGTCTTCCTGTTATATACTTAGTGTCTCTTGGCTGAAGATCAGCCCCTGTCCTGCTGCCAGCCCGCTCCAGATAGGGAATTGAAATACAATAAAGAAAAGAAAAGAATGTATCTGATGTGAAAAGAAACATGTCATGACAAGAAACCATAAGGAAATTTACAAAAAAAAAAAAAAACAGTCAATATTTTTGAGCTATATTACAGCATTTCAAAAATCAATTTCATAATTACTGTGTTAATGGTTACATTCCTCTTTTGGAATTTTCAATCCAACTTAGATAACACTGCAAAGCGCAATGAAATGGAATGAGCATTTAAGGATTGTCATAGGTATGGCTGATGGTCGACTCTGGTTTATTGGGAGAATTTTGGGAAAGTGTGATTGATGTGTAAGGAAGACCACATGTAGGACACTAGTACAGCCCATTCTTGAGTATTGCTCGAGTGTTTAGTATCCACACCAGGTCAAATTGAAGGAAGGCATTGCAGAAATTCAAAGGCAGACTGCTAGATTTGTTACTGGTAGGTTCGAACAACACATTAGCGTTACTGAGATGCTTCAGGAACTTAAATGGGAATCGCTGAATGGATGGCGACGTTCTTTTCGAAGGAGACTATTGAAAAAATTAACGAACCAGAATTTGATGGTGACTGCAGGACGATTCTGCTGCACCCAACTTACATCTCACGAATTGACCACAAACATAAGCTAAGCTAAGGGAACTCCTACGGTGGTATATAGATTGTTGTACTTCCCTTGCTCTAT
This sequence comes from Schistocerca americana, assembly GCF_021461395.2. Lineage (NCBI taxonomy): Eukaryota > Metazoa > Arthropoda > Insecta > Orthoptera > Acrididae > Schistocerca > Schistocerca americana. The sequence goes on along the minus strand of NC_060121.1, from coordinate 522,844,625 downwards.
TTGTGGTCTAACGGGAAAGGACTAATAGTGGTACAGGGTACCCTCCGCCACGCACGCACTATACGGTGGCTTCCTCATTATCTGTGAAGACATAGAGTAGTGATCTGATAGATCGACGAACAGGTTCTGCCACTGTTCTGATGTGCTATAATGTCTTCCACGCATCAGCAACCTTGATGAAGTTGTTTGCTGAACAGGAAATTACAGTCATATCATCTACTGTGCCCTTTGCCACTGTACAGGAGACGCTTTTCCTCGATCCTGCTACTGTTGTTTTCCAACAACACCAATCGTGGTCCTTGCTAATCATTCACACTATTCAATATTTACACTCCTTTATCATTAATTTGGGAAGAAAAGCAACACTACAGCAGACATTTGTTCCCCTCCATGACTTATTCTTTTCCAAGTTAAACAGACGAGGACACTACACAGCACGACGAAAAAGTGTCTCAGAAACGTTTACAGACCCTCTTATGTTTCTCCACCACACTACTCAACACAATTCTAAGTTATTTCCACACTGAATGTTAGGTAATTTCCATAATTTTATGTTTGTCACCTTGGCGAGATACTTGTAAGAGTCTATTTAAATTGTGCTTCCAAATGGTATACTGGCTTTACCAGAATAGTTTACTTCCCCAGACTACAAAACTGAATTTACATTCTTGGGAGGAACGCCACAGCATCAATATACTGTCATTAACCAAGGACTGCTGGAGCGTGAATCGACGGTTGTCAGTCACCGCTAATTCACAGCTGTCCACATATTTCTCACTTACGGCGTGACAATATTACGTTGTCCATGAATTTAGTTTGTAGAGAACGAATCCGAAGCATCTTAAATTTAAATTAGAATAGTGTTACAACTCAGACCAGGTACGAATCAGTTCATCTCTGATGTCGCCTTGCTCAGAGTTCCACTTTATTTCAATAACGACCTTATAGAACACTTACCGCGATATCATCTGTGAAGGATTATCTCCAGCGCTCAACACGAGCAATCGTATAATGCTGCTTGGCGCTCATTGCTTAAGTTTCAATGCATAAATTAATTTGCGACGCCCTCGTTCCGATTATGTTGCGGCGTGTACACAGCACGTGGCGCCAGCCGTCAACAGTATATACTCTAAGTAGTTCCGCTACGTATCTAACGATCTGCAACATTCTGTTCGTACATAAGCAAAGTATAAGTAAAGGTCGAAGCAAGTTAACAAAGTAGGACGAATGGTATCTCACAAACTTTTACACAATGCCAGCCAGTGAAACTGATGTACCAGCAATACCAGGAAAAAAAATTCTTATAGCGTGTACACAGCACAGTGAGGGAACAAATGCCGTTGGACACCTCCCAATACCGTGTCGGACATCCTTTTGACTGGCGTAGTGCGGACTAACGTGGAATGGACTCAACAACTGAGCCACGATTCTTCTATAGTCGTCCACAATTGCAGAGTTGTTGCCGGTGCACGATTTCGTGCACGGACTGTCCTCTCGATTGTGTCTCATAAATGTTCGACGATCCATGTCGGGTGATCTGAGTAGCCAAATCATTCGCTCTCGAATTGTCCAGAATATTCTTCAAACCAATCGCGAACGGTTGTGGTCCGTCGACGTGGCACATTTCATCCATAAAAATTCCATCGTTATTTGTGACCCTTAACACCATGAACGGCTACAAAAGATCTCCAGGTAGCCGAACATAACTATTTCCTGTCAATGATCGGTTCAGTTTACCAGAGGATCCAGTCAGTTCCAAGTAAACACAGCCCACACTACTACGGAGCCGCCACTAGCATGGACAGTGCCTTGATGACAATTTGGGTCCATGGCTTCGCCGGGTCTGCGCCACTCTCTAACCCTATTGTCAGCTCATACCAGCTGAAATCTGGACTCATCTGAGCAGCCGTCGGTTTCCCAGTCGTCTACGGTTAAATCGATATGGTCACGAGTCCAGGAGAGGCGCTGCAGGATATGTCGTGCTGTTAGCAAAGGCACTCGTGGCAGTCATCTGCTGCTGTAGCTCATTAACCTTAAACTTGGCCGCACTGTCATAACGGATACGTTCGTCGTACATCTCACATTGGTTTCTGAAGTTATTTCAAGAACCTTTGTTTGTGAGTTAGCACAGACAACTCTACGCAAACGCCTCTTTTGTCAGTCTTAAGTAAAAGCCATCGGCCACTTCGTTGTCCGTGCTGAGAGGTAATGCCTGAAATTTGGTATTCTCGGCACACTCTTGACACTGTAGAATATTGAATTCCCTAACGATTTTCGAAATGGAATGTCCCACGGGTCTAGCTTCAGATTCAAAATCTATTAATTCCCGTCCGAAACGTTTTCACGTGAACCACCTGACTACAAACGATAGCTTCGCTAAAACACTAACCTTTTATACTTTGTGTACGCGATATTAGCAACATCTGTATATTTGTACATCGCTACCCTGAACTTTCGTCGCCTCACTGTGTGTAGCATCACTGCTACCCACTTCGTGCGGTTGAGCTGGAAGGCTAATCATTTGCACATGTAAGCATGCAGTACCCTTCATTCCAGTCTGACTTGTGTTGCATTCCAGCTTTCATGTTGTTGAACTTTTAATTTCTGCGACTGCTTATAGCTTGGCAGTACGTGCTTTGTGTTATGGGTACTTGCTACTTGTTACGACTTCTGCACCACTTGTTATGGCGACAATCCTACTTGTTAGCAGCAGACACAGTGGCTGCGCCAAAGACTGAGATGGCGTGAAGTTTTACAATTATTTATTGAACTTTCTCTACAATTTCTCCCTCGTCGTCGCTGTCCAGCCCTGCAGATCCTTCCGCCTGGCTGCTGCTGTGTAGATTCTCCTACAATGCGTGCAACGCGCGCCGCTGATCGCCGCTGAAGCCAGGATGTCCTGTGGTTGAGATGAACTCGTCGCCACTCGGCGCCGCTAGTACGGCACGCCCACAGAGCAGCGTCGCCGTGAGGTCAGTTGCCGACGCCTGTTGCACCGGCGGCTGGGAAGCCGTCAGTCGCGATGTCCGCGAGGTCCCGTCATGGACGGACCACGCGCCGTGGGGCCGGGTTGTCGTGAAGTCCTGGCGTCAGTCCTCAGCGGCGCCTGTGACCAAGACCGCGCTGCGGCCGGTCCTACTGGAAGTTCTCGCTGTAGTTAGTCAACCATGCTGCCGATCTAACTCGGGCCGACCTCTAGAGCTGAAGTCGACATCTGGCGGCGAACGGATGACTCCTGTGAGCTGGAACAGACTTCCAGAATCGTCACCTACGAAGATTGAACATTCGGACACGGACCACGCCCATTCTCAGATATCCGCAGCTCGTGGTCGTGCGGTAGCGTTCTCGCTTCCCGCCCCCGGGTTCCCGGGTTCGATTCCCGGCGGGGTCAGGGATTTTCTTTGCCTCGTGATGACTGGGTGTTGTGTGATGTCCTTAGGTTAGTTAGGTTTAAGTAGTTCTAGGGGACTGATGACCATAGATGTTAAGTCCCACAGTGCTCAGAGCCATTTGAACCATTCTCAGATCCGAACTACTTCCTAATGGCTTCTGTCTGTTGCTGCCCGTGCTCTACTACTTATATCCGGCAGGAGGACGTTTTTTACCCTCGGTCGAAGCTTTTTGTTATTACTCCCGCGGTATATTGCAGCGTAACTTAGCGTGCTGGCATCACTTCCGCTTACTCAGCACTATCGAGGCTTCGCTCGGCGCTCGGTCTGTGTACGTCCTTGCGTCAGCCTGTCGGTAGACTGCTGCTGTCAGCAAGGCTATCTGTGCCTGCCTACTTCGCAACGCCTCGGTCGCCGGCACGCCTCTGTTTTGCCATTCTCCACTGCGTGAAGCAACGCCTACTACATGTGGCCGAAACAGCTGGTAGTCCGTGTGTGGAGTACGTGTGAATTGCTAGTGTTGTGGCAGCCCACAGCCGGTGCTCAGTACGCGGTGTCGCTCCCCTGTTGCAGGTGATGCTGCTGCCCCTGGTGTTCGCCGCCGCGTCCGCGGGCTTCCTGCGCGGCGCCGCCGTCGCCCCGGTAGCCGTGGCCGCCCCCGCCGTCGTGGCTGCTCCCGCGCACGCTGTGGTCGCAGCCCACGCCCCCGCCGTCGTCGCCCCCGCCCCCGCCGTCGTCGCCGCCCCCGCACTCGTGGCGGCGCCAGCGCTGCACCCTGCTCCCATCCCCGTCGCAGCACATCTGCCCGTGGCTGCGCCCGTTCTCAAGATTCATTAACACTTGAATATGTACCATTCTGGAGAGCTGATGAAATAAATGGTACTGAGATCGCATCTGTCTGTTAATTTAACCTGATTTTAAAAAATCTTAGCTTGAGACGTCGGTTTTACTATAATGGTGTGAGACGTCGCAAGTCGGTCTCTGAGCGTAATGTAAGCAGGTGTGAGATCGGTGAGATGGGAGGACAGATTCATCAAAATTATCGAATGAATGAGTCGACACTACACTAGGATGCTTAGAAATACCACTCGACGTTCTCTCTGAGATATAGGGTCGGGATTAATATCAGACATGGTGCTCAACAAAATACAGCGCAACAGAGAACTCGAAACGATATTCTAACAAGCAGTGGCACATGCTTTCAATAAAATATTTAAAACTCTGAGTGTTACAGCGAATTCGGAATGCAGTGATGGTTGTAGGTCTGGTGGTGTCGGGAATGCAACATTCAGGAACCATCTTTACTAACACTTGAAATAGCGTCATGTCAGACCAAATCCAGATCAAGAGGCGAACTTCCAGTGATCAGTTACAGTTTACTAGAAGAACTTTTAATAACCGCCATGTGTAAACGTTAAGAAAGGAAAATACAGCGTAGCATCACTTTAAAGAATTTTAGAGATCCAATTCCCTGGCGCTATTTAAATTTATTTTAAAACACTATTTCTTTAAAACGATGTTATAAAATTCCGAATTCAGCTTGGCTCTTTCCAAAAAAATCAACCACAAACAGTAACACCGGTGTTTTGAAAGAACATTGTTTAGTCTAAATGGATCTACTTAAAACAGAGAACATCCAAAACATCAACGGCTACCATATCACTTTTATCAAACGGATGTCCGTAACCCAGCTCCAAAGCCACACAAGTTCCCAAGGTAATATACCGGATTGATAAGTCCAATATTTCTCCCTGTCCAGAGTGATGGCAGATGTGATGGCAGGTGATGTTTTCTTGCTGTTGATTCGACAGAGAAGACGGCCCCAGAGTTACTCTAGCACTTGCGGTCAGTGTGTATACTTTTCCAGCTCTGCGCAGAGTAGTTCGGCGGGTGTTCAAGCGGCTCAGTGAGGTGACGGAACTGAACGATCACACCAATTCACATATGACCCAGAAAAAAAAGAACGTAGAACAGTATACAAGTTTGGTGTATGTAGGCTCTATTACTGACTATAACAAATAAACATAAACAAAAAATTTAAAAAAAAGCCTACACGACACGTCAGGCGACAGCAGATGTAAATCAATCGAATCCTGTTTATACATATTTTCTCTTAATGAACCTGCATCTAAAAAGTAATTCTACGATATAAGTCTGCAGGTTTTCGTGGCCGTTATCATCGAAGACAAGTATCTAGGTTATCAGGTCAAGTCATGTTTCTCTTCAAACTTCTTTATCAGTATCGAAATTTCTACAACTCTGCTGAGATATTTGCGGGAATCTTCGGAAGCGTCAAATTGGCTGAACTGTGGGCAAATGTTTCGATCTCTTTGCTAGAATGCTCTTCATAAATCCTCTAGTATCCCCAGTTAGCTCAATGTTCGGGTAGTTGACGAGACCAGAACATTATCAAAGGGGATCACAGCGGGAGCTGAAATGGCGACCCGATGAAAGACATGCGGAGATGTCGGTTTCAGCCGGACGAAGAAGCGTTAGAGTGGGAGCAGCTGTGAATCCGTCAGCATCGACCGCGTTCTTCGAAATAGGAAGTGATCATCTCGTCTCTCAGTGGGATAAATATCTTAATGCTTGAGGTGATTATTTTAGAATGGATCCATTCCACGGTCCCGTTGTGTTCGGTTTTCATTTGACTGCCCCTTATATGATACAACTAAATCATTTAACACACTTTCGTGAGAATAGAAGCTCACATCTGCTGGGTAGTTAGGTGTTATTATCTCAATACTTTACTTTTATACAATGTGCAGATGTCACTGTCTCAGTTATCAGATTCCAGTGCCGCAAAGCATTGACACTACGGAGCGCTCCCACACATGGCCTAGACACATATTGCGCCACCGATCCGCATCTCTCAGTAGAAAAATCTGATGACCAACTTTGCAGAGAAGGGCACACCATGGTGACCTAAGTAGCCACAATACAGAGACTGTTTAGGTGTTTTTGCGTAAGTCGCTATAAGTGGACTCCTCTGACACTATAAAAACTGCTCCAGGAAGGTTAAATTACTGCACAGAGAGAGAGAGGTGTGAAGTCGTTTGCTCAGTGGGAAAGCTGGGCCAATGATTTCGTGGTTGCCCAACGGTGACACCTTGCGCCTTGGTCCTGTTGTGACTTACAGGGCAGGCGGACTACGGTTTCAGAAACAATAGCAGGCCAAGCTTGCGTATATACCACCAATTTTAGAAATGCATGACCAGTCACCTTCAACGGCTAGTTACGTCGGGAGGTCTATACCAGTCTACGAGATGAAATGTATGACCAAGCTCTGTCTTCACTACCTGCAGGCGTGTTGTCTCTGCTAAGTGTGGACGCTTCTGACTTGGTGCCTTCTAGCTCGTGGGACATCTGCTGGTTATTTATGACCACTGGAGGTTGCCTACTCTGGTGGTCCATGGGCCATCTAGTTGCCAAACTAGCTATGCCCGTCGTTGAACACCAACTTCCAAGGACACGTCACAGCTGTGAGCTGCCACTGTCCGCACTGGGGTCTACATTTCTGTACGCGTTGTGCATCCAGCACCGAGCTCCGTATTCACATCCGACAGCGCAACTGCCTACACTGACTGATACTCGCCAGCCTGCTTCTGGCCCTGAGCCAATGCCACCGCTGGAATGCTGACTGTGTGTTCAGCACGCCGTGCCATTCCAGTTGCCGTCTACTGCCCAGAACGACACAACACACTGGCCAGGACGAAGCATGCTATAAGGACGGACACTGGCACATGTCTAGAGGACTTTGGCTGCCATGTAGTACCACCATGACTATTGACTTCTGACAGGGACAGAAAGAGTTTTTAACATAGCTGTTTTGTACGGGACATCCAACAACCGCCTTGAACCATACAGCCTACACCACTGCAATCAAGTCTGTGGTGGTGTATTGGAGGTCTTCATGACCATTAGCAGCCCAGTTCCACAACTCACTGAAGAGGTCATTCACCTCTGACCTTTTCACAAATATTTTACAACACCTTCTCTATTAATGGTTGGCAGTACAATCCATTCCCTCATAACTCTTGGGAGCCATAGTCATGCAGACATGTAGACCAACTGCTGTTTCAGCATCTACAGAAGCTGCCGATGAACAGCACAGTATATTAAGTGGATAGGTCACTGCCCTCCCAGACATTAATGGCGGATCCTTAACCAGTACATCCTTAGGAAAATGAAAAAGGCGAGGTGGACAGCGTAATATCGTCAAGACCTTCCGTCTTGACGATTGACAGTATATTACGAGGGTGAGTAAAATGAAAACCTTAAATATTTTTTAAATATTATTTATTGTGCAGAAGTGGTACAAAGCTGTATCACTCTTCAACATAATCTTCCCCACGCTCAATGCAAGTCCTCCAGCGCTTACAAAGTGCATAAATCCCTTTAGAAAAAAATTCCTTTGGTAGTCTGCGCAACCACTCATGCACTGCGTGGCGTACCTCTTCATCAGAACGGAACATCTTTCCTCCCATTGCGTCTTTGAATGGTCCAAACATATGGAAATGACTTGGCACAAGGTCTGGTGAGTTGGTGGATGAGGAAGACACTCAAGTGGAAGTGTACCCAGGTTTCGTCCCCAGTAACGATTCTTCCAAGGAATCCATCACCTTCTCATTCAAAGCGCCAAAGAAGTTCTTCACAAGCATCAACACGTCGTTCTCTCATTTCAGGAATCAGCTTCCATGGCACCCATCTTGCAGACCTTTGTGAAACTGGAGCACATCATGCACAATGTGGTGTGCTGACCTATGACTAATCTGTAAACATGCTGCAATGTCAATAAATGCCAATCGGCTTTTTTCCTTTTCTATGGCTCCAACAGCTGCAATGTTCTGTGGAGTCACAACTCGTTGTGCCTGACCTGGACGAGGAGCATCTTCCACTGAAGTCACACCATTTGCGAACTTCCTACTCCATTCGTAGACTTGCTGCTGCGACAGATATGCATCACCGTACTGAACCTTCATTCGTCGATAAATTTCAATAGGTTTCACACCTTTACTGCCCATGAACCGAATAACAGAACGCTGTTCTTCCCTGGTGCAAGTCCCAAGTGGGGCGGTCATCTTTATACTGATACTGCGACGGTGTGTGTGCATCTGCACTATGCTGCCACCTACAGGCCATTCTGTACACTGTTTGTAGCACACTTACCAACTTATAGGATAACGGCGCGAAATTTCGATTTGTTATTACAAATTTAAGGTTTTCATTTGACTCACCCTCGTATAATCTTATAGTTATAAAAGGAAACATATGAGGTGGATGTCACTGAATGTATTATGATAATATGCATAATCTCGGAACTATACCACTTATGTAAAAAAATCAAGAAATGAAAAATCACTAGGAAACTGTGACCGCAATTCACTGGATTGATTGAAACGTAAAACTTCGGAAACTGACTTAATATGAAACAGTAGTAATTCTGTGCAGCATAGATACTGAAGAAACAAGTCTACAAAAAATATTTTACAAAATATCAGAGACATGGATATGTTTTCACCTACATTCGTGTAATTAATGAACAAACTTTATTAATGGAAATAATATTCCAGTAGTATTAATACTGAGCGACACTTTACTAGGTATTTATTATGGTAACTCGATATCAAACGCTAGTATTTTTGCATATGTACGATAGGTGGTTCCTGTTCTTTCAGACAAGTCCGAAAGAACAGACACAATTTTTATCCTACAGCCACTATGAATCAAGACACAAAGGAATTAAAAAGCATTAGGTACCAGTGGGTATTGATTCATATTGTGCCAAACCGGGATTCGAACCTGGGTTGCCTGCTTACTGGGCAAACAGGCTGACCACCATGCCGTCCGTACACAGTGGTCACAACAACAAACGGAGTATCCTAGCACGCCATCAACCAGGCCCACATTCTCAGCTTATACCACACACTACTGATCCAGTGCCCGTGCTCATTAGCCTCATTACTTGTGGCATCTCATTGATTTCCATAAGGGTTCGAGTTTGGTCTGCATCTGCACTGAAGGGATCATTGGCCTCATTATCTTAATTGTACATCTGGCGTCCGTTCGTTTGGACATGTCTGAAAGAAGGGACACCTCATATGTAATTAAGGTGATGATGGCCAATGGTCCCTTCAATGCAGATACACACTGCGACTATAGCTAATGTTTATTGCTTCAGTTAAGCTGCTCTTCGAAACAGAATCCCATACAAGCAAACCAACAATGTGTTTGCATGTAGTACTCATACTTCAGATACTTCGGCTATGTGTGGCTCTGTTTGAATAGATTAGCTCGTTGTAGTCATAGGGTCAAGCCACACAAGTCCGCTTTCATGCCCCACAGCTAGTAAATGGGAAGCGGTCCTACAACATTTACTTAAAATACAAAGAGAAAAAAATGGTTCAAATGGCTCTGAGCACTATGGGACTTAACTTCTAAGGTCATCAGCCCCTAGAACTTAGAACTACTTAAACATAACTAACCTAAGGACATCACATACATCCATGCCCGAGGCAGGATTCGAACCTGCGACCGTAGCGGTCGCGCGGTTCTTCCAGACTGTAACGCCTAGAACCGCTCGGCCACCCCGGCCGATTGCAGAGAGAAAATCCCCTTATCAAATTCAGTAAAGGTATGTTGATGGCGTTATAAGAATGGTAGCGAAAATCAAAAACTAAATAACTAAACACGAAAACTAAGTCCATTTCGTTATCACAACGCACGAAATATTCACCAACTCAAAACAATTCAGAGTTCAGCCTGATGATTTACAAATTAGCTCACACATACAAAGAATAGTAACTCATACTCTATCCTCAGTCCCGTAATAAATGCAGAAAGAATTAGCGCCCCATTCTGAAGCACATTCAGACCTCTCGAAATATCACGACCCTTCAAAAGGTGTAGTATTTTAGCGACCTTTCACCACCAACCAACATGATTGTATATCACATGTTATCATAGACAGATCTGCCTTCTTCCAGAATGAATATCCAAGTCTACAGAATCGTTCCCGTGAGCTCTTTCCTCAAAGTGTCCACTTGACTCCCGCAGCGTTCCGCTATTGTCTGCTTTTTCATTGGCTGAAGGCTATCCCCACTAAAAATGTTTAATTCTTAATTTCTACACATATTATTATACTTAACCACCTCGTAACCTAACTAACACATTGGAACACTATTTATATAAAGAAATGTTGTAAGTATTAAGTCACACTCGGACCATTCACAACAATTATAAATAAAGATTTGTTCATAATCAAATATGCTTTTATTATTGCAAAAGTGTGGTCACATTGAATGGCAACGAATAGTCGTTACAAATTGTTTATAAAATTATTCTTGGCGTCTTGACAAAAGTGTCTTTTGGTTCTCTTTTTAATAGTGATGTCCGCTAACCGATCCAACTGACCACTTTTAAATTAGCAAAGTTTTATAATAGCACCTGCAATCAACATTTAAATAAAGTTACTGCCAAAACAGTAAAATTTTCATTAAACGGCTACACAAGTATAACAATATGTGAGGCATTCGGTTTGTACTCATTTGCTGTGTAATGGTTAGAATATGATATTCTGAGAAACATTCGCGTAATTAAGAAAGATATAAAAGACTTTATGAGTCAATAAATAAAACAGATACAGATGAGTGGCATACAGCACGATAGGTATTGTGTAATCTTACCGTTAGATATATTGTTTGTTGAAATCATATAAAGCGTTTTAAAGTTGTTAATTAAGAGATTCATTGTGAAATTGTTTAGTCATCGTGAAGTATTGACATCTGTAGTTTTAAAGACATTGAAAGAATTGTTGTGTCACTGGATGCACCTCATTTTTTAGTGATCGCAAATATATTCCGCTTTGATTTATTACTTGACTGTAAGAAGCCATCTTTCAGCTTGTCTGAAACTCTGCCATTTTTGGTACAGCTGCTGCACAAATTCCTAGCTGTGGGGTGTACCCATTTCCGCCGACTTCGCTGGTCTTTGTACCTAGAGTCGTCCATGCCGGTCACCTAGCCGGACCTGCAGTGGAGCGACGCTCCCTGAGCCCTGGACCTGATCGCATTCAGCTGCACAACAAATTAATCTTACCTCGTACCAATACTATGTGGCCGAGTAGCTCGCCTACATACGTGTAAGGTTACACATCTCCTCTTGATGTGCCACATTAGCTCTCTAACTTGGCACATTAAGTCGCACCAAATCTGATATAATACATAGCGAAGTAAGTACACACATAACATAATAAATAGAATGCTCTGTTTGAGAGTCAGAACAATAGTGTAAGTATTTTTTGGTGATGTATGAAACGGCATTTATCTCCTAGGATATGTTATAACCTGCTAACAGCATTAAGTTACTAAATCTTGCACAGATTATAAAAATTACAGCATGTTATTACTTGCTGAAATATACATAAATCATATTAGCTGATGGAAATGTTCGAGACAACTCGACTTTTGCTAATTCAAATAACTTTTCGCTTTCAGCGATCCTTCGTAGCACTTCACCAACAGGCACACAGCAGGTTATCGTTGTTGCGGCATGGAAGTTCAGATCGTTTGGAGTACAGTCTCCTCTGCAGAATTTCATGACCCTCTTGGCCAGTACTGCGCCAAACTTGGGTGAATCTGTAGTCACCGTCGGTGCTGAAGGACGATATCTGGCGAAATACGACTGTGGTGTACAGCCCAGTAATCATATGACTCCTGGAATCCTCATATATCACCCACTGAACGCCCACCTCAGTTGAATAGCTACATTCACAAACAGGATAGCAAGCAAAAACTAATTTATAGCGTAGGCAACAAACTTTCGTCAGCTCTCGCTATATGATATTTGTTCGACGCCGTAAATCAACTAGCATTTTATCATTTCTCTACAGTTTTACCGTACCTAATTAGAAACTTTAAAACTAATACTACCCAGTCAAGAAATCACCCATTTAACTTTCGTTTTTAACTCAGCAGATAGCTGGATCAAAAATTCAGCAAATGTTCACTCTTATTTGCACTAAAATACGATTTATTCTCTGGACTTTATTGTCATATTACGAACTTATCCCCATAATTTTACGTACATAAATCTATTCAAACATAACATACATTTAAATAACCATTTGAGATATCCCCCCAAATCTCATTTACAGTAGAACTCATTCCTCTCTTACACAAATAACGAAATTGATTATGTTTTGCTGACCTCCGAGCTCCAAGAGTCGTGCGGCCTATATCGACATTCTCTTCGCATTAAGCTGTATTTCTATACATCTTACACACGTTCTAGACGGAGCAGAAATAACCCCCCCCCCCCCAAAATTCTTAAGTACTACACATGAAATACACTTATTTACACTCTTACGTTAAAGGAAGTGCCATGTTTCTGTTTTGCAAGGTGCAACTCCGCCACCGTTGCCTCTTATAACTTTTATCTCGTCGATGTGAGTACCTTTCGAGTCTCACTTTTCTGCGTTTTTTGAACTGCTCAAATTAGAGCCCTCTCTCCTCGTTCATCGACGGTCTCTTCCGTTTACAGTCACAATCTATAACTAACACGGGAACACCATCTTTAGATTCGACAAGCGACACACTCTTTCTTCATCAACATCGTTTATTTCACTTACAGGAGGTGCATTTTTAATTTCATCCCCCTCTATCACAACTTCCTTTCTTCTTCATATCCTTTATACAATTGAAATATCAGACCAACCCTCAGTCTCATTATCATCGTCAAACAATACGTTAAACATTTCCTTCACTCTTTTTTCTTCTTTTCTCCTTTCAAGACCTCTCGCTACTACATATTTATCCTATGATCACCAGTGAGGTAGTAACAACTACAATATTTTTCCGTAGCATTACCAGTGATTTATAGAGCAGTCACTTTCTTCCCTGCAGTAGCATTCAGTACTAACATCATCTTCCAAACAAATACTTTCCGCAATATCCACTTCTATTTTCTCCCAATACACTTTTAAGTTGTCTGTAGGCTTTAAATTGCCCTCAGACTCCTTCGTTTCATCATATTCGTAAGCATAAAATATACTGTTCCATTTCTCTGAAGTAACGCTGTCAGTAGCTGCAACATTCTCGCACCTATCTAGACCACTAAAAATCTCTCCTCTCTTAAACAAATCCTCTCTTATTTCGGCTGAAACACTACAAACATTATCTCAATTAAGTCCATTAACATCCGACGATAATTCATAAGCTTCTTCATTCAAAACATTCATTACATCCGTCAATACGTTATAAAATTCACCACCAATAACTCCGTCAACCCTTGCCAATACACCATATAAATTGCCGCTATCGCATCGCGTCACAGTAAATTCGAATTGCTTCAAATGTGGATCTACCTTTGTCTCCGTTATATTTTCTCTGTGCTCTGACTGCTCCGACATTCTGCATTCTGATCTACTACCTAATACATTACTTTGACATCCATCCTTCCACATAAAAATAATTCATGCTTTCATCAAGAGCCATCGGTTCACTTCCATCAATAGAAATAAATACACAAGCTTCTTCCTCCGGGATATCTAAAACAGTAGCTTCCACTTTCGGAACTTCAGTCTAAAAGTCACCTTTACGTCCTTTTAACAATAAATCATCAACTTCGGCGGATATATAATAATAATATTCTTCGCTAATTGATCAGACTCTTACTACGCCGCCTCCAGCAATAGCGTCATACACTTCCATCGGTACACCACAAATTTCATCACCATCTGACGAGATCACAGCTACGCCGTCTTGACAAACAGCTTCACTTAAATCCTCTGATACAAAGCCATCTACATTACTTTCACTAACATTACTACAACTGTTGCTACTGACTAGTTCCTCACTAGAATTCGTCATACATTCCACCTCCACAAAATTCAGATTCTCCTCAGTCTCTCATCTGGTCACAAAACTTTCCACCAAACATGTATTAATTCCATCATTCACTTCCGTTTCATAAAATAAGTTCTTCAACCGTGTCTCATCCTTATCAAATTTCTCTGCACATTGTACAATATTTCTTGCGCCCTCATTGTGGTTGCGCCGCTTAAAATTATTCCCAATTTTATTCTTATTTGTTATAAACTCCATCTCCAACGTTTTTGCCTGCTTTGACGAATTTTCGACGACCATAGAATTTTTAAAATAACTTTTCATTGACAGTTTATTTCACTATTCTGTACCTGAGATGCGTGAACACTAGTCTCCCGACTTCTTATTCTGTTGCTGCATTTCATGAGCTTCCCGCGCCTCGAATCTTCGTTCCCTGTTTTGATTTTCATTATGAAAGCTTCTGTTTACATTTCCCCTTTGCTTTTTGTTATGGTGATAATTATTTCGTAGTGATCATAACAAGTGTCCAAGTAGACACTGCCCAAAAAACTGGCGTAGTACTGACAGTATCTAGAATTGAGCGTGATAAAGGTAAAACGATCTTGCAGGGACATCCAGAAATTAAGAACGCTCTTATCTCCATCGTGAAACAAGTAAGAGATCGATGAGCCTCTTATAGAGTTCTTGTGCTTACGTGGCAAATCCCATACATCTCATTCCGTCTCAGATGAGTAGCACTGCCGTAAATCTTTCGTGTTAATAGGTATGTAGGCGAAGTTGTGTTATGTATTACCCATTAACAACCAGATACCAGGCCACACAAGCGCTTGTGTTGAAACGTTCCCTTAGAAAAATTAATGAATTACTGTGCTGATAAACCTCTTACATTATTTGATTTTCAAACATCTGAGCAGAACTGAACGTACTCAGACATTTCGCTCTTTACCTATTCTGATCAACACTAAACTGACACACATTATTTTTAGCGCAACGCAATCTGACTTTTAATAATCCCTACAAAGAATGGCCCTGACTAACAATAACCTATACCTTTCAGAAATCAATTACCTCACAAAAATCTTCGTTACTCAAACTACTGCAATACAGCGAGCCCCAATACTGCCAGCTAAATAAAAGATTCAAACTACTGAAGGCACTAACTACTGATAGGCATAGTTAGCAAATGAAAGATTTTGATAGAGAACAAACAGTGTATTTACCTTCATAGTGTTCAAAAGTCATAATATCTATATCAGTCCATGATATCCAATATTACAAATTTACTGTCTCTGTCCAGATCACCCGCCCTCAAAACTCCGCCATCTCTCTCCCCACATCCACCACTTCTGGCGGCTCATCTCGAACTGCGCAACGCTACGCGCTGTTAACAGCCAACTGTCCAACACTACAATAGCAAATTCCAACAATGCCACCTAGTCATAGACTGCACACAGCACAGCCAGTGATTTTCATACAGAACGCTAGATGGCGGTGGCGTTACCAGTATAAGAACCTAAACAGCCTACTTACAGTGTCGAGGACATTCACAAGCTGCGACATGCGTGTTCGAAGGACCATTGCATCAAACTTTGAAGATATCGTCAAATAAAGACACTGCACTAATGTATTTCATTCCCAAAGCAAGGCAAGCATTATGGGAAGCAGACAGTGGGACACATGGAAGTCTGGTTCTCTCCGCGAAGCTTGGTCGGGTAGCCTAAGCCGTTACGGCGACCCCTCACTTAAGCGGGAAAGTTTGGTTCGTGTCCCAGTCCGGCAAAAATTTTCATTTGCTTCCAGTAAATTGTATAGCTGTAGTGATACTTTATTCGCAATTTGCGAATACATTCCACAATCTAATACAGCTATCAATCCTCAGCAGTTAGCTTAAGCCGTTAAGGTGTTCGCTCACTTAAGCAGGAACTCCAGATTCGACCCCAGTCCGGCATAAATTTTCCTTTTTTAACAGTAAATTGCACACTCCTGGAAATGGAAAAAAGAACACATTGACACCGGTGTGTCAGACCCACCATACTTGCTCCGGACACTGCGAGAGGGCTGTACAAGCAATGATCACACGCACGGCACAGCGGACACACCAGGAACCGCGGTGTTGGCCGTCGAATGGCGCTAGCTGCGCAGCATTTGTGCACCGCCGCCGTCAGTGTCAGCCAGTTTGCCGTGGCATACGGAGCTCCATCGCAGTCTTTAACACTGGTAGCATGCCGCGACAGCGTGGACGTGAACCGTATGTGCAGTTGACGGACTTCGAGCGAGGGCGTATAGTGGGCATGCGGGAGGCCGGGTGGACGTACCGCCGAATTGCTCAACACGTGGGGCGTGAGGTCTCCACAGCACATCGATGTTGTCGCCAGTGGTCGGCGGAAGGTGCACGTGCCCGTCGACCTGGGACCGGACCGCAGCGACGCACGGATGCACGCCAAGACCGTAGGATCCTACGCAGTGCCGTAGGGGACCGCACCGCCACTTCCCAGCAAATTAGGGACACTGTTGCTCCTGGGGTATCGGCGAGGACCATTCGCAGCCGTCTCCATGAAGCTGGGCTACGGTCCCGCACACCGTTAGGCCGTCTTCCGCTCACGCCCCAACATCGTGCAGCCCGCCTCCAGTGGTGTCGCGACAGGTGTGAATGGAGCGACGAATGGAGACGTGTCGTCTTCAGCGATGAGAGTCGCTTCTGCCTTGGTGCCAATGATGGTCGTATGCGTGTTTGGCGCCGTGCAGGTGAGCGCTACAATCAGGACTGCATACGACCGAGGCACACAGGGCCAACACCCGGCATCATGGTGTGGGGAGCGATCTCCTACACTGGCCGTACACCACTGGTGATCGTCGAGGGGACACTAAATAGCGCACGGTACATCCAAACCGTCATCGAACCCATCGTTCTACCATTCCTAGACCGGCAAGGGAACTTGCTGTTCCAACAGGACAATGCACGTCCGCATGTATCCCGTGCCACCCAACGTGCTCTAGAAGGTGTAAGTCAACTACCCTGGCCAGCAAGATCTCCGGATCTGTCCCCCATTGAGCATGTTTGGGACTGGATGAAGCGTCGTCTCACGCGGTCTGCACGTCCAGCACGAACGCTGGTCCAACTGAGGCGCCAGGTGGAAATGGCATGGCAAGCCGTTCCACAGGACTACATCCAGCATCTCTACGATCGTCTCCATGGGAGAATAGCAGCCTGCATTGCTGCGAAAGGTGGATATACACTGTACTAGTGCCGACATTGTGCATGCTCTGTTGCCTGTGTCTATGTGCCTGTGGTTCTGTCAGTGTGATCATGTGATGTATCTGACCCCAGGAATGTGTCAATAAAGTTTCCCCTTCCTGGGACAATGAATTCACGGTGTTCTTATTTCAATTTCCAGGAGTGTATATTTTGGTGTAACGTTCTCGCAAATTACGGATACATTTCATGACGAAATTAGATAGCTTGAGAAAGAGACTACTGTTTCACTTCCACCTCTCAAGACGATCGTCATCGTCAACACTATCCATTGAGGTTAAATACAAATCAGTCTCATCGGTACATTGAGTATGAAATGGCCTACATTCTATCCACTCCGAAAAATAGACTTTATTTATTTTTAATTATTTATTTTCTTTTTTTTCTACTTAACGCCACTGACATTCTCTCGATCAGACAAATACTTTCAACTACGACAAAAACAGAGTAATATATTACTGCCACGTTAAATTTTGTTCTAGATTATCAGAAACCGCTTTTTCATGACATACTTCTATTTCAGTCACAGAATTTAATGTGTAATCTCTACCAGAAGCGGACGTTATTTTTAATAATCGGAAGGGTGACCACAGCAATGTTACTATGCTGAGCAACGTTCGAATTTCGACTCTCTCCTTTATTCGACGGGGACAGCGCTCTTTCAGCCCTCGTAGCACCTACAATTAATAGATGGTAATACGACAGTTGTAATGTTCTGCTAAAATACCGGTGACACTGAAACTGACGTTTTGCAGTTAAGTGCAACTTTCAATTGCTTGATACGCAGCGTTTATAAGACAAGAAAACTTGGTCTACAGTAATGAAAAGGTAACTCTGCAACTTCGGACCTGTATTATAACGACTTTTCAGTTTGTGCACGCATGACAAAACAAACTAAACTGTTGGAGATTTCTCGTCTTTCAGCACTTGTATTGCACGTTTGAATGGCTCTAAAGATCTCACGAGTTCTTCTGCGGTGTTTTTGTCGTAGCCGGGTGGTTACTCAGTGACGCCTACCTCCTGAAACATTTCATTGATTTTATCCTACTGCCTATCTACAGACTGCAGTATTCAGAACACGCTGTTCCACCTAGTCTCCGTTTCTTGTTTCAAGCTTATTTGTAACGAATTAATGTCACTAGTTCTCTTCATGAAACGGACAGTATCTCCGACAGCGTAAGTCATGAAATAAACCACTGAAACATCATTTTTAAAATAATTGTCATTGAAAACGTGGGTCACACTGTGTTCAAAATATGCGCAGTGCATGCATATTACTGAGACGATCGTTAACACCTTGCATATACTAGCACCTCGGTCAGTAACAAATACTATCTTGTTAAAAAGCTGGGATTTACTTCTGAGTTAAACAAAGTTTCTTTAATGCATTTCTTAATAAATTCCTCCGATTTTTTTTACGGATACGGTATTTCGCAGTACCTAATCTTCATAAATGAAGAATATAGTACACATGTTTTTCGATATGTTTAGCTCCATACGTTCGCGCACATTCAACATGCATTCACGTCCAAGATCTGGGTAATGCTGAACATCATACACCCCAGTATTTCATCGACTTCTCTTTCGGTATTTCGTGCAACTTTCAAAGAATGAAGCGAAGTATTGGAGACATCTACATGCACCAATTCTGTACCGACATTTACAAGCCGCCGAAATAAAGCGCGAAACTCTACAACTGATGTTAATGTAAATCGAGAAATGCCTCTGGCACATATTTCTACGGCCTTTTCAACTACTGTAGCTGCGGTGAAAGTGGCAATGTTTCAGAATTTACACGAGAGAATTTACACGAGAGAATTTGCAGGAGAGCGCATCACTTGCAGCCACGAACGACATACCTATAAGTCACCAACGGAAATCTCTCCAATATATTGTTACGACCACCATCTTTCACACACAGTATAAGTTCTTTCGAATCAAGTATCCCTCTTACACCCTCTATCTCACGTCATGGCTCCACAGAGGGCGACTGGGCTGCGCTCGAGTAACAAGTATAGACAGTCCGGCACTTCGAACATGAAAGTTCAGTGCAGCTGCTCCCTTAGCCCAAAAAGGTCGTACTGACATCTGATGGACCTACTCTGAACTACATGCACCGAGCATTTTGAGATAGAGAAGATCAGACGAACAGTAGCACATTTCGTCATGGGTTTATTTAGTCTACGCGAGAGCCTTAAGATGATGCCCTACAAATGTCACTGCCAGGCGCTACAAGAGAGACGTTGTGCATCACGAAGTGGATAACTACAGAAACTCCGAGACACATATGTTCCACGAAGTGTAGCGCAAAAAATTCTTCCTCCCATGTACATCTCGTAAGAAGAACAAAAAAATGGTTCAAATGGCTCTGAGCACTATGGGACTTAACATCTATGGTCATCAGTCCCCTAGAACTTAGAACTACTTAAACCTAACTAACCTAAGGACATCACACACGTCCATGCCCGAGGCAGGATTCGAACCTGCGACCATAGCAGTCGCGCGGCTCCGGACTGAGCGCCTGGAACCGCTAGACCACCGCGGCCGGCAAGAAGAACAAAACAGAGAAATTATATCTTTACTCTTGCCATGCGTCTTTAATGAATGTAGCAGTGAAATGGGGAAAATGTACCGGAAGTACCAGAAGTACCCTCTGTCACACACCGTAAGGTGGCTCGCGCCGAGTAAATGTTGGTGTACAGCTGTGCAAATGAAAGAAACTTGAAGATATTGTTATCATGGAAAGGGAAGTGGAAACAGATTGTGACATGACAGATACGATACTGAGAGTAGAATTTAAAACAGTACTAAAAGACGCTATTTGAAACAAGACGACGTATCCTTGGAAGTAGTGAGGTCTTTGGGAGAATGTAGCATGACAAACTGTTTCATCAAGTGCGAAAGATATACGAGACAAGTGAAATACCTTCAGACTTCAGGAATACTGTAATAATTCCAATCACAAAGAAAGGAGGTGCTGACAGGTGTCAGTATTACCGAACCCTCAGTTTAATAAAGCAAATTGCAAAATACCAGTAGGAAATATTTGCAGAAGAATGATCAGAATGACAGAAATGCAGAAAGATGCGAGGCAATATTAGCCCTACGACTTATCTTAGAAGATAGACCAGAAAGGTAAACCCAGGTTTATATAATTTGTGGAGTTAGAGAAAGGTTTTGACAGTGTTGACCAGTATACACTCTTTGAAATTCTGAAGGTAGCAGTGATAAAACACAGAGGATGAAGTTTACCTGAAACCTGAACAGAACCCACATTGCGATTACAAGAGCCGAAGGACCTGACAAAGGAGCCAGTGGTTGAGAAAGGGTGACAGAATGTTGTAGCCTATTCTCAATATTATTCTGACTGTTGCAGAAAGCAGTAATAGAAATAAAGGACGAATTTATAAAGGAAACTGAAATTCCAGGAGAACACAAATTGTAAGTTTTACCGATGACATTTTAGTTCTTTCTTCAAAGGGCTCCGAGGATCAGTTGAATGGAATGGCTAGTCCCTTTGAAAGAGTTTATAAGATGAACATCAAGAAAACTGAAACAATGTTAATGGAACGTAGATGAATCAAATGAGGTGAAGTCAAAGATATTAGATTAGGAAGTAAGGAAGTACAAGGAACAGATGAGTTTCGCTATTTGGACAACAAAATAACTAATAGTAGCCGCAGTAGAGAGAATATAAAACGCAAACTGAGAATAGTAAAAAAAGCGTTTCTGAAGAAGAGAGATTTGCTAACATTGAATATGAATTTAAGTGTTAGGAAGGTATTTATCCAGAGAGTAGCCTTATCTATGAGTGAAACGTGGACGATAAGAAGTTCAGACTAAAACGGAATATATACTTTTGAAACCTGGTGATACGGAAGAATTCTCAACAAAAGGCTGGCAGATTAGTTAATGGTGAGATGCTTAGCCAAAATGAAGAAATCTAAGACACAGCGTGACTAAAAGAAAGAAAAGGGTGTTTGGATACATCCTGAGGTAGCATTTCGGAATAACGAGAGAAAGTGTGTGTGTGTGTGTGTGTGTGTGTGTGTGTGTGTGTGTGTGTGTGTGTGTGTGTATGTGTGTGTGGAGGGGGGAGTAAAGGTTGTAAAGGGAGACTTAGGCTTGACTACAGTAACCAGGTTTAAATGATGAATTTAGGTACTACTAGATATGCAGAGACGAGGAAGTTACACAAGACAGACCACACCAACAATAGTGGGCACATATTCTGAAAATATTGCGGTGCGCGTTGATTATACGTTTTTTCTTAAGCAACAAAGAAGTATGTTAGGATCAGTCAAAAGAGGAAAAGGGAAATGTGCAGATTATGTAGTAAAGGTAGCAAACAATTTTTCCACCTTTCGATGTTTCGCGCAGCAGATATTCTTATGCTGTACCTCTCCTTCTTAGTGAATCTGTGAGATCTCTTGCAGCTGAAGCTCCATTTGGTTTTGTTCTTTCTGTGATTATTAGCCGCCCGGTATTAGCCGAGCGGTCTAGGGAGCTGCAGTGATGGACTGTGCGGCTGGTCCCGGCGGGGGTTCAAGTCTTCCCTCGGGCATTGGTGTGTGTGTTTGTCCTTAGCATAATTTAGGTTAAGTAGTGTGTAAGATTAGGTACCGATGACCTTGGCAGTTAAGTCCCACAAGATTTCACACAAATTTGAATTTGAAATTTTGAACGGGACCAGCGACGACTGAAGACAATCGTTAAACGTGACAGAAGTGCAACCCTTCCGCAGATTGCTGCTGATTTCAATGCTGGGCCTATAAAGGCACCATTTGCATGCCGTGCGTGAGTTTCCTCGGAAACGCGAAATCTTAATTAAATAATTAATCTCTGACAAATAAATAAAGCCTATGGCACAGAACTACAGCGCTATGCTGCTGATAAAACAAAATACAATTATGACACTCTTATGTTTCATTAAGAAGGAGGAGGTCTTGTAGAATAGCTGAGGCTGGAAGCACGTATATTTTATTAACTGGCACACCGCCATTTTTGATGTTATATAAGAACACTGCGAGTTGCAATCTCACTTGGCACTCGACTCTGTAAAGATTCTATATTTATGAAAGTAAGTTGAATTATTTAACTATAGGCTTATTCGTTGAATATATCTGATTTAACAAACTGTGTAAACTTTTTATGTTTAGTAGAAAGTCACCTCTGTACGACGTATTGACATGACTGGCAAATTATTCTAATATTGAGATTTAGATTTTGAGTCCGCACCTACATCAGCAGTCTTTGGAAACGATTTAAATACGAAGTCCGATTATTTGAGTCTTATTTCACGGTCAACTACGAATAACATTGCATTTACGAAAAAGCCATTGTCAAGCGTCTGATACCAAATAATTAAACGTCCACGTTCCAGATAAGCAAATATTAATTACAACCAATCACTATCATACGTAATTAATAATCAATAAAATATTTTATTTTATTTATTTATTTATTTTATAGGCCATCAACAAGTGTCAGTTTGCGACTCATTTAACGAAACATCTACATCTACATCTACATCCATACTCCGCAAGCCACCTGACGGTGTGTGGGGGAGGGTACCTTGAGTACCTCTATCGGTTCTCCCTTCTATTCCATTCTCGTATTGTTCGTGGAAAGAAGGATTGTCGGTATGCCTCTGTGTGGGCTCTAATCTCTCTGATTTTATCCTCATGGTCTCTTCGCGAGATATACGTAGGAGGGAGCAATATACTGCTTGACTCTTCGGTGAAGGTATGTTCTCGAAACTTTGACAAAAGCCCGTACCGAGCTACTGAGCGTCTCTCCTGCAGAGTCTTCCACTGGAGTTTATCTATCATCTGGTACGGATCCCACACTGGTGAGCAGTATTCAAGCAGTGGGCGAACAAGCGTACTGTAACCTACTTCCTTTGGTTTCGGATTGCATTTCCTTAGGATTCTTCCAATGAATCTCAGTCTGGCATCTGCTTTACCGACGATCAACATTATATGATCATTCCATTTTAAATCACTCCTAATGCGTACTCCCAGATAATTTATGGTATTAACTGCTTCCAGTTGCTGACCTGCTATTTTGTAGCTAAATGATAGAGGATCTATCTTTCTGTGTATTCGCAGCACATTACACTTGTCTACATTGAGATTCAATTGCCATTCCCTGCACCATGCGTCAATTCGCTGCAGATCCTCCTGCATTTCAGTACAATTTTCCATTGTTACAACCTCTCGATACACCACAGCATCATCCGCAAAAAGCCTCAGTGAACTTCCGATGTCATCCACAAGGTCATTTATGTATATTGTGAATAGCAACGGTCCTATGACACTCCCCTGCGGCACACCTGAAATCACTCTTACTTCGGAAGACTTCTCTCCATTGAGAATGACATGCTGCGTCCTGTTATCTAGGAACTCCTCAATCCAATCACACAATTGGTCTGATAGTCCATATGCTCTTACTTTGTTCATTAAACGACTGTGGGGAACTGTATCGAACGCCTTGCGGAAGTCAAGAAACACGGCATCTACCTGTGAACCCGTATCTATGGCCCTCTGAGTCTCGTGGACGAATAGCGCGAGCTGGGTTTCACATGACCGTCTTTTTCGAAACCCATGCTGATTCCTACAGAGTAGATTTCTAGTCTCCAGAAAAGTCATTATACTCGAACACAATACGTGTTCCAAAATTCTACAACTGATCGACGTTAGAGATATAGGTCTATAGTTCTGCACATCTGCTCGACGTCCCTTCTTGAAAACGGCGATGATCTGTGCCCTTTTCCAATCCTTTGGAACGCTACGCTCTTCTAGAGACCTACGGTACACCGCTGCAAGAAGGGGGGGGGCAAGTTCCTTCGCGTACTCTGTGCAAAATTGAACTGGTATCCCATCAGGTCCAGAGGCCTTTCCTCTTTTGAGCGATTTTAATTGTTTCTCTATCCCTCTGTCGTCTATTTCGATATCTACCATTTTGTCATCTGTGCGACAATCTAGAGAAGGAACTACAGTGCAATCTTCCTCTGTGAAACAACTTTGGAAAAAGACATTTAGTATTTCGGCCTTTAGTCTGTCATCCTCTGTTTCAGTACCATTTTGGTCACAGAGTGTCTGGACATTTTGTTTTGATCCACCTACCGCTTTGACATAAGACCAAAATTTCTTCAGCCGAAGGCCCACTCGTGTACCCTTGATAATGTACGACGCAAGTCATTCCGCCTCGCCTGGGCCCGTCAGCACCGACATTACATTGTTGATGACTGGAAACATGTCGCCTGATCGGACGAGTCTTGATCTGACAGGTGGCACGTAGGTAAGCATACTGTCCGATAACCTGCATCCATTCATGTCCAGTGTGCATTCTGACGGACTTCGGCATTTCCAGCAGGACAATGCGACACCCCACACGTCCAGAATTGCTACAGAGTGGCTCCAGGAACACTCTTCTGAGTTTAAACACTACCGTTGGCCACCAAATCCTCCAGACATAAACATTATTAAACATATCTGGGATGCCTTGCGACGTGCTGTTCAGAAGAGACCTCCACCCCCTCGTACTCACGGATTTATGGACAGCTCTGCAGGATTCACGGTATCAATCCCCTCCAGCACTACTGCAGACATTAGTAGCATTCATACTCGTGGGGACCCTACATGATACTAGGCAAGTGCATTAGTTTCTTTGGCTCTTCAGTGTATAATGTGTGTAGTGGTGACATGGTCCCCAAGGATAGGAGCGTACTTGGGTTGATCCACTGTGCCTTCCAGAATGACGAGATCACCCAGGAAACCCCCACTAAAACATTCTCCTGACAATAATACTCCTCTGGGGTGGACCATTACAAAGATTGTAGCAGGACCACACACGGCTACGGCCATCTGTCGGATGGATTAATCTGAAAATGCCACGTGTAGGAACTCAGAGGACGCCCAGTGGCTCTGGTTCTCCATTGTGACAATTATTGCACTTATTTTCCACGTCCCCATGACACCTTTTATGCCACCTCTCGTCTGTCGCTGGTTGCTGCGCTCTGACGTCTAACAGAGGCGGTGGTCACATTAATGTGACTCGACCATGTATCTCTTACGCTTATTTACTCTGATGACTAAACTAACGAAAAATGACTTAGAATTTATCATGATAACATAACATAACAGTCTTTTTTTAACAAGACAATGATCCCAAATTGCCCCAAGTTAACGGGATAATGCGCAGTTTCGGATTCTAAGCGATCTGTGTCTACATTCAGCCCTAAGTCACACTGAATTGGCGTTAGAGAAGTATGGAAGTATAGAAGTAGGGGTATAAACATAACAAAATCCAGTTAACAAATCAATCAGTGCCACCATTAAGTCAATGCAATTGACAGAAGCAGAAAAAGCACGTATTTACAAGTTTGCAATTCAGAATGTTTTTCGCCTTTATATCTACAGAATACAGAATTCACGCAACGATAAAACATAATGGGGCAGATGTTGTCTTAGGATCTGTTTACTGATTGTCGATCTGCCTGGCAGTGGCTCTTTCACAGCCTCCAGCTAGATTAGAACGGAAAAGTAACCCCCTCGTCTAAATGAAAGACTAAAACTTTACCGCTAAGCTAGCATACAAATGTGTCAAACAGCGCTCCCTTGTAATTAAAGAAAACGGTCTTGCTGTGTTGGTGCTGCGAACGGCTAAAACCAAAGGGAAACTACAACCGTAATTTTTCCCGAGGGCATGCAGCTTTATCTTATCGTTAGATGATGATGGCGTTCTCTTGGGTGAAACATTCCGGAGGTAAAATGGTCCCCCATTCGGATCTCCAGGTGGGGAGTACTGAGGAGGACGTCGTTATCAGGAGAAAGAAAACTGGCATTGTACGGATTGGAACGTGGAATGTCATAACCCCTAATAGGACAGGTAGGTAAGAAAATTTAAAAAGGGAAATGGATAGGTTAAAATTAGATATAGTGGGAATTAGTGAAGTGCGGTGGCAGGAGGAACAAGACTTTTGGTGAGGTGAATACAGAGTTATAAATACAAAATCATATAGGGGTAATGCAGGAGTAGGCTTAATAATGAATAAAAAAAATAGAAACGTATGTAAGCTACTACGAACAGCATAGTAAACACATTATGGTAGCCAAGACAGACACGAAGCCCACGCCTGCCACAGTAGTACAAGTTTATATGCCAACTAGCTCCTCAGATGGCGAAGAGATTGAAGAAATGTATGATCAGATAAAAGAATTCATTCAGATAGTGAGGAGAGACGAATATTTAATGGCTATCAGGGACTGCAATTCGACAGTAGGAAAACGAAGAGAAAGAAAAGTAGTTGGTTAATACGAACAGAGGGTAAGGAATGAAAGAGGAAGCCGCCGGCTAGAATTTTGCACAGAGCATAACTTAATCAAAGCTAACATTTGGTTTAAGAATCATAAAAGAAGGTTGTATACGTGGAAGGTTTCAGATAGATTATATAATGGCAAGACAGAGATTTAGGAACCAGGCTTTACATTGTAAGACATTTCCAGTGGCAGATGTGGAGTCTGATCAAAATTTATTGGTGATGAACTGTAGACCAAAACTGAAGAATCTGCAAAAAAGTAGGAATTTAAAGAGATGGGACATGAATAAACAGAAAGAACCAGAAGTTCTGGAGAGTTTCAGAGAGAGCATTATGGAACGATTGACAAGAATGGGGGAAGAAATACAGTACAAGAAGAATGGGTAGCTTTGAGAGATGAAATAGTGAAGGCAGCAGAGCATTAAGTATGTAAATACTGACCCTACGACTTATCTTAGGAGATAGATTAAGGAAAGGCAAACCTACGTTTCTAGCATTTGTAGACTTAGAGAAAGCTTTTGATAATGTTGACTGGAATATTCTCTTTCAAATTCTGAAGGTGACAGGAGTCAAATACAGGGAAAGAAAGGCTATTTACAATTTGTACAGAAACCAGATGGCAGCAGTTTTAAGAGTCGAGGAACATGAAAGAGAAGCAGTGGTTGGGAAGGGAGTGAGACAAGGTTGTAGTCTATCCCCGATGTTATTCCATCTGTATATCGAGCAGGCAGTAAAGGAACCAAAAGAAAAATCTGGAGTAGGAATTAAAATCCATGGAGAAGAAATAAAAACTTTGAAGTTCGCCGATGAAATTGTAATTCTGTCAGAGACAGCAAAGGACCTGGAAGAGCAGTTGAACAGAATGGATAGTTTCTTGAAAGGGGGACATAAGATGAACATCAACAAAAGCAAAACGACGATAAAGGAATGTAGTCGAATTAAATCAGGTGATGCCGAGGGAATCAGATTACGAAATGAGACACTTAAAGTAATAGCTAGTAGATGAGTTTTCCTATTAAGGGAGCAAAATAAATGATGATCGAAGTAGAGAGTATACAAAGTGTAGACTCGCAATAGCAAGGAAAGTGTTTCTGAAGAAGAGAAATTTGTTTACATCGAGTATAGATTTAATTGTCAGGAAGTCTTTTCTGAAAGTATTTGTATGGAATGAAGTCATGTATGGAAGTGAAACATTGACGATAAATAGTTTAGTCAAGAAGAGAATAGAGGCTTTCGAAATGTGATGCTACATAACAATACTGAATATTAGATGGATATATTACTAACTAATGAGGAGGTACTGAACAGAATTAGGGATAAGAGGAATTTGTGGCATAACTTGACTTGAAGAAGAACGATTTTTTCCAAGTATATGGTATTATAGTGAGTGTTATTTACTCATAATGTTAATCCAGTGAATGACCTTTTTAGTTTGCAGTCTGTTCGCTTAAGGCAGGAAATCAAAACTACTTATGACAGCTACAGTAGAGGAGAACCGCCGAAATATTTTTCCCTGTTCTTTACTAATGATGTCTGGATATTATTTGTAGCAGCGTTTTAGACCCAAATCATAGTTATAGAGATGCAAATAAAACTCATTCAACAATGCTAGGTATTTCTGCTCACAGTCAATGTAGTGTCTTTAAATGGTGAGGTTGTTCGGTTTTGGCCCGCTACAGAAACACATTAGCTCAGCAAACGTAGTCTACTCATTGCTTGTCTGATAGAGAACTAGAAGTATTGTAGAATACGTTTGGCAGCTATGTGACCATCGATTTACTTCCTGGTTTGGTTCCGCATATTTTTCTTAAATTCACTGGTCATTATCGTCAGATTGAACATTCCGAATTATTCTCACCTAGGGATGACTTAGAGGTAGCAAATATATCGTTTTGAGCCCAGGAGGTTCGTTCCAACAGAAACTGTAGCTCAATTCGTCGTTTACGTGCGAATTCTCCGTCTTTGTTATCTTGGGACAGTAGGGAAGCGCTATTTGACGAAGTTGTATGCTAACTTAGCGGTTATAATCTAGCTGGATACTAGACTCAAGACTTCTGCCTCTTCTGTGAAATAGACGTAAGCAAGCAGGTCGACAGTCAGTAAAGAAACATGAGACAACTTCTCCGCATTGGCTTGTCGCTACCTGTATTCTGTACGCTGTAGATCAAAACGCTTTCACATCCCAAACTGGAAACTTGTTAATATCTGATTTTTCTGCTTCCATCAATTGTATTGACTTGGTGGCACTGAGTGATTCATTAACTGGATTTTGTTATGTTTGTACTCCTACTTCTACACCTGCATACTTTCGTGGTAGTCCTGTAACGTTACTTCAGTATGACTGTGGACTGAATATAGACACAGGCCGTTTAGAAGCCGAAAGCGCATATTATCCTGTTAATTCGTGACAGTTTGGGATGCTTTATTTCATTAAAAGAGACTTATTTCATAACGTCGTCTTCATAAGTTGTAATTCCTTTCTGCTATTATAATGTATATTCAATAATCTTTTCACGTTAATTTACTGAACACAGCAGATAAACATAGGAGGTAAATAAATAAGAAGTATGATAGTCTCCTACATTATCTAAAACACACAATGTTAGGATAGTTTCTCGACTTGACGCATATAGGCAGTATGTTGGTAGCGCTTCGTCTTCTTGCATTTTATGTTGTGTTAACAGACAGTAAAGCTGTGAAGTTTACCATAATGACGAGATGAAAGGTCTCGTGAATTCTGGCACAAATTGCATATATCTTCTGTCCCGGTACACAAGGAAATTCCTACAACACAGTACCGTAGCATACCACTAGAGGAATTGAAACAAAATGGTGCTGCCCTGTCGGTGAAGCGCGTTGCTATGTAGATATTAGTTTCCTACGTATTACGAATCGCAACAACGCTGTACCATACTGTGTTAGTGGAAACCTACGACAACAATACACAATCGTATGCCCAGACGCTTCCAGTGTAGTCAAACAAGACAATGAATGAAGTGATCCCTCTGTAGAGAACTGGCCATCACAAGAGACGTGGAGGCTTGGTGCAAGTGAATAGACGTATCACGAACTAACAGCGAAAATATTTATGTGTAGCTATGTCGGTTTCAGCACACAGTTGAAGATTTCTCCACTAGTTGACACTGCAGCTACCAGAAAATCTTGGATGGTGGCAGTGGGAAATAAAAAAACTGGAACTGGCGAGATATTAGAAACCTGAGGTGGTGTTGGCAATAAATTTAAAAATGATCATTACTGTGGGGCAAGAGGGCTGAAATATGTGTAACATGTCATTGACAATATTTAAAAATACAATATGGCACTAGCGGGCAACTGAAAAAAAGGTAATGGCATTATGTGGGTATTTTTTTTTTTAAGCCAGACGACGTTGGCGGGAAATTAAAAAATTCAAGATGAGATTGATTTGAGGCTTAGTAAAAAATAATTAGTATCCGTTAAAACGCATTCACCAATTACGTGCCTTGTATTTTAGCGATGATTAAAGTGATACAGCCAATCACAATGTAGCCCCAGAGCAGCCACCTTTGATTTTGGCCATTGCATCAATGATTACAGGCAATATGTGTTGGATATCGAAGTTGAAACAACTGTGTAATATGTGTTTCAATCAAAGTAGCACATAGTTTTTACAACTAAAAAACATAAACTAGTTTTATCATTATAGGATGATAAACATTTTATTCCCCTAGGTACAGTGAATACATTAGCTTGGGTTCACTAAACACATTAGCTTGGGTTCACTACTGTCTATAAAATTATGGTTGTTTTTATTATGAGTCTGAGTCAATCCTGTCTCAAACCCTTCTACCTCAGGATGACCAGATGAGATACCAGGAATCGAACCAGGTCCTTCTGCATCAAAGGCCATTCAGCTATGGAGGTAGACGATTTTATTGTGTAAGTCTGATAATGTAAAATAGTGTTGGTGACTGATTTTATTGTATGTGTGGAAAAATGTAAAAACAATAAATCTGATTTCATTTTATATGTGTGAAAAATGTAAAAACATTGAAGTGTACAATTTTAACTCCGAAAATTCCTATTACAGCGTATGTAATAGGCTATGCTGAACAGTTTACAAAGATGTGCACAATCGACCTAGAGTATTTTTGTATTGTGTATCAATGAAAAAGGCAGAACTTCGTAGGTAAAAAAGTTATGCAACTTAATCTCTGAATAGCCCTTTACGTAGTACGAGTGTATGTAAATGTGCACATTCAACCAAGTCTTTGTAATGTAATTTTTGACAAAAAGTTTCATCTCTAGAGTATTTTTGTTTCTTATTTACGGATTCTTCCGTCGCTTCTTGGTAGAACAATTCAATATCGATGGTTGAATACCACTTAGGCTGTTTTTTGTTCTGCTGATTTTTATTTGTATGAACTAGTTTTCGGTTTATTAGGCCATCTTCAGATAACTACTGGCTATTGTTTACATGGAGCTTGTGTTGTTACGAACCAAACATTCTGGACTCAGATACAACGCATTTTCATACGATCTTTAGTTGTGGTATTGTCTTTGGAATTGTCAAACGGGTCTTTTGACTTTTTGTTCTGTAAAACTGTACTTTAACATAAAAAATCACATTTTATGGTTTGCCAGTACCATATATGACAACAATTAGAATTATTTAGGATACACATTATTACAAATTTACAATTTTTTGGTATTTGTTGTGAACAGTTGCACTGGACGTGCAACGATCGTTGGTTACACGTCAAACAAAAAATTGTCACACACAACAAATAAAATTCAAGCTATAACTTCCAACAAATATACCCTATGAAAGCTACGTAATAAAATAACTTGAAAAGACGTAAGAAAAACGCTTGAGTGACTAACCAGCGATGTTATAGATCGCCTGAAGATAGCAATAATGCTGAAACAGACCTGTCGTGATTAAATAAACATCTCATAGTAGAAGCAGCTTTTGGACTTAATTCGTAATGTCTGTACACG
Organism: Schistocerca americana; assembly: GCF_021461395.2. Taxonomy (NCBI): domain Eukaryota; kingdom Metazoa; phylum Arthropoda; class Insecta; order Orthoptera; family Acrididae; genus Schistocerca; species Schistocerca americana. The sequence goes on along the minus strand of NC_060121.1, from coordinate 522,812,837 downwards.
ACTTATATCGAGCTGCGGGCCCATTGGAAACAAAAAGAAACATTTCAAAATCCAAGATGGCCGATAGTGGAAAATTTAAAAATCGGAGGTGGCAAATGGCGAGAAATTTAAAAATTCAAGATAATGGTGAGCGGAGAAATCAAAATACATGCAATATCTTGTTGGCGTAAATTTTCAATTTGCAACATGGAGTCGGCAGTAAATTTAAAAATCCCATATTGCAATGATGGGAAGAGCAAAAATGAAAGATGGGACAGTAGAAAAATATATTAGCTTCCAGTGAAAATTAAACAGACCATCATAGCACTTAAAAGTACAAGACGGCTATGGTGGGATTTTTTGAACATGCATTAACTAGGAATAGCTACTAACAGTCCAGTATTTTTTTTACCTATAGTATAATATCTAGTCAATATACCTAGTCCACCACGATCTGAAGTATCTAAATTTTCTATGTCATACGAAAAAAATTGCAATACTACAACATTTTTAAAAAATTACATAAAACAAATCCCCCAGCAGAAACAAACTGCCCTTCATATTAACGTAAACTGGAACAAATTGTAATTCATCTTATAATCAAACTATAAGAAGTTGGCCGTGTTACTGCTGAACTATAACATTTAAATTTCCAGCAGATTATTCTCATGGTTTTTTTTCCATTAGTTTCTGGAAATGAAAATTGTCAAATTCCTTGTCCCAGATTGTTTCTAAACGTTTCGAAATGCTATTACGTTTACGTGTAGTTTTCTAAATACATGTGCAACCTCAGTACAGTTTTAGATTTTAGAGCAATGGGTCATGCTTATTTTGAATACACATCAGTTGATAAATATTTATAAGTTGAATTGTAGTTACCTCTACAGTAAGAGACCATGAAGATCAACCAGCTTGGTGAAGTAATCAATTTCTTTTGTGATATTTGCTCTCCTCTAGTGTTTTTTGCGTTCTGGACAATGCAGTTCTTCATCTATTACAGCTTTTGTGGTGGGCCGAAGTCGCCTTAGATGCAGCACTGAGGCGCATCAGCTTTCAACTCCTGTATATTATTTTCAACATGAGAAAGTCGCCGCCTTCTGGGTTCCGCCAGTGCTCAAACTCATTCAAAAATTCCACTTAATCGAAGCAGCAGCGAAAACGTTGCAACTGTGTCAAGCCCTTCCACGTTACTTCTGCAGCCGCCTAACCACCATGGATGAGTGCTGGGTGCGTCAGCATGGCAACGAGATCAAGAAGAAAAGCAAGCAATGTAACATGTGGATTTACCACTTTCCAAAATGGTGAAGACCCGATCATCATCTGGCATGGTGATGCTGGTGTTTCTTTGGACTGGAATGGTGTGGTACTAACAGATTATTCTAGTAAGAGGCAGACCGTCACACGAGCGTACTTACTATCAAAATCATGAGAGGTTACCAAGTTGAAGGGTCGTGGCAAGCTATCTGAGGGAGCCTTTTCTCCACACAACACTCTAGCTCACCGAGGACATAAAATGGTACTCAGAGGCTTCTTCCTCTTTCCTCAAATGAAGAAATCATTGCATGTCAAACATTTCCAGTATGACGACTGGATGATTTTCGAGGTGAAATGTTTCCTCAACAGAGAAGATGCAGACTTCTACAGCCCAGGTCTCTGCTGGCACAGTAGCTCAGCGTGTTAGGTTCAAATGGTTCAAATGGTTCAAATGGCTCTGAGCACTATGGGACCTAACATCTGAGGTCATCAGTCCTCTAGAACTTAGAACTACTTAAACCTAACTAACCTAAGGACATCACGCACATCCATGCCCGAGGCAGGATTCGAACCTGCGACCGTAGCGGTCGCGCGGTGCCAGGCTGTAGCGCCTAGAAAGGCTCGGCCACTCCGGCCGGCTCAGCGTGTTAGGTCAGAGGGATAGCTGTCCTCTGTAATAAAAAACTGAGTGAACGGATTAACGATAAACTTGAATGGATGTCATGCGACGTCCGCACCGAACATATGCAATAAGCCATCAGAAACAAAATGAGAAAAGAAAATTAAGTCATCCAGCGTTGGCAAAATATATGTTGCATTGAAAGGTAAATACCGTATGTAAACAAGATCTTACATCATCACCAAGTCTTGTAGCCAGAGCACGATTTCGTCGAGATGATGATAATGACTACCTCGCATTAAATCCTCCGATATACATAATATCACGACACCTGTAGGTAGCTCGTCTAATTGTACTGAATCACGAATAATTTCTTTAGGTAAACATGGAATGGTTCAGTTCGTATGGTCAAGGCCCTTTTGATGCAAATCAGTGGTTAAATAAGCTGGGGCTCCGTTACTAATGACCTGAACGTTAAAAACTAGCCAACATACATTGGTCAGCCAGAACATAATGACCACCTATCTAATAGCTAGTATATCCACTTTTGACACGGATAACAGCGGCGACGTGGCGTCGCACGGGGCGATGAGCTCTGAAGCCAAGTTCAGCAACATCCCAGATGTGTTCAATAGACTCCTGATCTAGCGAAATTGGGTGCCAGCACATCAACTGGAGCTTGACACTTTGTTCCACGAGCCACTCCATCGTACACCTGGCCTTGTGACATGGCGAATTATGTTGGTGAAAAGCGCCACTGCCGTCGGGAAACATGACCGTCATGAAGGGGTGTACGTGGTCTGCGATCAGTTTTCGATACTCCTTGGCCGTCATTGTGCCTTGTACGAGCTGCACTGGATCCATGGATGCTCACGTGAATCTTTCCCAGAGCGTAATGGAGCCGCCCCCAGCTTGTCTGTTTCCACAGTACATATGTCAAGGACTCGTTCGCCTGGAAGACGACGGATTCGCAATCTCCCATTGGCATGATGAAGAAGATATCGCAATTCATCAGACCATGCAACGGTCTGCCAAGACGCCAACGTCCAGTGTCGATGATAACGTGCCCATTTAGTGTAGTTGTCAATGTGTTGGTGTTAACATTGGCACATGCATGGGTCGTCGGCTGCGGATACCCATCGTTAGGAGTGTTCTGTGCACTGTGTGTTCAGACGCAATTGAACTCTGCCCAGCATTAACATCTTGGGTTGTATTGTATGTTAACCGGGGACCTAGAAACGACGGAGAGGCTCCGTCCCCGCCACAGCCGCAGTGGTCCACAACCGCACGGCGACTACGGCAGTCCACTTCACCCCTCCGCCACCCCACGCCGGAAACAGGGTTGTAGTGCGATTCGGCCCCTTGTGGACCCCCCGGGAACGTCTCACACGTGTAGCCCCTATGTTTACGTAGTAGAGTAATGGTGGTGTACGCGTATGTGGAGAACTTGTATGCGCAGCAATCGCCGACATAGTTATATCTGATGTTAGTTCCGCCACAGTTTCTCGCCTGTCCTGTTTTACCAGTCTGCCCAGCCTATGGCGTCCGACAGCTGTAATGATGGGTGGCAGCTACTCCACGACGTCTGGATGTGATGTCAGCTTCGCCACGTGTTGAAGACACTCGCCACAGCACTATTCGAACCCACAACATGTCTTTCGGTTTCCGCAATGCTCGTGCCGAGCTTCCGGGCAATCACACTCTGCCCTCCGTCAGACTCAGATACATTACGCGCCTTCCCCACTTTACACACGAACAACGCACTCACTGATACTACATTCACCGTGCATGTGTCTGACTAGCAGCCATTCCTCGCCCGGTAACGTTGCTATCTCCTGGACGGGTTTATATTAATAGTAGATCGGTGGTCATAATGTTCTGGCTGAACAGTGTACTTATCGTTCTTCTAACGATTTTCAAGAACAATGTGGCAAGCTGAGAGCAGCGTTAATCCAGTGCAAATATTCGATTATAGATTTAAATTTTAATGGACTCATGGATAAAGCTATTCTGAAAGACTAATCACATGTCATTTGACTTGGCTCAAATGGCTCTGAGCACTATGGGACTTAACATCTGAGGTCATCAGTCCCCTAGAACTTAGAACTACTTAAACCTAACTAACCTAAGGACATCACACACATCCATGCCCGAGGCAGGATTCGAACCTGCGACCGTAGCAGTCCCGCGGTTCCGGACTGAGCGCCTAGAACCGCTAGACCACCGCGACATTTGACTTGAAAAAGGCAAATTATATGTGCAGAAATGTAGTTTTATTGCGTTTTGTTAGAAATCGATGAAAAAAATTTAAAGATTAGAGAAGTTTCAGCAAACACATTCACTGGAATTCCGGCTAAAGGAATGGGATCTCACTGCTCGATAACTGTAGTAAACCAGTCTAAAACTATTCTTTATAGTTGTCAACAGTGTTCAGCTGCGAAGCGAAGGCGGATGGAGGCGAAAACAATAGTCGTTTATAGAGATTCAACAACACTGAGGCACAACCGTGGAGAAGTATACAGAACTGCGTTACGTGATGGCAAACTCGCGAAGCACTCGTGACAAACCCATTCTAACAAACTTATTACGTCGACTGTACTATACATTGATGAGACAAAACATTATGGCCACCTGCTTTTTAGCTTGTTTGTCCGTCTTTGGAACGAAATACACCAATGATTCTGCGTATCAGGGATCCGACAGTTTGTTGGTAGGTTTGTAAGGGTGTGTGGCATTGTCTACGCACAGGTTGCATGGGGGCTTAATTAAATGCAATGAAAATGATTTTGATAGCTGTATGTCCGATTACGCAATGTCTCGTAATCGGCTGGCCCTGACTAGTATTATTACGCAATCTGACTGCAACAAACAATGTAAGAAGATTTTCGTAAACACAGTTAATTAATTAAGTCCCCAGCAACTATAAAACCTACAAAATCCAAGCACAAATGTAACTGTTCTGTATGTGGGAGTGTGACTCAACGTCCACATCTGGCACGGTTCTTCTCCAACAAGACAGGAATTTTTTTTTTTTTTTTTTTAAATACCAATTATACTGACGTGACAAAAGAAATTAGAAAACTATAATTACGCAAGAAAACCAGAATTCACTCTAATACAAGAACACAAGCCAGATGCTTTGTTGACTGAACCTGTAGTGACGCATTATTTCAGACACACAATTAATAACAGAACATTGTAGTTTTTACCTTCATATATATTGACGAAATGCACTCATTACAATAACATCTGCTATCTCTCCCATCAAATAACTGCATAAAACATGGAACAAACACTCTCCACTATTACATCTTACTCCGACTTCACGACAAGCAGTGCCCACTAGCACATCTCGGTACGACTAACTACAACGAGCTCTCAACAAGCACTGACTGCTATGAGTTCTTAACACACACTGTGGAGGCGGCTTAATAGTACTCTTTGGCGCTATCTCTGGCGCAGTGGCACAGTGTAGCCACCTTTCATATGCCCCTCCTCCACAGGCCAGAATTTGATGGTATTTTTGCCAGCATTGGTGGTGAAAATACCACCAAATTCGTCCACAAAAATACAGACAAAAATAGATAATATAATACTTAAATATCACATAATTAGTTAAAATTTTGGCTTTGCACTGACCTTTCACTAACCTAATATATGAAATACAGTAAGCAATACAAATTCTTTTCATGCATGTGACTTTACATAATAGTTTACACAATATACAAAAAATCAGTTTATACAAATGTTCACATAAAATGCTTTCAATGATTAGTTTATACAAAAAAAAGGACACCAACAGGTAACATCTTTTCAGTAAAAGCAGTCCATCAGTGGCACCCAGTAAAGTTTAGCAGGTACACCCAGCAACAAGTCACATTAGTTCAGTAGAAGCAATCCATCAGATGCACCCAGCAATGTTAAGCAGGTGCAGACGCCAACAAGTGACTTCATTTCAGTAAAAGCAGTTCACCAGTTGCACCCAGCAATGTTGAGAGCAGGTGCAGACACCAACAAGTGATACCATTTCAGTAAAAACAGTCCATCTGTGGCACCCAGCAATGTTGAGTAGGTGCAGACAGCAAAAAGTAACATCATTTCAGTAGAAACAGTTCTAACAGTGGCACTCAGTAAAGTTCAAGAGGTACACACAGCAACAAGTCACATTAGTTCAGTAGAAGCAGTCCATCAGAGGCACCCAGCAATGTTGAGTAGGTGCAGACACCAACAAGTGACATCATTTCAGTAGAAGCAGTCCATCAGAGGCACCCAGCAATGTTGAGTAGGTGCAGACAGCAACAAGTGACTTCATTTCAGTAAAAACAGTTCATCAGTTGCACCCAGCAATGTTGAGCAGGTGCAAACAGCAACAAGTGACTTCATTTCAGTAGAAACAGTTCATCAGTTGCACCCAGCAATGTTGAGTGCAGGTGCAGACACCAACAAGTGACACCATTTCAGTAGGAGTAGTCCATCAGTTGCACCCAGCAATGTTGAGCAGGTGCAGACAGCAACAAGTGACATTATTTCAGTAGAAGCAGTCCATCAGAGGCACCCAGCAATGTTGAGTAGGTGCAGACAGCAAAAAGTCACCTCTCTCAGCAGAAGCAGTTCGATAAAATTCACTAGCACTGATCACACTGTTCATCAGAGTTTATGAGCAGAAATTAAACATGTCCTGCTGGCACCAATCATGTAGAAAAGGTACAAGTAACAGTCCATAATTTTTTTTTACAATCACTGATCACACAGTTCATCAGCAGAAATTAAACACGACCAAATGTCACACATCATGTTGAAAAGTGCAGGTAACAGTTCAGAATATTTATCTTCACTAATCAGACAGTTCAGGCATGAACAATAGTTTGAATGCACATACAAATGCTTTTACAGTAACATACAAATCATAACAAACACACAAATGATGTCAGATAATTGTCCTATTAACTATTACAATACACAAATACCAGTAAACCTATAATATTCATGGGTGTCAGTGCAAGCCACTACCAACAAATAAAATAATATTTAGGAGATAGGTGGGTAGGATTAGGAAAGGAAAACACACAAAACACACTCACTCATCTCTCATCCACATTAAATACTACTGTGTAATTGAATAGTGTTAACTGTGTAAATGTAATTCTGTCAAAATCTGATGTTCATCATGTGTATCAACTAGTAGTGGCAGCAATGTATAACAGTCAATAATAGTTAAGTCAACGTCATAGTCATCATGTCAAGACCAATGTTCGCCAAGCCAGATCAAAATGTACTGTTGTTGAACAACTGTCAGTGAGCCAAGATATGCAATTACTTCCTCTTTCCAAAAAAAAAGTATATACTGCTTATTGATTTAACAAAGTGTGTATAGACAATCTTCCTTCTATTTTAGTGTTCTAGTCTGCTATCTTCATCCTCCTTGTTCCATAAGACCAACAAAAAAAAAAAAAAAAATATGCTCCTCACTTGCTTTACCTCTTATACACCAAAACTCCAATAATCATCAGCTTCACACAATCTCAATAATACCTCAATAATACCTCTTCAATACGTCTTATCATCAATATCATTTACCTTACCTCTTGTCCACAAAAACTCCAATAATCATCAACTTAATCTCAATACTTCACTAATACGTCGATACCTATAAACCTCATCATTAATAGCATTTCACTTCCATAACAACTCTTTCCTCTAGTCAGTCTCCTCGAACAAGTACAGATAAAATCCTAATGCAACTTCAATTCAGCATCCCATACAATCCGAAGACACAGTGTCCACACACAACCTCTGTGTAATCCATCTGACCCAAATTTTCTACTCATTATAAATTATAAGATACATTTTGGTTCCTTGTCCATCATTAAATAAAAGAAATGCATACCTGACCTCTAACAGACTTAGTTCGAATAACTCTCAGTAATTAAGTACGATTACGGAGTGTGAATGATCATAATATTTCACAGTGTGTACACCACTTCAAGAATCATGGCAGACAGAAGCAAACATGTGGAGTATTTCTTGTGTCAAGTGTCACTCCCTATTTCAATTGCTCACGAAAAATGCAGTGTAATAATTGTCAATGGTCTAAACCTATTTTTGGTATGTCATGTCGTCAGCCTCCTTCTTATTAGCATAAATTTATACAGCGTCCATAAAACCTCAGCTCATGTGACTTCAACGAAGTTCCTTGTACCAATGTCGTCCGTCGAATTATAGCAGTTCATTTTCTTATCTTAAAATATAAGGCACTGAGCGTAAGCAAAACATGCAATAGCGAGTAAATATACCAGTAGAGAACAGAATGTCAACAAGTGGATGCAGCACAATTTCTACAACGAGGCTCTGCCAAGCGAACAATCTATAATTAATACAGTAGTGTGACCTAAACTCTATGTTTATACACAGTATATCAGCATTTCTATACACCAAATTAAAGAGCAGTTAAATGTGTAAATATGTAATCCATACGCATAGCAGTAAACATATCTCTTACGTAATAAACAAGTCATTAGCATCATATCAGCCTAAGCAAATAAATGTTCATATGTAATCTTAATAAGTAAACATGAAGGCGCAAGCAGATAAATGACAAAGTATAACTTACATACATAACCACAGTCAGCACAATTAATCAGATGACAATTATAATTTAAATAAATAAGCACAGCAGGCACATAATTAAAAAAATGACATCAGTGAAAAAGCAGTGCAGCCAAGCGATACATAATATACACAAGTTACAACCCAGTTCATTAATCAATAATTGTCAAAATCAGTAAATGTATACAAGCACGTCGCTTCACAAGTAAATCATAGAACATGAAAGTAGCACAAAGTATGAATCACGTAATCGCGAGCAGCAAATTACGTCTAAAGTACGTACCTAAGTGGAAATATGTTACCTGAAAAAATAAACTCAATTAATAGTTACCTTTTTAGTTTATTACTTTCTTCTTCGAAATTACATTCTTCCTGAAAATTTCTCGATAGCAAGTCGTCTTAACGTCGGACACGCACAGAATTTACCTGAAGGTCTTAAATACTTTATACAACCGTATCCTGCAAAATACTGAATGTTAATAACACAATTCAACAAGTCCTTATAGCTTTATACAGAATTTAGTCGGAGAAATTAGACTGTGTATTTGTTTACGTCTGTCAGTGCATTCGCACTGAGCGCTCGATCAGCTGTAGGCGCGTGACGTAGGAAGCTATTGTTTGCGGTCAACGACTGCCTTGTGCGGCGCGCAGACTTGACTGTTGCTTTGAGTATGTGCCGCCGCCAAAACACAGCGCGGTATCCTTGTACTCTCCGCATGTTTACATCTAGCTGTTAGTTCTCCAAAGTATGTTATTCCACAAAAATTTTTACATTAGATATATGATGTATTCCCTTAGAGCGTCGTGATTTAAGAGTTTCTACTTCAACAGTGTTATCATGAATAATTTTGCGAATTCTGTATGGACCGTTATAAAGCAGAAAAAATTTGCGACACAAGCCTTTTCCTTTGTGAGACAAACGGTGGGACTTAATTAATACCTTTTGACCAACTGACAAGATTTTTGAACGACCAGGACGTCTAGCTGATTTCTCTCTTCTAGCAGCCGCAGATGCAATATTTTGTAGAGCCAGGTTGACAACTTCAGGATGCCGCAGTTTCCGTGAAGGCGGAAAAGGAACGATTTCAGAAATGCAATTTGTCGGTGCTTTGTTTTTTAATATCAATAGAGGCGGTAAAGAAGTGGAGTCATTAGGAAGTTCATTCAGAATGTTTTGAAAAATATGAAGATACTGATCCCAAGTTCTGTGATTCTGATGACAATAAAGACGGCACAATTTATTGATTTCCTTCATCCATCTCTCTGAAGCGTTAGATTGAGGGTGAAAAAGGGAAATGAAAATTGGTTTAATTTTACGACGCTGTAGAGTACGAAGCCAAATTTTAGAACGAAACTGTGATCCATTATCTGATATAACCTTATCAACATGACCAACTTCTTTAAGAAAATGTTTGATAAAAGCGTTAGATACTGAACGAGCTGTTGCTTTGCGTAAAGGTGTAAAACACACATATTTTGACGTCAATTCCACTGCTACGAAAATGTACGCAAAACCATTAGTAGAACGAACCACTGGACCAAACAAATCGACTGCAGCCATCTCCTTTAATTTCGCTGGAATGACAGGAAACAACGGTGCTCTGTGAGAAATCGTTGGAGGCTTAGCCATTTGACATAATTTACATTTGGCAAGAACAGATCGAATACGTTTTTCCATATTACTGAAGTAACAATTTTCTCGTAATTTATGAAAGCATTTTCTGGGACCAAAGTGTGCATAACTGAAATGCGTATACCAAATCAATTTATTGACCCACTCATCAGGAATACAAACTAACCAAACGGAGTTGTCGACCGATTTTCGTTTAAAAAGAACTTTCCAGATAGATCGCAAAAACGAGGTGTGGCCAAATCGTCCAAACTAACAAAGCGTCTAGGAAAATTAGAGACACCAAGGAAACTACAAACGTCACGTTTTGCGGTAGGTACAGTATAATTACGAATAGCGTCTAATTTTTTTGGATCAGGAAGAATACCTTCTGTAGAAATAATGTGACCGAGAAATTTCACCTGAGAACGACCAAATTCAGATTTTTCTAAGTTCACTGTAATGCCAACTCGTGCAAAAATACGTAACAATGAATCCAAAATTTTGCTGTGCTCACTCCAAGAACGTTTAGCAATAATAATATCGTCAACATATGAAGTAATGTTGTCACGAAGATAAACAGGTAACATTTCGTTTAAACTACAATGAATGCTGCAATAGGTACAGTAAGTCCAATCGGTAATTTCCAAAGTCACTTTTGGGTAAAACAGTCATATCCGGTTATTGTTCTTACTCACTAGATAGATTGATAGTCGAAGAGTTGGTTTGACAGATGTAAAGAATAGTAAAAGAGTAGGCAGCGGTACAGAAAACTAAAAGAGAAATAGCACCACTACAGCTCGGGGCCCTATGCTCGCTACCGCACATATTCACTTAGAGTAGTGAATCCCCTGAGGACTTTAATAACTGCACATAATTTCCATTTTGTGACTTAATGGCAACTTTGGCCGAAGTGCGTACATAAATTGATCTAACCATGCACATGGATGTATGTCATTCTTAGAATTGCGGAAGATCTTAAATTTCCGGACAGTCAAAAAGTGTTTATAGTCAAAGTTTTCGCCTCGTGGCGACAAAGACCTACCGCGTCTGTCCCGGTCCGAATGTCGATTATTGTAAAGTTCGCGCGCCTGGCGCTCTCTTGTTGCATCCCGTAAATGAAACAAATTATTTTCTTCATACCCTTCTGCTAAACTAACACTTGTCAATTTATCTGAGATCTCCTCAACTCTTTCCGATGAGTCACTTTATTGTTCTTTCAGTTTATTTACGTCTTCTGTAAGTGTCGCGACTCGGGTTTCGGTGTTGTCACATTTAGTAGTTAACTGTTCATATTGTTGTGTTATGTTATTTATTCTTTCATTTGGTACGGATTCCTCAATTTTTTCAAATATTTCTTCCTTATCGTGTGCACGTTGTAAATTTAATTCTGAAAAGTTTTGTACTATCACGCGATCTTTTTCTTCCTGTTCTCTGTCCTGTTCTTCTTGTCTGATTTCTGTTGAAATTAAACTATTATTGTCAGCATTCAAAATCGGCTGTACTTCTTCTCTAATTTCTTTCTTTGATTCGTCATTCGTATTTTTGAAACATGTCCCTATTCGTGAGCATAACCGTGTTGTCATTGCTTCCATCTCAGTTCTAATTTCAGACCCTAACCGAGTTTCCATTGTTCCCATCTGTGTTTTAATTGTCCCTATCTCTGTTTTTAATTCAGATCCTAACTGTGATCTCACTGCTTTCAACTCGGTTATAATTGTTCCTATCTCTGTTTTTAATTCAGATTGAAAATTTAATATTACACTCATCAACTGCTTTATCTCTTTTGTCGTTAATCTCGTAATCTGTGAATTTTCTGATTGAGAAACATTTTGAACTGTTACCGGACTATTTTCCTTGCTTATTAAATTGTTTTCCACTACATTACTCATGACACTGTTTTCCTCTGTTGGCGAGTTCGCCATGTTAACAATTTCGTTATTCTGACTATTCATCATTTTTGCCTGTTGCATTGACCGCGTAATCATTTACAAAATATAAAAAAAATTCGTCACTGTTCGAAAATTACACACAATGCCTCCTTATCTCCAACAATACTATTCACACGAGATGTTTCCCTCAAACACGATTAACGAACAATTGAAATAATTGCACAAAATTGTCAAATGCGTATACAAGGCAATAAAAATTAAATTTTGAAAAATACGATTAGAAGAATGCCAATTACCAAATCTACACATGCAAAATAGACTACAATTAATAAACTACAAATTACCACAAGAATACTACAATCTACAATTTTCACAATCAGAAGAATCCAAGGGACGATCCGAAGCAGCGGTCGCCACGTGCATGGGGGCTTAATTAAATATATATAATTGAAAAGGATTTTGGTTTTTAGTAGCTGTCTGTCCGATTACGTAAGTCTCGTAATCGGTTGGCCCTGACTAGTACTATTACGCTATCTGACTGCAACAAACAATGTAAGAAAATTTTCGTAAACACAGTTAATTAATTAAGTCCCCAGCAACTATAAAACCTACAAAATCCAAGCACAAATGTAACTGTTCTGTATGTGGGAGTGTGACTCAACGTCCACATCTGGCACGGTTCTTCTCCAACAAGACAGGAATTTTTTATTTTTTTTTTTTAAATACCAATTATACTGACGTGACAAAAGAAATTAGAAGACTATAATTACGCAAGAAAACCAGAATTCACTCTAATACAAGAACACAAGCCAGATGCTTTGTTGACTGAACCTGTAGTGACGCATTATTTCAGACACACAATTAATAACAGAACATTGTAGTTTTTACCTTCATATATATTGACGAAATGCACTCATTACAATAACATCTGCTATCTCTCCCATCAAATAACTGCATAAAACATGGAACAAACACTCTCCACTATTACATCTTACTCCGACTTCACGACAAGCAGTGCCCACTAGCACATCTCGGTACGACTAACTACAACGAGCTCTCAACAAGCACTGACTGCTATGAGTTCTTAACACACACTGTGGAGGCGGCTTAATAGTACTCTTTGGCGCTATCTCTGGCGCAGAGGCACAGTGTAGCCACCTTTCAAGGTCCATGTCTTCCGCTTAAATAACGGGCCACTGATTTGTTTATGTGGCTGTGGCGCCCATTAGCGACCCAGATGGGTTCTATAGGATTTACTTCAGGAGAATCTGGTCGCTTGGACATCAACGTGAGTTCACTATGTTGCTTCTCAAACCACTGTAGCACGGTTCTGGCTCCGAGACACGGACAATTCTATTGCCGAAAGATGACAGCGCTGTCAGGGAAGCCATCGAGCATGAAGGGATGCAGGTGATTCACAACTGTCAGCGTGTCTTCGATTACTACCACAAGCGCAGATGAATGTCTCCCATAGCATACTACTGCTCCCACCAGCCTGCTTCCGTGGTGCACTGCAAGTTTCAAGCCTACTTTCACCTTGACGACGGCGTTTGTGGAGACGACCAACGACCTAGTGTAGCAAAAATGTGGTCACCCGGAGATCCAGCACGTTTCCATTGATCGACGGTCGAATCCCGACGATCTCGTGCCCACTGCAGTCGTAATTGACAATGACGATGGGTCAACACGTGAACACCTAGGGGTGGTCTACGGTGGAGCTCCATGTTAAACACTGTATGGTGAACGGCGTGCTCCTAAACACTTGTCCGTGCACCAGCATTGTGCATTTCGGCGAGATGCGACAGATCACCATCTGTCCAACTTCACAGAGCAGACAAGTCTTTGAACTCGACGTTCTGTGAAGAGTCGTGGTCATCCAACTATTAAACGCCTAGAGATAGTTTCGCTGTCTTTATACCTCTTTCTGTAGATGCTCACGACAGTAGTACGTGTATATTCGACCCCCTTCGCCGTTTTCGAGATACTCGGTCACAGGCTCTGCGTAATAATAATCTGCCCTTTGACAAAATCGCTTATCTGAATGCATTTCTCCATTTGCAGCGCATATCTTCTCTAGGGTGATGCACCGTCCATGTCTACTCCACTTAACAATCCTTTGTTACCGCGTCACGTTCCCACAACACCGGATGGCATTGCTCATTATGTTTTGGTTTATCAGTGTAGTTCGTTACAGTCGAACCATTAATTTATACAGCCTGAGTCATGTAAGATGTACAACCCGTTGTATTTCCCGAACGGTTCCAGATATCGAAACGAGTTTTTCCGCAATTGACAGTGTGATGAAGGGAACGTAATGTTTCGTATGGATAATACTCTGAACTCTGGTATCAACCGAGATATTGAAACAAGTATGGTTTTTTACTGGAATCGTACACTTTTCATGACAGCATTCAGTACCTCTTGAAAAGACACTTACGATGATATAGTGCTTGTTAGTACTGACATTGAAGTCTCTCGCAAAGGTGTCCGAGAAATGCTCTAAAATTGGAAAGCAATGCGGCCAGAGTCCGTCTATTGCGATGTAACCACCTCGCAGAGTTTTCATCCCAGGCTCCGTCGTTATGTGCTTTTCCTATTCCACGTATATACATGATGCTTGTGAAAGTACGGCATATGTTAGCTTCTGGCGCATCGGAAGGATGTCAAGTAAACTATTCCAAATATGTTTTACATGCGCCCTGAAAAAGAAGTAGCATGTCTACCTTCTCACAGTTCCTAATACTTCTGTAGTGTCAACTGGTAAACAGTCGAAATACTTGATACAAAGACGTAGCCTGGCATGAGAATCTGCTCGACTCAATACACGATTTCGATCTACTTGCTTTTGAACTCGTGTTCTTCTGCAAAGAGTTTCAATCTCAAAATTATCAATAATTATAACAATGCACTCATCTCTAAAAGCGCCTTCGAATGCCATTAAGAAACGTATGTCGTTCTATTTAAAAAAAAAAAAAATCTTGCTTTCTTCAGCCTCTCGATCGATACTAAAGATTCTATAGTACATACCACAGTACATACCACTTAGCTTTCGATATTTGAAATCGTTCTCGAAATGAAAGGGATATTACATCTATGCGACTCACCCTGTATATTGGACCAACTGACCGTTACTGGAATTACTATACATTCGGTTTGCCAAAATGCTATTTCAAGAGGTTAATCCTTCTCCTCGCAAGTTCCGAGAGCAAATATAGCTTCTTAGCCACGGAATCATCTTTTGAATGGTTTCAGAATCCTGTTTAGTAGTAATCAAAATAGGCTCTACGCAGTGGTAACCGGTTCCCGTCAGGTCAATGAAGATAAGCTCTGTCTGGCTTGACCAGCAATTGGATAGGTGACCCTCCGGTTTTTCGAGAGTTGGCAAGCGTGGTACACTCAGCCCTTGTGAGACCATTTGAGGATCTAACTGATGGGGATTTACCGGCTCCGGTCACGAAAACTTACATCGACCGGGAGAGCGGTGCCCCTCCATATCCGCATCCAGTAACGCCTGTGGGCTTAGGCTGATACGGCAGTCGGTCAGTACTGTTAAGCCTTTAAGGCCTGTTCGGCGGAGTTAAGTTTATTTTAGTTGCAATCAGCGAGTGAGTATTTATCTTATTGCTTCTTACCTTACGTGAAAGTAAAGCAGGATATTTCTTTACAAATCCCTTCGAACATAATGTTTCTATTAGTATTAAAAATTCATCTCTATGAGCAGTAAGCGCCTGCTGTAGAGAGTCTAGTTTACCAATAAATCATTCAAAGTCTCTCGTTGTGCTACGAAACTGCGCAAATGTAACATAACTGGCACGCATGACACTTTAATTCGCTCTTGACGAGGAGCAAATTGAAACTTTTCTTGTCGGTGAGTACCAGGAAGTCATTTTCGTTCACCTACTACGTAGGTCAGTGCAACGATTTGTGACAGCAAAGTCTCGAAAGCACTTAACTACCCAAGAACCTTCGAAGACAGCCCCAGTTAAGTGAGATACGCGCTGCACTAGCCTTCATTCGGACGGGTTGCAGCAAGTGAAAGTATCGTCGACTTCGTTTTACATGTAGACTGCCTTGTTAAAACAGGCTATTTCTGTTGTTACCAATTTAATGATCACTGCAACATACAATACTCGTTGTGGCTCTTTCATTACTATTACAGCCTTTCAATTACTGGCAGTAGCGTTTCAGAAACAGTAAATAGGATCACTTCACTGTTTGAAGTACGTACACCTAACTATTTATACAGTATATCAAAAGTCTTTAAGAAATTGTTCAAGGGACTTTTTCCCTAACCAGCAGATCAGTTCACGAAGTCAATACTACAATAAGAATAATTTTCATAAGTATTGTACGTATAATGTAATACCAGAAACAAGGTTAAGAAAGGCATTGGAATTTAACAATCTATACCACAAAAACCTACAAAATATGACAATTCTTGCGTGTAAATCTTCAAATAAAAGGACGAGATGGAGCTGTGGTTAAACATTTAGCTCGCATGCGGGCTAGCAATGTTTAGCCTCCGACCAGTCGTTCACAGGTTTTCAATGATTTCCGCAAATCTAGTGTGGTATACGTCGGAATATATCCTTTGGAAAAGACACAGCCAATTTTTATTTCCATCTTTGTCGATCTGACAGTCTATTCAGTCTCTGTTTTCCTCTTCGTTACCCCTTCTTCAGGCAGTGTAAAATGAAATACCGGTAGAAATAAACTTCTTTGGATAACGGTTCAGTACACTACAGCAGTAGTAAGAAATTTTATTCTTCATCTTGAAGTTACATCTTGTTATATAATATTTGTTTCCAGCGTTTGTATAGAGAAGGATCGTTGGTTACGCGTGAAAGAGACCTGGCCACAGATTTAGTGAAGCTGTTAACCAATTACAAGTCATGGATTCGTTTTCAGTACTAGGGTTTCAAAATACGTCAGCACGGAATAAGGCGATCTCCCGTTTGTAGTTGATCACTTTGTAGTCGCGCGCATTGCCTCTTTCATTTCATTGGCAGGCGTCATATTTTCTGTTCAAAGACGTGGCAGATCTGCGTTATTCAACAGCGCTTCTTTATGAACGCTTTCAAAACTTTGCAGAAGAAACTTATAGCACAGCTTTCTGCCGCACTATGCCCACATTAATTACAAGATTTTGATGCTCTTGTTGTAACCCAAATACTTCGGTTGTTATTGCACACAGTGGGGTTCCGATTGGGCACATTTGAGACACTGTCATTGAGCCAGACCGGACTTGCGCAAGGTCACCGAAACAGTGTGTCCCAATTGCGGGCGTAGGCTAAATCCGTAGCGCCGTGCAACAACCCTTGGGATTGCATCAGCTGACACAGCGGCCGATTCGCTACTGCCGACTGTCCGCTACACTTCGGCGAAACAAAACAGCTGTTATGACGCAAGCTTGAAGACTTCTCAATTAAAATTGCTTTCGTTGTAAACTCTACAAGCAAAGACAGCAGAGAGCCATATTATGTTGTAACTAAGTGTGAGTGAGGTATCGAGCACGTGTCTTTGTTGTAATGTACATTGAATTCATGAAGACATTGCAAAATGATCAAAATTGAGAATATTAATTTTCTGCAGCTATAAAACTGTACGTGCCACAGTTGTGAGAAATACATTTTTACTCAGTTGAAAAAGCTCCCAACACCATCCTATGAAAAATTAAAGCACAAGAAATTCTTAGTCTTCTCAACTTGTTTATATTTCAGGCATCGTCGTATATGACTTGTATTTGATGTTTCACTTTTCAGCATACCTTTCTTTTCCTAGAATCCATTTTTATTTGTTCTTTTGAATAATTGCCCTCATTATCCACTATGTCTCAAAATCATGCAAATGTCTCCGAATTTGTCTATACCCTGCCCGATGTTCGATGTATTCGAGTATTTGATCGATTCGGTGACAGCTGCTACAAAAATAGACGGGTATTTATCGTTGGCGGATCTGCCACAGTGGGACGAACTACGAAGGAAAACGAATATTCTTAAATGGTTGCCTCGACAGGCAGCCGTATACAGACGCAGAGAGGCAAAAATCAGCCTGAATGGTGGCAAGTCACAATGGAACACGTAATTTGAGAAACTGCGTTGTTTTGGAGCAGACAGGCTATTTCCACATTAATATTCCACCGAACTGCGTTTGTTGTTTGCTTTATTTGCAACAGATTGCAAAGCTGTTTACGGCTTTGTCTTCGGGTATTTGGGGCACAGTTTCCGAAACGAAATATACCCGCAAGTATACAGGATGTAAGCGCTAACTGTTTACAGCGTACCACACTGGTGTATGTCAAGTCAAGACAAACAATTTGATATAGGATAGTTGTGGTTTGGTTCAAATGGCTCTGAGCACTATGGGACTTAACATCTGAGGTCATCAGTCCCCTAGAACAGAGAACTACTTAAACCTAAGTAACCTAAGGACATGGCGCACATCCATGCCCGAGGCAGGATTCGAACCTGCGACCGCAGCAGTCGCGCGGTTCCGGAATGGAGCGCCTAGAACCGCTCAGACACCGGGGCCGGCATACTTGTGGTTTATTCACTTTTGAGTCCCAATATTATGAAAAAATATAATTTTAATGTTTGTCACAGAATTACCCTTATTATCAAAGCAAGCAATGAAAATAAACAATCAGTTGTTTTAAGGAGGTGGTTTTAGTTTGGAATCACTAAGAGATACAGTTTTCAGCCACCTATCATTTCATGCGTTCCGTGGAATAAACAAAACAGTAAGTTAAAATTTTTAAAAGAGCCCTCAACTAGTGCAATATTAGGCATTGAAGCACAAATACAACACTGAGTTCAATGCTGTTGCATTAGCGTAATGTGTACATTGAAGGTGGTGGTAGAGAAGGGGAAGTAAAAGAAAGGAACCGATGATATCAGCGTCATACGGACTCTATGCAGTACTGACTGTCACGAGTGGAAATGTATGCCGGACCGAGACTCGACCAAGGGATCGCCTGGTTACTAGACAGTCGCATTAACCACTGCGCCACCCTGACACAACTTTATCGCAAGTACGCGCACTGCCTCTGCACGCTCCCCAGCCGACCGCCACTCCCACCTAGCGCTACTATCTGCAGATGTCCGACATGCTCGCTAAATTCCTACAGATAGTCGTACGATGTTGTGCATCCACGCTGGAGGTTCTAATTCATTGCCCATCGAGCTGAATGAGTTACGTAAATGAGTGTTGTCTTTTCTTTCGGACATGTCCGAAAGAACAGATGCTACGCTTTTATGTAATTAGTGTATTGTTCTTTTCAAAGTTTGAACTTTTATTTTATTTATTCCACCGGTGTGGTGCATCAACGAGATATGCTTCTGGGTGTACTTCATTTCGCTAAGTGCGCCTACGTGCACGAAGAAGTAGCCATAAAAGACTTATAAATCGGTGGGAAATGAAGTAAACAACAAACTTAGCTGAGTGGAAAATTGCTAAGAAAATGAGGTGCGCTTTAAAATATTTTAAGGCTGTAGTCCCCGTTATACAGAGCCGTAGAAGCAAGATAATATCTTTCTAAAGCCATACAATGTTATGAATAAAAAATGTATTCTGCTTTGTAATCTATGAGGTAAGAGATACCAGTAGTTGTAAAGGCAGC
Organism: Schistocerca americana; assembly: GCF_021461395.2. Classification (NCBI taxonomy): domain Eukaryota; kingdom Metazoa; phylum Arthropoda; class Insecta; order Orthoptera; family Acrididae; genus Schistocerca; species Schistocerca americana. The sequence goes on along the minus strand of NC_060121.1, from coordinate 522,793,260 downwards.
TTTATTAGCATGTGACGTGTCAGCCGATACATCAGTTTTGGCCAGCGGGTCAAGAAGGAAGGTGCTGTGGTAAGTTATGGGACTACCAATCGGGAGGACGACGATTCAGACCCACTTCCAGAAATTTTTCATGCTTCCCATAAACCGCACAACGCTATATCGAGGTGAATGTAAATGTCGTGTGACTAGGGCCTCTCGTCGGGAAGACCATTCGCCGGGTGCAAGTCTTTCGATTTGACGCCACTTCGGTGACTTGCACGTCGATGGGGATGAAATGATGATGATTAGGACAAAACAACACCCAGTCCCTGAGCGCAGAAAATCTCCGACCCAGCCGGGAATCGAACCCGGGCCCCTAGGATTGACATTCTGTCGCGCTGACTCAGCTATCGGGGTGTTTCCATCGGGTGGACACGACCGATCCCTTTTCTCGACTCTCCTCAAACCGAGCTTGGTGTCTGTGATCGTCGACAGGATGTTGAAGACTATTCTTCCTTCCTCCTAGCCACCAGAGTTGTATCGGTTGGTTATAATTAAGGTGTAACTATTCACGGATGCCAAGTGTGGGCTGTGACAATCGTATGGCAGCAAAACTTGATAGATACGCTAACGCGTTAATGTTGAAGCGATTTACGCGTTAATGTACAATCGATATATGCCGGAAAATATTAGCTCCAACTCCGGCCATCAGGTGCAGAATTGGCACTGTATACTGTTTTTATGACTATATAGTATCGACACTGTCATTTGACAATCCATAACGGTTAATAATGAAATCAACATTATATCTTTCTCATTTGTTTGACCTTTTCTGCCCGCATCCCGTTCCCAGTTCATTACCTAGAGGAATACTTTTCTACGTCTTCCTTGCATTCACAGTGTTATATTTGCATCTGGTGGGCAAAATCCGAACTAACTTGTTCCCAGTTTAAATAGGTTCAGCAGTATTACATTAGCATATCTATCAAGTTTCGCTGCCACCCGATACTTGCAGCCAACGCTGAACCTCTGTCAGTAGCTGCACTTTAAATGTAACCACCCAGTACTTGAGTCCTTGTTAATCTCTTTCACCACGATATTCGCCTACCAGAGATGAATCTGCTGGGCAGTGACTTCTGAGCCACTCAGTGGAGAGAGATTATCAGCTGACGAACTGTTACACCCCAAGTTTAAAAAGAGTCACCTATACTCTGTTTCCGGCCAAACGTTGCTGACCATCATTTGACGCTGTTGGCCGTTCTTAGCGTAACAAGGGAAGGTCAAATCATCGTTGGTACGACTGTGGTACTAGACTTAACTGTAACAAGTGTTATTCTAGCACGATGTGCCTCTCAAGCATTCTTTAGAAACTGATGTTCGAATTTCTCGAGTCTGTTAAAAGCCTTACAAGAGCGCCAGACGCCGCGTAACCGTTTGGTACAACCGTCTAAGGCGGCAGGTAGAAAATCTGCACTGCAGCGTTCCAGTCTCGTTATTTTGTTTTAATCTTCTGCCATATTTGTTTGTAAAGGAATAATAATAATAATAACTACCATTTTGTTACATTTGTAGCGATGTATAATCGAAGTGCAATAAAGATTCGTGACAACGTTCTGTCTGCTTTCCCATATATACTTTTGTAGTGGAGTCAAAAAGTTCCTGAAGTGACTACAGAATGTTTCTTCTTTGTTGCAGGGGTAGAGAGAAACATCACCTCGTGAAGACTGCATTATTCTTCAGTCCCTGGTACGGCGTGAATTGACAGCTTCACTTATCGTATCTGGGTTGAAATACGAATGGTTCACTTCAAAACTATATCTGAATGGCCCCGCTCTTTAAATGATAAGACGCTTTTTTCCGCTATCATTATTAAAAACCAAAGATGCGTATCCGTAAGCAGCATTCTTATGATATACTTCGTGCGAAGTCTGTACTATCTCGTCAATCAAAAAAGTGTCAAGACTGGGTTGTATAAAGGTAAAGAAAATTTAGAATGGTTGTTATAATTCCTTGGAGCTTTACGCAATCCCTCCCACTTAAGTACAAAGCATAGAACATTCATGTAAGCCTGTGAAATCGTCAAGAAAGTCCTTCTTTCGGATGTTGTACACCTTGCGCATCTTCTTCGGTCTTGGTGGATCATCAGACACCCTTTCTGCACTTTGGCGTTTAGTGGTAGGTCCCTATTGATAACACCAAGTCTCGTCCCCGGTGACGATGTTCTTCCAGAAAAGAACTTTCCTCATTATTTATTTCGGTGAAGCCGTGGGAGTCGTTCAAGCGTCGTTGTTATTCGTTCGGTAGTCAAAATGTTTTGAACAGACTTTACACAAATTTTTCTATTCTTCACAGTATTCTGGAAAGTTTCTTGAACAATTGTTTTAGAGGTGTCCAGCGCATTGCTCCATTGTGATTTGTGACTGAACAACGTTGACACACTTCGGTCATACGTCCTCCACTTAACACTGCCTGCTTACAATACCATTTTTACTGCGCTGTTGTCATCTGTACGCCAGGAGTAAAATCACTCTCGGGGCTTTTCACACAAATAGTACATGTTTTTCATGCTCATATGATACATATCATCTCAAATACTGTCGGCCTACGAACGATGACGGAGTATTATGGTGTAACGTTTCACTGCGATAATGTTTTCATATGCGCATGACTATATCGACTAATGATAAAGTGCATTTCATCGCGATTCGTTATTATAAATCCGCACAAATGACCCAGTATGGTTACCATAATTGTTACTATTTCTTTCTCGAAGAACATGATTCAGTACCGATGCGAGTACTAGGTGGGAGATAAAAAAATGGCGAAACTCAAACGTAGCACGGTCTATCTTGTAGTCTAACGCCTTAGTCGGTTAAGATAACGCTGCTGCTCGACGGCTGGTGTTCTCGTACGGTGTTTAAAAGGTTTGTAATTGAATACCGATTTCTAGAAAACCCTGGAGAAGCGCACCCTACTAGAGCAGCATTTGTTAAATGTTAGTCTGTACTACATTCGTGTGAAAAAATTATGAAACGTCCCCTTAGAAAAATTAATGAATTACTGTGCTGATAAATCTCTTACATTATTTGATTTTCAAACAGCTGAGCAGAACTGAACGTACTCAGACATTTCGATCTTTACCTATTCTGATCAACACTAAACTGGCACACAATATTTTTAGCGCAGCGCAATCTGACTTTCAATAATCCCTACAAAAGAATGGCCCTGACTAACACTAACCTATACCTTTCACAAATCACTTACCTCACAAAAATATTTGTTACTCGAACTACTGCAATACAGCGAGCGCCACTACTGCCAGCTAAATAAAAGATTCAAACTACTGAAGGCACTAACTACTGATAGGCATAGTTAGCAAATTAAAGATTTTGATAGAGAACAAACAATGTATTTACCTTAATAGTGTTTAAAAGTCATATATATATATATATATATATATATATATATATATATATATATATATATCAGTTCATGACATCCAGTCTTAAAAATTTACTGTCTCTGATGGACACACGTCCAGATCATCCGCCCTCAAACTCCGCCATTTCTCTCCCCACATCCACCATTGCTGGCGGCTCACCTCCAACTGCGCAACGCTACGCGCTGTTAACACCCAACTGTCCAACACTACAATAGCATATACTCCAACAATGCAAACCAACCACAGCCTTCACACAGCACAGTCAGTGATTTTCATATAGAGCGCTATGTGGCGTTACCAACATAAAAACCTAAACAGCCTACTTACAAAATAAATAAAAATAAGTAAAGCAGACGACTGCTTGGCCCGCCGCTGTGGACGATAGGTTCTAGGCGCTTCAGTCCGGAACCGCGGTGATGCTATGGTCGCAGGTTCGAATCCTGCCTCGGGCAAGAATGTGTGTAATGTCCTTAGGTTTAAGTAGTTCTAAGCCTAGGGGACTGATGACCTCAGATGTTAAGTCCCATAGTGCTCAGAGCCATTTGAACAATTTTTGAACCTTCCACACAGCCCTCGCTAGCCGTGTAACCGCCTCCGGTGTGTAATGGACTTCTGATCATTTGATTTTTTTTCTTATGGCTGCTAGTGTGCACGTCACCGAGCGAGGTAGCCCAGTGGTTAACACACCGGACTCGTTTTAGGAAGAACGACAGCTTAAATCTGCGTCCGGCCATCGAGATTAAGGGTGTCCTCACACAGGACGAGGCAGCTAGCGTTGAGTGGGCACGGACAGAAGACCGGAGAAAATCGCGAAAAAGATTTTGGACTCGCCGATGGCTTGAACAGCGAGCTGCCGATAGGCCGAACTACCTAATGCTGTACAACGATATGAGACAAACTCTGGTAGAAGTTATTTGATAACTCAACTGAATGTTCACTCCATGTTCGTGTTTTAATCGAATATAATTAAGGAATAGTGTCTAATCTCGGTTTGTGCATACTTACAAGGGAACATCCCCATCGCACCCCCCTCAGATTTAGTTATAAGTTGGCACAGTGGATAGGCCTTGAAAAACTGAACACAGATCGATCGAGAAAACAGGAAGAAGTTGTGTGGAACTATGAAAAAATAAGCAAAATATACAAACTGGGTCGTCCATGTGTAATATAGGCACTATTAAGGGCAGTATGAGACTAGGAGCGCCGTGGTCCCGTGGTTAGTGTGAACAGGTGAAAAACTCTTATGTTTTCATCACTTTTTTTGGAGTGATTATTACATCCCCAAGAAAACCTAAATCGGGCAAGGTAGAAGAATCTTTTCACCCATTCGCCAAGTGTACTAGTTAGGTGGGTCGACAACATATTCCTGTCATGTGACGCACATGCTGTCACCAGTGTCGTATACAAAATATCAGACGTGTTTTCCTGTGGAGGAATCGGTTGACCTATGACCTTGCGATCAAATGTTTTCGGTTCCTATTGGAGAGGCACGTCCTTTCGTCAACTAATCACACGGTTTTTGCGGTGCGGTCGCAAAACACAGACACTAAACTTATTACAGTGAACAGAGACGTCAATGAACGAACGGACAGATCATACCTTTGCGAAAATAAAGAAAGCAAAATTTTCGGTCGAGGTCAGATTTGAACCAAGGTCCTCTCGTTCCGCAGCTGTCCACGCTAACCACGGGACCACAGCGCTCCTCGCTTCACATGGCCCTTAATATTGCCTATCTTACACATGGACGACCCAGTTTGTATATTTTGCTTATTTTTTCATAGTTCCACACAACTTCTTCCTGTTTTCTCGATTGATCTGTGTTCAGTTTTTCAAGGCCTATCCACTGTGCCAACTTATAACTAAATCTGAGGGGGGTGTGATGGGGATGTTCCCTTGTTAATATCCACATTCTCGATTGTGCACTGACTACCAAATCTCTGAAATAACGTACTTCGATGCATAGATTTTAAGATCGAGATTCGTTTCGTAATTTCATTCGAATGGAAGACGAGTTATTTCGAAGCTGCTCTCTACCTCCGAAAAAGATATTTACCAGAAACGTACAAACGAGCCAGTCCATAAATCCAGAGATAGACATACATATTTTACAGAAAGTTTTATAATAGCAAAAACTTCCAACGTGTAACCTGCGTTTACTTTCAGACATAGACTGACAGTCACGGTAAGATTCTGTCCAAACGAGAAACATTTCAGCTGTTAGGCCTTTGCAACAAGAACTGCAGAAAATACGTTATTCGTAATAAATAACATCCACTTTTGAGATACTACCGCAATTAAAGGAATTAGAAACACCTATAATCTTTTAGAAAAGAAGTGTAAAAAGGTGGTAGAAGGTCGACGCGAACCTGCTACTTTTCTCTTCCCAACTCCTGTCACAAGATGCTGTCAGCTACGCTGTAGCTTCGACACAACAGCCGTCCTTCAGTGCATTGCTTACAATGTGTAAAGATTGCATCTACAGATGTCATTATTTGATATTTAATATGCAAAAATACGTGCTTTTGATAGATCATCGTTGTGCCGCAGCATTCAAGCGGTATGCTTTCGTAGCACCCAATTTACAGTGCTAGAAACGTTAACTACAGACAGCTGTTACCTACCGTATGTAGTTTCCTGTCATTTTATTATCCAGACTCGTGGTCCGCTTGCTTAGCTGACTGGTGACGTACTGGCCTCCCATGCGGCGGGCCCGGGTTCGATTCCCGGCCGGGTTGGAGATTTTCTCCGCCCGTGGACTGGCTTGTTGGCCCCATCATCATTTCATCCTCATTACAGGCGCGCGAGTCCCCCAATGTAGCGTGGACTGAAATAAGACTCGCACTCGGCGGCCGAACTTCCCCGGCTGGAGTCTCCCGGCTAGCAATGCCATACGATCATTTCGTTTACCGAATCGCAGATGGTATTCATACCACGTACTCCGTGAGAAAGAAAACTCGCCAAATACGATGACGCCACACAATACAACGGCTCGTATGTTCTGCTTGAGACATAAAACGATGTCGCATTTTCTTGGCCACGTTCCTCTCCACCAGGAAAAGTCTGACATGACAGATTCTTTATTTCACGCTCCACAGTGTAGTGTGCTCCGTCTCCGTCTCTGACGACCCAGATGTCGACGGGGTGCTAGACACTGGTCTTCATTCTTTCCTTGGGTACATTTGTAAGACGAGGTACACCTACTTATCACACATCGTAGACACAGTACGCCGTGAGAACCTAGGAATGTGCTCGGACAAAGACAGCGTTCTTCTGAAGTCTGTCTACGATGAAGAAGCTTCTAAACGATATCGCTCTGACATGTTGAACACTTCAAACAACATATCATAGCATGTCTCAAAACATGTGAGCCTACAGCAGTACAAGAACTCTGTTTTATTTGCGAGTAAAATTTGATAAAGTAGATTTTTTCAGCAGTGGTAATCGAAACTGACAACTGGCAACTGACAACTGACACCTGTTCTTCTTCCTTTTTCTGTGGACCTACAACCTACGTTGCATGCCGGACGAGTATTCACTGATCCTTACGTATTCGTAACAGCGACTTATTCTTGTTTTTGCACTGTCTTAAACGTACACACAATTTTTGATTCTTTGCTTCTGACACTTTACAAGTTCAATTAATTTTATGCTTTATGTACATCCCTGCCAACGCTTTTCTTCACTCACTACTTTCTGCCCATTATATCCATTGTCCTTCTATTCATAAGAAGGACTTCTTATCATTTCTGATGTTATGTTTTGCTCTTGTAGCACAATCCTATGTTCTGTTTCTGTTAACAGTTTTCCATGAGATTGCAGTGTTTCTGCAACTACATCAACATCTATAATCCGCAAGCCACATTGTGGTGTGTGGCGGAGGGTACCTGGTATATGGCTGCTACTTCACCGTTTTCCTGTTCCTGTCGTAGTCCGCCCCTGGTAGCTGAATGGTCAGCTTGGCGGAATGTCATATCTAACGGCCCGTGTTCGATTCCTGGCTGGGTCGGAGATTTTCTCCACTCAGGGACTGTGTGTTGTGTTGTCCTTATCATCATCATTTCATCTCCATCGACACGCAAGTCGCCGAAGCGGCGTCAACTCGAAATACTTGCACCCGGCTAACGGTCTACCCGACGGGAGGCCCAAGCCACACGGAATTTCCATTTGTTCCAGTCGTGAACATTTCGCGGGAAGAACGACTGCCGGTAAGCCTCAGTGCGGGCTAGAACCTCTCTAATATACGTAGGAGAATGCATTATATTTGTAGATTCTTCTGGGAACGTACATTTTCGGAACTTTAACAATAAACCACACCGTGCTGCAGAACGTCTCTCTTGCAGTGTCTGCCACAGGCTTCTCTGTGAAGTCTTCGGGGCTTACTAAATAAATCTGTAAACAAACACGCCGCTCTCCTTTCCGTCTTCTCTATTCCCTCAATCTGTCCTATCAGGTACGGATCTCATACTCTCGAACAACACAACAAGTATTGGTCGAACGAGAGTTTTGTAAGCTACTTCCTTTGTTGATAGACTACACTTCCTGAGTATTCTTCCAATGAATTTCATTCTGGGACCTGAATTACTCGCTATTAATTTTGGAGTCATTGTTCCGCAGTTGTGGGTCTTTCTATGTATTCGCAGTATTTAACATCGGTTTAAGATGAAGGTGAAGACGATGATGATAGGTTTCTGGGGCGCTTAACGGCGCGGTCATGAGAGCTGGTACAAAGTCCCAAATTTTAGAGTCCAATTTTTACACAATCCAATCTAGTTACTGTCACGAATGTTGATAGTTATGAAAGGATGAGGACAACACAGCCCTGCCCTCGGGCAGGGAAAAATCCCCAACATTGCCGGGAATCGAACCCACTACCCCGAGATTCAGAAGCAGCAATGCAAGCCACTAGACCACCAGCTGCGGACAAGGTGAGGGTCCAATTGCCACTCCCTGCTGCAAGCGTTGATCCTCTACAGGTCTTCTTGCACATCACTACAATTTTCTAGTGAGGCGACTTCTCCGTGTACAACAGCATCATCCGCGAAAAGCCTCATGGAACTTCCGATGTTATCTGCAGGGTCATTTATATATACTGTGAAGAGCAATGGTCCCATAACACTCCCTTGGGACCCATTCGAGGTAACTGCTTTGTCAGAAAATTTCTCTCCCTTGTGAAATATATGCTGTGTTGTGTACTTCAAACGAATTACATGGCTGGTCTGATATCCCGTACGCTCGTATTTTGTTCATTCGGCGGCAGTGCAGAATTGTATTGGATGCCTTTCGGAAATCACAGAACACGGTATCTGTTTGTGCGCCTGTATCTACTGCTTTCTGGGTCTTTTGGACTAACAGAGCCACTGGGTTTCCGACGCTCGTTGTTTTCGGAACTCTGTTGGTACCTGCAGAGGAGATATTTAGGTTCCATAAATGTCATAATACAGTACCATAAAACATGTTTCAAAATTCTACAACTGACTGATGTCAGAGATTTAGGCCTATAGTTTTATGCGTCTGTTCGGGGACCCTTATTTCAAAATGGGAATGACCTGTGCTTTTTTCCAATGATCAGGAACACTTCGCTCCTCCAAAGACGTTATGTTACAATGCTATAAGATCTGACATTCACTGTATTTTTATGTAGAAGCCACAGGTATGTATTACTGATCGTCACTCAGGGAAAACAAGTATCAATGAAATTCCAAATTAGAGTGGTAATGAATCGTGTAACATAGTTGGCAAATCCGTTATTAGCAGGTGATACAAGAAAGTTGTTTCTGCTCTAATGGTGTATCAAATATGCAAAAAAAAAAAAAAATCTAACTGAAGTTAACATAGCGGCTACCGGTAAACGTCTTGCTTACTATTCGGAAGAAGTTCTGAATAATGAGAACCGTAAACCAAGAGACAGCCGGCCGGAGTGGTCGAGCGGTTCTAAGCGCTTCAGTCTGGAACCGCGCGACCGCTACGGTCGCAGGTTCGAATCCTGCCTCGGGCTTGGATGTGTGTGATGTCCTTAGGTCAGTTAGGTTTAAGTAGTTCTCAGTTCTAGGGGACTGATGACCTCAGATGTTAAGTCCCATAGTGCTCAGAGCCAGACCGGGTCCGTTTAGTTTGCACCAGCTTTCAGCTGGCGGCCGTTTGCCTTCGTTTGAGAGACAGCTCACATTCTGTACAGCTTCCGTGCGCTAGTGGTCGTGTCTTGCAACACTCTCATATACGAGCAACTCTAGATTTGCATCAACATGTAAGAATGTATTCCGCAAACCACTCTACATTACACAACGGAGCATACATCGTACCAACACTACTGATTATCTCCCTATTTCATTCGCGTGCTAAGCGAGGAAAATGGTTATCTATCTGCCATTACAAGTGCCTAATTTCTCTTACCCTGTTATCATAGTGACTACCCTAGATATACAATAGTAGGAGCATAATGGTCGCAGTGTCTTCTTTGAACACGGATCCTCTATATCCACGAAATAATTTCGAGAGAACTACGTCGTTTTTCTTCCGAGTGTTCTCATTTAAGTTATCCGATCATTTCTGCGACACTGTTGTATGTTCTGTACCAGTCTATCATTTTGAATGCGTATGATGTCTGTTGTCATGCCTACTTGGTAAGGACTCTTTACACTTCAACAGTACTCTATAATTGGTCGCACTAGCTTCTTGTAAGCGATTTCTCTTACATATGCACGACGTTTCCCCAGAACCCTATCAAGAAATCTAAGTCTCCCACTCACCTTCACCAATACTGATTTTACTGTCAATGTGAGGCGGATGGGCTCGGGTACGTTTTCCAACTGCCCTTACTGTCATGACACCTTCGGGATCAATACCTTCTGTACTAAATTGCAGTTTTCTGGCATCGTACCAGTTAAACGATGATTGCACTTGATTCTATCCGAAATTTAATGTGTACTATCACTTCATTTAAAATTACCATATTGATACAATATGACTATACACCACTGCTCACCACCCACCCACCATCCACCCACACACCCACACACACCACACACACACACACACACACACACACACACACATACACACACACACACAGAAATATGTATCAAATCCTGCACAATAACAGAATTTTCTTCCAAAAATATAGATACTGCTTTTCTTCCACCAGCTTCCAGTGGCTACATAGTGCGCAGGAAAGAGGGCTAAAGTTGAAGACATACCAGAAACAATCGTAGGAAAAGATAACACTACTGTGCCTATAGACCCATATGCTGCCACTTGAAGGAATATTCACAGACAATGGAACACTTTCTGTCCTTCATAGTACCGTCCCGAACACCGGATTTTAAGAAGTCACCAGAAAATATTCAAACTCTTACTATTCTCAAAAACTGCTGAAACACCCTCATACGTAGAGGGATGTCCTCGGATTAAAAGGGAGGAAGGGAGGAATGATGTTTTAGTCCTCTGCTGCTCAGCCGGTATACCGTAGAAGCGACGAAAATAGTAATACAGATGTTCAAAGTGGGATTAAAATTCAGGGAGGAAGAGTATCACCGATAAGATTCCTTGACGACGTGCTATCCTCTGTGAAAGTGAAGAATGATTACAGAACCTGTAGAATGCAACGTAGTCTACTGAGAACGGGATATGGAGTGAGAGAAAAACAAGGAAAGGTGGAAGTACTGAAGAGCAACGAGATTAGCGTCTAACGTAACTTGGCACCACTTAGTATACAAAGTACAGGGATTCTGCTCTCCTGGATGCATATTAACGAATGACGGACGAATAAACGAGTCGATTAGAAGCAGAATAGCCCAAATAAAGACAGCATGACTCCCCAGAAGAAGTCCAGTAGTGCCAATTAGCAGTAAACCTCTCATCCCAATTCATTAAGGAATCGAACTTCCGCATAAAAAACAGCTTCAGACGTCTGAGTACTTTATAACTGAGTTACTGTATAAGACATCTGACGTTAGGCATGTAAGCTGGCAGAAAGTTAGAACAGGTTTCATATTATGGTTAAAGTCTGTTGATGTCGCCAAGTGCTCTCATTATCAAACACTGGATGAATGCAATCTGGGTAATTTGCGCGCTGTGAGTTACGTTGCCTTAAGACATACACACTATTTTTAACTGTAATGGTTCAATGTGTTAAACCTCTAATTTAAAAATTTACCTCTTAATGAGTAGACTACGACAGCATTTAAAACTTTTTAAATTCCATTAATAATTGTATGGAATACTGAAAATTAAATTTTTGTTGCCCCTACATGCCGTTAGATAGGCAACCTCCAACTGGTACTGTTCACCGTGTTCCAGTAATATAGACAGGCCTTAATTACAGATGGAAACTCTGAGGAATTATCTGGAGGACAGTATTGTGTGGAAGTGAATCATGGACTCCGGAAAAAGCGTACAAAATAGAATGGAAGCATTTGAGGTGTGGTGCTACAGAACGATGGTCAAAACTAAGTAGATTCATGAGATAAGCAACGGGGAAGTCCTCCGCAAAACCAGTGAGGAAAAGAATTCGTGGGAAAGACTGACTGAAAGAGGAAACATGGTGTGGGATATTAGGGAGTGTCTTCCATTGCACAGGAGCAAGAAGCAGAACACAGTTAGTGTTGGGGTACGCAGAAATTTTTCCACTGACTGTAAGAATTATATTACAGCATAAAATAGTAACATAAGAACCCATAATACGAATAATATTGGAGGTCGTTGGATGAGTTACACTGAAATGAAGAGTTTGCTGCACAGAAGAAACTGCATTGGGCTACAGCAACTAAGTCAGAGAAATGAAAACCAAAAATATAAAATAAATGAAACCGACACTAGTTGCATGGTAGGCTGTGTGAAATACCATGTGTGGTGTCAGTCCCCAAGTGGCATACGGACAGTTGTGGTGCACTCCGCGGCAATATAGGATAATCAGTCGTTCTCCGTACTTAAGAGCACAGTGAATCATTCAAGGCTGTCTGACTGACAGATTCGAAAACTCAGCCAGCTCACAGTGGGAAGGAAGCACACTTTTCCGCTAGGAATAATAAATTCTCTACATTCAACACATTTAAAAAAGGTGTAATTGCATTTATTTAGCTAATAATAATGGCGTCGATAACAACAGAAATGCAACGGCGTAATTAGTGGAAACACGGCATTGAATAAAATTAATCACGTCTTAATCATTGCAAATGAAGGACCAGCTCTGGCAAATTATGTGACAAGCCAACACAAGTACAGTGTACCACAAAAATAAGTAAAATAACGATATGAAATTCGGAAACGTGTGCTATAATTAGTTTGTAATAACTATTAATCAAATAATAGCACAATTTTTAGGTTTAAGTACCTTTCGTACTGAGAATATATAATTACAATAAGCACAGTATCGACTGCATTAAATGCTCGAATATTATACAAACTTCCATAGTCATAATTTCTTTATATTAATAGTTTCTTGGAATCAAGGTGTTTTATACGCAGTTGCATTACGAAGTTAATGAGGAGTTCAAATTTTCAGTTATGTTGTTGACACAAATTTCAATTAAAGACTGGTTCATGTGCTATTTACACTGTAATTATTGCACGAATAAATGTGGCTGTCACACTAAAAGGTCATATGATAAAGGTAGAGGAGTCGATTACAATGACAGTGACCGAAGTCAGTGTCTAGACCCAATGTAAATAAACATACAAGGGTTGGAACTTTAACAGTGGCAAATGTTTATTTACAACTTATACAAAATAGATAAATGTTTCAAAGTTTTACTGTCCTTCAGAGTAGTCACAAGAATTGTATATAACCACTTGTCAGTTATATGGAACTCGTAGGATAGCTTCAGCAGCGCCAGTTGTGTTGATAGTTCGAGAGGAGTGGTCTGTTTCCCGAATCTCCGTAACAGTTCTGAAACGAATGCCAAGAAATGCTTCCTTCATCTTAGCAATCAAGTTGAAATCACAAGGACTTACGCCCTGGGACAGTGGTGGATTGCAGGCTGTGTTTCAAAAATGAACAGATTAGAGAAAGAAGCTGTGACACTTTCTGCAGGATCCGCCCATCATTTTGTAGGACAATGCCCAGTCTCCTGTGGCTCCAACTTGCGACTGATTTGGTCGATCGGTGCGGCTTGATTCCTGAGATGAAGGAACCACTTTATGGCATTCGTTTCAGAACTCTTACAGAGATTCGTCAGGCAGTAGACCTCTCCACTCGATGTATCAACAAAACTGGCTTTCACATTGCTGACAAGAGGTTATACACAATGCTGGTTACTACTCTCAAGGACAGGAAAATTTTGAAACATGTGTCTGCTTTGATAAGTTGTAAATAAATATTTGCCACTCTTAAAGTTCTAACCCTTGTATAAGCAGAAGCATTCAAAATTTAACAGAGACTGTTGCAGTATAAACATAAACTTTTTCACAATCTGCCGACGGCGGCAATACAGTGTTGTCGACTGAATAACGACAATGTTTCCACAATGCTCCAGTAGCTACACCTCACTGCCTCGATGATTTGGTATCCAAGCTTTCATTAGACAACTTGGCTTGCTGCTGCTTGGGCAGTGCTGTTATCTACGAGTATTTGCTGAATCACACATGTATTTGCGCGGGCGTCACTTTTTGGAGCGTCACGCTTCACCTCTCAGTTCTGCTGCTTCCATAACCTGAGAGCCCGCGGTGTGGAGCTGTCAGCTGAAGAGCCTGCTCTGTTGTACTGCCATTAGCGGACGCCTGCAGCAGATAGCCTGCGCTGCTGGAGGGGCCATCCTGGAGAGGATGTAGTGGACGGCTGACAGCCGTGGTTTGCAGGAGCGGACCCTGCATGGTGTTCTGTATTAGCATTTACCATGGCCTTCGTCTGTCCCAGTCATGCACTTTCCAGTAGATTTACACATTTGAGAAAAACATGAATATGTTGGTTTGCTGAAGCTTTCCAAGTTAGTCTGTCCTATACAGATATCCTCATCTCCGAAAAACTACTGCAATGTACTTCTCTTTGAACCTCGTTACTTTATTGATTCGTTAGAGTCTCCAAAATTCTCACTCTCCCCCCTCCCCCGTCCCCCAATCCCTAACTTCTCCCGACTACCAAACTGACGATTCTTTCATGCCCAGAAAGATGTGTCCCCACAAATTTGTCATTTTGTTCCATGCATTTCGCTCTCCAGTTCGAGTCAGTTCCTTTTAATTAGTTCATGACTCTACACATCTTATCTTCAGCAACAACTTAGTTGTTGTCAAGACTTTGAAGGATGCACGTGAACTACTAATTCACGACATCCAGATTAATGATGGCTCCAGTAGGTCAATATCGACACCTTTAAATGTCTGTACATGAAGTGCATATGGGGTCTGAAGATGGTATATTGAATTGCAAAGGTTGTGAAAATAAAATAAAATACTTCCAAATCGCACGGCGCTTTGGCGATTTTCCTCGTTAAAAATCTACTCCGAGGTCTTCCCCACGAAGTTATTGATGGAAATATTACGAAAACTAGTATGTAAGATGCTTGCCCGGTTTTAAGAACGGAATGAGAACAGATTTCCTCCACTAGTCGGGAAAGCGTCCCTATGCCAAAATGAAGCTTCAGTCCTCGAGAATCCTATTCAGACAAATACCAACACCGCAATGATCAGTGGTATACACATTTCGACGAAACTCCCAAATCTGCGACAAAGGCCGCGTTCGCTGCGGCCGACAAATATTCAGTATAGTTCCGCCCTGCCATTTAGCGAACAAAACACGAGCTTACTGATCAGATTTGTTAATTTTATGCAGGACTTCCTCACAGACAGAATTCTACACTTCGTTCTTAATAGAACAGAATCAACAAATGTAAAGGTAATTTCTGGAGTACTTCAAAGTTGCGTTAAAGAGCCTATACAATTTACGATTTGTATTAATGATCTAGCAGATAACGTTGGAGGTCCTAAGGCTAATAGCAGAGGCCACCGTTTTTTGGAAGACTGTAACGCTAGAAGACTGTAGTGAAATCTTGCAAGAGCTGCAGCAAATCGACGATTGGTGAAGGAACTATCGGTTGAACCTGAAACTAAATAAATGTACCGTATTGTGTGTAAACAGTCGAAGATATCCACTGCTGTTCCATTACACTATTCGAGACAAATCAAAGGAGGCAGTAGCTATCGTAAAATACCTAGGAGTAATAATCCAGAGCGACCTAAAGTGCAATGGCCACATAAAACAGTCAGAAAACCAGATTCCAGGTAGATATTTATTGGGAGAAACTTAAGAAAATCTAAATCATCCGCGAAAGGAGGGGCTTACAAAACATTCGACCGATTCTTGGGTACAGTTGATCCGTCTGGGATCCTTGACAAGTTGGATTCGTAAGAGAAATAGAAAAGATTAAATGAATAGCGCTGCATTTCGTCTCGTGATTATTCGGCGAGAGAACGTTAAGGGGGTGGATAAACAAACTGCAGTAGGAGACGCGTTGTAAATCTTTGAGAGCTTCACTGCTGAAATTCCTAGAATGTTCAAAGGAGAGTCAGGCAAATATTACTTCAAACCGCGCCCGTCTCTCAAAATTATTACGGCAAGAAATCAGAGAAATTACTATGGTGTGGAGCTTTACCGACAGTCGTTATTCCTAGGCCCCTCTCACGGACTGAAAAGGAAAGGAAGGAAAATACAGTGGTACCAGAAGTTCCCTCAGCCTTACATCGTGAGGTGGCGTGCTGAGTATAGAGGGAGATGATTTCTTTTAATGAATCACAATAAGATTTCGCTAACAGTATCCTGTAGGTTTATAAATCTTGTGTCAAGTGTGCTATGTTGTTGTTGTTGTGGTCTTCAGTCATGAGACTGGTTTGATGCAGTTCTCCATGCTACTCTATCCTGTGCAAGCTTCTTCATCTCCCAGTACCTACTGCAACCTACATCCTTCTGAATCTGCTTAGTGTATTCATCTCTTGGTCTCCCCCTACGATTTTTACCCTCCACACTGCCCTCCAATACTAAATTGGTGATCCCTTGATGCCTCAGAACATGTCCTACCAACCGATCCCTTCTACTGGTCAAGTTGTGCCACAAGCTTCTCTTCTCCCCAATCCTATTCAATACTTCCTCATTAGTTATGTGATCTACCCATCAAATCTTCAGCATTCTTCTGTAGCACCACATTTCGAAAGCTTCTATTCTCTTCTTGTCCAAACTATTTACCGTCCATGTTTCACTTCCATACATGGCTACACTCCATACAAATACTTTCAGAAATGACTTCCTGGCACTTAAATCTATACTCGAAGTTAACAAATTTCTCTTCTTCAGAAACGCTTTCCTTGCCATTGCCAGTCTACATTTTATATCCTCTATACTTCGACCATCATCAGTTATTTTGCTCCCCAAATAGCAAAACTCCTTTACTATTTTAAGTGTCTTATTTCCTGATCTAATATTCTCAACATCACCCGACTTAATTCGACTACATTCCATTATACTCGTTTTGCTTTTGTTGATGTTCATCTTATATCCTCCCTTCAAGACACTGTCCATTCCGTTCAACTGCTCTTCCAAGTCCTTTGCTGTCTCTGACAGAGTTACAATGTCATCGACGAACCTCAAAGTTTTTATTTCTTCTCCATGGATTTTAATACCTACTCCGAATTTTTCTTTTGTTTCCTTTACTGCTTGCTCAATATACAGATTGAATAACACCGGGGAGAGGCTACAACCCTGTCTTACTCCCTTCCCAACCACTGCTTCCCTTTCATGTCCCTCGACTCTTATAACTGCCATCTGGTTTCTGTACAAATTGTAAATTGCCTTTCGCACCCTGTATTTTACCCCTGCCACCTTTGGAATTCGAAAGAGAGTATTCCAATCAACATTGTCAAAAGCTTTCTCTAAGTCTACAAATGCTAGAAATGTAGGTTTGTTTTTCCTTAATCTTTCTTCTAAGATAAGTCGTAAGGTCAGTATTGCCTCACGTGTTCCAGTATTTCTACGGAATCCAAACTGATCTTCCCCGAGGTCGGCTTCTACTAGTTTTTCCATTCGTCTGTAAAGAATTCGTGTTAGTATTTTGCAGCTGTGGCTTATTAAACTGATTGTTCGGTAATTTTCACATCTGTCAACACCTGCTTTCTTTGGGATTGGTATTATTATATTCTTCTTGAAGCCTGAGGGTACTTCGCCTGTCTCATACATCTTACTCACCAGATGGTAGAGTTTTGTCAGGACTGGCTCTCCCAAGACTGTCAGTAGTTCTAATGGAATGTTGTCTACTCCCGGGGCCTTGTTTCGACTCAGGTCTTTCAGTGTTCTGTCAAACACTTCACGCAGAATCTTATCTCCCATTTCATCTTCATCTACATCCTCTTCCATTTCCATAATATTGTCCTCAAGTACATCGCCCTTGTATAGACGCTCTATGTACTCCTTCCACCTTTCTGCCTTCCCTTCTTTGCTTAGAACTGGGTTGCCATCTGAGCTCTTGATATTCATACAAGTGGTTCTCTTCTCTCCAAAGGTCTCTTTAATTTTCCTGTAGGCAGTATCTATCTTACCCCTAGTGAGATAAGCCTCTACATCCTTACATTTGTCCTCTAGCCATCCCTGCTTAGCCATTTTGCACTTCCTGTCGATCTCGTTTTTGAGACGTTTGTATTCCTTTTTGCCTGCTTCATTTACTGCATTTTTAAATATTTTCTCCTTTCATCAATTAAATTCAATATTTCTTCTGTTACCCAAGGATTTCTACTAGCCCTCGTCATTTTACCTACTTGATCCTCTGCTGCCTTCACTATTTCATCCCTCAAAGCTACCCATTCTTCTTCTATTGTATTTCTTTCCCCCGTTCCTGTCAATTGTTCCCTTAAGTTCTCCCTGAAACTCTGTACAACCTCTGGTTCTTTCAGTTTATCCAGGTCCCATCTCCTTAAATTCCCACCTTTTTGCAGTTTCTTCAGTTTTAATCCACAGGTCATAACCAATACATTGTGTTCAGAGTCCACATCTGCCCCTGGAAATGTCTTACAATTTAAAACCTGGTTCCTAAATCTCTGTCTTACCATTATATAATCTATCTGATACCTTTTAGTATCTCCAGGGTTCTTCCATGTATACAACCTTCTATCATGATTCTTAAACCAAGTGTTAGCTATGATTAAGTTGTGCTCTGTGCAAAATTCTACCAGTCGGCTTCCTCTTTCATTTCTTAGCCCCAATCCATATTCACCTACTATGTTTCCTTCTCTCCCTTTT
Organism: Schistocerca americana; assembly: GCF_021461395.2. Lineage (NCBI taxonomy): Eukaryota > Metazoa > Arthropoda > Insecta > Orthoptera > Acrididae > Schistocerca > Schistocerca americana. Next base: position 522,774,628 of record NC_060121.1, on the reverse strand, counting down.
CCTACACTCGAATTCCAGTCACCCATGACTATTAAATTTTCGTCTCCCTTCACTATCTGAATAATTTCTTTTATTTCATCATACATTTCTTCAATTTCTTCGTCATCTGCAGAGCTAGTTGGCATATAAACTTGTACTACTGTAGTAGATGTGGGCTTCGTATCTATCTTGGCCACAATAATGCGTTCACTATGCTGTTTGTAGTAGCTTACCCGCATTCCTATTTTCCTATTCATTATTAAACCTACTCCTGCATTACCCCTATTTGACTTTGTGTTTATAACCCCGTAGTCATCTGACCAGAAGTCTTGTTCCTCCTGCCACCGAACTTCACTAATTCCCACTATATCTAACTTTAACCTATCCATTTCCCTTTTTTAATTTTCTAACCTACCTGCCCGATTAAGGGATCTGACATTCCACGCTCCGATCCGTAGAACGCCAGTTTTCTTTCTCCTGATAACGACATCCTCTTGAGTAGTCCCCGCCCGGAGATCCGAATGGGGGATTATTTTACCTCCGGAATATTTTACCCAAGAGGACGCCATCATCATTTAATCATACAGTAAAGCTGCATGCCCTCGGGAAAAATTACGGCCGTAGTTTCCCCTTGCTTTCAGTACCAGCACAGCAAGGCCGTTTTGGTTATTGTTACAAGGCCAAATCAGTCAATCATCCAGACTGTTGCCCTTGCAACTACTGAAAAGGCTGCTGCCCCTCTTCAGGAACCACATGTTTGTCTCGCCTCTCAACAGATACCCCTCCGTTGTGGTTGCACCTACGGTACGGCTATCTGTATCGCTGAGGCACGCAAGCCTCCCCACCAACGGCAAGGTCTATGGTTCTTGGGGGGGAAGTGTGCTATAGCCAACGTAAATTACATTGAAGTGTGCTATAGCCAACGTAAATTACATTGAAGGTTAATATGGGTATGTTGTCTGTGTCTCCTGATGGTTTACATTACTATTTTTTAAATATTTTACAGTGTCGTTGAACGACTGTTTTAGATGATCTTACATAAGAGATTACAATAGGACATACTAATGACCTACCGTCACTGGTTATGTAAGTGACGAGGGCCTCGTAAACAGAGATTCAGGTATATACAGCTTTCTGGTCACGGCAGTGCAATGGAGCTCCCGTAGCGGACCGAGGTGCCAGGCGGGCGTTGAGTCGGCCCCGGCGCAGTCGACTCGCCACCCCCGCCGGTTGTGGGGCAGGGACAGCAGGCCTCAAGTGAGTCACACCCACGCCGCTTACCTTAAAGACTCGCCGGCAACCGCTCGGTGAGTGGAAAAAGGAGCACGAGAAAAAAATACGCGACTGCTGCAGGTCCAGAGCTCTCCAGTCTGCTGTCTAGAGAAGTAAGGCTGTTAATGCACTACTTGCTATGTGGTTCAGCTCGAAGCTCGAAACGAGGGATTTCTGCTCTGCGACTGTGACATACAGGAAAATCTGCAATGCTCGCCTTTCTTTTGTACTGAATTATAGTATGCTCAGATTAAAAATACTTCTCAGGTAAAAAAGAGACCACTCTGTCCACGGCAACCAGTCCAGGTTCCGAAGCACCTACCATATAATATGAAACTAGTGCTTGAGTTCATGATGCAATGACGTGAATAGAAAATGTTACACCATGAATCACCAGTCAGACACTCATTCATTCAGTTCAGATCCGATGTCCATCACGAATATCAATATGAAGTTTGATCCCCACAGTCACTTTCTGGTATCCACTGTGGTGTTAACGCAAATAACCTCGGAACGTCATCTTGTGGAACTTATTGCCATCCCTGAAAACACATTCTACGTCAATTTATGAATATTGCTGGTCGGCGGCTGGTACGAACGTATACCTGCTTTATCTTATTAGAATATGCCATTTCGTACGATGCAAAGGAAGGATATGGCTGCAGGGTGTGCGATTATTCACACTCTATTCAGCAACTAACAAATCAGTCTTCTTGTAATTTCCATTAACTCTCCACATATTATTCTTTGGAGTCAGAGACGTTGGGTTCTCTAGAACAGCCGGCCGAAGTGGCCGCGCGGTTAAAGGCGCTACAGTCTGGAACCGCACGACCGCGACGGTCGCAGGTTCGAATCCTGCCTCGGGCATGGATGTGTGTGATGTCCTTAGGTTAGTTAGGTTTAAGTAGTTCTAAGTTCTAGGGGACTTATGACCACAGCAGTTGAGTCCCATAGTGCTCAGAGCCATTTGAACCATTTTTCTTTAGAACAGATGGTCCCTGTCACCTTCCACCAGTTGGCGCTGCATCTACAGTGTTTAAGTGTTCGGTATAGTGTTAGTGGTAAACAAATCATGGCAAATTGAGATCTCACCCTTCAACCAGTAATCTGTTCCCAACTTCGAGACCTATTAGGAAAGTAAGGTCCGATCGGTCGTGAAATGAAAACCACTGTGAAAATCAAGAATGTTTTATTTTCAGCAGCCAGCTAAACCTTCCAGATGGTTGTCCACATAATCGTTGCTCAGACTTCGACATTTGTCGTGGCACTGTACCAACTTTCCAGTACCCTCGTCACAGGAGGCCGCCGCCTCTGCTTTCCGCCACTTCTCTACGCTATTCTGCAACTCGTTGTCTGTGCCAAAATGTCGTCTTCATAGCCAGCGGTTCATGTGAGCAGAGGTGAAACTCAGCCGGAGTCAATTATGGTCTGTATTGTGGTGATCAAACACTTCCCATCGAAAACGCTGCAGGAGCGTCTTCTTTGTTGCAGGCTGCTGCTGAGAATTGTCATGAAGAAGGAAACGCATAGCAGATATGTTATGTGGTCTGCATGACATCAGGCGAAATCTCTCACCAGGGCCCCATACTTGGCAGGAGACACTATTTTCTACACATATTTACGTCCTCACTGTGCGCTCCAAACTGAAAAGAGTGACTTGACGCCATCGACGAGCATACTAGAGACACTGATCAACACATCTGTGCAAAGCTTCATCGGATTTTGACTATGGTTTCAATTTCGCACCCAATCGGACCTTACTTACCGAATATCCTTCTATATTTATTATGACACTCTTCCAGTAACCTCTGCCCACATTTCAGTTTCTTTTCCGCGTTTAATCGTCACACTCAGCGCAACATTCTGACGATTTTCTGGTGATATAATCCTTCTGGAAAGACCCGTGACATTATTTTTTCATGTCACTTCCCCTGTCATTAACATGCATTATAATCATCAAAGTAATTAATTCATCATACGTAAACAGAGAAAACCTAATTTTAAAAGCTACAACTGATTACTACTTTGAGCTATAAATCTGAGTCGCAAAAATTCAAATAAATTTTTTCTTGCTTATAACAGTAACCCAAAGCCTGCTCTTCGCAAGAGGCTAATTACAAATTATAAATGTTTAGACGTGTTTACTTTACGCAGTATCGACTCATTAAATACTAGACACAATATCTTTCTGCTAGCCTATGTACGCGAAGACTCGTGTACTAAACTAACTTACACTGCTACCGTATTATTTGACGTCAGTATACGATTAAAATGAAAATTCGTCTTCAAGCTGCACCTCTTTTCCAAATGCGGAAGACGTCAAGCATAGGTGGTCCTCCTACATCTGACAAGGCAAACAAATGTGTAATGTTATCAGTCGTAGTTCTTTGCAAAAGCTCCACATCTCCATTAGACACCGAAGTAAAATTTAGAAACGACGAAGCTGTTATGCTGTGACGAAGGGTCGGAGTCACGCCTCATCCAGTAAGAGCACTGCCCGCGAAATACAAAGTTTCGGGTCTGAGCACGGGCTGGGCGTTAAGTTTTTAATCTTCAGGAAAGATCCAAAGGAACGTAGACCCTGTTGCAGAGGGATAAATTTAGTCTGGAACAAATTAATGTGATAATTCCACGACGATAAGCTACATAGGATGTATTGTTAAGTAATAATCACTCTATTTCAGTCGGGTAAAACCAAGATGGTAGAACTTCATATTGAAAAAGGTACAATGCAGGTTGCAGTTTACTGAGACTGCTGTCTAAATCATATTCCTAATAGACAATGAAACAAGCGAGAATAAATTTCAGAAGAAAAAATAAATGTGCGAAGCTAACAGATTTTAAAGTTCTTAGACGAGACAACCTTATTAGGTGAAAGCAAGGGTATACAAGAAATCAGCTGGAAACTGAGATGAAAAGCGGTTCATAGCCTATCAGGAGTAGAAGAAAAGGTTACAGGAGAATATGGGTTTGGGACAAGGAATGAGAGAAGAGAAAGACTAATTAAGTTGTGGAATAAACTTCAACCAGTAATAGCGAGTATTCTGTTCTAGAATCACAAGAGGAGGAGGTACACTTGGAAAAAGCCGGGTGATAGGGGAAGATTTCAGTTAGATTACATCATGGTCTGACAGAGATACCGAAATCAGATACTGTACTGTAATGCATACCCAGGTGCAGATATAGACTCAGAGCACAATGTAGCAGTGATGAAGAGTAGGTTGAAGTTTAAGAGATTAGTCAGGAAAAGTCAGTATGCAAAGAAGTGGGATACGCAAGTACTAAGGAATGACGAGATATGCTTGAAGTTCTCTAAGACTACAGATACAGAAATAAGGAATAGACCAGTAGGCAGCACAGTTGAAGAGGAATGGACATCTCTAAAAAGGGCAATCACAGATGTTGGGAAGAAAAACATAGGTACAAAGGAGGTAACTGCGAAGAAACAATAGGTAACAGGAAAAATACTTCAGCTGATTGATGAAATAAAAACGCCGAAAAAGTTCAGGGAATTCAGGAATACAGAAATACAAAACGCTGAGGAATGAAGTGAATAGGAAGTGCAGGGAAGCAAAGACGAAATGACTGCATGAATAATGTGAAGAAATCGAAAAAGAAATTATAGTCGGAAGGACTGACTCAGCATATCGGAAAGTCAAAAGAACCTTCGGTGAAATTAAAAGCAAGGCTGGTAACATTAAGAGCGTAACGATAATATCACTGCTAAATGCGAAAGGAGAGAGCGGATAACTGGAAAGAGTACATCGAAGGCTTCTGTGAGGACGAAGATTTGACTGATGTGGTAGAAGAAGAAACAAGAGTCGATTTAGAAGAGGTAGAGAATCCAGTATTGAAATCAGAATTTAACAGAGCTTTGGAGGACTTAAGATCGAATAAGGCGGAAAGGATAGACCAAATTCCATCAGAATTTCTAAAGTCATTGGGGGAAGTGGCAACGAAACGACTATTATGGTCTGTGTGTAGAATGTATAAGTCTAGCGACTTACCATCTGACTTTCGCAAAAATATCACCCACGCAATTCCGAAGACTGTAACAGATGACAAGTGCGCGAATTATCTCACAATCAGCTCATGCATCCAAGTTGCTTACAAGAATAATTTACAGAAGAATGTAAAAGAAAATTGAGTATGTGCTAGATGAAGATCAGTTTGGCTTTCGAAAAGTAAATGCAGCAGAGAGACAATTCAGACGTTGCGGTAGATAATGGAAGCAAGAATAAAGCCAAATCAAGACACATTCATAGGATTTTGGAAAAAAGTTCAGCAATGAAATATGGTGCAAGATGTTAGAATTTCTGAGAAAACTTGGATTAAGCTGTAGGGAGAGACAGGTCATATACAATATGTACAACAGCCAAGAGGGAATAATAAGAGTGGACAACCAAAAACGAAGTGCTCGTATTAAAAAGGGTGTAAGACAAGGATGAAGCCTTTTGCCCCTACTGTTCATCCTGAACATCGAAGAAGCAATGATGTAAATAAAAGAAAGGTTCAGGAGTGGTATTAACATGCAAGGTGAAAAGATATGAGTGATACGAATAACTAATGATGTTGCTATCCTGATTGAAAATAAAGAAGAATTACGTGATCTGCTGAACGGAATGAACAGTCTAATGAGTTCAGAATATGGATTCAGAGTAAATGGGAGGAAGACGAAAGCAGTGAGAAGTAGCAGAAATGAGAACAGCTAGAAACTTAGAATCAGGATTGATGATCACAAAATGGATGAAGGAATTCTACTACCTAGGCAGCAAATTAACTAGTGAGCAAGGAGACTAGCTCTGGCAAACAGAGAATTCCTGGCCAAGAGAAGTCTCCTAGCATCAAACATATGCCTTAATTTTCGTAAAAATAGAACGTCAGAGACAGAGAACCTCGTGTTCCTGCTGCAAGTAAGATGAGTAAACCGTTTGTTTGTTATATATTTTTACGATCTTCCAACAGGAGCGGCTGCAGTAATGGACAGGAACTGTGGTTGCTGTATACACATGCGAGCGGAGTTGGCGACCCATTTCACACAGCTCCAGGCTGCGTTAGCTTGAGGCTGCTGCCAAGGGGCATCACTGTAGGGGGTCGGACGCGGGAATGCGATGGACGTCGTGTTCGTTCCACGTGTCCACCGATCGGTTCACTGCTGTGGCTGTCCCAGGTACTACCTGCACTGATGTTGACCCCTTACTTGTGGTCGAGTGGGAGATCATTCCAAAGTCTGGCAGGCAGCGAAACACTTTCCAAGGGGCCGAACATAGGGCCTCCCCAGTTCGTTTGACGAACAGGTTTCTGGCGTTATCTGTAGCTGACGATATCTCTAAGCCGGATGCAGTCGTCCACCCAGTTCCAGAGGAAGCTTCTCGGTCCGCAATGTCTGGACATTCACAGAGGATGAGTTTGTTGGTAGTTGGGAACTACAACGTTAGGCGCGTAAAGGTGTCCCTTAGGAACACGGCTGTCAAGGAGAGGGAGGAACTCAGTGTCCACTCTGGGGGGAGCTATTCCGGATGTGGAAAGGGTGCTTCCGGATGCAGTGAAGAGTACAGGGTGCAACCAACTGCCGATGATGATTCATGTTGGTACCAATGACATGTGTCGTTTTGGATTCGAGGAGATTCTCTCTGGTTTCGGGCGGCTAGCGAAATTGGTGAAGTCTTGCTTCCAAGATTAAGGCGGAGCTCGACATCTACAGCATCGTCAACAGAACCGACAGTGGTCTTTTTGTGCAGAGCCGAGTGGAGGGTCTGAATCAATGTCTCAGGTGGTTGTTTTGTTAGGTGGCTATAATTTCGCACCTTACAAGCACTCATCTACATACTTTGCCGTGGTTTACTATCGGAATTAGGTATCATTTGATAACTTGTACATCGTATATGTGAATATTTAAAGAAGACTGACATTGTCACGTTGTTGTTGTTGTGGTCTTCAGTCCGGAAACTGGATTGATGCAGCTCCCCATGCTACTCTATCCTGTGCAAGCTTCTTCATCTCCCAGTACCTACTGCAACCCACATCCTTCTGAATCTGCTTAGTGTATTCATTTCTTGGTCTCCCTCTACAATTTTTACCCTCCATGCTGCCCTCCAGTACTAAATTGGTGATCCCTTGATGCCTCAGAACATGTCCTACCAACCGATCCATTCTTGTAGTCAAGTTGTGCCACAAATTTGTCTTCTCCCCAATTATATTCAATACCTCCTTATTAGTGATGTGATCTAACCATCAAATCTTCAGAATTCTTCTGTAGGACCACAATTAAAAAGCTACTATTCTCTTCTTGTCCAAACTATTTATCGTCCATGTTTCACTTCCACACATGGCTACACTCCATACAAATACTTTCAGAAATGACTTCCTGACACTTAAATCTACACTCGATGCTAACAAATTTCTCTTCTTCAGGAACGCTTTCATCGCCATTGCCAGTCAACATTTTATATCCTCTTTACGTCGACCATCATGAGTTATTTTGCTCCCCAAATAGAACAACTCATTTCGTAATCTAATTCCCTCAGTATTACCCGAGTTAACTCGACTATAATCCATTATCCTCGTTTTGCTTTTGTTGATGTTCAATTTATATCCTCCTTTCAAGACACTGTCCATTCCATTCAACTGTTCATCCAGGTCCTTTGCTGTCTCTGACAGAATTACAGTGCCATCGGCGAAACTCAAAGTTTTTATTTCTTCTCCATGGATTTTAATTCCTACCCCGAATTTTTCTTTCGTTTGCTTCACTGCATGCTCAATATACAGATTGGATAACATCAGGGATAGGCTACAACCCTGTCTCACCCCCTTCCCAACCACTGCTTCCCTTTCATGCCCCTCGACTCCTATAACTTCCATCTGGTTTCTGTACAAATTGTAAATAGCCTTTCGCTCCCTGTATTTTACCCCCGTTACCTTCAGAATTTGAAAGAGAATGTTCCAAATGGTTCAAATAGCTCTGAGCACTATGGGACTTAACTGCTGTGGTCATTAGTCCCCCAGAACTTAGAACTACTTAAACCTAACTAACCTAAGGACACCACACACAGCCATGGCCGAGGCAGGATTCGAACCTGCGACTGTAGCGAGAGTATTCCAGTCAAAATTGTCGAAAGATTTCACTAAGTCTACAAATGCTAGAAACGTAGGTTTGCCTTTCTTTAATCTATTTTCTAAGATAAGTCGTAGGGTCAGTATTGCCTCACGTGTTCCAACATTTCTACGGAATCCAAACTGATCTTCCCCAAGGTCAGCTTCTACCAGTTTTTCCATTCGTCTGTACAGAATTCGTATTAGCATTTTGCAGCAATGACTTATTAAACTGATAGTTCGGTAATTTTCGCATCTGTCAACACGTGCGTTCTTTGGGATTGGAATTATTATACTCTTCTTGAAGTCTGAGGGTATTTCGCCTGTCTCATACATCTTGCTCACCAGATTGTAGAGTTTTATCAGGGCTACCAGTAGTTCTAATGGAATGTTGTCTACTCCTGGGGCCTTGTTTCGACTTAGATCTTTCAGTGCGCTGTCAATCTCTTCACACAGTATCATATCTCCCATTTCACCTTCATCTACATTCTCTTCCATTTCGATAATATTGTCCTCAAGTACATCGCCCTTGTATAGACCCTCTATATACTCCTTCCAGCTTTCTGCTTTCCCTTCTTTCCTTAGAACTGGGTTTCCGTCTGAGCTCTTGATATTCGTACAAGTGGTTCTCTTTTCTCCAAAGGTCTCGTTGATTTTCCTGTAGGCAGTATCTATCTTACCCCTAGTGATACATGCACCATTGTCGCGTACACCTCATAAATAGTTGTTAACGCTTATTGCATGAAAGATGACGGAGTGTCTTTTTATCAAAACGGTATAATGAATGATTGCCTATACTAGTGAAGGATGGAAAGCTAATGGAAATGAAACGGCAGGCGTAACTAGAGCTCTGGGCGGAAAAGCCCGTACAGGTGTGTCGGTCCCGCTTGACACAAGAATTAGCCAAGAAGGAAGTTCAGGGCACCTGAGCGCTGAAGCAGAATACAGCGGCGGCCGGGAATATTCTGTGGTTTCGAGAATATGATCCGCCTTCTGCGGTTACGATGGAGGGGAGCCGAGCTTTGCTGGGAAGCCAGTGGTGGAGAGAAAGTAGTCTTCCGTTTTGAAGACCCGTGTTTGACAGTCGCTCAGTATCAGCTTTGGTTGGTACAGACGGATTTGCTGTCTTTGCTCTCAGGATTTTTTATAGCTAGAACGGTTAGGCACTGTACTGTTGCGAACTTATACGATTCTGGACTACGCCTCCGGGTAGGCAGTGGTCGTTGGTGCACAGCGTTCAGTGATTGAAAGCACTTCTTCTGCCTATACTCGCGTTGAGACGTTATCTGAACTCCGTCCTTGTGGCTGGGAGTTCGCGTTTCTCGTCTGCGGACCACAGAGAGGAGAAGACAGTATTAGATTATACTAGTCAGTGGACCGCCTTCTGCCACCCTAGTGTTTGAAAGAGTTTTTTATTTTGTGGCTGGCGTTCTTCCATCGTCGCAGACATGTACGAGAACCATCACTCCACCGCACCGGACGCATTACATACAGTGATATTGCTAACTGCTTCGGCTTATTAGGCCTATGGAGCTAAACAGGTGTGATGTAAGTTTTATTTCCACTGAGGTTGCACACCGCTGTAGATCATTTTTGAAAGTATTGTTTTCTAGTGTTTGGTACGTAGATGATGTCAATCATCTCGCGTTATTTATATTAGATCGCGTAGCCCTAAAAAGTGGCACATTTCGGCAACTGATCAGTAATATTAGTTAGGAGATTCATTTGTGTCTTTTTATGTCCACTGGACATTGATATATAAACATTTGTAATATATACAAGGGGTTTTAATCTGCATTAAATGTATAAGCAGAATCAACGTTTGTCATTTTGTAGTTACTAGTTCTCTTAATTATTCATTTATGTAATTTATATGTTAAAGAGCAACACTGAGGAAATAATATCACCATTAAGAGATCCAAAGATCTGCTTCAGGGTGTAGTCAGACAGAACCAAATCTTCATTTTCGCATTCAGTTTTTTCCGTTGCGCACATTCATTTGTACACCCGCCCGGAGTAGCATCTTGGACTGTTACCGTGTATGCTGCAGATTTCTTGACTTCCGCCATCGGGTGGTGGGTTTCCGGGTTCCGCTAAATACGTCATGAGTTCATTACACACAGGAAGCAGCTACACGGGTAGCGCGGGCTGTGTGGAAGGGACTGGGCGGTCTTTTAGGTTAGAGGGTCTTAGAGAACCACAGAAAGGGCGTCCATCTAAAAGGGCGCAGGTAAAACACAGTAAGGTAGTTGTACAAACGATCGGTATTGTAGTTGTAAATTGTCGTATCTGCGTTGGGAAAGAGCGAGAGCTCCAAGCCTGAAGCTCAAATAGTTATAGGTACAGAAAGCTGGCTAAAGCCGGAAATAAGTTCAGCCGAAATTTTTCAAACGATCTAACAGTGTTCAGGAAGGATTGATTAATTGCAGTTGGTGGTGGAGTATTTATTGCTGTCAGAAGTAATTTGCCTTGTCGTGAATTTGAAGTAGATAGTTCCTGCGAAATAGTATGGCTGACAATCGGACTAAACACCCAATTGGATCGTTTTACCGACCCCCCCACTCATAAGATGTAGTTGCTGAACAGTTCAAGGAAAACTTGAGTCTCATTTCAAATAGGTACCCAACTCATACAATTACAGTTGGTGGTGATTTCAATCTACCCTCGATGTGCTGGAAAAACTATACGTTTAAAGCCGGCGGCAGGCATAAACGTCATCCGAAATTGTACTGAATGCTTTCCAAGAAAATTATTTTGAACCATTAGTTCATGAGCGCATTCGAAGCGTAAATGGTTGGGAAAGCATACATGACCTCTTAGCAACAAATAATCCTGGACGAACAGTTTCTGCCAGGATGAATACCGTTACACCTACAACCATCAAAAAGAAACGCAAAGTATATCTATTTAAGGTGATAAAAATGCACTTAACGCCTTTTTAAGAGACAGTCTTCACTCCTTCCGATCTGATCCTGTAAGCGTAGAAAAGTTGTGGACGATTTCAAAGAGATGGTATCGAAAGCAATTGAGAGATATATACTACATAAATTTATAAGTGAGGGTACTGATCCCCCATGGTACACAAATGGGTCAGATCTCTGATGCAGAAGCAGCTAAAAAAGCGTACCAAATTTAAAGGAACGCAAAATCCCAGACACTGACAAAGTTTTGCAGATGTTCGAAATTCAACACCTTCTTCAATGCGAGATGCTTTCAGTACTTTTCACAACAAAATTCTGTCTCGAAATCTGGCAGAAAACACAAAGAGATTATATTCATACATAAAGCAAACCAGTGGCAAGCCGTTATCAATATCTTCATTGCGCGATAAGAAAGGTGAAGTCACTGATGACAGTGCAACTAAAGTAGAGTTTTTGAACAAGGTTTTCCGAAACTCCTTCGCCAAAGAAGACGTAAATATTCCTGAATTCCAATTAAGAACAGCTACCAAGATGAGAAACATAGAAGTATATATCCTCGGTGTAACAAAGCGGTTTAAATCACTTCATTAAGCCAAGGCCTCCGGTCCAGTTTGTATACCAGTCAGGTATACGCTGATACAATAGCTCGATATTTAGCAATTATATACAACCGCTCGCGCAAACAAAGAGCAGTACCTATAGACTGGAAGATTGCTCAAGTCACACCAATACCCAAAAAGGGAAGTAGGAGTAATCCGATGAATTACAGACCCTTATCACTAACGTCGATTTGCAGTAGGGTTTTGGAACATATACTGTATTCGAACGTTATGAATACCTCGCAGAAATCGATTTACTGACACATCAGCACGGATTGAGAAAATACCGTTCTTGCGAAACACAACTAGCTCTTAATACTCCTGAAATAATGAGTGCTATCGACAGAGGATGTCAAATTTATTCCATATTTTTAGATTTCCAGAAGGCTTTCGACACCGTTCCTAACAAGCGTCTTCTAACCAAACTGTGCGCCTATAGAAAATCGCCTCAGTTGTGCTACTGGATTCGTGATTTCCTGCCAGAAAGGTCACAGTTCGCTGTAATAGACGGAAAGTTTCGAGTAAAACAGAAGTAATATCCTGCGTTCCCCAAGGAAGCGTTATAGTCCCTCTATTGTTCGTGATCTACATTAACGACATTGGAGACAATTTGAGTAGCCGTCTTAGATTATTTGCAGATGATGCTGTCATTTACCGTCTTGAAAAGTCATCAGATGACCAAAACGAATTGTAAAATGATTTGGATATGATATCTGTATGGTGCGAAAAGTGGCAACTGACCCTGAATACAGAAAAGTGTGAAGTGTGCTAAAAGTAACACGCAAAATTTCTATTACGCGATAAGTCACACGAATCTGAAGCCTGTAAATTCACATAAATACTTAGGGATTACTGTGGTGTCACTGCCAGACTCCACACTTGCTAGGTGGTAGCTTTTAAATCGGCCACGGTCCATTAGTATACGTCGGACCCGCGTGTCGCCACTGTCAGTGATAGCAGACCGAGCGCCACCACACGGCAGGTCTAGAGAGACTTACTAGCACTCGCCCCAGTTGTACAGCCGACCTTGCTAGCGAAGCTACACTGACCGGTACGCTCTCATTTGCCGAGACGATAGTTAACATAGCCTTCAGCTACGCCATTTGCTACGACCTAGCAAGGCGCCGTATTCAATTGATAATTAATATTATGAAGCATGTACCGTAACGAGAGATGTTCTACAATTGTGGATTAAAGTTAAGTATTACATCATCTAAGTACTTTATTTACAATTCTCAAGATATTGTCCTGTTCCAGACCTCACGCCAGTCAGCGTGTAATTAAACGCGTGCATTTCGGCCTCCTCTAGAAAAACAGTGTTGGCTCTTCTGCCAACACTACAAATTGGCGACGAGTCTCCAAAGGGTCTTCTTTTTTCTACTTGATTAATTTACTTGTGTCATGGCTTCGCCACAATCTCCAGATGCACTGTCCGAATTTTATCGCTTGCAGAATCAGCAGACGCAGGCGTTATTGGATGCCCTTGGACAGCTCGTCCAGGGTCAACGTGCAATGCAGAACGATGCGGCAGCCGCCGCTCCGCCGCTACCGCAGCCACAACATGCAGTTGCACCACCTTTTCGTCCGTTTGCTGTGGCACTGGAAAGCTGGACGGAGTGGTCCCGCCAATTTGGATTCCATCTCGCCGCCTACAGAATTCAAGGTAATGAGCGGCAGCCTCACTTATTATCATGTGTCAACGCCCAGACGTACCGTGTGATAGTGAAATTGTTTCCCTGACGCGACGTAACAACTCTGTCCTACGAAGAAATTTTGTCTGCATTAGATGCATATTTCAAGGAATCAGTCAATGTAGTTGCAAGAAGGTATACTTTCTTTCGTACAAAACGTACGGCCGGTAAAACTAATCGGGAGTGGGTTGCAACTTTGCAAAGCCTTACTAGGGATTGTGCTTTTGAGTGTGAATGTGGACTCCCTTATTCAGATACTATGGTACGTGATGCAATTGCACAGAACATTTCTGAAGTTCGTATAAGAGAACAGATTTTGAAACTAGTCAATCCCTCCCTTCAACAAGTGATGGACATATTGGATAGGCAAGACACACTTGACTTTGCTCAGGAATTGTTTGAAACTTCGCCAGCCATGTGTCACATTAACCGGCCCGCCGGGCGAGCTGCACGGAACAGTAAACAGCCCTCGCGCTCGTCCGCGCAGCTGCCGCCAAGCTCTCAACCACGTGTCCCGTGGCAGCACGCAAATGCAGTGCTAAAATCATGCCCGCGGTGTGCAACTAGACATTCGCGTGAGAATTGCCCGTCACGCCAAGCTATTTGCTTTTTCTGTAATAAAAAATGACATGTTCAGAGTGTTTGCCAGAAAAAGCTCAGATCGGACACTCACAACCATTCCAGGCCCTTTGCTTCCCGCTGGAATCGGAATCGAACCAAGAATACTCAGGCTCGTGAACCTTCACCCATGGACATTCATGCAGTTCATTCCACTCTGCCCAGTGCCACTCTCTCTAACAGTGACTGTGTTCATCCCACAAATAGTGTGCGTCGACGTCGACGGAAATCACGTCAAGTCGCAAGTGATTCTGTACCAGTGTCTGTACAAATTGCACGAGACAGTCGCTTTTGTCGTCAGCAGGGCAATAAACTTTTTGTAGATATGGATATTCATGGCAACGTTATCCCATTCCAGCTCGATACCGGAGCTGCAGTTTCATTGATCAATAAAGACACGTACAAATAACTGGGCACACCTCCGTTGTGTGCCGCAAATGTTAAGTTAAATAGTTATTCCGGTCAGAATATCCCTGTGTTAGGACAGTGTAGCCATCTTGCAACATACAAGGGACAAACAAAACTTGTGTCATTTTACGTCCTTCGTTCTTCTTCTGCAGTGAACTTGTTTGGTTTAGATTTATTTCAGTTGTTTAACTTGTCTATAGTCAATCAGGTCCTATCAGTGAACCAGACTGTGCCTTCCGCCAGTGTTTCTCGTCTATGTGAAGAATTTGCTGACATTTTTGCACCGGGCCTTGGTTGCGCTAAGAACTATAAAGCACATTTGGACCTGAAAGTAAACGCGCAACCAAAATTTTTCAGAGCACGCAATGATCCACACACCTTGCGTGATGAGGTCGCAAGAACCTTACACGATTTGGAATCACAAGGTGTGATTGAACGTGTGCAGGCTTCTCTCTGGGCATCACCTTTAGTAATTTTGCCAAAGCCTTCCGGTAAATTGAGACTTTGTGTGGACTTCAAAGCTACAGTGAATCCACAATTAGTGATTGCAACTTTTCCTTTACCCCGCCCGGAAGATCTTTTTGACAAACTGTGCCCGGGTAAATATTTTTCGAAGTTGGACCTAGCAGATGCGTACTTGCAAATACCAGTGGACGAAGAATCCCAGCGCGTTTTGGTGGTTAATACGCATCTTGGTTTGTATCGATTCAAAAGACTACCATTCGAGTGTGCATCCGCCCCTGCATTGTTTCAGCAATATCTGCAAAATGTTTGTGCGTCGGTCCCTTGTGCAGCAAACTGTCTGGACGACATTGTGATCTCCGGAAAGACAGAAGACGAACATTTAGCCAATCTCTGAACATTATTTCAGGTCTTGCGACAAAATGGTCTTCGCTTGCGGAAGGACAAATGTGTGTTTTTTGCTCGTGATTTACCTTATCTGGGACATGTAATCAATGCCCAAGGCATACATCCCAGTCCCGAGCACCTCCGTGCCATACAAGACTTGCCTTCGCCGCAGAATTTGAAGCAGCTACAGAGTGTGTTGGGAAAAATTAACTATTATCATAAATATATCCCACATGCCTCTTCCATTTCAGCTCCGCTTCATCGCTTACGCCGTAAAGGTGTTCCGTTCGTCTGGACGACGGACTGCGAATGCGCCTTTCGCCAGTTGAAATCGGCATTGCTTTCAAATACTTGCCCTACGTCATTCGATCCCCAGAAACCCCTTTTGTTGATGGTAGATGCATCGGATTTCGGTATCGGTGCTGTGCTTGCGCAAAAAGATGGATCACACGATCGCCCTATTGCCTTTGCGTCCAAATTGCTCTCGTCTGCGCAAAGAAATTATTCACAGATAGAGAAAGAAGCTTTGGCTCTCGTCTTTGGTGTTACTAAGTTTCATGATTTCTTGTATGGTCGTCACTTTACCATCATCACAGACCACAAACCTTTGACATCGCTTTTTCATCCGAACAAGCCTGTACCTCCACGTACAGCGCAGAAATTCATTCGCTGGTCTATTTTTATCTCGCAATACCGCTACGATATCTTGTATCGGTCCACTGCTAAGCATGGAAACGCCGATGCGTTGTCCCGTTTGCCTGTTGCTGAGGATAGAGCATTCGATTCTTCCGAACTTGCATGCATGTTCATTGATTCGGAAACCGATGACGTGGTCGAATCGTTTCCGATTGATTTTCGTCGTGTTGCTGCAGCCACAGCTGCTGACCCTGTCCTTGCTACCGTTTTGCGTTTTGTTGCTACGCAATGGCCCTTGTCGAAATCACGGATCGAGGATCCGTTGGTTCGCCGACTTTTTGCTCACAGGGAGAGACTTTTTGTACAACGTGGTGTTTTGCTGTTGCGTACTGATAATGATCAGTCCAGGGTCGTGGTCCCACGTTCGTTACAGTCCTCTGTCTTACGGCTTCTCCACCAAGGACATTGGGGTATAGTGAGAACGAAACAACTTGCTCGTCAGCACTGTACTTGGTTCGGAATCGATGCTGCGATTACGAATATGTGCTCTTCTTGCATGGCGTGTGCCGAAAAACAATCCGCACCACCACGGAAATTCTTTGCATGGCCGAAAGCCACTTCCCCTTGGAAACGCTTACACATAGGTTTTGCTGGTCCATTCTGGAATGCTCGATGGTTGGTTGTCGATTCATTCAGTAATTTTCCTTTTGTTGTCCGGATGTCTTCCACGGCATCTGCCACCATCCAAGCGTTATCCGCTATCTTTTGCATTGAAGGTCTTCCACAGACTATTGTTTCCGACAATGGCCCACAATTCATGTCCGCAGAATTTCAGTCATTCTGCAAGGCCAATGGTATTCAACATCTGACATCCGCGCCGTTTTCGCCTCAGTCCAACAGTGCCGCTGAACGATTGGTCCGGACTTTCAAGTCACAAATGTTGAAATTGAAAGCGTCGCATTCTCGGAGGACGCGTTGTTGCTCTTCTTGTCGTCGTCTCGCTCTCAGCCCCGAGATGGTCGCTCGCCGGCTGAGTTGCTCCACGGTCGTCCTCATCGAACCTTGATGTCTTTGCTGCATCCGCCGCATCAGGTTCCTGTGCAGCGGCAGCCACCTGCTTTTGCTCCAGGCGACATTGTATACTATCGCAACTATCGAGGTTCACGGCGTTGGCTCGCAGGGCGCATTCTTCGCTGCCTCGGCCGCGCTATATATTTGGTTTTGGGGGCCTCTGGTGAGGTGCGTCGGCATCTCAATCAGCTGCGCCTCTGTAGTCGCACGGGTTCTGTCGCTCCCCGTTCGCTTTCAGCGACGGTGCCGTCCGGTCAGCGCCCTGGGGACCCATCTACTGGCTCGCCTCATCCCCAGGTGTTACCGACGCTGTCCTCGATTTTGATCCATGGCGGCGCGCCGCCGCCGCCGCCGCCGCCGCCGCCGCCGCCGCCTGTTCTCCCGCCAGCGCCGCCCGCAGTGGGCGCTTCGCTGCAGCCGCCAAGCGCCTCCCTGGGTCACGCGCCGCCGATCGCTTCCCGTGACCAGCTGTCCTCCGACATGGAACTCTTGCCCGCTCCGGACCAGATGTCGTCTTCGCCCGTCGGGTGCCCCGACGCAATGGAGGTCGACCCTTCGGCCACTCCTGTCTCTTTACGGGCGCATACACCGCATGTTGACGTGCACCCTGGACTAGGTTTTCAGGCGTTTCCTAGCTCCCCTCGGACCGAATGGCCGGGTGCCGGTGGCACAGACTCGCCTGTTGTTAGGCTCCCCACCTCGTCGCATACGTCAATATGGGGTCCTCCTCACGGCGGGCGGAAGCCTTATAACACAACCGTTCGCCGATTTGCGGGGGAGGAATGTGGTGTCACCGCCAGACTCCACACTTGCTAGGTAGTAGCCTTTAAATCGGCCGCGGTCCATTAGTATACGTCGAACCCGCGTGTCGCCACTGTCAGTGATAGCAGACCGAGCGCCACCACACGGCAGGTCTAGAGAGACTTACTAGCACTCGCTCCAGTTGTACAGCCGACTTTGCTAGCGAAGCTACACTGACCGATACGCTCTCATTTGCCGAGACGATAGTTAGCATAGCCTTCAGCTACGTCATTTGCTACGACCTAGCAAGGCGCCGTATTCAATTGATAATTAATATTATGAAGCATGTACCGTAACGAGAGATGTTCTACAATTGTGGATTAAAGTTAAGTATTACATCATCTAAGTACTTTATTTACAATTCTCAAGATATTGTCCTGTTCTAGACCTCACGCCAGTCAGCGTGTAATTAAACGCGTGCATTTCGGCCTCCTCTAGAAAAACAGTGTTGGCTCTTCTGCCAACACTACAATTACAGTTACAAATAACCTAAATTGAACGATCACATAGATAATGTTGTGGGTAGAGCAAAGCAAAGACTGTGATTCATTCACAGAACACTTAGAAGGTGCAACAGGTCTACTAAAGAGAGTGCTTACACCACGCTTGTCCCCTTATTCTGGACTACTGCTGTGGGGTGTGGGATCCGCGTCGGTGAGACTGACGGATGACATCGAAAAAGAACAAAGAAGGGCAGTTCGTTTTGTATTATCGCGAAGCAGACGAGATAGTGCTACAGACATGATAAGTGAATTGCAGCGGCAATCATTAAAACAAATGCGTTTTTCGTTGCGACGGGATCTTCTTATGAAATTTCAATCACTAGTTTTCTCCTCCGATTGCGAAAACGTTCTGTTGGCACCCATCCACATAGGGAGAAATGATAATCACAAAAAAATAAGACAAATCAGGACCCGCACAGAAAAATTTAAATGTTCGTTTTTCCTGCGCACCGTTCGAGAGTGGAATGGTAGAGAGACAGCTTGAAGGTGCTTCATTGAACCCTCTGCCAAGCACTTTATTGTGAATAGCAGAGGAATCACGTAGATGTTGATGTTTATTTGGGGAAAAAATTTCTGAGAATGTACGTTCGGAGTACAGCACTGTATGGTTGTGAAACGTGAGCTGTGGCAAAAGTGGAACAGAAGAGAATCGAAGCATTCGACATGTAGTGCTACAGACGAAATTTGAAAATTAGGTGGAGTGATACATAGGGAATGAGGTGGTTCTGCGCAGAATCGGAGAGGAATGGAATATGCGGAAAAAACTGAAAAAGAAAAGAGACAGAATGATAGAACATCTGATAAGACATCAGGGAATGACTTCCATGATACTAGGGGGAGCTGTAGAGGGCAAAAACCGTAGAGGAAGAAAGAGATTGGAATACATCCAGCGGGTTTCTCAGGACGTAAGTTTCACTTGATACTCTGAGATGAAGAGGTTGACAAAGGAGTGGAATTTGTGACAGGCCACATCAAACGAGTCAGAAGATTGATGAACCCCCCCCCCCCCCCCCCCAAAAAAAAAAAAAAAAAAAAAAAAAAAAAAGTTGTATACAGATTGAAGACAAAAAAGGAACAATCGAAAATAACCGACTTACAGAATAACAAAAAGTCCCCAGGTAGAAACTCGACATGAAATTACCCAACATCCTTCGACAAAGTTCAGCTGGTGTAAAAACATTGCTTTAGATTTGAGGAAAACCCTACGGAGATAGTAAGTCTGGAGATTAATGGAGTGCAGATGTAAAACACGGAGAATAAGTAACTACGAAAGAAAAAATGTGAAGTTTCGATAGCTAGTGCTACAGAGTGACACGGTAATTAAATACGCAAATAATATACCAAATATGGAGTTTGCTAGGAAAGGAAGGCAGGAGACCAAATCTAATGAAAATACTTAAGATAGTAAATGAGAAATTAGTGGATGGGATGGAAACATATGCAAGAATTTTTAAGTTATTACCACAAATATAAGTAAAGAGAAAACGTTTTAGGGGCACGAAAAGAGAATGTTGGGATCTGGGAAATGGGACCATTCTCAAGTACCAAATCGTCCGAAGAAGAGATCGAAGAAGGCCGAGGCGAAGTTATCCACTGCGAACAATGTACAAGTCGACTGTGGTAAACCTTATAAAAAATCCACGTGATACGGAATATCGACAAATTGCCAATGCTTCCTCTCCAGACGTTTAGTGGACGCATACATGCATGTGGTATGCAACTTTCGTAAAAGGCGTCAAATTCTTAGATGTGGATGAAAACCTACTAGAAAATTGATCATTATAACCACAAAGAGCTGGACAAAGGGTTATAGACAAGTAACTGTTGACACAACAGAATTTGAACAAAATAAAAAACTACTGGAGAAAATAGCACACCCTTTCAGAGGTTTCCAATTCATTTAAGACCCATTGTTGCAACAGTGCATATGGAGTATATTAAATTCTTACAGTTACAAATAAGTAGCACAAGCGAGTCTGAGGAATCACGTATCGACTCATGGTGAAATACCTCTTTTAGCACGTTGGTGTAGCTTCCTCTGGCAGCAATGCGGGTGCTGACTCAGGCATCTACTCGATCGCACAGATGGCGAATACTATCCTGGGACACGCTATGCCGCGCCAGCTCGACCTGTTCCTGCAGTTTTGTGAGAGTTGTTGGCCGATGAGTCACACGAATCACTTCTTGTCCCACCATATCCCACTCGTGCTCGACTGGAGACAAGTCAGGGAGGTTGCTGCACATCTTGCGGAGAACGTTGAGATTCATGAGCAGTATGTGGGCGAGCATTATCATGTTAGGACAACGCATAACCTTTCTGTTGAAAGAAGGGCAAAAGAACAGGTCGAACAACGTTCCGCACGTACCGACCAATGGCTAGCGTCCCTTTCAGAAACACTAACGGTAAACGAGAGTTGAAGCCTGCCGCATCCAGGACCATAAGGCCTGGCGTGGGGGTAATGTATCATGGAGGAATGCTCTCTATGAGACAGAACTCACCAGATCTTAGGGAGTATGAGAAAACTACCGTCACTTGGGTGCAGGCAGAATCTGTTTTCATCGCCGAAGATCACGGCGCGCCATTCCATCTTCCAAACGATCTTCTGACGGCACCAATCGAGGCAGGCACGTCGATGTCATCACGTGAGTGGAAGATGGGCTAGAGATGTGCGTTCCCATAGCCCACAGCTAATATCTGGTTCGCAACAGGTCGTGTTCACACGTCTATGCTCACAAGCCTTCGTACCTCTGCTATGGTGGCTGCCCTTACAATACGAGGAACCTCGTCTATGGGTGTCAGAATATTCACGTGACCACTGACACCAGCAACGTTGCACAACTGAGCCAGTACGTCCAACTTGTGTGGGTAGTAATTCCCCGAAAGGACCATCCTGCCAGTCGGAAGGCCACAATTTGAACTCTTTCAGAGCTGCCCAGTTTGTTGTAGCACGCACGAGTGTGTCTTTGTGGCATTGTTGCCTGCGTGCTTCACACGTTTTCACCACACAGAGCCTTCTGGCTGTGAGTATTCCCTATTAAAGGATAGACACAGATGGAGCCCTGGTAGTTATGCCACTACGCTCTCTGTTGACGGACGACGCTGAAACCATTATCAGTACACTTACTATTCCCGCGGTTTCACATACCGTCTTCGAATCAAAACTGACGTCGTCTTTCCATGCTACTAACTTTTTTTCCGGCAGTGTGGAATCGTTTGGGAAAGGATTTTAGCAACAAACAACCTTCAACTTTCCCACGATTTGCATACTTCGAAGAATACAGAGTGGAAATTATCAACATCGCGCCTATCATTTTTAAGCTAGTCTTCATCTACGCCAGCGAATTATCCAGTGCAGTGCTGTACAGCGAATTATCAGGCGCAGTGCTGTGGTACTGTAATTCCCACACCATGGTGTTGAGATTACGTCGACTTTAATTCTATAATATTTTGGACTGCTGCAATATTCATGTCAATCTTGTCTCAGGTCTCAAGTAACTACTGCATACTAACTTGTGAGCTGGAATACTGTTTTATTTCAGTTTGAATGCTGCCACTGTCATTGAAATGTTACCTCGTCTTACGCGCGAGATATTGTTTCCCAGACGACTGTGGACCATCTCTCTTGGGTATGAATGCCTGTGAGCACCTGTTTACAACAGATACTCACCGTTGGGTTGAAATTTGGAGATCCTGTCTAGTGACCGGAACGTTTGTCGAATGTGACTGAAAAGCACATATTCCTATGGGCTTGCATGAAATCGTTGGCATATGGAACCCAAATATAAACTGTAGAGAATTTGGTTTGTAGAATCTAGCTGCTTATTACATCATCGATATCTCAGTGAGGGTGTCAAAATTTTATACTTTGATCTTACACATATATTGAGACTGGGAGATAGTCACTTTTTGCAGTTGTTACGAGCTTAGGTTGTTAATGCAAGATGCTAGTTGTTGCAGAATCCTCTACAATGCATACAGTTTTTATGCTTGAAAGTTGTTTGTTATATTACCAATTTTCATGATTTAAGTTTCATACGTCTGTTACCCACGAGCCTGTAACATCTGCACGCACTAACTGGTTATCTGTGCAGTCGCAATCGTTCTGCTGCGCTGATGTATCTTACCTAAAATCTTTGAGGCAATTGGGGCTCGGCCAGTGAAATTGTAAGGCGCCTGTTGAGGGAAAATGGCTTGGAAATTTGAAACATATAATGTTTTCCTTGTTCGTTGTTGATGGTTCTGTGTTACAATAAGAATAAGATTACATGTAACATATTGAGAATGAAACAGTAACATAAATGTAGCCAGGATTTGTATCATTGATGATAGTAATAAAACAGTTCCGAACTGCGTTTCCTCTGCAGACTACTGGCATAAACCAGGTAATACTGCAGCAGTTTGCAAGGTTTGCGAACAATGTTTGAAATGGGCAGTTCCTTCTTCAATCCAGCAATGGTCATATATTATGAGGCTTGCAGTTTTCAATTCACCTGGGCCAGTCTCGCGTATTCTATGTCGTGTATTCTTTCGTAACCTAAACGAGTAGAAAAGTTACCATCCATCCGGAAAGTTGCCGCTTTTTGATGCTTTCAGGAAGCATTTGTAAACGACGTCTTTCTTTGACAGTGATGAAGGAACCATGTGGTTCATATAAAAATCATTTTGATGTTCTACGTAAAGAAACTGTACTCTTTTATCTTTAATAACAAGAGCTTAATTTCAAAGCTTCGATCATTTATATTTGTTCCCTCGCCAAATTAAATGAAATCGTGCTTGCATTGATGCCTCGTGTAGATGATATTGGAGCATGGTCTTGTGCCTTGAACACGACATTCATTTCGATGAGAGCAGCTTCTCATGTTGTACAAACCATAAACATTATCAAATCGATTGTTGTCAGTTTGTCGGAGGTAGTTTCGTCTGGAGAACTTTGGACCAGCAGTTGTTACGCAATGCTCCATAACGCGCCATATTAGCAATAAAATCTTTCCTTGCTTGATGTTTGATTTTCACCATTGCGACCCAGTCATCCTGTATACAGAACTACTGATTGTTATAACAATGGTCGTCTACCTGCTGAATGACTTTATGCCACACTTATAGTATGCTACATATACAACCATTATGCTTATTGTGAGCATCTGTATCGCGTTATTCTTCAGTGCAGTCAGATCACGTCATGACACATTTTTGGGGCCACTATTCATATTGTGTTGTGGGCACCTTTCATCGGCGCCAACCTATGTACAACTTTTATGTCCATTCGTTTAAAATTTATAATGTACGGACACCATACACGCTTAAGGACTGGGAGATCCTGTACGTGAAATCCCTACCCGACACTGCCTTTTAATGTGATTAACAAGTGAGATGCTGTCTACGGCAGCTCTGCAAACAATTGGAGAGGCGCTGGACCGGACTCTCCAGTGTCCGCTGGAGGAGGCAAGGTCGTGTGGAGGGTCGCCGGGCGTGGCTCTGCAGGTATATAAACCCGGGCCTTCCTCTGGTCAGCACAGTCTGCACCGCCGACACAAGACACGCAACATGTACAAGCTGGTGAGTCGCAGGCAGCCTCGTCTCCTACAGGCTTCATTAGCTTTAATTCACTTTCGTATTAGAGATAGTCGCAGGCGTACACGCGAATCGCAATACTAATCAACATAATGCCGACAACTCCTATTATTATCAAGCAGTGAAATGTTCGTTAAATGTTTTGGTCCCCTATTGTAAAATACATTGTATAAGTTAGATTACTTGGGTCTTATTTGCGTCATAACGGCTCTTGGAGGACTGTCAAATTGAGAAATGAAATAGAACAGTTTCTTTTTTTAATGGCGCTTTCTTTTTTCCGCTTCAGGAACATACTTTTTTTGCGAACGTGCTCTTTAGCGACCGTTGCTATATACTGGGTGGTCAGAAAATGTGTGAAGTGCTTGTAGGGATGTTTCAGGGCAGGTTGTACTGAGACATAAATGTTAAGAAAGAAATTCGATACGTTGCTCAGTTTCGGAGTTATTTAGCATAGAAGTTAGCCAATCTGGGCGTCGCGCGCTCGCATTCAAGCGGCCTGCCAGGGGCGGCGTTGCCCAACGAGTGCTTTGTCTCGTTAGCTGAACCTTGAATATACGCGGGCGACGATCTGATAGGCTAACTTCGATGCTAAATAATTCGGAAACGGCGTAACGTATCGAATTTCTTTCTTAACATTTATGTCTCAGTACAACCTGCCCTGCAACACCCCTACAAGCATTTCACACATTTTCTGACCAATCTTTACAGTCAAACTGTAACTGTTCGGTCACTGTTGCAACAAATGCGGAAGCGATGATTGATAAAAATCCATGACGACGTGGTCACATACCGAGAAAACCTTGACTGAATACAAATCTTCTTCATCTAGAAAAATTTTCACTTACCATCTTTACATTAACAGATTATCAAATTGCATAAAAATGAATCTCGAAGGTAACGCTCACCTGACTCGTTTCTCATTTTGTAATAAGTCTTGCTAATGATACGAAAAATTAAACAGAAAGAGCACTAGCTATATGATATTGCCTCACATTTCTTTCCTCAAATTCACTAGATCTCGCATCAATTCTCTTAAAGTTGTGTCTCTTATTATGTTACGGTGTTTACAAGCTATTTCCTCCAAACGTGAAAAATAAAGGCATTGTTACAAATGCCTCGAAACACTCAGGCAATTGATTTATTTGCGTTTGCTCATGTGTGATCCTACTTGTCTGTACCACTCACAAATTTCTCCTTGAACTCCAGAGGTAGCAAAATTATTCCTTTATGTATCACAGCAACACGAAGTGAATAGGTTCTTTGCAGCTAATTTTCCTGGAATTATGAAGTTATTCTAATAACAGAATCGACGCAGTTTACAAATAACCATAGGCTTCCTAGTATTGCACAATTTTCTTAATTTCCAGGAATTTTTTTTTCGCAATGCCAACTGTACAACAATTTTGGAACATAGCGACGTGAGACGCGTGCTGTGTGCTTACAGGTGATCCTGCCCCTGCTGTTCGCCGCCGTGTCGGCCGGCTACCTGGGAGGCGTGGCCGTGGCGCCAGCGGCCATCGCCGCCCCCGCCATCGCCGCCCCCGTAGCCTACGCCGCCCCCGCTATTGCTGCCGCCCCCGCCTTGGCCGTGGCCCCCGCTCTGCGTGCCGCCCCTCTGACTGTCGCCGCCCCCGCCATCGCCGCTCCTCTGTCCTACGCAGCTGCGGCACCGATCCTCAAGATCCACTGAACGAAAGGATTACTGCAGGCGTACTGCCATTTGTAAATACATAAATAATACGAAATACATAACCAAACAAATCTAATTTATTTTGTGTTCTTTTTCACAAAACCTCTTGAAAAACATGGTTCTGGGTTTCAGGGAAGAATACACACTGTAGTGAAGTTTCAACAATAAGTTGTGAGCTATCTCTTTCAAAGATTAACTCTGAAGCTGAACCGCTGACTCATCTCTCACCTTACAGTCGCATGGATGATAATCATTTGAAAAGCAAGAATAATATTTTATCAATATTATTGACACTACTTGTCTGCATATCTGGAAAAATCGTCGCACCACAGCAGAATACAAACAAATACTAAAAAACTATATTATATTTACACCGCAATTTGGAGGCCGCAAGAAATTTTAACAAAAAAAAAATCGCTCTCAGGCATTTACCTATGCATCAGAAAGTGTTGCCGATGGAGGAAAACGTCTTTTTGGGGCGGAAAATTGTTCTTCATAGAACTAGTTACCAAAAACAAAACCTGAAGGAACAGAGTACAACATAGACATAGATTATTTTACTCTAATTACCGAAACTGCAAACATGCAAAAGCACTTCCGCACCGCGTCTACTGTTTGTTTCACCTTGTGTAGTAACACCTTAGCACATGGAATTACTTGGTTTCATTGGTTTTCCAGAGACAATGTTTTTATTTGAAAACGTGTCATGCAATAAATGTCGTAGTGAATGACAACCTTTACATTTGTCATTTGTTTTAGATGAGATTTTTATTAAATAGCCATTCTCAAGTGCCCAAGATACGTGGGCGTATCATCCCCGTAAACACAATAAAACAAAAAGCACAATGATGGTGTATCCAATGCATCTTATAGGTGGGAGCGAGTACATATTCGAAACTGCTCACCAGTGCGTAATAGAGTTCTTAGATAAAGTTATATGTTGTATCCTGGAAACGTTGTTTTCATTTTAATTTGTCGAAGATGTGGCGTACACCAAGCGACTACTCGCTTGACAAACTACCAGTATAGCTGAATAAAATTAGACGTTGTATCCTGGCAACGATATTTTCTTTTTAATTTGTCAAAGATGTGGCGCCCACCATGCGACTACTCGCTTGACAAAGTTCCATCATAGCTGAAACTTCCGTAACTAGCGCTTAATGCGCGGAATTTTAGTGCTGTACACGTAACAAAGTTAATGTATTGAGCTTTGACTACGAGATTAATAAGGCATATCACATAATTCACTAATAAAATGTGCGAAACTGAAGTGGAGGATCGGAAAGCCCCTGTCACAAGTGAGTGAAAAGGCAAACTTATAATTTTCAGGGTACATCGATTCGTCAATGGAAAGGATTCTCCGTACAAAAAAAAAGTCAGGTATGGAGATTATACAAAGAAGAGCAGCGCAAATGGTTGCAGGTTTGTTTGCTTTTTAGGAATGGGTTTCGGGGATTTTGATGTGGTGGTGGTCGTGGTTAGTGTTTAACGTCCCGTCAACAACGAGGTCATTAGAGACGGAGTGCAAGCTCGGGTTAGGGAAGGATTGGGAAGGAAATCGGCCGTGCCCTTTCAAAGGAACCATCCCGGCGTTTGCCTGAAACGATTTAGGGAAATCACGGAAAACCTAATATCAGGATGGCTGGAGAATGGATTGAACCGTCGTCCTCCCGAATGCGAGTCCAGTGTGCTAACCACTGCGCCAATTCGCTCGGTGGGGATTTTGAATAATCGCGGCTAGTAGAAACGCGAACATTGACGCCTGTCTCGTTAAACCATTACACCATACGCCACAAACCAGTTATAGGGGCAGCTCTACGAGCTTTTCGATCCCTCACAACATTGTTCACAACATGACGGTCTGAGGCGTTTCGTACTACTCTCTCGAAGGTTGTCCACCTGCATTCAAATCACGTATCAAATGTTTGACTGTGGATGTTTAACGCAATCTGAAAAATGTTTCTTGTCGAAGTAGAAATGCTTTCTAATATTCCTATTCACACTCAGGAGTTAGCGATGCTATAACGGCTAATTCTCCCTGACTCTCTTCTCTTCGTTAAGTGAAACGAAATGTTCGCGCCTATTTGTAATGAAGAGATCTAAGGCACCAGACATCGAGCACCAAATCTTCATACACTCGCTTTTCAAAGTACTGATGTGAGTTTTGCCATGGATAATGCCGTAAATGGACACTAAATAAGTCTACTTACACTCAAACGTAATGACACCGAAGTACTCTGGACCGAGCATCCAGGAAATGCGTGCACGCATGACAGCAGGCGATTTGTGCAGCGAAATCACGGACTACGGCATTTTCTGTGGTGGGATGGGCTCTCCGGTACAGGAGAGCTTCTGTGAAGTTTGGAAGGTAGGAGACGGGGTACTGGCGGAAGTAAATCTGTGAGGACGGGATGTGAGTCGTGGTTGGGTAGCTCAGATGGTAGAGCACTTACCCGCGAAAGGCAAAGGCCCTGACTTCGAGTCTCGGTCCGGCACACAGTTTTAATCTGCCAGGAAGTTTCAATACTGAGAAAGTTTATAGAATCGGCATTTGAAGCTGAGTGCAGAACGATCCTACTGCTGCCAGTATACACTTCGCTTAGGAACCACGAAGACAAGATGCGTGAAACTAGACTCATATAGATAGTCGTCTTTCCCTATCTCTATCTGCGAGTGGAACAGGAAAGGAAACAACTATTTGTGGTACAAGGTACCCTCCGGCACACAACGTACGGTGGCTCGCGGAGTATGTACGAGTATGTAGGTGTAGACTTCAGTAACCCTTGCAAACAACCACAGGATGCAGAATATCTACAAACTGCTAGTACTGCCCCGCCAGATGTACAACTGATACACATAAGGAAGTGGTGTGCAACTTTCACAACACGTGTCACTTTTTTAAACTTGGATGGAAACTTACCAAAAAGGTGGTCGTTACAACCACAAATAGATGGTCAAAGTGTTCTCGACAAATAACAGAAGACACAAGAGAATTTCATGGAAATAGAATAGTGAGAGAGAGTATTTTAGCAACCAACACCTTTCAGCTTCCAGTGACGTGCATATTTCGAAGAATACAGCGTGAAAATATCAGCATCTTCCAAAAGAAAAAGAGCCAAATAATTTTTAAGCCAGCCTTCACCTCTGTCAGTGAATTATCCAACGCCGTGCCGCGGTGTCGGAATTCTACGGCCCATGTATTTAACAAACTGCGCCAGTTTCAACTACTATCGCATTTTTGGCTGCCGCAATATTCAGGTTTCAGGTGATTAAAAACTACATGAAAACTTGTCTCAAATTGCCAGTTATGATTTCCTACTAACTTGTGAGCTGCAATACTACCTTATATTGCTACCATCCAGTTTGAATGCTTCCACAGTTATTAGAAACTTTACAACTTGTTGCCTGAGAGCTACTATGTTTTCCAGATGGCTGACCGTCATCTCTCTTGAATATACATGCTTGTGAGTCCCAGCACAACGATACACTCACCGTTATATTGGAATTACAGGACCTGTCTCTTCACCAAAGTGATTGTGGGAAGTCACTGAGAAACTATCTTCCTGAGCTATTGAATGATGTAGTTGACGTATTAAACCACAATATAAACAGAAAATAAATTGGTTCATAGAATCTACCTGCTTGTCACATCAGAGGTTTCCGAGTCAGGGTGGTTAAACTGTATACTCCTTTGAGATTGGGAGATTTGGGGCGGTGGGCGGGGAACTTTCTGCAGTTTCTACAATATTACACTGAGTTGGCAAAAGTCGTGGGATAGCTATAAGTCCGTGTCCAGATGAAGGTAGTATCGCGTATGCAAGATACAAAAGGGCAGTCTTTCGACAGAGCTGGATTTTTACTCAGGTGATTCACATCAGAAGGTTCCCGACGTCATTATGGCCACACGATGGGAATTAACAGACCTTGAACCCGGAATGGCAGTTGGAGCTAGACGCATACGACATTCCAATTCGGAAATCGTTAGGGTATACAGTATTCCGCGATCCACAGTGTCAAGAGTGAGCCGAGAATACCATACCTCAGGCATTACCTCTCACCACAGACTACGCAGTGGCTGACAGCCTTCAATTAACGACAGAGAGCAACAGCGTTGGCGCAAAGTTGTCAGTGCTAACAAACAAGCAACACTGTGTGGAATAACCGCAGAAATCAATGTGGGATGTACGACGAGCGTATGCTTTAGAACAGCGAGGCGATATTTGGCGTTAACGGTCTGTGGCTGCTGACGACCAACGCGAATGCCTCTGCTAACACCACTATATCGATTGGACCCTAGATGACGGGAAAGATCTGGTAGGGTTCGAGTGTGGCTCAGATCCCACGCAGCCATAGATTCAAGTTGTCAACAAGGCATTGTGCAAGCTGATGGTGGCTACATAATGGTGTGGTCTGTATTTACAGAGAATTAACTTGGTCATCTGGACATTCGGATACTTGGAGACCATTTACAGCCATCCGTGGCCGCCATATACCCAAACAACGATGGAAATTTTATGGATGACAGGGGGGCATGTCACTGGGTAACAACTGTCCGTGATTGGGTTAAAAAACATTCTGGACTGTTTGAGCGAATGGTTTGGCTACTCAGACGACCCGACGCGAATCCAATTGAACATTTACGGGACGTGATCAAGAGGTCAGTTCGTACACAAAATCCTGACCCAGAAAATCTTTCACAATTAT
Source organism: Schistocerca americana (assembly GCF_021461395.2). Taxonomy (NCBI): domain Eukaryota; kingdom Metazoa; phylum Arthropoda; class Insecta; order Orthoptera; family Acrididae; genus Schistocerca; species Schistocerca americana. The sequence goes on along the minus strand of NC_060121.1, from coordinate 522,744,222 downwards.
GAGTGGCTATGGAGGCATTTTTCTACAGGGGACTTCCAACGACTTCTTGTATCCATGCCACGTCGACCTGCTGCGCTACGCTGGGCAAAAACGAGGTCCGACACCATATTAGGAGGTGTCCTCTGATTTTTGCCATCTTAGTGTGTGGCAGTAATGGAAGTACAATTCTTGACAAAAAGAAGTATGGAAAGTTCTGTGAGAACATGTCGACCTGGCGTTACCTTGGTTTTCGATTCTATTGCAGTTTACGAAGCTGTTGTGAACATTCTCTCAGGGAAATTTGTTTCGATTTATCAATGATTGCGGTATACGACTCATTGTGCTAAATTTGGTGGGCAGATAATAGGTCAGTCTTATGGCACCATGTGCCTCCGTGAAACCTCGTAGTTAGGGCACTAGCTTGTGAGGTCTTAGCCGGCGGGAGTGGCCGAGCGGTTCTAGGCGCTACAGTCTGGAACCGCGAGACCGCTCCGGTCACAGGTTCGAATCCTGCCTCGGGCATGGATGTGTGTGATGTCCTTAGGTTAGTTAGGTTTAAGTAGTTCTAAGTTCTAGCGGACTGATGACCTCCACTGTGAAGTCCCATAGGCTCAGAGGCATTTGAACCATTTGTGAGGTCTTATCCCGTTAACTCAGTAATATTGTACCTAAAGGAACCATTAACCTGCACGAAAAAAGTACTTTTTAAAAATATCTACGGCAAGTGTCCATACAAACGTAATAACAAGGGACAAGTATTACAGAGTAGACCCCGACGACTGAAGAAGCTCACGAGGAGGAGGAGGAGGAGGTTAGTGTTTAACGTCCCGTCGACAACGAGGTCATTAGAGACGGAGCACAAGCTCGGATTAGGGAATGATGGGGAAGGATGGGGGACGAAATCAGCCGTGAACGTTCAAAGGAACCATCCCACCATTTGCCTGAAACGACTTAGGGACATCACGGAAAACCTAAATCTGGATGGCCGGATGCGGGTTTGAATCGTCATCCCCCAGAATGCGAGTCCAGTGTGCTGACCACTGCGCCACCTCGCTCGGTAGCTCACAAGGAAAGGTCTTGTTACTGACCAGAAAGGAAAAATCATTTTAAGGTTTTAGCTGCTATGCTACACCGGTATTGACGGGAAGGAGGAGCAGGTGCGGCAGTAATCGATTTCAATTCTCTACTAACGCCCTCCATTTATGTATCGCTCTGCACGCAACGCCGTGTTACAATACGTCCGGACTGTGTTTGTTATTAGAGTAGATGACATTATCTTTGAGGTCTGGAAGTATGTTTACAAAGTTAGTAAGTGTTCCATGCTCGAACTTGAAGGCGCAATACTTTGTTGTTGCAGAAGATGTACCAACAGTGCGTATTATTTGTGAACAACGAAAGCAACAGTTGACAGAAAAAATTCAAACGGCTCTAAGCGCTGTAGGACTTAACATCTAAGGTCATTAGTCCCGTAGACTTAGAACTATTTAAACGTAACTAACGTAAGGACATCGCACACATCCATGCCCGAAGCAGGATTCGAACCTTCGACCGTAGAAGCAATGCGGTATCCGGACTGAAGCGCCTAGAACCACTCGGCCAAACAGTTGACAGAAGGTGACGCTGTAATAGCAGAGTTTACTACACTTTCATTAGATGAAGAAGCATTAGATGAGGAGGCACCAGATGAAGGAAGTGATAGTGTCGTGGCTGAGAGATGAAGCAATGTCACCAGTGGCGGAATTCCAGGGGAGCAACGGCTCATCTTATCGGCCCTCACCTCCAAGGAAACTAACGAAGGTCCCAGTAGGATATCGGGCTGATACGTATATGTTCAAAATAACCAAGGGAAAATATGGAAATGTTGATCGTCCTGGTCTGTGTCGTCCTAGCTTAGCAGTTGATATGATAACGCACCTGAAAATTACAACAGATAAAGAGAAACATTGTGTTACTAAACTTCGAAAACAGACTAAAAACATCATTCGTCAAAGCAAAAAGTTTTTCAGGATATGATAAATCGTGGATTACGTGACCGTTTCATAGCAAAGAGACAAGAAAACGCAATAATAAATGAGCATTCATTGAGACATTGGGTTTCACCCATCACAATTCAAAGCTACCTACTGGTGGGGAAAGAAATTGAGAAGTAAGAATAAATAATGCAGACGCAGTGGTGAGAAGTTCGCTCATTAAAAAGTAGTAAATAAATCGGTAGTTCTGCATAAGGGCTTTCTGGGTCTCAATAGTAACAGTCAGTCATCTGTCAAGGAATGGCGTTATTGCTCACATGAAGCTTTTCGGAATTAGCCATCATCAGGCGTCCATGGAATATTGCTGCACGTATGTATACGTTTCCAGTTGTACGTAAACAAACATTCACAGATTAGTAGCCCGAAACGCACCATATGAGCAATAAAGTTATTCCTTGGCCGATATTTGACTTTCACCATTGCGAACGAGTCAGCTTGTATGCGGAACTACAGATTACTGTAACAATGGTTGCCTGCCTCCTGCATGATTTTATGCTACATTTATATTGGTAGCAAGTTAGTTCAAAGAAATGGTTCAAGTGGCTCTGAGCACTATGGGACTTAACATCTGAGGTCATCAGTCCCCTAGACTTAGAACTACTGAAACCTAACTAACCTAAGGACATCACACACATCAATGCCCGAGGCAGGATTCGAACCTGCGACCATAGCGGTTGCGCGGTTCCAGACTGTAGCGCCTAGAACCGCTCGGCCACAAAGACCGGCCATGACACTTCTTCGGCGTCACTATTCATGTTGTGTTGTGGGCACCTTGCATCAATACCTCGTATGTGAAACATTTATGTCAAGTAGTTTAAAATTATTTATGTACAGACACCACATTTCCGCATCTCGTGGTCGTGCGGTAGCGTTCTCGCTTCCCACACCCGGGTTCCCGGGTTCGATTCCCGGCGGGGTCAGGGATTTTCTCTGCCTCGTGATGGCTGGGTGTTGTGTGCTGTCCTTAGGTTAGTTAGGTTTAAGTAGTTCTTAGTTCTAGGGGACTGATGACCATAGATGTTAAGTCCCATAGTGCTCAGAGCCATTTGAGCCAGACACCACATTTGCTTAAGACCTGGGAGATCCCATACGTGAAATCCCTATTCGACATTGCCTTTTAATGCGATTAACAAATGTGATGCTGTCTCCGGCAGCTGTCCGGACAATGGGAGAGCAGCCGGACTCGGCTGTCCAGGGTCCACTGCAGGAAGCAAGGCCGCGCGGACGGTCGGCGGGCGTGGTTCTGCAGGTATATAAACCCGGACCCTCCTCTGGTCAGCACAGTCTGCACCGCCGACACAACACACGCAACATGTACAAGCTGGTGAGTCGCCGGGGAGAGTCGTCTCCAGCTGGCTTCTTCATTCGCTTTACTTCACTTCCATGCTGCACTTAGAGATTTTGATAGCCGTATACTTTATCGCCAACAATACTAATCAACATAACACCGACAACTATTATTACCAAGCAGAGAATTGTTAGTTATTTATGTTGTCCCCTGATTGTAAAATATGTTGTTTAAGTTACGCTACTTTCATATTATTTATATCAGAAAGGCCATTTCAAGGGCGCCAAATTCACAAATGAGAACGAACTAACCCTTTTTCAACGGCGATTGCTTTTCTCCTCATCCAGGAACACATTTTTGTGCGAAACTGGGCTTCAGCGATCGTGGTTGTGGTCACTGTGTTCCGAGTGTGTGACTGAGTCACCAAGGGGTTTTATAACTTAATGTTTCGGCAGATGTTAAAACAAAGGCAGAAACGTTGATTGACAAAATTTTACGATGACATGGTCACACACCAGAAAAACCTCGACTTAGCATACATTTTCTTCCACTAGGAAAATTCTAACCTCCAAGCGTTACACTTACTGAACACTGCACTGCATAAAGACTAGTTTTGAAGCAAACGTTCACGAAACTCGAGTTTCTATTTGCAACAGTTCGTTGCAGAGAACATGGGGAGTTAAACAGAAACCGCGTGTGTAACTTGATGTTACCTTAAATGTACAAATTCACTAGATTTTGAATATTTCTCTGAAAATTTTGTCTCTGTCATTATGTTTCTGTGCTTACATGTCACTGCCTACCAGAGTGAAAAATAAAACATTGTTACAAATGTTTCGAAACAATGAAACCTGCCGCTCATACGAGATGTAAGAATTATACACTCCTGGAAATTGAAATAAGAACACCGTGAATTCATTGTCCCAGGAAGGGGAAACTTTATTGACACATTCCTGGGGTCAGACACATCACATGATCACACTGACAGAACCACAGGCACATAGACACAGGCAACAGAACATGCACAATGTCGGCACTAGTACAGTGTATATCCACCTTTCGCAGCAATGCAGGCTGCTATTCTCCCATGGAGACGATCGTAGAGATGCTGGATGCAGTCCTGTGGAACGGCTTGCCATACCATTTCCACCTGGCACCTCAGTTGGACCAGCGTTCGTGCTGGACGTGCAGACCGCGTGAGACGACGCTTCATCCAGTCCCAAACATGCTCAATGGGGGACAGATCCGGATATCTTGCTGGCCAGGGTAGTTGACTTACACCTTCTAGAGCACGTTGGGTGGCACGGGATACATGCGGACGTGCATTGTCCTGTTGGAACAGCAAGTTCCCTTGCCGGTCTAGGAATGGTAGAACGATGGGTTCGATGACGGTTTGGATGTACCGTGCACTATTCAGTGTCCCCTCGACGATCGCCAGTGGTGTACGACCAGTGTAGGAGATCGCTCCCCACACCATGATGCCGGGTGTTGGCCCTGTGTGCCTCGGTCGTATGCAGTCCTGATTGTGGCGCTCACCTGCACGGCGCCAAACACGCATACGACCATCATTGGCACCAAGGCAGAAGCGACTCTCATCGCTGAAGACGACACGTCTCCATTCGTCCCTCCATTCACGCCTGTCGTGACACCACTGGAGGCGGGCTGCACGATGTTGGGGCGTGAGCGGAAGACGGCCTAACGGTGTGCGGGACCGTAGCCCAGCGTCATGGAGACGGTTGCGAATGGTCCTCGCCGATACCCCAGGAGCAACAGTGTCCCTAATTTGCTGGGAAGTGGCGGTGCGGTCCCCTACGGCACTGCGTAGGATCCTACGGTCTTGGCGTGCATCCGTGCGTCGCTGCGGTCCGGTCCCAGGTCGACGGGCACGTGCACCTTCCGCCGACCACTGGCGACAACATCGATGTACTGTCGAGACCTCACGCCCCACGTGTTGAGCAATTCGGCGGTACGTCCACCCGGCCTCCCGCATGCCCACTATACGCCCTCGCTCAAAGTCCGTCAACTGCACATACGGTTCACGTCCACGCAGTCGCGGCATGCTACCAGTGTTAAAGACTGCGATGGAGCTTCGTATGAAACGGCAAACTGGCTGACACTGACGGCGGCGGTGCACAAATGCTGCGCAGCTAGCGCCATTCAACGGCCAACACCGCGGTTCCTGGTGTGTCCGCTGTGCCGTGCGTGTGATCATTGCTTGTACAGCCCTCTCGCAGTGTCCGGAGCAAGTATGGTGGGTCTGACACACCGGTGTCAATGTGTTCTTTTATCCATTTCCAGGAGTGTATTTAACGTTACGCTGAGGTTGACAGCAGTAAAGACAAAACAGTTTACCCGCGTTGGACAAGGATGCGAAACGAAACTGGAAGAGTCAACAGCATAGGAGCCATCGTGACTTTAGACTTAGCAATTTAGGGAAGGAAGAAAACGTAAACCTCACGCATGAGTGAGCTATCTGAATGCTTTGGAGCGATGTTGGAACACAGCGATGTGAGACGCGTGCTGTGTGCTTACAGGTGATCCTGCCCCTGCTGTTCGCCGCCGTGTCGGCCGGCTACCTGGGAGGCGTTGCCGTGGCGCCAGCGGCCGTCGCCGCTCCCGCCATCGCCGCCCCCGTGGCCTACGCCACCCCCGCCATCGCCGCCCCAGCCTTGGCCGTGGCCCCTGCTCTGCGAGCCGCCCCTCTGGCTGTCGCCGGCCCCGCCATCGCCGCTCCTCTGCCCTACGCAGCTGCGGCTCCTATCCTCAAGATCCACTGATCGACAGGATTACTGCAGACGTAGAACCATTTGTAAATACGTAAATAATACGAAATATATAACCAAACAAATCTAATTTATTTTGTGTTCTTTTTTCACAATTTCTCCCAAATATCGTCCTTCTGGGATTCAGGGAAAATATATTCGTTGTAGTCTAATTTTACAACAAGATCACGTGAGCTATCACTTTCAAAGATAATCAACTCTGAGGCTGAATCGCTAAGTCAACTCATCTCTCACCTGACTCAGAATATATAACTGTGACTACCTAAACTACAGGGCTTTCAATACCACTTTCGCATGCTATATCATATACATTTCACAGGAATTGCTTCATAATTCAGGGAAATCTGGTACAGCGCAAGCGTTTTGCCGTATGGAAAGGTTTAATCTATGTTAGTCCTCAGTATCATCTAGTACTTGGAAAGCGCTGATTAAATACTTTTAAATGATCAACAGTGCTCATATCCTAATACCAAGCGAGGTGCGGAGTGGTAAGACGCTGCACTCGTATACGTGAGAGGAGCATTTCTAATCCCCTCTGGCCATGCACCTCTCACGTGATTTACCCTAAATCCCGAAGGCAGATGCAGGTAATATGAATTCAACTATCACTAAGTTTTATGACGTCTATTGCGTTGTAATAATCCAATTAGAGAGTTCGATTCCAGATCTAGCTGTATTTTTGTTTCATTTTCTAATTTTAAGCTGTATCTGGGTCCTCCGTCATTATATTTTTTGTATATCTATCCTTCTAGCTGAAGGTCTGAAGTTCTGAAGTACTAAGGTCGTTCACTTATGTACTAAACTGAACACCTATCGTTGTTCTTTCGATGTTATTTATTATATGGCGACCAGTTTCTTGATTCAGAACACAATCGTCCGTCCTTTATTCACTCTGAAAGGGTTAACTCCAATCTTATACACGATTCCATTAGTAGCCAACATCTGTGAGCTGATGAAATTATGGCTGTTAGCCACGACTGGAGTTGAACCCCTAGGCGGCAGTTAAGGCCTGAAGATAGGGTACTGAATCACCAAAATTGGTAGTCATATAATAAATAACATCGAAAGGACGGATGTAGACGTTAAATTTTATTACATTCATCACTACACGACAGTTACAGCTAATCTCATACAAAACACGTGCATTATTAAACACCAATACAGAAATGAAAGTACAGTGTTTTTTTATTATTCCGCTTTTACAGAAGTATTTTGCCTTTAAACGTTTACTCCACTTCTTCGACGCACAACACGCCTCCGTACTTCCCGGTGCATTGTCAGCATTCATTCTCATTTCTTCAGTCATATACCTCCCCTTCCGCCCTCCACAACCGTAATGAAAAAAAAGTTCCACTCCTTTCCTTCTTTCTCAGAGGTCGTGATCCAATGAGTCGCTGAATATTTGTAGATGAAGGGATGTCTGTTTGAGCACCTACTCTGAGCACTACATACATGTAGCAAGGATAGAACACTAATGCATATGGATAGTGGTGTGTTGAGAGGGAAATTATGCCATCACTAAACGCTTTTATTAAAATGAAACCATTAGCACATTCTAAAAACGTATGTATATTCTACTTGCTCCCCATGTGAACTTTCTTTCAAAAATTGCCAAACTTCTTTAGCACAATCAAAGCAATGGAGCAAGCCAAACACGAATGATCATAGCTTTAGTCACGCTTCAGCAACTAGCATATAACCTGTTTGACTAATCTAGACATTTATTCAAATGGAATGTAGATAAAGCTCCAACAACAGTTCTGCTACGTTTGTCTCTTTGTCTGTTCAACTTCGTTTAGTTATACGTTTGTCAAAAACTTTTCAACGGTTGAGATTCACCAAAAACTTAAATAACTAACATTACAGCTGAAACATTTAGAACAGAGAACATTTTTCCACACTTAGTTAAAGTAGTAAGGAACTCCTCGTCCAACAAACACACTTACTCCCTCCCGTTACTGACAACAAGTCTCGAGAATACAGGTAATGGGCACGACTAGTGACACCAGATTAATTCAGATTGCACTTAGGGTGGTCAAGACTCACAGGAAAATTGTGAAACGGCCATAAGCCACCCAGAATTTTTAACAGAGAGCTTTACAACGAATAACTGTCAAGAATTTAGCGTATTGTGTCAAGCCACACAGTTACAAACACTTCCTAGCTCACACTCGCCGCTCTGTGGGCTCAAAATTTAACATACAAAAATACAACTCCTTAAAATTAATCAAACCAGTCATAATATAATGGAAACAAGCAAGCATCCACGAATAACACGCGCCCCGACTGACTCCTTGCCTGAAGTTCATTCGTGTAAGCTAATCAATCCATAAAACATAGTTAGCCTTGCGTTGTATTGTATTGTATTGTACTTCGTCCCTGACGTAGCCCACAGTGGTACACAACCCCAGAACAGGCTACTGCAGTCCCCTCGCCCCACCGCCACCCCATTCCGAACTCAGGGTTATTGTGCCGTTCGGCCCCCAGTGGACCCCCACCCCCCAACCCCTGGAACGTCTCACACCACACCAGTGTAACCCCAATGTTTGCGTGGTAGAGTAATTATGCTGTACGCTTACGTGGAGAAATTATTAGCGCAGCAATGTCCGACATAGTGTAACTCACACGGAATAAGGGGAACCAGCTCCCGTTCGCCGAGGCAGATGGAAAACCGCCTTAAAACCATCCACTGACTGGCCCGCATGCCGGACCTCGACACTAATCTGTCGCGCTGATTCGTTCCAGGAATCGGCATGCCTTCCCACCCGGAAAGCAGTGCGTTGGATCGAAAGGCTAACCGGGCAGGCTTACACTATCTCACTATACTACTGTTGCGATGCAGAATATATTTACTTCTTCAGGTTTTCCGGGCGAGGCGTTGAAATGTTGAACAGTCGGATTTCTGCCGTTATTCGCCTCTTTCTTGCACGATAATTCAACTGCATAACTCGGAGCCTTGTTCAGGTGCTGCCCGTGTCTGATACTGATTCGAGGCCGAAATGAGTCCGGTATTTATGCCCATGTTGTGCCAGCCGATCCGTCTACGGTACGCGCCGCTTCAGGAGTTCTGTCCGTGCTATGCGCCCACCAATAGTAGCGACTGTAGTGATTTCTTCCAGTCGCGGCAGTCCGAACGCTGTGCACGTACTTTGTGGTTATTATTCGTTGTAATCTTTCTGCATGAAGTTTTGAATGAAGCACAAGTTGTGCTAGACATTTTATTTTCCGATTGTCGTCATTTAAACATTCCTGTGATTATGACGTTCTGTTAGTGTGGTGTGCCGTGTCAGGCGTCTTGTCCGATGTACATGCCCGCCAAGAAAGGCTGCAGAGTTATTTTCAAGCCGCTGGTTTTCACATTGCCGCCCGAGACTCAGTAGGACGTCATCAGGTATTCAGTCTGATGTGTGTGAGGTACCAATTCACGTGTGTCCGTTGTTATATGTACTGTGCAGTTTTCTCTAAATCCATCTTCATAACTGTGTCACTGGATTCTTGATGTTGCCTCTGTTACGTCTTCAGAAGATCGAGTGCTGGGTTCCACGGAGAGCTCAGTTGGAAACTGGTGTCATGGCTCTTTGTCAGCTTCATCTCAGACGATTCTTTGATAACGCTGTCCCGGTATCTATATGTTTGAATTAGAGTCTTGGCATCATTATAGTTCATAAAATGACTGAGCTCTGAACAACCCGCAAAATCGCTGACATGGTTGCCTGTCTCAGGCTGCTGTGCCTTTGGTGTTCCTTGCAGTTGATATCAACGGTCTTAGTCGTCTGGCAGATGATTGTCATACCAAATTCATATGATATGCGGTAAACACCCGGTTTCTGCAGAACCAAGGTCGTTTTTCACATTCACTAGCAGAGAATTAATCTTGGTGGGTGGCTGGAAGAAGCTCTTGACGTAATGTTTGAGGAGAAATCTGCTGATTTTGGCCGATATTGGCCAGACATAAGGCAAACATGCAACCTCTTTCGTTTCTTCTTGTACCTCTTCGGGAACGTCTGACGGCGAAACAGGACGGAGTTCTTTTTGTACACCTCTAGAAGAGTATTCATTTTTATAGACCACAGGTTGTAGGTACCATCTGCCTTCCTCCTGACTAGTACATCTAGGAATGGCAGTAGTACTTCGTTCTGCAGTTCTACGGTGAATTTACTGTTAGGGTGACGTGATCTTAGGTGGTCCAAGAAAACAACGAGCTTTTCCCTCTCGTGGTACCGTAGAAAAAACGTGTCAACCATGTACCTAAAAAGCATATCGGTTGGTCAGGGGCCGCTGTAAGTACCTACTTTTCAAATCTCTCCATAAAGAAGTTGTCCACTGCCGATGAGAGATAGCTGCCCATTGCTACCCTTTCCATTTGCTCTCAGAATGACCCCATATAGGAACTACATTGTGATATCTCTGCCTCGCAGCACAGTGGCCGAGGGGGAGGAGGGAGCCGGATCCCCTGTGCGAGCGCACGAGAAGGGGGCACTGCAGCCATTCTGCAAGCACACTGTGGGGAGCTAGGCTGAGACTCTCGGCTCGCTTAAGAAGGAACAGGTTGCGAAGAGGCTGGCTGAAAATGAGAAGGGCACCAAGAACTGATGGACCCTGCAGCCATTAGGACGGAAGATCAAGAATGTACATGCGAAAACATGTGAGTTCTTCTGGCCTGGCAGAAGTCATTTCATCTAACTTAGAAAGAAGAAATGTGCCGACAATTCCAGCACTGCATGTGGGAGGGGCGTACACAAAGCGTGAAGTTTTCGCACAGGGAGGCGTGTGAAAGAATTCAGCCTCCTTAAGATGTTTTTCTCAACATAAGGACGTTCCTTATAAATCACGGATGCCAGCAGACTCCGAAGCGAAGCCCAAATATGAGTCTGTCCAGGCCTCAAGTAGAGGTAGCACTTACAAAGAGTTGTTCTGTAGCCGCGCGGGATTAGCCGAGCGGTCTCAGGCGCTGCAGGCCCAGGCTGTGCGGCTAATCCCGGCGGCGATTCGAGTCCTCCCTCGGGCATGGGTGTGTGTGTTGGTCCTTAGGATAATTTAGGTTAAGTAGTGTGTAAGCTTAGGGACTAATGATCTTAGCAGTTAAGTCCCATAAGATTTCACATACATTTGGACAATTTGAATTGTTCTGTAGGTGCTCTCACAACAGCTTGGAAATGCAGAAAAACATCGTAAGAACATGAAATCTTGATAAAGGTGCCAGTACCCGGGCCACACACCAGCCAAGGCAAGATAAAGTTTTTCTTACCTGCAACGGGATAAGTTACGTGGTCCTGAAACTGCCATTGGACTGCATTCGAAATTGAGTCCGCCAATGACAATGCTCTAAGAGGAGAATTTTTCCAGGAAGACTTGAGCTGGGAAATGGATGAGGAGATAAGAGTTAGTCAGTGATTTGGAGCGGGAATGGGCGTACATGAGGTCTCTTCCATCTGTCGCCAACATCCGCCTTCCGACACCGTGATATCACAGCTTCGGCCACGCAACCGTCAACGGGCAGACAACGCGGGGATCGTATCTGGGCCTCACCGCAAACCCGCGATTGCTGGTGAGGGCGGCCGACTCCCACCACACAACTCCGAGGAGACGAGGCGCCTGCCGCCGACAGCACTACACGATGAACGATCTTCCCCTTAATAAATGAGTAGTGTACATACCAAGTCAAATTGGCCCTTAGATTTGCAGTTTTTGGTTTTGTTTGTGAAAACAGTACTGAAATAAATGTATTTATATTCATGCTTTAATCATCTAAGCAACCTGATCCATTCATACAACAACCCAAAAACCCAGGAGAGCGCCGTCCAACTTGTTTGGCTCTGAGAACTATGGGACTTAACTTCTGAGGTCATCAGTCACCTAGAACTTAGAACTACTTAAACCTAACTAACCTAAGAACATCAAACACGTCCATGCCCGAGGCAGGATTCGAACCTGCGACCGTAGCGGTCGCGCGGTTCCAGACTGTAGCGCCTAGAACCGCTCGACCACCCTGGCCGGCGCAACTTGATTCCAACCAAGTGAATCATTCAGTGGTATGTGGGTGAACAGGGAGCCGACGTCGAAGTTGACCATGATGTCAGAGTTTGTGATCTGTAGATGCCTGATACATTCTAAGAAATCCAATGTGATGAGCACACTTCCCCACATATGGGGAGAGTATCTTCTTAAGGTGTTGAGCTGTAAGGTAGGTGGTTGCGAAAATCTTGCTGACTACTGGACGTACAGGAACCCCTTCCTTGTGCACCATCGCCAGTCCGCAAAGTCTGGTTGGTACTGGTGCTTTTGCCCTCAGCTGCTTACAGATCTTTTCTGGAAGTCCGGTTTTCCTTACAAGAGCCCTTGCGTTCTTATCCACCTTGTCTGCGGAATTCGTTTCTACTGGCTTGCATGCCCGGTTATTCAAAAGTTATCTCATCTTACTGTTACAATCTATCTTCTGTAGGACGATGGTAGCATTCCCTTTATCTGCTGGTAGCAGAAGGAAATCGACGCAACCACCTTGAAAGTCCTGAGAAAGTCTTAATTTCTCAGTTAGCTTCAGAAAAGTTCCTGTTTTGGTCTTCATCAGTGCAATGGACATGTGGCTCTAAAACTTCCTGCCAGTGAGCCTGAAGATGTCGACGTGCAAGGCACTCATAAAAATCAAGTTTCCCAATTCAGAAGTCTCAAACAACTCCAGCACAATGGTGTTACCAGCACGACGAAGGCACTGTATTCACAAAAACTGTCATCCCAGGCCTCATTCAGCAGTATCCATCTGTCTTCGACAGCGCTAAGGTGGTAGCTGCACTGGCTCATCGCAGAATGCGGGAAGCGCCTTTCTCAAATCGCCACCATCTGCACTGCACGCGGCCGTAGTATTGACCTGCTGCAGCGACGTCATGATTCGCTGACGAGGCGTCAGCAGTGCTTGCTGCACGTGCGCTTGGGCCCTACTGAAGGCTGCAGCCCTAGATGTGCCTATACCTTTGTACATTCGGCACAATAGACAATTGTTATTACAAGTACCGCTGTATCACTGACGCATCCGAGCATGGACAGAACCACTTGCACTCCTAATCACAACTCCACTCCCGCATGCGCGTCGCAACATTGGTATCAGAATTGTTCAACATGACAACGTCTCGTCGGTAAAGCCTGAAGAATTAAATTTATTCTGCTCCGCAACAGTAGTGTAGTAAAGTAACGTATATAGAAAAAGAGGGAGCAATTTCACATGTAGAACTTGTAGGCGATTTAGGCATGTGGTACAGAATTGTTCTGAGACTCTGTGAGGGACGATACGGCAGAAAGAACAGCGTGTAGTTATCGTTTATGTATTGTAGTAAAAGTTCTTCTATTTTTATTTTTAGTTGTAAAAGACAGTAGTAAATTTTGTACAATAGCAGACACACATTCTGCTGCTACACGCGGGATTGTTCTCAATTTGATGCAACATGTACAAATACTGTCAGAGTTAAATTTCAAGCAACAGCAGGAAAATCATTAAATACGTGGTCAGGTGAAAGTTTTAAAAGATCTGGTTCAGCAGAGAGAATCAGGGTCTAGGCAAACCAAGACAATAGTTTGTGTAAACTCCCCTTCCTCTTTCGATCCTTCACCAGCTACGTTAACAACATATATCTTTCCTAGCAAGTCAACATATGTCGTAACTACATTCATTGACAATGTTGGAGTTACCGCCGCAATGAGCTGTTGGTCCGACGAGATTACTAACTCTGTGGCTAATTTACGATTGATAGCCGAAGCAAGTACTTAGGTACTGTACCACAAAGTTCTCTGTAAGACGGAAACAAATCAGCAGACAGCTGATGGGTCATAACAACGTTATCAAAAACAGAACAGCACTTCTGCATTTACGGAAAAAATCGAATATCTTAACACAGAAAAGTAATGAGTCTGTGAAAATATTCTCCTATCGGAGTACAAAAAAGGCGAATGTGCTTCTGAGACTCTGACTGTATGGTGGGGTACGAGCTGTCTCATTCTACCTTCTCCAGCACGTTTAAAAATAGCCTAAAAAATTCGAGCATGCGAACATACTCGTCATCTTTTTAAAATTTAATTCATCTCTCACCAAAAAGCACCTCTAACTGTAACTCGCTCGCATCCACTAATCCATCACTGTAGGTTGCTCATGTCAATCCACTCACACTTGCCCATTCTCACTCATTCAGCAATTCTCATTGTTATTACCTCTTTGTGTCTTTGAGTCATGGCTCCTGTCTCACAAGCACAGTTTCTGTCGGTCTGTCATACTATCACTGTCTCCATTCACTGTCACTTTCGCCTTCCAGCTCTCTCTCTTATTGCTACCATCTCATTCATTTCTTCCACTGCTGCTGTCTCTTCTCACTGCCACCATATCTCTCTTCCTCGCTGTCATGGACTCTCTCTTTCATTGCCACTGGCTCTCACCCATTTCCAACACCTTCCTCTCCCACTGCAACTGTCTGCTTCACTCGTTTCCTAGCACAGTTCTGTCACTGTCAACCATATTCCACAGCCACTGTGTCCCTCTTTTTCTCTCACCCTGCCATTGTCTTCTTCGCTCTTTCTTTATTGCAACCATTGTTAACTATCTGCTGGTATTTATTACTGTTCTGTCTCTTTCCCACCGCCACTGTTTTCTTCTCTCTCAGAATAAAGAAGGGCGAGTATGTTCACATACCATTATTGTTGGTAAAATTTTTGAAGGTGCTGAGGAAGGTAGAGTGAAGCAGCTGGTACTTTTTTGTGCTCTGATAGGATCATTTATACTCTGATCCCCTGTGCAGTCGACTCCGCCGGTTGTGAGACAGGGTCAACCAACCCTAAGTCACACCCACGCCGCTTATCTTACAGATTCGCCAACTGCAGCCTGGTGTGCGGGGAAGAACTAAGAGAGAAAACAGGTTGTTACCCAGCGCCAGAAGACTCCAGTCTGCAATGTACTGGAGAAGAAATGATTTTAATGCCCTACTTATAAGTGAATAACCATACTGTTCGAAACGAGAGAGATAGTTTTTAGTCTGACAAGGTACCATACAGGACAACCTGCATCACTCGCCTTTATACTGAACCGAATTCGTGAATGCATTCTGACATCTAGAATACTTAATTGTCAGATCAAGAAACCACTTTCCCCATGGCAGCCAGATTATGTTTCGAAGCAACTGTTACATAAAATGGTGCCCAAGTTGCACTGAGGTGAATAGAAAATGTTACACCATGAAATACCAGTCCGATATTTATCAAACTTTTGGAGATGTTCATCGAATAAAAAGTATTAAACGATTACACTTTCATGCAATTCGGAACGGATGTCCATCGTGAATATACGAATCCCAACGGACACAATACACGATTTTACACTGTGCTACGAAAGCAAATATCCTCAGAATGTCATCTTAAAGAATTTGTCGTCATGTCTGAAATTCATGCTGTATCATTTTGTGAAGATTGATGCGTGGAGGGTGGTATGAAAGTGTACCTGTGTTATCCTGCTAGAATATCCCATTTGATACCATGTTCAAGAATTGTATGATAACAGAGTTTGCTTTTCTTGCCACATACTGACTATTATTGAGACTCTATTCAACACAACCCAAAAAAATTCGGTTGTCATTTCTTATTGCTCTCCATACATTGTTTTGGAATTGGAGAGGTACGGGTGTCGAGAACAGGCGGTACCCGTAACCCTACACCTTACACCAGGTACTCCAGGACATTCTGGCAGCCGGCCGCGGTGGTCTAGCGGTTCTGGCGCTGCAGTCCGGAACCGCGGGACTGCTACGGTCGCAGGTTCGAATCCTACCTCGGGCACGGGTGTGTGTGATGTCCTTAGGTTAGTTAGGTTTAAGTAGTTCTAAGTTCTAGGGGACTTATGACCTAGGATGTTGAGTCCCATAGTGCTCAGAGCCATTTGAACCGTTTTTTTTTTTTTTGAACATTCTGACCGCCACAGACAGATGGGAGGCTCAGCGCCAAACACCACAGAATGTCTCTCAGTGTCCCAGTTGACGCTACCTCCACGAGATCCAAATGTCTGTGATCAACACCACACAGCAGATTGAGGTCTCAGCCTTCATCCTGTTGTCTGTTCCCAACGGTTCATGGTGACAGTCTTCCAGTAACCACTGCACACATTTCGTCACACCTATTCCAATATTCCACCAATTTTACGATGATATAATCCCCCTGGAAGGACCCGTGATTGCTTTTATTGTCACACTATAGTCCCCACCACACACATGCATCCTCATCAAGGTAGTTAATTCATTACCGACAAATGAAGAAAGTTAATTTTACGCGTTACAACTGATTATTGATTCTCTTTGGACTATTTTTTTCCATTTGGGCCACAAATACGTTTTGTTAAAATTCAGGTATTGTACACGTGCTTGCGGCATGAGCACAACGTCTACTCTTCACAAGAGTCTACTTGTTGTTGTTGTCTTTGTTGTCTTCAGTCCTGAGACTGGTTTGATGCAGTTCTCCATGCTACTCTATCCTGTGCAAGCTTCTTCATCTCCCAGTACTTATTACAACCTACATCATTTTGAATCTGCTTAGTGTATTCATTTCTTGGTCTCCCTCTACGATTTTTACCCTCCACGCTGCCCTCCAATGCTAAATTTGTGATCCCTTGATGCCTCAGAACATGTCCTACCAACCGGTCCCTTCTTCTAGTCAAGTTGTGCCACAAACTCCCCTTCTCCCCAATTCTATTCAATACCTCCTCATTAGTTACGTGATCTACTCATCTAATCTTCAGCATTCTTCTGTAGCAACACATTTCGAAAGCTTCTATTCTCTTCTTGTCCAAACTATTTATCGTTATGATTACGACGAACGAGTCGTCGCAATTGTTGACTGGTGGCCAATGCTAAATAGAAACATATAAATCACAGCAGGTTCATCTCTGATGAATGTCGATAAGGTGCTTGCTGCATGGTCTGTATCTCCAACGACTAAAATAATTTGAAGTCGTTGGTAAAAAATAATATATATTGTACTTAACTGCTTGAACAGGATTCTTCTTGGCTGCATACATATGATTACAAACAGATAGCTATTGAGGCCTCACTTAGGCCATACGTTACTAAGCGCCTTGTTAGAGGTTGCTTCCTATCAGCTAAAGGCTATGCTACTTTACTACTTGACGTTTCGAGCAAGAGTGGCCGAGGAGCGGTGCTAGCGGCACTGGTCCCTACTCGCGGGTCAAACGTTACTAATACCCACCGCGGTCATTAACTGCAACCCCTAACAAGTGTGGTATCAAACGTTGGTACCACAGATTTAGTATGAACTAAAGAGCTAATTCCACAATGATTAGCTACACTATACGGGCTGTAATGTGAAATAATAATCAACCTGTTTCAGCCGGTAAAAACAAGCTACAACAACCACATTCTGAAAAATATATCACTCGTAGTGGAAGTTTATCGAGACTGCTACCTAAATAGTGTGCCTGATAGGCAAAGCTACAAGTCAAATGAATGCGTAAAGCGAACAGAAGCCACGTTTTACGGTTCGTAGATGAGATTGTTACACTACTTAAAAAAAAAGGATATACTACAGTTTAGCTGCCAGCTCAGATACAGAAGATTCACAGAGTAAACACAGGTTAAGGCACATCAAGGAACAGACGAAAATAATCAACTTACAGAGTCGTAAAACTGGTGATAGCAAAGTGGAACATGCAAATGAGGGAAACAGTTAATATGAAATTACCCAACTTCCTTCGACAAAGAAGATCTGCTTGTGTAAAATACCACCTTAACATTGAGAAAACAACCTTAGCAGATAGTACGTCACGAGAACGACGATGTGCAGATGCAAAACTCGGAGAACCAAGAATTAATCAAATGCGTAAATAATGCACCAAATGAGTTGTTACTATGAAGAAAATTCAGGGGAATATATCTGATTAGAAAACTTACGATTATAAATGATAAATTATTGGATTGTTCGCAAACACATACAGGAATTTTTTACTTACTACTGCAAATGTAAGTAAAGAGAAAGCACTGTAGAGGTACATAAAGAACAGACTAGCCAGGGGATGGGAAGTGGAACAGTCCTCAAGTACTAAATCTGTAGGTAAGCAAACTATGATAATCCTTATCAACAGCCACAGGATGCAGAATATCGACAAGTTGCTAATGCTACCACGCCAGATGTACAATTCGAGCACGTAGGTATATGGTGCGCACGTTTCGCAACAGGCATCACATTTGTAGACTTGAATGGATTCTTGCTAGAAAGTTGGTCATTACAACACAAAAACTCTACCAAAGGGTTCTCGACTAATAATGGCTGACACAACAGAATTTGTATTTAATAAAGTTCAGTCCTGTGGAAGATAGTATTTAGCAATAAAAGCCCTTCGACTTCCCGGTGACGTGCGTATTTCGTAGAATACAGAGTGGAAAATATCATCAGCGACAAGCAGGAAATCGAGCCGAATGAATGTTGCGAATAATTCAGCGAAGTGCTGCGATGACGTGGAAATTGTACAGGCTATATTGTTGACGGATTGCGCTAATATCAACTATGATCGTATTTTCAGCTGCCGCAGTTTTAATCTTTCAGGTGAGGAAAAACTATATGCCATCCTTGCCTCACATCACGAGGCACGACTCCCTTCTAATTTGTGAGATAGAAGACTGCCTTATATTCTACCATCCTGTTTGAACGCTGCCACAGTAATTGGAACTTCCAGCACTTGTTGCCCGCTAGAGATTGCATTTTCCTAACGTCTGTACTACAACTCTGTTCGATATAAAAGCCTGTGAATACCTGTACAACAGATATACTCACCGCTAGATCGGAAATGAAGGCCCTGGCTCGTGACCAGAGTGATTGTCGGATGTCATTGAAAAGAATATCTTCCTATGGGCATCCTTGAAGACGTTGGTGTATTAATCCCAAATACGAACTGACGAGAAACTGATTCGTAGAATCTGCTTGTCGTATCAGAGATATTAGAGAAAGGGTGACAAACCATTACATTCAACTGATATAAAAGCATTGAGACTGGGATGTAGTCACTTTCTACGCTTGTGATGAGCCTAGGCTGTTGCTGTAGAATGTAACTTGTTGTAATATCCTCTTACATGTATATAACTGCGATCCTCAAACGTTGTCTACTATTTGGTCAACTTTCATGATTTAATGAATACAACGTAAAACCAACTACAGTGAAATTTGCCACTTTGGCTGGTTTTCGTTTTACTGATTAGCCGAAGTTGATGACCGGCGATTGTTTCACTATGCTGGAAGTTCCTTACATTATTTAAGTTTCACGCATCTGTTACTTGCAAGCTGCTGTAATATTTGTGCGCACTAATCGATTATGTGTTCCTTGTTCGGTATTGATGGTTCTATCCTGTGGTCTGTTGAGGAAGATGGATGGCATGACAATACTGAGAAGGAAATAATGATGTATAACTGCAGTTAGGGTTTGTGCCAGTGATGACAATAGTAGAATTCCGAACTGCATTTTCTCTGCAGATGAGTACCTTAAATCAGATAATCCTCCCGGATCTTGCAAGCTTGGCGAACCACGTTTGAAAAGTATATTTCGTGTTACGCTGAGGAGCTTGCAGTTTTTAATTCACTTGGGACAGACTCGTGTTTTCTATCTCGTATACAGATTGGGAACCGAAATGAGCAGAAAATTCTCATCTATCCGGAATTTTCTTGCTTTCAAGAAGAATTTGAAACGATTTGTGTGGTTGACAGTGGAGCAAGTGCCATGTATTTCTGAAAACACTGATTTTGATGTTCCATGTAAGGAATCTGTACCCTTTGCACTCTAATAATATAGATTAATTTCATATCTTCAATCATTATTTACATTTCATTACTTCATCAAATTAAATTAAATTATACTTGAACTGATGCCTCGTATACCAATGACAAAGAAGCATAACTTCATGCCTTCAGCGTGATACTTACTTCTGTGACAGCCGATTCTCAATTCTTTCACAAACACTTACGAAACAACAAAGTCATTAAGTGTAAACCAAAGGGGATCGCTGCTGTCAACAGCTGACACTAGTGCTCCCCTTCAATTTACATTTAAAGTCTCACAGCTGTGGATTCTGCGTGATCTCTCTCCTTCGGACACTTTAGAAAGAACAGACACATGTAACAAAATCATTAGTACTATTCAAATAAATTGTTTTCTATTTCGCATAAGGTAATTTTTTCTATCGGAAACTTCCGACCAGCAGTTCTTATCCAATGTTCCATAAAATGTCTATGGAAATACTTTATTAAGAGCTTTTACAGCAAAGTATTCTGAACTATAGTGGAGAGCCCACTCATAGCACATTTTTTTTATTAGCAGTAATCTAGAAATTGTTCATAGGAAAAGGAGTAGAGTCAGTGGTGAGAAGTTCACTCACTAAACACTAGTGAATTATTTCAGATGTGAAAATATATCCATTGCATGTAGTATGATTGTAAGTAGAAAGTTGTCCTTCATGGGAAGGATAGATTAGGTCATGACATTACTTTTTGAGGGCACTACTCATGTTCCAAAGTGGCCATCGTTCTTCAGGGCCATCGTGTGTGGAACTGTTATGTCCACTTGTAAGTTTTAACGTTCTGACAGCATATACGCTTAAGGTCTGGGACACCCTGTATGTGACATCTGTCATGGCCTCTGCCTTATAATGTGAATTACGGGAGTGACGTTCTCTACGACAAGTCTGCGGCCAGTAGGTGCACCGCCGGACTCGGCTGTCCAGGGTCCGCTGCAACAAGCAAGGCCGAGCGGACGGTCGCCGGGCGTGGCTCTGCAGGTATATAAACCCGGATCCTCCCTTGGTCAGCACAGTCTGCACCGCCGACACAACACACGCAACATGTACAAGCTGGTGAGTCGCCGGAGAGAGTCGTCTCCAGCTGGCTTCATTCGCTTTACTTCACTTCCATGCTACACTTAGAGATATTGGAAGGCGTGCGTATCACTCGTCCCAAAAACTTCTTACCAAGTAGAGAAATCTTCGCTACCTATTTTGGTCACCGATTGTAAAATATGTTGATTAAGTTCGCTATCTGCATCTTATTTATGTCGGAACAGCCCTTGCAAAGGTGTCAAATAGATAAATGAAAATGAAGAGCGCTGGAATTTTCTCTGCTTCAGAACATACTTTTTAAGCGTACGTGGGTTTCAGCGTCCGTTCCGTGTTCAATCTAACTTTTACGAGTATGTGTTTGAGTCACGTTGTTTTATAACTTATCGTCTCCGCAACTGTTGCAACAAGGGCAGAGCAGTTGACTGACGACGTAGTCACATACAGAGAAAACTCAGATTGAAAATACAGTTTCTTCATCCAAAAAATTTTTAACGTGTAATCGTTCCATTTACTGAGTGCCGGACTGCATAAGAACAAATCCTGAAGGAAACTCTCACTAGTCTCACTCCTCATTTTGCAACAATTTTTGGAAATGATACGAAAAATTTCACTGTAAAGAGCACTGTTAACTTGGTATTGCCTCGCATTTTGTTTTTTCAAATTCACTACATCTCGCAGCATTTCTCTCAGTTTTTTGTCTGCTATTATGTTTCAGTGCTTAAACGTTACTGCTTAAAATTTGAAAAGTGAACCCATTGATAGAAATATCTCGGATCACTGAGACAACTGTTTCATTTCCGTTTGCTCATTAGGGTCCTACTTGTGTGTAAAGCTCCTTAAACTTCAGAGGTAGCAAAATTACAGCTTTGTTTGTGACGGACATGTAAAGTGAATATATTCTTCGGAGATAATTTTCCTGAACTTGTCAGTTATTCTAATAATAGAATCGATGTCTTCTACAAATAACCATACACTTCCCACTACCGCTCGATTTTCTTTATTTCCATGGGATTTTCTTTTTGATTTTATTCATTTTACCATGGCAGCTGTAAAACTGGAATGAGGCTGGATACAAATGTTGTTATAGTACTTTCTGAATCAAATCATAGTATTAAGCTTCGTAGTGAAATTTCGAAATAGAGATTCAGTGTAATATGCTTATGTGATGTCAATGTGATAGTTGTATACTACAGTGCATAATCGTTCCTTACGTAGCTGCTGAGACTCTTCGTAGCGGTGTTAGATACAGTCGATGGAACTTCATAAATATTTCATCCAAATAACAGATGGATGATATAAGCTGGTAGAAACTTCGAGAGGACATCATTGCTCACTATTGGTCCCTGACTAAAGCGTACTATGCTGCGAGACGCAAAGAGGTTGCCGGATGTGAAGGTGCAAAATTTGTTTCACAGGCATGATGAATACGCACGGAGAGATGCATCTGCCAGGATGTTACGAATCAGCGCTCACTCCACTGCAGAATTAAGATTCTTTGTGCGGATACGACATAAACTCATTAAAGCTTTCTGCCTGATTCTTGCATTTTCGCTCATATTCGCTCAAGACAAAACATTTGCCCATACAGGACAAGGATTGGAAAGGAAATCTGGCGTGTCCACATCAGGGGAACGATCACCTCTTATGCTTTAGACTATTTAGGGAACAGAGGAAATCGTAAATCTCACGCATACGAGAGGTGTCTGAATCCACGAGAACGGTGTTGGAACACAGCGACGTGAGACGCGTGCTGTGTGCTTACAGGTGATCCTGCCCCTGCTGTTCGCCGCCGTGTCGGCCGGCTACCTGGGAGGCGTGGCCGTGGCGCCAGCGGCCGTCGCCGCCCCCGTCGCCTACGCCGCCCCCGTGGCCTACGCCGCCGCGCCCGCCTTGGCCGTGGCCCCCGCTCTGCGCGCCGCCCCTCTGGCTGTCGCCGCCCCCGCCATCGCCGCTCCTCTGCCCTACGCAGCTGCGGCTCCGATCCTCAAGATCCACTGATCGACAGGATTACTGCAGACGCAGAACCATTTGTAAATACGTAAATAATACGAAATACATAACCAAACAAATCTAATTTATTTTGTGTTCTCTTTTCACAACTTCTCCTAAATATCGTCCTTCTGGGACTCAGGAAAATATACACACTCTAGTCTAATTTTACAACAACAAGATCAGAGCCATCACTTTGAAAATTAATTAACTCTGAAGCTGATTCGCTGACTCAACGCATTTCTCACATTGTAGACGAATGAGTGATAATCATTCAAAAAGCCAGATTAATCCTCTAGGAATATTATTCACACGGGATGTTTACAAATCTGCCTCAGACTGCATGACAATAATTACCAAAACTGTAGACTTGCTAAATCACTATCGCACGATGTATCATATACATTCCACAGGTATTACTTTATAGTTCAGGGTGATCTGCTACAGCACCTGTAGTATGTTGTATGGAAATATTTAATCTGTCTTAGCCCCAATATTATCTAGTACTATAAAAGTGCAGTATAGATGTTCTTTGAAACGATTGTCGTTGCTCTTAGCGCAACACAAATCGTGGGTTAGAGTGGTAACAAACAACACTCGTATTCGAGGTAAGTCTCTTCTGTTCACCTCTAGCAATGCAGATTTACCTTCCAGTCCTTTTACCTAAACATCCAAAAAGCTGTTGCAAGTAATAAGAATTCGACTACCACTATAGTATCGGAAGTATTTTGGTCGTAATAATCTAATCAGAGAGTTTGATTGTAGGTCTACATATTTTTTTCGCTTTCTAATTTTAGCAAGTATCTGTCTCCTTAATCGTATACATCAGTTACCGGATATATACAAAACACAGAAATGAAAGTACTGAATTTTTAATTATTCCACTTTTACAAAGGTATTTTGCCTTTAAATGTTTGCTCTGTTATCTTCCACACACTACACCACACCATTCTTCACCTTCCGTTGTCAGCTCTGACTCCCATTTCTTCAGTTATACTACTTCCCCCAAAAGGCTCCCCTCCCCCATCCACAAAGGGAGAAAAATTGCGCCTCTCCTTCTTTTTCTATCCCTCTTTCTTCTATTCTAGGTAGTTCTCATGCGACAGTGCACATCATATGGTCAAATCGTCTAAGTGTACTGTCGAAACTACTACATCAGCTGCATGCTAACGCTGCTGTCATTATATACCCCTTGCCATTGGTTCTGGTGATTACTATCAAGAATCAGACTTACCGGTGTCCCTGTTACGTGCATTACATTTCTTTAGGACACCTCGCAACCAGTAGGCCTAGCATCTACTTCACAGATAATTAACGCTCTCATTTGCGCTTATTCTACTCCATGTATGAAAGCGGAAGAACTAAGTACATCCACCTTACTGTCGTAACTCCGGAAACAACTATGTTCCGAAAAGCTCAGAGAAGCATGATTCAGTGAGTCGCAAAATGTTTGCAGACGAAGGTAGGTGTGTTTGACCATTTACTCTTAAGACTACGAACGTTTTCTCGAAGGCTCATTGTCGCTGTTAGTCTATTTAAAATATAACAACTGCTGCACTTTGAATGTGCATGAGGTACAGGCTGTGTTTTTTTTTTTATTTTTGGTAGTACGGAGTGACCTGATGGTCAACTAGTGATCCTAATCCGTGTCTCTGGTTGAAAATGGGCAATAGATAGGACGGTAATACGTCGAACTACTAATCCATACTATCCTTTTATCACATCCATTGGTGATGGTGATGGATGGATGGAGATGGTTGTATGGACGCACGACGGCAAGGTCTTCAGCGCCCGCTCAGTAACAGATTGAGTAGTGTGTCAAGAAAAGACTCAGAACAGTAAGATAAAACTGAACGCAAAACACAGGTAACAAGCTTGGAAAAATATGGGCCTACCCAAACCGAAGCGTGGGACGAAGCATGCCGCCAGCAGTAAAACATAACATCACAGGAAGAAAGTGGAGGAAGTTAAAACAATATCGAAGATGGAACTGGCTGATTGACCGTAATAAAAAAGTGAGGAGCCAGCCACTGTGTAATACACTAATACCTGCAGCCTAAAAGTTTAGGGCAGAGTCGAGACACATTACAAAACTTTAAAACCCTAGACACACACGTCTCATCATTAGCTAGAACACAGGGCAGATCCCCATCAACTTCTGCTTCTGCACTTGCATCACGGTATAAAATGCAGTCTGTTAAAATGTGGCGGACAGAGATGTGCACACCACAAGCATCACAAAACGGGGGATCCTCCCGCCGTAATAGAAATCTGTGTGTGAGAGGACAGTGCCCAATCCGAAGACGCGTGTGGGTCACTTCTTCCCGCCTGAGCAACCGGCAGGAGGAACGCCACGACCGAGTTGTTGACTTCACCAACCGCATTTTATTGGCCGTCACCGCCAACCATTCTTCCTCCCACAACTCCATGCACTTCTTGTGGAGTACAGAAATTTCAGACTGCAAGGGAATAAGACACTGGACCACATCCTGCTCTCTGCAGGGTTCCTTGGCAGCCCGATCGGCCTGTTCATTGCCCCATATTCCTACATGACCAGGCAGTCAGCAGAAGGACACCTCCTTACCCCGCCGTTGGAGCAACCACAGTTGGTCATATATCAGCTGGACCATCTCCTCAGCTGGGTACAGATTCTGCAATGATTGTAAGGCACTAAGAGAATCGGAGCAGAGGAGAAATCGATCGCCCCGAACACGATTCATCCGCTCCTGTGCATTCAGAATCGCGTGGAGCTCCGCTGCGAAAACGGTATATTTATCAGGGAGGCGAATCCGGTTAACATGATCAGGGAACACTACAGAACACCGAATGAAATTCTCCTGTTTGGAGCCATCAGTGTAAACAACGGTAAAAATGTGATGCACATCTAAAATGTTAAAAAACAGAGAATGGAATGTAAGACCTGGTGTACTATCTTTCTTAAAATTAGTCAAATCTGAAATAAGTCTGGGTTTCCGGAGGAGCCAAGGTGGGAATCTGCTCCGTCGTCCAAATAAGTGCAATGGCCACAATATGGTTAATTAAAGTAGGAGGAATTACTGCCCTGAAAACAACTGAAATAACTTCTTCATCCCAACGCAATAGAAACAAGCAGCATGCTGTAGCTTTAGGGAGATATACGTAATGTTTTACCAAGCCTCACATATTTTCTTACTGCTAGTACTACTAATTCACAGCTACCTTCATCATATAATGAGTTACCCGCATTACTGACTTCTTCTCGTTCTTCTTTGGCTCCTCCAGGTCATTTTAAGATAATTGTTATTATTATTATCATCATCACTTTTCTCTTCCGATGCTTATCACTAAAACGAAGAATTGCGCACCAACATTAATTTAATAGTTAAAGTAGCTACCTCTTTACTCTGGAAACCTTCCTAATAAATCACTTCCTTCATTCCATATACAAGATGATCGATACCTATTTGTTTGACATGCTTACTTCGTACATGTTTACATTTACCTTAGTTCTTTCTTTTATCTCTTTCTTCCCACACCAGCACCCCGCACACCCTCCTTCCTATATCTTTGTTTCTTTAGGTTTCCAGATTTAACTATTTCAATGATTTACTTGCTTAGGCTGTGAATGACTTGGACTTAGGTGAACACATACTTGTTCTTTTTGAATATGCAACATCTCATTGGGTGAGTCTAACAGAATTCCATACTTCACCACCAATCCATTCCTTACAATATTCAAACATTAGTGTCAGCTATTACCAATGTGAAATGTATCAGTGGGATACCTTCAGTTGTGAACGTAAAGGAAATCTCCTCATCAACATCTCTATTTTTGGTTCTCATGAAACCGGCTTATTACACACTGGGAAAGGTGAAGCCTCCGCTTACTTCTATTTCGTTCCCATATTTCTTTCTAAAACTAGCTTATTTGAATTCTCGAGTCGAAAATAAATAATGAGTCTCAGAATACTCTTTTTCAACTCTCTTTGTGATACTTCTTTCCCGTCTTCTTTCTCTATAAACAGTTCGTCCTGTATTGACAGCCACCCATGCTGTTTAAAAAAACATTTTAAAAATAGTTATAAGTTTGAGACATTCTTGGCACAGGCATCGTTTGAGCATTCTATGTGATCTCTATAATACAGCTATGTCTCTTATTGGATCTGAACTCTCCTGACTACCACGATCCTGACCGTTGTTCTTCTTTAATCCTGTTATTCCCATCAGTATGGTTCGCTTTATGATAATTATTAGGGTTAAGAGTATTATTATATTCTTATTATTGTTATTAAAATTGTCACTATGATATTGGTGATCATTCCATGCCCGACTGTTTCTCATCTTGGAATACTTTGGATTACTAAGCCCACTGTAATTTTTCCCATCATACCTTTGTGCAATCTTCCTTCTTTACTGGATTTATTTCCATTGCCTTTATCTTCCATTCAGTTAGAGGTTCACTTTTCGGGTTTATCTTTGTCTTTAATCAAATAATCTATCCGGCCTAACAACTCTAATAGGGGCTGGACCTGCGTAAAGGTTTCACCCAACAACTGTTCTCTAACCTTATCACGTAAGCCTGTCATTAAGAGCAAATACATTTCATTGACTGGCTCATCTAAGAACAACGCTTGGTTCAAATAATACTCAACTGATAGCGCTGTGACCGAATAACTCTACCTTCTTTTTCCGTTGAGCCTTGTCCGATCAGTACTTGGCCTTATACAGGGTGTTACAAAAAGGTACGGCTAAACTTTCAGGAAACATTCCTCACACACAAATAAAGAAAAGATGTTATGTGGACATGTTTCCGGAAACGCTTAATTTCCATGTTAGAGCTCATTTTAGTTTCGTCAGTATGTACTGTACTTCCTCGATTCACCGCCATGATTTCATACGGGATACTCTACCTGTGCTGCTAGAACATGTGCCTTTACAAGTACGACACAACATGTGGTTCATGAACAATGGAGCTCCTGCACATTTCAGTCGAAGTGTTCGTACGCTTCTCAACAACAGATTCGGTGACCGATGGATTGGTAGAGGTGGACCAATTCCATGGCCTCCACGCTCTCCTGCCCTCAACCCTCTTGTCTTTCAAAGCTCTTGTCTACGCAAACCCGGTACCAAATGTAGAGATTCTTCGAGCTCGTATTGTGGACGTCTGTGATACAATACGCCATTCTCCAGGGCTGCATCAGCGCATCAGGGATTCCATGCGACGGAGGGTGGATGCATGTATCCTCGCTAACGGAGGACATTATGAACATTTCCTGTAACAAAGTGTTTGAAGTCACGCTGGTACGTTCTGCTGCTGTGTTTCCATTCCATGATCAATGTGATTTGAAGAGAAGTAATAAAATGAGCTCTAACATGGAAAGTAAGCGTTTCCGGACACGTCTCCACATAACATATTTTCTTTCTTTGCGCGTGAGGAATGTTTCCTGAAAGTTTGGCCATACCTTTTTGTAACACCCTGTATGCCCTGGCGAAATCTTCAACAGTGGGAAATCGACTCCCACTGCGAAGTGTCTTCTTCTAAATGGATTATTGTTTAATCCGCATGCTTTTATAATTCTCCCCTAACGATTTCAAAGTTCTCTGAAAAGACTTTAGGATAATCACATGGAGCACTGAACCCTTCGGTTTAAACTGTGATAAATAGCGCCTACTAGACATCATCCGTAATTTTAATTCCTCCAAAACATCCCACCGACTAGACTTTGACCATTGCGTCTGATCATGACTCACGTTGTTTTTGGATGACCAGTTGTTGATATCAGATTCCCTGTTCGAATTAGTTCTTTTACACGACAAATTCACTCCAGTTAAGCTGTAGTATCAACTTCTCAGTCAGCCTCTTTGGGTCTTCTCTATTCTAGATACCATCTTTTCCCTAGATCATGAATCTGGGCTTGAAACCCATGTTTATTTTCAGACATCTTGTAGTTAACGTCCTTCAGTAAAAGGCCCATCAGCTTTTTTATACTCTGTGGCCCTTTTTCGTATCACTGAGAAGTGTCGCCATTTCTGATACATTTAACGCTGTAGTAGTTACCACCTTGTCACCCTAAACGTCTCTATTGCTTAACTTTCTCTATGCCCTTTAGCCTCCTACAGGCCATTTCCGATTTCGGTTTTTAAATCGTCCTGGCCCTTCTTTAACTCGGTTTTTACTGTGGATAAAAATGACTTTACCTCCATTTCCGTTTCTTAATTATTTAACAAGTGAGACAAATACAGAAATACTACGAATGCCCTCAAAATAGTATCACAACTAACAATAAATCACTGTTAGGAGAATAATGATCAAAAGACAGCCTTGAATGTGACACCCCACACACACAAGACACAAATAATAAAATCCCTTCTACTAATAAGGTAGTATTTTAAAGTCTCTGATACTGATGTCTAATAGACCGTATAGTTTCAAGTTCCTCTATGATACAGATTGGAGACTAGCAGGCTATATTTCGTCTCGAAGTTTCGCTTAAATTTTTGCTTCTCATCCTCGACGCTGCGATGTCCTGTTGTCAACCTGCACACACTTGCAAATAACTTAGACTAATGTCGACTGTATATTCTCCCTCAACAATCGTAGACTCTTTCTGCCGTCGAGTGATTATTTAATATTCAGTTTAATCAAAACAAATATATATTAACCAATTTTCTTACTCTAACAATAATTTATTTAATAATGACTATATCAGAAACAAGGTGGTAATCTAGGCTAAGCACAATTATTGCGTGTTGGTATCAAACAGCCACTACAGATTTTCTCCTATTCTATTTATTTGCGGGTTAAATTGCCTAAATACATCCTGGAATCCCGAGTCACCACTTGCTGTAATGCAGCGAATCTAAACGGTTTATAAAAATAGTTCAAATGGTTCTAAGCACTATGGGACTTAACATCTGAGGTCATCAGTCCTCTAGACGTAGAACTACTTAATCCTAACTAACCTAACGATATCACTCACATCCATGCCCGAGGCTGGATTCGAGCCTGCAACCATAGCAGCAGCGCGGCTAGGGACTGAAGCGCCTAGAACCGCTCGGCCACAGCGGCCAGCAAACGTTTTATAAGCATGCTAATTAACACACGGATGAGGAATTAAGCTATCAATGGCAAACAAGTATGATCAGTGATCCATACGTCTCATAATGAGACCAATAAAATTTAAAGATTTTAACTTCGTCAGGTTACCCCATAGCTGTTTAAAATTACCGTACGTATCCAAGGAATCACACTATGGCGTCTGTTTCGCCCTGCGTAGTAACACCTTAGTGGACAGAATTACTTGTTGTCGTCGGTTTTCCAGACATAATGCTGTTATCTGAGTACGTTTCATGGAATCCAAATTGTAGTGAAAATTTGAAGAGCGGCATCGTTCCCATCTAGTTATTTTAAATAATTTAATTTTATAATATCACTAGTTACTTTCAAGCACGTAGTCATTCTCATGTGCATCATTCCTGTAAACAAAATAAAAGAGAAGTCGCGATGATGGTGTATCCACATGCAACTTGCACTCGGTGGACACGAATCAGCAGTGCTTAATAAATTACTCATTCACAATTATAGGTCACCTAATAGAAATCCGTCGCTCTTCAAATTTATCGACACTGTGGCAACTATCAAGAAGTAGACAGTCCTAGTAGAGCTTGATAAAATGCCAGCGTACTCGTTGAAACTTCTGCGATTAGCCCTTAATGTAGAGAATTTTAATGGTGCAAACATATAGAAATGTGATAATTGTGTGTTTCACTAACAAATTAATGCACCATATCACATAAATTGTTGGGTAACAGTATGGGAAAATGAAGTGCAAGGAACAAAAAGCCCCTGGCGCATGTGAGTGAAGAGGCGTCTTGGTATATAGGTTCGCCAATGAAAAAGAATCTTCGTGGAAAAAACACACATCGATATTGTACAAAGAAGGGCAGTAGAAATAGTTGCAGCCTTACTTTCCAGAAGTCGCTTTCCGAAATTTTGAATGATCTCGGCTAGTAGATACACGAACAAAGACGTTCAACGCGTTAAACCATTATAACATACACCACTAACTGGTTATCGGGTGAAGCCATACGAATACTATTCTCTCTCTCTCACAACATACCCGTCCAAGGCGTTTGATGCAACGTTGACGTCTTATGTAATCTGGGAAGTGGTTCTTGTTGAAGTCGAAATGTCTTACTGCTATTAATTTGCCTACTGACATTTATGACTTAGTGATGAAGTAACGACATTATTGTACCTTAGTCCCATCTCATCTTTAAGTCAAACGAAAAGTTCTGGCTCTCTTGTGACGATGAGATTCAAAACACCAGACATTAAGCACTGAATCTTCGTACAACGACTCTTCAATGTACTGATGGGAATTTGACGATGCACAATGGCTGCTGTCACTCACCCAAGCGAAATGATACAGAGAAGTACTCGGTAGAGAATGTGTGAGAGATGCGTGCGGGCGTGTGGCAGCAGCCGTCTGGTGCATAGAAATGTCCGTTACAGCACTTTTTGGGTTGGGCAGCTCTCCAGTTCAGGAACGAGGGTCATTTGTGCGTCAGTTTATAAATATTTTCCCAGACAGTTTAATTTTGACCACACTGCGTCTTTCATTTGTAGCAGCAGTTATCCAATTAGGCATTCTGTTTTAGGTAGGAATCAAGGAGTCAACCAATACGTGTCCGCTGATATAGTGAAATTCTGCGATATTGTACGTTTAACATTTATACTCTCTATTATCGTCTGCATATTCCCAATGAAATAAAAAAAGTTCATTACTGCAGATACACAACTTCACGTTGTAATTTACACCCATCACCATCAACACCAGTTAAACCATTCTAGGTTAATGGAGAAAATCTCGTTTTACATGCTACAATTGATTATTAATTTATATATTTCTGACATTTTCAGTGTGGGGGCCATCTGCAGTGTAAGGTAACTGAAGAAAACTTCACAAGCTAATATCGCTACAGAACCTTTTTATTGAATGACTCATTTCGACAGACATACTGTCTGTTGGTGTAGTAAGTCATACCATATCACACAAACATTTCCAGTAACATGACGATCGCCCCACACCGGCATGTCAAATGTAATATTACTATGAACAAACAGAAACATAATTGCTTACGCCGATTAGAAGTATTCATGTTCGTCACTATCTGACGACTGACAAAGAAGAGCTATAAACACAATGACCATCTCGTACGTTCACCAGATGGTTCAAATGGCTCTGAGCACTATGGGACTTAACAGCTATGGTCATCAGTCCCCTAGAACTTA
The DNA here is from genome assembly GCF_021461395.2 of Schistocerca americana. Lineage (NCBI taxonomy): Eukaryota > Metazoa > Arthropoda > Insecta > Orthoptera > Acrididae > Schistocerca > Schistocerca americana. Next base: position 522,712,027 of record NC_060121.1, on the reverse strand, counting down.
GAACTACTTAAACCTAACTAACCTAAGGACAGCACACAACACCCAGCCATCACGAGGCAGAGAAAATCCCTGACCCCGCCGGGAATCGAACCCGGGAACCCGGGCGTTCACCAGATGGCACTGTGGCATTTGCCTCGTTCAAAATATGGATATATAATTCGATACAGTTATTAATATACTAGTAGCGAACATTTTTAATTGCTTTGAAATATAATCCAAATCAGAGAAGTATAGAAATTTTATGAATAATTTAAATGTGTAAAATTCATATATTTTGTAGGATAAAAATATTTATGTCATATATCAGGCAGCAGAGAAATTACTGGGCTCGTAGTATGTTGAATGTAGAAAAGAACTTAAAAAGAAAGTTATCTTCAAGGTAGGTGAACATCAACAAGGTGGGTGAACAGTACCAAAAATTACATTAAATTTCACACAAGTATTTCCTCATTTTGAGTCATAAAACTACACTCCTGGAAATTGAAATAAGAACACCGTGAATTCATTGTCCCAGGAAGGGGAAACTTTATTGACACATTCCTGGGGTCAGATACATCACATGATCACACTGACAGAACCACAGGCACATAGACACAGGCAACAGATCATGCACAATGTCGGCACTAGTACAGTGTATATCCACCTTTCGCAGCAATGCAGGCTGCTATTCTCCCATGGACACGATCGTAGAGATGCTGGATGTAGTCCTGTGGAACGGCTTGCCATGCCATTTCCACCTGGCGCCTCAGTTGGACCAGCGTTCGTGCTGGACGTGCAGACCACGTGAGACGACGCTTCATCCAGTCCCAAACATGCTCAATGGGGGACAGATCCGGAGATCTTGCTGGCCAGGGTAGTTGACTTACACCTTCTAGAGCACGTTGGGTGGCACGGGATACATGCGGACGTGCATTGTCCTGTTGGAACAGCAGGTTCCCTTGCCGGTCTAGGAATGGTAGAACGATGGGTTCGATGACGGTTTGGATGTACCGTGCACTATTCAGTGTCCCCTCGACGATCACCAGTGGTGTACGGCCAGTGTAGGAGATCGCTCCCCACACCATGATGCCGGGTGTTGGCCCTGTGTGCCTCGGTCGTATGCAGTCCTGATTGTGGCGCTCACCTGCACGGCGCCAAACACGCATACGACCATCATTGGCACCAAGGCAGAAGCGACTCTCATCGCTGAAGACGACACGTCTCCATTCGTCCCTCCATTCACGCCTGTCGCGACACCACTGGAGGCGGGCTGCACGATGTTGGGGCGTGAGCGGAAGACGGCCTAACGGTGTGCGGTACCGTAGCCCAGCTTCATGGAGACGGTTGCGAATGGTCCTCGCCGATACCCCAGGAGCAACAATGTCCCTAATTTGCTGGGAAGTGGCGGTGCGGTCCCCTACGGCACTGCGTGGGATCCTACGGTCTTGGCGTGCATCCGTGCGTCGCTGCGGTCCGGTCCCAGGTCGACGGGCACGTGCACCTTCCGCCGACCACTGGCGACAACATCGATGTATTGTGGAGACCTCACGCCCCACGTGTTGAGCAATTCGGCGGTACGTCCACGCGGCCTCCCGCATGCCCACTATACGCCCTCGCTCAAAGTCCGTCAACTGCACATACGGTTCACGTCCACGCTGTCGCGGCATGCTACCAGTGTTAAAGACTGCGATGGAGCTCCGTATGCCACGGCAAACTGGCTGACACTGACGGCGGCGGTGCACAATTGCTGCGCAGCTAGCGCCATTCGACGGCCAACACCGCGGTTCCTGGTGTGTCCGCTGTGCCGTGGGTGTGATCATTGCTTGTACAGCCCTCTCGCAGTGTCCGGAGCAAGTATGGTGGGTCTGACACACCGGTGTCAATGTTTTCTTTTTTCCATTTCCAGGAGTGTATTTTGTAAAACTTCAGGTAATGTACTCCACAATACTAAACGCAGTATCGCTGTTTCGCTAAGTACTAAGTACACATTACAGATCTACAGAGGTGTACACTGTAATAGACTGCCATGCGAGACGGCTGGGCGCCAGGTGTTGCCAGGTCCTGCAGAGCACTCGAGTCGGAGCTCGTTGACTCTGCCTTGTGCGTGCCGTGAAGACACCGGAAGGCAGACACCTGAGGCCCACTCTGTCACATGGATGACGCGTCTGCCATCCCAAGACGTCTAGGGCCGTCGCCGCTTGAAGTAAATCCACTGTGAGGCTTCGTTGTAGAGAGCGATGCCACATAGGTCACTTAAGACTTGGTTTCGAATCGCGGCTGCAGTCACTAGGAGTACGTTGCATATGCTACCATTATATGACGATCAGTGGAGCGTGACAATGAAACGTGATGTTATCTTCAAACAATTTGCGAAATATCCTGTATATTTTGAACAGAAAAAGCCGTATAACTTTTCATTGATGTACCCCGGAAAATACTTTTACGTGTGAGGACATCTCTCATTTAAGAACGACAGGTTGTCTTCTGTTTAGTAAAAAAGTAGCTGTACGACCCATGTTTACAGGCGACCTCAGTGCATCTCATACATATTCGTCGGACTACAACAACACCTGCCAGGAGTGGATACGTTTGCATGCATGCGTACGTATAGTACTGCGATATAGTATTAACCCTCTCAGGAGTTCTTTACTCGTACGACAACTACATATATTTTCTTGTTTCTCGTTTTTATTTCATACCTTTCCTGCCTCTCTTTTTTCTTTGTAAATAAACCCGTAGGAATTATACCAAAGATTAACGTAACCCTGATTACCTTCTGCAGATCATTTGGCTTTAATTTCATTCAGTTTATAATATCTTTGTGGCTATTTTAACTCATTTCAAGCACCATCGGTGAAGGGCAGCTAGAAAGTGAATAACAAAGCATTCCTCAAATTTTCTTTCTTTTCTTTCTTTTTATTTATCTTTATTTCATTTTTGTTACATTCATATTCGTATGGGTTCATAGAAATACTTCTTTATTTTCGGAAATTAAAGTAACAAGCCAAGACCCTATTTATTCTTTTTATAAGCCCAAATCAAATGTGGTTTATTTTTAAAAAATAGCCACAAATAGATAATGCGTCCCTGCGTACATGAGTCCTTTTTCCCTGAAACATATTACTTAGCTGGCCTACCCAACAAGAGAATAAATAAAAAAGTATTAATTTGCCAATGGCACTTTCACTCTAAATGAAACAGACCTGACCAAAGCTGTCCAGGACACGATATCTTGTAGCGCAAACTATATTCATAAGTAGCGCAGGTAGTAGAGCAACAAGATACACGTACACCATAAAAAGTTTTAGCTGCTATTGTCGATTAGAACAGGAGATACCATATGTAAGACTACGATGAGGATGCTGTTAGTATGAATTATTTATTACACAAATTGATTGTTTAGGACAAGTAGTCAATAACATGCTAAGAAACATCCTATAACAGAGTTTACTTTCTTGACTACACTATAGGAGATAAAAAATATGCAAGTCAGCAATAACAGCCTGGTCAATGCATTTTTAAATAAATTTTACA